>NC_052143.2:37327571-38038018 GCF_016086655.4 Lepeophtheirus salmonis | reverse complement strand
CAACATGTATGTTGGTGTCAAAGTTTAATGACATGAATAAAGCCTTTTCATAGTCTGTATACTCACTTGTAAAACAAAATAAAAATGACGTAAATTATAAATAGTACGTTACTTCAATTATGTTTCCTTCCATATTTGCATTTAATGTTTGTGTTTAGAGTTATATAAAATACAAAAATTCACGTTATAACGTTAGACGTTTTATTAAATTAGATGCAACAATTATGTAAAATAGGCAGAAATTATTCCGTTGTCGATCCTTAATTCGAGTCCAATAAATATTTAAACTTAAAACTATCAAAATACTTCTATGTATTACTCTGCGTCCTTAATGCTCACTTGTAGCATAGGGAAAGATATAGAAGGTTGTGCGAGCTATATATGTCGCCACTTTGGTCAGCTTTCTTGTGCAAACACGGGCACTTTGGTAGCTGATTTTTTAAAGATAGCTTGGTCAAAATTACACCCGTTGGAATCAAAATGGAATCAATTGACGAAGTCGTTGTCTCAAATATTTGGAAAAAGCACTGAGACCTCCTTGGAGTCCACACGGTTAGCCAGAATCCAGCAAATCGTCAAAGAGGACCCAGGGAAGTCCATCAGGATAATTGTTGGATAAGTGGGGTGGTCAGAGTCACAGGAAGACTTTTGTTAAAGATAAGGAAGGGCCAAATATTGACCAAAAACAACACGTTATGGTGTTTGGGTGATTAGCTCTGAATGTC
This sequence comes from Lepeophtheirus salmonis, assembly GCF_016086655.4. Lineage (NCBI taxonomy): Eukaryota > Metazoa > Arthropoda > Copepoda > Siphonostomatoida > Caligidae > Lepeophtheirus > Lepeophtheirus salmonis. The sequence goes on along the minus strand of NC_052143.2, from coordinate 38,037,293 downwards.
ACGTCATATATTTTCATGTGTTCCCCTAGCCCTTCAGGGTCAACACTGAAAATATAGAATCTATAGCCTACTAGCTATTAAAATTTTCTCCATCTATAGCCAAGTTTTATTGTATATCTGACACTGCTATCCATTAATAATATGTTATTACACTGTTATTCAATCTTATTTCTATGTTGTTGATAGCATATGGGCTGAACAGGTTGGGTATTACACATAAATCTTTTAAAATTTACCTCACTTCCATTTTGTGCCAATCTTCAATAGACAGCTGTCAAAATATCAAGACAGTCTGTTTATTATTTTGTGAGTTAAGTGTCACGCTTCTAGATGTGTAAATAAACCGTTCAAAATAACCAATAGATTTTAAATTTTTATGGGGACTCCGCTCCATCGGAAACAACAGTTAATCGTTGGCTTGCTGTCTTCAAACGTGGGCGTAGAGGCACCAGTGATGCAGAGCGCAGTGGACACCCAAATGAAGCGGTAACAACATTAAGAATCAAAAATGTTATACAAAATCGTTTTGAATGATCGGAAAGTGAAGTTGCGTGAGTTGGTTGACATCGTAAATATATCAAAAGAACATGTTGGTTTTATATTTGTATTAACATTTGTCCATGAGTCAGCTCTGTTTAAAGTGAGTGTCGTATTCACTCAATGTTTACCAAAAACAAAAACGTGATGATGATTCTGGGCAGTGTTTGGCCATGATTAAACATAACAAATCAGAATCATTCTCTCGGTATGAGACAATGATGAAACATGGATCCATCAGTTCACTCTGGAATAAAACAATCATCTTCGGAGTGGGCAGCAATTGGTGAACCTCCTTCCAAAGCGTGCGAAAGCACAACAATCAACTTGAAAGGTTATTGCTTTGGTATTTGGGGATGCACATGGTATATATTAAAACTACTTTGATTAGGGAAATACCATCAACAGTGAATATTATATAGCGTTATTACAACGTTTAAAAGGACAAAATCAGGAAGAAAAGAGTTTATGTTTAATCAGGATAACGAATTGTCAATCAAAACATTGGCAAAACTACATGAATTGAATTTCAAATTGCTTCTGTATTAATAATGGTTTTTTTAAACAGGATTTTGAGCCATAAACGAGGTTAAATCACCATTTTATACAGGTGTGTACCACTAAAACTGAACACTCCTTTATATTTTACGCTATGCACATATTCGTGATTTCATTGAGTTGAAACCGGTTTATACTTCGAGGCAAGGGTCTTGACTAGTTATAAACAAAACTCCAGCCAAATCTAAATAGCAACAGTGAAATAACCGATAATATGGAGAGACGTCGAGTCGCAATTTTGGAACTTTCCGGGCGGAGAAAAACTCGCACTAAAATTGTCAAGGTTCTGAACTGCAGCCGCACCACCGTTTACAGTACAGTAGCCAAAGGGACTCCTGAGACGACCACAAGATAAAAGTCAATGCTTCAAAGGTGGGACGAAATGGTGCTGCCGTGAAAAAGTCTGCCGAGGACAAGAGAGGCAAGGTCACCGTCAGCGGCCTCTCCAGGGAGTTCAACGTCAGCAGAAGGACCACAGACCGTCTAGTTAAGAAAGATCTTGGCCTTAAGGTCTACAAGAGAACCCCTCGTCCAGCCCTCAAGCCGTAAAATTTAAAGGAGTGTTTAGTTTTCGACGCGCACACCTGTATCTCATATAACAAAATGCATGAAATTTTAAGACATTTTTTGATGTATACATACTCTCAAGATTTAGCTCATTGTGACTAATGGCTGTTCTCAGACCTAAAAAAATGCTTGCCGGTAAGAAATTTCACTCTAATTAAGATGTTGCATTAATGAGTATATATTGGACTATCTGTATTGTAAAGATTCTCATATTTTGGCCAAAAAACCCCGAGGGTGTCCCGAAACGCGGCAACTCGTAGCCGACTTAGTCCGATATTTTCTATCCTGATCAACCTGAATCCTTCAGGATTTGTTGCAGAGTTAAAATTCAGGGGCGTACGTAGGTGGCGGGCTTAAGGGGCTGTAGCCCCTTCCCCATATGGTGTACTTTTTTTTTTTGCTTGATAATTTAATTTTTGAATTCTTTCTTAAAATATTGAATATTTGAAATGAAATTTAATTTTCAATTTTTTTAAAAATTTTCTATGAATAGATTTTTGAAATCTTTCTCTTAAAAATATAATATTTAAAATTTATTTTTGAACAGATGTGGATTTTTGATATTTTTCTCCGAAAAATGTAATATTAGAAATTTCTTTACAATCAGTTTTATATGTCAATTTTTTTTCACAAAATCTTTTATTCCTAATTTAATTTGAAATTTTTTTTTTCGAACAGCTGTGAATTTTTGAAATTTTTTCCCAAAAAGTTTAATTTTTGAAATGTAATAATTTAAATTTATTTGTAATAATTAATATTTTTTGAACAGCCATGAATTTTTGAACTTTTTTTTTTGCAAAGAAGTATTTTTTTTTGAATAGCTGTGGATTCTTGAAAAAAACTTTCTAAAAAATATGAATGATTCTGAGCATTGTTTGGCCGTGATTAAACATAACAAACCAGAATCATTCTCTTCGTATGAGACATTGGATGAAACATTCAGGGGCGTGAACAGTTGATGGGCTTTAGGGGCTGTAGCCCGTCTCCCATTTTTTGGTTTTTGATTTACTATATAATTTAATTCTTGAACTTTTTCTCAAAAAATTTAATATTTGATTTAAAATTTAATTTTTGAATTTTTAATAATAAAATTTTCCAATAAATTTAATTTTCTGTGAATTGCTATGGATTTTTGAAGTTTTTCCCTGAATGTGCAATATTTGAAATTTATTTTGGAACAGCTTTGGATTTTTCATATTTTTCTCCAAAAAATTTATTATTAGAAACTTCTTTTTAAATGGTTTATATTTCAAATTTAACTTTTTAATGAGAAGCTGTACATTTTTAATTTTTTATTTCAAATAATGTAATTTTTTGTGAACAAATATGGATTAGTGATTTTTTTGTTGCAAAGAATTACATTTTTGAATGGAATCGCCATAGCTCATGAACAACGTGCTCGGGAGAAATTATTCTCGTGAACTCAATGTGCGTAAGTTCTTACCCAGGAGATTACTAGAGAAAGAAATATACTATTTGTATATGGATTTCACCAAAAAGATTCCTAGATTGGATGGAGTAATTGTAATTCTATAATGTTTGTCAGTACAACTCCATCTAACAAATTAAAGGAACATTAAAAGAAAAAACATTCTAAATAATATTACTTTTCAAATTTTTTTTCCAAAAAAATTTAATTGTTTGATTTTGTGTTTATTTATTTCATATCACAGGTACTTCCATGTAACTTAATGCAACATCATTACTGCAAAGCTTTAAAACATTCTTCAAAGGATCTGTGTTAGCAGATTCATTTTCGGTTTCTTCCTCTTTTTACATTATATCTTCAATTAATGACTAAAAAATTCTATAGATTAATATCATTTAATCAATAACAACGTCAATTAAGACACTTATCTTCCAAGATAAATCCTCTTTCTCTCATGTACGAATGTACATACCTATTGAAGGATAATAAATCCTACGGATTTCAAACCTTGTCATGCATGTAATATGAGTTACTATATTAGAGATGAAGAAGAAAAGCTCACGACGCTTCAACATAAGAGAAAAGTCCTGTTAAAAGTATAGATAATATTTCATATTCACTCTTCTCAACTTTCGATGTCAGTCTAAATCCATTCTCTTATAAATCTATATGCTAAGACATCATCAGTTATTACTTAATCCCTGAATGGTTCAATCTACAAATCGGTGCACCAACACGAACATGGTGAATTGTATGAGTTTCGTAAGCTTCATTATTTTATTATTCAGTGTTTGAAAAAAATATGTTAGTTAGATTTAAAAGTGCGCAAGTTATCTGTTTTGTAAAAATGATTTTTTTTTTTCAAATGCAATTTTTTCTCAAATCAGTTATCAGAATAAAAAAATTAAATAAAATTCTGAAAGCTTGGAAAAAGTTTAAAGTGAAAAATTCATATTAACTAGAGTAACTGTGTGCGTCTATTAAAATAATAACTTCATTTCAAAAGTATTTTTGTAGATTTATCATATTTTAAGTATAGAAGTGTATTTTCGATTAAAATTTATTTATTTTGCTATAAATTAAGTTATTTTTTTTGTAAATCAGATAATATCTTTACAATGTTGTATTGTACTTACCTATTAATCCTTTGTTGTACGATATATCACTAATAAAACATTCATCAAATAGCTAATTTCTTCATCTTTAAGACATTAAAACTAAAACTTACAAATTTATCAGATACACCACAAGGTATGAAAAATAAATCCAGACAAAGTTTAACTTCAACAAGATGAATAACGAGGCAATGCATTGGAGTCAAGGGCCAAGTATGAGATGTTGAGAGTCTCAGAAAACAGTTAGGCTCGATTCTGCCACTAAACTATAAATAAAAACCATAAAAGTGTAGTCTAATCAATGTTTTGAATAACACTAGTTCAATTTTTCTTTTTCAGTCTATATAAATCATAAAATAAGTTTAAGATATAAAAACATAAGGCAAATTGATCAAATTTCCGGAATAAAGTAACCTAACTTGGAGATCCCACCCTGGGAGCTATGATAAAAAAACCACCACGATTTTTGGCACAGTGATACCTCTATTTATGTAAAACATGTTGCCAAAGTTTCATATTCATAAGAGTTGGGTATTTTTTATTTATTGTTGATCAAGTACTTACTAGTGTATTTCAGATTCATTTTAAAAAAATCAAATTTGAGGTCATAAGAAATTTGTATATTCCAATTTTGACTTCATTTTTGGATTCCTCACACTTCAAGATAGTTAAGTACCTAATTTCAAGAGATTAGGCCCTTTGGATAAAAAAACATTCAAGAAAATGCAGCGTCTGGTAAAAAGACATTTAAGCGACGTTGATGATTTTGGTCTGAGACGAGTATCAATATCTCATAAACGACTCAGAATTATGTGCTGTAATTTGGCACACTTTATCTACTCATAAAGGGGTCGGGTGAACCTTTTTATTTATTTTCGTTGATTCGACATGGAATGCCCCTCTGTGTAGTGGTAGGTCGTCCAGGACTTGTGTGAAATTTCAGAGTCTTTACAACGTTTATTAGGGGTATTTATCCAAAGATGGCGACTGAATCCCTGTCACTTCTACTAAACACGCCACAGGGGGGCATGTGAAGGGCTTGAAAGGAAGTAACAGAGGATTAACAGATTACGTGACTTCCCTTGATATTTATAGAAGGAGGGCTGTACAATACAATATAATTAATAGGCAAATTAAATCATAATTATAATACGTAAAAGTTACTTCATAGTATTTCTTTATTTCTCATTAATTATAAATGATCTATAAATCGATGTCTCTTGACCTTCATTTCATTGCTAGTGTATGAGTGGAGTTTATTTTTATACAAAACGATTGATAGTGGCGCCGTCTTGCTGCAAAAAAATACAACTCCATGTATGTTAATATTATTATATGGTTACTGGTAGAAGTACCAGTCATTGCCGGAGTAATTAGGAACGGTCTAAAGCACCAATTTTTCTCTAATGATATAGAAGATAACTACCGATGAAGACATCAGTGTTACTCTTTACGTTTTGGCCCGGTGAATTGGCCACCAAGGTCGTGTAATATCACACCTTTTGACTTTTTTCTTTGGGGCTACGTAAAGGCAAAAGCCTATGTTGGTAAACCAGCAAGGATTGAAGCATTGGAACCAAATATTGAGCGAGTTATTCGTGAGATTCCAGTCACAATGCTCGAACGCGTCATCGAAAATTGTCACAAAAGAATAGACCATTTAAAGAGCAATTGCGGCCAACATATGAAGGGAATTATTTTCTAGAAATAATTGTACAGGATTGTTTTTTCGGTTCATAATAAAGTTTTGACCATCATATATTATTTTATGTGTTTTATTTCTACAATCCAAAAACTGCTCGTTTTGAATCACTCTTTACTATGTTTTTCATAAGCTGCAGGTCATGGATAGGTGCACCAGATGTAGTGCTCACCAAGTGGCCGGTGTAGAATAAGACCAGGAACTTGTTCATCCTCTCCATCTTGAAGATAGTGCCCTTGCTCTACAGTTGTTCCTTTGAAAACATGAGTAATTTAATCCAGTAAATGTTCCTAGCAGTCCAACGGTCGTCTTGAATAGTCCCTAGCTTGTCCCAATGAATAGTTTGCGAATTTTTCTCACAAAGAAGAATCATACACAATTCTACCACCTCTGTTTAATATGAACATGGACTTGTTTTCTATAGGAACGTTGCAATTGTGATTGTCATCTTCTATTCCAAGTCTTTTTCAACTTGTTCGATAACTACTGTGAAGTCTGTATCCGATTTTTTCACATTTTAATCAAATTATGGACCCCTTTCTCTCTAGTTTTTCTTTAATTAGCTTCGCTGTACCAATATTGATGACTCTATTACTCACTGTGGTATCAAATAATATGACTGCAATGTTGTCCATGAGAGCCCATATTTGTATCAGTTTAATGTAGCATTGCACTTTTGGATTCTAGTGGGACTTTCTATGAAGAGTACTCCACCAGAGACAAGTAACCCAAGACTTTCTACTTGGTTTGATTCAGTAAGAACATCCCTGATAAGTTTTTCATCCCATAGTAGTGTGAAATAATCTGTTGTGAAGCCATTCATGTCACTTTGGCGCAAGTTATGGAGAGTATTTACCCTATTTTGTCTCGTAGAGGAGGCTGGTATTACAAAAGTCATCAAGATCTGTACCTCCAGTCTTCAATACAGCAGACATCATGGCTCTAGTCTGGTTGCGCTACTAAAAAATTATTCACTAGTAAAAACAGAACGTGGAAATTTTAACTTGATTTTGATATACATCTTGGTGTTAACTCTGTTCCATGGGAGTGGTTATCAATTTTAGTAGGAAGTGTGCATTGCCATTTTAATATTTATTGATGTCATCCTTTCAAAATATAAAAACATATGTATGTTTACTAGTACGAACCTGCCCGTTCCACGGACGTATGGGGGTTGATAATGAATGTATGTTGTGATGTCAATACACTAGCCTGCTCCTAACTTGCCTAAAGTGAAGATCGCTTAATATATGCACCAACTATATAACAACTTTATCTCCAAATAAACTTGTATCCTGCGTAATATCCAATGTTTCAATAGAATGCTCATGGGTCATAAATACTTCAAAATATTACCAAACTAATATGTCAAATTAATTCTACAACTTCACTAAGTATTTGGCTTTATTGACCTTTATTTGAATTTTGGCAATCCAAGAAGAATAAAATGGTAAATGTAATCTTCCCTTCTACTTTTTAATAATAGAGTGAACATAAGTTGTACAGTAACCTCTGGGTAGCTACAATAAAAATAAAGGCATAATATATCGAATTTTGCAAATTTTTGAAAAACGTACATAATAAAGTTATTATGCAGCAGGTAAATCCAATTTACAAAATGAAAGTTGTATGTATGATTAGTTAGTTCACACCAAGGATGCCCAACCTATGTGAAATAACTATCATTGCCACTTGAAATATTTCAATGGCCACAGAACTTATTCATTTAAATTTTATAAGAAATGTCTTCATAAAACAAAATGATAAAATACCTACATATTTCAAATTAGGGCCAAATATTAAAAAAAACTATATCGAAAGCAGTTCATGGTCAAACTGCTTCAAAACTGGCAATCTAGCAACCCTGTAAAAAGAGTGAGTAACTCTGGAATGTTTTGCAGAGTTATTATTAAAGCAAGGCTTGTATTTTTGTTGACGCCTAATAACTCTGGGCAATGCGAGCTAATATTGCAAATATATAATAAAACTAGGCATAAGAGGGATAGATTTTTAATTGAAAGCAAGTTTTAAAGCCTTTTATTTGTTGATTCCATTTTTACATGATCCAATCGCTCACTATTTTCTTTACTAATAACAAAGTTAAAGTGTTTACAGTAAATCTAAAACTTTTTTCATAAGGCTACACAAAATGGCCGACATCAAGTAATGACACTTTATTACGTCATCGTAGTACATTGCGCCATCTTATATATATAGTGATAAAGTTTACAAATAAAAAATATTTTCCCGGGAAATCAAAAACTCTAATGAGTCCATTCATATTTTGCTTAATTACAATGCTTGTATTCTTCGAGAGGTAGAAAAACAAAACAATTCAGGTGATTCCATGCAGAGGATAACTATTATCATAATTAGGCAGTATTATGTCAAAATAGACAGGATTACTCATTTACAAATATTTAAGGTCCAAATGTTCATGAAAGACACTCTTTCATTACAAGAGGCTTAGCTCATTACGGGAGTAGGACATTCAAGAGAGAAATGGACGCTCAAAGTTATTAATTATACATGACGAAAGCAATTTTTTATTATTATTATCTTTGCTCTCATTATAAAAAGGCCGTTGGTACTCTCAGTATTCAATAAGTTCTCGTCTCTAGTTGTTTAATATTAATGAATCAAAGGAGAATGGTGTAAAATGTTTATGTCAAGGGTAAATACGTGTACATTAAGCAGCACCTTTGAAAATCCTCACAAATTGGTAGAGTTGTATAAAAAATAACCTAGCTATTTTCGTTCAAGAGTGTTTTTTATTTTCCAAAGCCTTGTTATTAATTCTTGTAGATATAACATAAAAGTATAAAGTATTCACTGGTACGTTTGCTCATGAATGACGGAAAGTTGTGAGTAAATTATAAGCATTGATGCTTATCGGAAGTATTTTGGGCATTTTAAAAAGGCGGAACAGAAAATCAACATGGTAATCCTGACAATTTGAAGAATATTTTGAATGAGAGCGGCTTAGCTGTCATGAGTTTAGCTACGAGCAGCTATGACGAAGGGGACAAGTAAATAAACAGGGACATATGCAAAAATTACTCCGATGTCGATCATCCTCAATTCCACTCTACGTCCCATAATTATTTACAATTATAACTCCCTACTAATCCTCAGGGCTACTCTCCGTCTTTTATGTGAGCATACAAATAATAGATTGTATGTAGTAGTATGTAGTTCACTACTCAGGAATTAAATAATAATGACAACTGCATAAGAAAAATTAATTCACTCCAAAGTTTGCCAACACCAAAAAAAAAGGGAGAGCTTTAATATACAGCCAGTTTTCATTATGATGACGTTACATTAAATTAGTTGCAAGAAGCTATGATATGAAAGAAATGATTACCAACAGCACTCAATATCCCGTAATGATCAGTGTTGGGCAAGTTACTTCCAAAATGTAATATATTTCATATTACTAGTTACTTGCATTTGAAAGTAATACGTTTCTTTACAATATTACCTTCTGTGGAGAGTAATAAGTTACTGATTACCAGGCTTCCCACCAGCTCATAAAGTGACCCTTACTGTGAAGCTCCTGTCTACTTCTCTGATAAATTGAAAATAGTGTGACAATAACAACTTTAAAAATGTTAAATTATCAGTCGTTTTTGCCATCTTGAAATCTCCAAACCAAATTGTCTTCTTCTTGTGATGATTTAAAGCCGTCTTCTTCTCCTCTCTATTTACAGCTGTTGTACCTGTGGTTTTTTTTTCGAAAACACCTCGCCTGTGAGACAGCTCGGATTGTAATGCACGTTACCGGACTCAGTAATTGTAATAATACTACCGTAATATATTTAGTAGCGTGTTATATTACTCCGTTACTGCCTAATGTAATGCATTACAGCAACGCGTTGCTTTTGTAACGCGTTACGCCTAACACTGGTACTGATATAGGCAGGAATTATTCTGTTGTCGATCATTAAGTCTACTACAATTCCAATAAGATTCCATATCATTCTTAGTGTCACTATATGTCTTTCACGTACTAGTGATGCCTTTATACTAAAAAATTACTTGTTCTCTCTACAAAAATATAGGAGCAATGACAACAGTTTTGAAAAAAACAAAATTATATTGAGGTAGAAACTACAAAACTATGTTGTAAATAAATATTATTTTTATCTATATGATGTAACTCGGTTTAACTTGGTTTTTGGTTTTTTTTTTATAAAAATCCAAAGGTTCAAAACAAATAAATGCAAAAATCTAAAGATTTTCATAAAAAAATTAAATTTTTGCTAAAAATTTTAGTAAAAAAACTTCAAATATGACATTCTTTGGACAAAAATCTAAAAATTAAATTTTTTGCTAAAAAAAAAAAAAAATTAAATTTCAAATATGAAATTTTTGGAAAAAAATTGAAAAATTAAATTTTAAATATGAAATTTTTGGGAAAAAAGTTCAAAAACCTGAATTGGGGCTGGAGGGGTACCGCCCAAAACTCCTGTTCGGACGCCCCTGACTTTTTGCCCTTGTTCTTCCTAGATACACGTGTGTTTTTATTTTATTTCTTTGAAGCAGCTAATCAAATATAAAGTTATTGCAGCTAAGCTGCTCTTCTTCAAAACATCTTTAAATTGCCAGTGTTACCATATCATTTATCGTTTTGTTGCATTTTTACATACCGGGAGGGCATATTTCATTCAATTCTACTAGTTTAATTATATAACATTTATTTTTTTCAGCTTCACAAGAGGTCTGACACTTTGTACTTTTGGGATGGAGTTCGAAAGATTGACATTGTTTTGGCCTATCTGGAAGAGGATGAAAATGATGAAATAGGATTTCAGCACTCTGAAATTCGAAAAACGTTCGAAAGAAATCTTCGAAATGAGGGATTGGAGTTAGAACTCGAACCATTTCAAGTACCTATGTTAATTGAATGTAAATTGAAAAAAAAAACAAAAAAACATTTATTTATTGCAGAGATCTGCGGATGGAAAGACGAATTTCCTGAAAATATACGCTACAGAAGAGGCTCTTCAAAAATACGCTGATATTATGAATATTCAAACCCCTATCAAGGTATAAATAAACTATTCTATTTAACTTTTTTTCTGCGATCAAACAATTAAATTATTCAGTTTTGATATTTAGCCAAATTTGATTCGAAATCGATATGAATAAAATATTATATAAACTAAATGTTTTCATTCTTAAAAATATGGATTCATGTTAAAGATAGTTAATTAATTCATTATTCTTTTCAAAAACATGGAATGAATCTAAACTAATTTTTTTTTTTATTTCCAGAAATTTACGAGCATTTTCTACAGCACGGATGTAAGTTTTTTCCTCTAAAATTTAGATCCTTAATAGTTGAACCCTAGTGTAGAATTATAACATTTCTTAAAGAGCAATTTGGATTCAGATGATGAGTCCTCAAGTATTTGGTCATTTTGGTCTCCTTTTGATAATGATCCCATGATCATCCCACCAGAGCCTAACTTCTTCAATGCAGGTGTTTATTTCAGCTCAGAGGATCGTTTCATTCTCAAGGATAGAGAATCCGAGTTTAATTCCGCTCAAAGAAGCATGATTGTTTGGCAAATCCTTAATAGAACTAGGTATTCACTTGAAGATGAATATAAAAAGGGGATCTATAAACTCCTCTCTAAGAAAGTATATGAAGCAGCTTATCCTCTCCATGATGGACACTACGATCGCCCAAGGAAAGATGGACATATTTCAAATCGAAGAGTGAGTCTTTTATTTTCTAAGTCTGGTTAGAATTTGTTCCTTGTACATTAGACAGGTTTTATTTTCAATTAAAAAGTTGCCGTGATATAGGAAAATTACCTATGCCAAATTGTATTGTCCTACAAGGTCATCTTTAGGTCGCACATCTCGATTTAATTATAAAAAAGGGAAAAACTCTTTAGGGTCATTCCAAGTGAAATCAATAATAGAAAAAAGATATTTTTCACAGATTCATCTTCGATTTAAAATTTAAGATGAACATGTGAGCAAACTTCTGAATATATATACTAAATATTGTTTACAATATTTATGCTTGTTTTGGGTAGATAGTAGTTAAGTGGAATCGAAAGTATCTCTAACAACTTGTTAGATATGTTTAGGATATATTAGAAATGAAAATATTAAAATTTGTCTGAAGAAAATGTACATGTTTGATTTTTTTATGTCAAAATATTTACCTCATTACCTAATCGGTAAAATCTCATTTTGTTGTCTAATAAAATGAAATACAGGAAAAGGATAAAACAATTATCTATTAAATGCTTTTTTAAATGTAGATCGATATCTACAAAAAACTTTTAAAATACATAGATTTAAAAATAGGATAGGTGGCTTTGAGGCCAAAAATTAGCAGCCTCTAATTCCTGATCCAGAAGACAAAATAGGCTAAAATTTTGGATTTTGGAGTTTTGAACTAATATGTGTTAAATTTGAAAAGAAAATTAAAGATAGTGCTGTAACTGAGTGATAGATTTGGCATGGAATGTCCCTTTACTTTGTGTATATAAATACTAAATGTAAATTTTGCAAAAAATAATTTTGATAGACAATTTTTAAGCTTTAAAAAGTGTTTAAAAAAGTTTTTTTTCCTTCTAAAATTGTCCTATGGAACAAACATAAGAGAATAGAGTTAGGAAAACTTGATGACCCGCAATCAGTAACCATTTTTTTATTTACATTTTTGGAAAGGAAAGATCAAAATTTTCTTATATTATTCTCTCTTTTTACTCCACAGGGTAGTTTTAGAAAAAATTTACAAAAATATGTTTTATAGTATACGGTAACTTCGTATAAAAGATATTCGTATATGGACTTTTCGTACAAAACATTTTTTTCTCCGAACCACTAATACTTAAGTAACTATTTAAATGTTCGGAATGTTTTAGGAGTTTAGTAGTTCTCAATTTTTATTGGCTAAAAACAATCCCAACATTCGGTATAAAATTGGGAGGTTGCATCCTGTTTTGGGATCTGGCGGTACCCGAAAACACCCCCAACATTCAGGGTACATTTGGGTTGCTGTGAGGGGCTTTTATTTGTTTCTTAAGTACGGGCTGTGGGGTTCATCCTGTTTTGGGACCTGGAAGTATGCGAAAACACTCCCAACATTGGGATTATTATTGGGGGGGGGGGATTGGGGGAGGCTTAGTTGTTTGTCAAGTATCGGTAGTGGGAAGCATTTCATTTTGGAAGCCGGTGGTACCCGAAAAAATCCCCAACATTCGGGCTACAAAATGATAATTCATAAAGTGTATGCCCCGTTTCCTTATAAATTTATGCGAAAGGGTTTTATACGAAAAAGTTTTTCACAAATATGTTTTAGACAAAGTTACCTTTTACCGATTTTTAGAGGATATAATAATGTATATCATAATTAAATAATGCCAAATAATTATTAATGCTGTATTTTAATCCTAATTGGCGAAATAAAGAACTTTTGTCTCCATTCAAACTTTGAAAAATGGACTTACTACCTAAAGATGACATCGAAGGAAAAAAAAATTGCATAGCTATTTTTATAGTCCACCCCAACTTTTCCACACTTACCGTAATCGAAGTTTGAAAAAAGTAGAAAATGAAACCGGTCTATTTTTACCATTATATTTTTTTGGTGTAACAAACTCATTTGGTCCTTTAACTATCCGTTGTTGAATATCTTGTTTACTTAGTTAATGAAACGGAGTTAAACGTTACCACTAAATATTAAGCCATTTTATAGGTTGATACACAGGCAACAACGAATCATGACTAAGTAATTTCAATTTGTAATATTTTCATAAGTATTTCATTAATTTATTCATTCAAAAATATTAGATAAAATAACAAAAGTATTTGCTTGAATTAATGACAAACAGTAAACATACATTAATTTATACAATTAACAATGTCACAATATCCCCTTTGGTTAGTATCCCTCCATTAGTGAACATCATTTTTACGTAGTTACTGAACTGGTGTAAACCGTTAACCCAAATATTAAACGAATCTTATTATTTGATACAAAGTCGACATTACTATATTTCAATATGTAATATTTGGCGAAACATTTCACCTATATTGCACTTGTAAATATCAATTAAAATGTTCATTAATTAAAAAATTACTTTTTTAATTAATATTAATAACAAGATTATATTTGTGATTATTATAATTAAAAAATCGTATGAATTATTAATTATATTTAACAAATTTTAGGCGCAAAAAATGTACTTGTTAATTTTTGTATGAGGTAGGTCGCAATATATCTAGGGCGTCCGCAGGGGTTGGGCTGTGAAGGCTATAGACCTCCCCAAATTAAGGATTTTTTTCGTTTTACTAAACAATTTAATATTATAAACTTCTTTCTAAACAAATAAATTTTTTGTAAATAGATGTGTATTTTTGAAAAAAAAATTTCAACAAATTAGATATTTAAAATTTAATTTTTCATTTTTTTTTTCAAAAAATGGAAAGTTTTTGTGACTAGCTGAGGATTTTTGAATTTTCTAAGAAAATATTTAATAATTGAAATTTTTTTCGAAAAAATTAGATTTTGTTTTGAAAATTTTTGAAGTTGTATCAGGAGGAGGCTAAAGTGTTCCGGCAAAAAATCTATACTAAATATATTTCAAGCAATTGCATAAAAAATGCGGTACAAAAAATCCCAGTTCGCTAACGAAGGATTACTAAAATTCATTAATTTGTGATTAGTATAGTTAAACCATTATAATATCATTTATTAATTACTTTTAAAGAATTTTTCCTTCCATAAATGTACTTATTCATTTTGATAAGGTTGGGGGTGATATAAAAATAACAACTCATATTACAATAGTAGCAACACCTTACATTAAGACGAAAGAAATAGGGAAATAACGACGACTTAAAAGAGAACAAATAAATCAAATTCCCCAAACCTGTCCACAAAATGGCGAAAAATTTCCAAAAATACTTTGATAATTTTTTTAACGCAATAAAAAGGTTAATTTATTCTCAGAAGTTTATTTTAGGAGCATACTAAAATTTCCAGTAATTAAATATATTTTAAACAGATTTGAAGAAATTTGGCCTACAGAAAATCACAAATGACTAAAGAAAGGCTTAATTAACTTTGATATTGACCGGTCTCAAAGAAAAATTTGATCTTAATCGGTCCAAACAAAAATTTTTAACTGGAATGTCTTACAAAAAAGTTGTTATTAATCGATTTCATTTAAAATTCAGTCTGTAGATTGTGAACAAAAAAAATCGGTCCATATATTTCGAACTGAGAAATTGGTCCAGGATTTAAAAGTTTCAACAGAAATAGGAAAGGGATAAAATTGTTACATAAATTGAAACCAAAAATAATTGGTCTATAAATTGCGACCGGAAAAATCGGATGATAATTGAATTTCGGTTTATGGTCTAAGAATGTAGTTTGGACAAAAATATCCGTCCAAATCAATCTAAAAAATAATTTATTTTTTGACCAGTCTCAACACAAATAAGAGAAAAAATTGGTCAATGGATTGAGAACAAAAAAAAACAAAAAAACGATCTATATATTGAGACCAGAAAATTTAGTCTACGATATAAAAATGGTCCGTAGTCTGGACATAAATACCGGTCATAATAAAAATTCGGTCTTGGACTGATTCTCAACACTAAATGGGTCAATAGATTGAGAGAGTGAAAAAAAATTGATCCATATATTGACACCGGAAGTGCCAGTCTCAACAACGTTTCGGACTTGTTGACGTCTTAGACAGTTGTCTCGGAGACGCCCAACTGCTTGGAGTGGGCGAATGGAAATTTGTCGATCAACGTTCAAGTTGCGTTTTCTCGATTTGTACGTGAGCTAGTGAGCTCAGGTTTATTTTCTTTTGTTACTATTATTTTATCCTTTAATATATTCAATTATGAACTAATTTCCCTCACTCAACCTTCATTAACTTTTGAATTAGTGAGTGTTTAATTTCATTGTACCATTGCTCATTTCACCCGGTAACCATTAAGACCAGAAAAGTCAGTACACGATTTATTAACGGTTTAAGAAATATATTTGGACATAAATAACGTTCTTAATAAAAATTCGTTTTTTTGACTGGGTCTCAACACTAAATGTCTCAATAGATTGAGGGAGTAAAAACTAAGAATAATATGAAAATAAGATTCATATATATTGACACCAGAAAAGTCAGGCTACGAGATAAAAATGATTAAATTTTTGTCAAAGATTGCCGTTTTGAGAGAAATATTCGTCTCAATCTTTATTGATAAATATATGTTCAAGGCCCGAGACTCCACACTAATGATCATGTTATTACTTTAGATACTCTATACGGAATGGGCATCTTGGCGTAAATGGTACAAAAAACAGCCTCTTTGGATGATTAAAAACTACTTTGGAGAGAAAGTTGGCTTATATTTTGCATGGTTAGGGTTCTACACAACAATGCTTATACCTCCATCCATCGTCGGAGTTTTTGTTTTAATTTTTGGAATATTTACGATTGATGCAGAGTGGAACTACCCAAGGTACACACACCAGGGGTGTTGCTAGCTCCTGCTCAAGCTTCCCCCTAAGTTTATAAAGCCATATATATATATATAGGTACTACTAGACTGTAGCTTAATGACAAAAAGTTGGGGATTTAGTATCCAGGGATCTTATTTTTCATAAATGAATAACGAAAGTATATTAATAAATATTATATATTTACACTTGCTATCAAAAAAAGTAGTAACAATGAAGAGAAACATAAAAAAAAAAAAACAACAACAACACCACCGTTATACGCGGTACATAAGGATAATGTTATATTTTTGTACTGCGTATTACACGCATTTTTAACTAAATACATTTATTTATTTGCAGTATGTTTGGAACCAAAATACTCATACCATAAGACAAGTTAGAGAAAGGTTGTTCAAATATTGTGAATAATATATATTGTATTCACAATACTTACGAGTACTAAAATAAAAATCCATTTTAAGATTAATCCATGATTTTAAAGAAAAATATCAAAATTTATTTTTTTTCGACATTTTACAGATTTTCAAATCAAAACACGTCCACGAAAGCATGTTTTTTTTTGGAAGCTTCATGCTTATTTTCTTGTTTAGTGTAATAAAACACAAAATAAAAAATATTGATACACATTTCCCAAATTTTGTTATTTCGGTACACACTAATATATACAATGGAGAAAATAAGTATTTGATTCCGTCCCAATTTTTTTTTAAAGATATGCTCTTTTTTTATTTGTTAGTTCACAACATTAGAAATAATAGTTTATCAATTCATAATCAAATAAATAATTGAAATAATTATAACAATATACATACATAGACTAGTTCAAAATTAGACCTCCACAGATAAATCAATATTCCGTTCTGTGTCCGTATTTGAAAAGTTACATAAGAAGTATGCACTTATCAGTATTGAAAAAAGAAAAAAAAAACGAATCTATAACATTTATGAAAAAAATTAACAGATATGTTTTAAAAAAGGGGTTGTTAGAAGAAAGCTGCTGAGGATAGCCCCAACAAACACCTCCCCCACCATCAAGGATAGGAGGTGGAAACATTATGTTTTGGGGTTGGTGTTACCCTTGGTGACAGCCTCTTTCCCTAAGGACAGGGGACTGAAAATGGATCGGATAGGATAATGTGTCTGTCAGCAAAATAATTGCTCAAAATATACGCCCTAAGCAACAAAGGAACTTCTCAAGAAGAAGAACATTAATGTCACGGAGTAGCCCCGCCATTCTCTAGACTTCAACCCGATATCGGCCAACCGTTATTATTTACCCCTTTTACAAAGTATTCAGGTCCATATCAGGATTCTGGGTGAATTTGACAACAAGTTTATTAACTACTAATTATTAATTGAAACCCAAAGAACATGTTTTAATCAATGTATCCACCCTCAGAATTGATGGTGAGCTCCAGGCGATCGGGGAAGCTGCTGCAGATCCTCTGGATGTACTCTATATTCATTGAGGCTCAGGCCTTGTTTCCAGAGGTCTTCAGGGGTTGGTTCTATTGTGGCATCCCCTGCAGTCCTGAGACTACACTTGTATCTATATAAAATAGTCTTGGGACATCTTTCTGGTCATGTCTGCAATTAAGGAATTCGGCTATTTATTGAAGGCCTTCTTCATATGGCTGACAGACACGGAGGCTTTCCTGCCTTCTCCTGGAGAGTGTTTGAGGTTCTCCCGGGCCTTAAACCACATGGATACATTGTAAATCGTCTTCCTTGAGGCCCCACTCTGCTCCTAGTGAGCCTTTTGGAACAATCCCTGCAGGAAAGCGCTGCGATCTCAATCCTCTCCTCGTACTGTGTGCTAATGGTGGCAACTAGACCTTAAGAATCGACAGCTAACTATATGCTCCACAACATTGTAAAAAAACTGACTCTTAACCTCCCTAAATTTGCATAATGGAGATGAATAAATAATAAATGTTGAGCCAGTATGTCTTTTTTATCAGAGGCAATTTAACAAATTTGCCAAGGGATCTAATATACTATTTATATTTAAAAAAATGAACGTATTTATATAAGTAATTATTTTATGGGTTGATAATTTCTGTGGCTAATTTCCCTAAATAAAGAAAGCTAGCAACACCCATGTCCACCATATTTTTTTATTTCAATATATGTATATTATTTTTTTAGTAAAGATATATGCTATGAAGAAGGTATCAAGAACTTAACAATGTGCCCACAGTGTCCCTATCATTGTCCTTTTTGGGAACTCTCAGAGTCTTGTAGTATATCAAAGCTCACTCATGCCTTTGACAACTCCTCAACAGTTTTTTTTTCTATTTTCATGTCTCTTTGGGGTAAGTTAGTTAGTTAAGGGGTTTTACCAAATATATCAAAATGAAGAGGTTTTGTGATTGAAAACGTGCTTCTAAATAAATTCCATGTAGCAGCATGATAGATTTGGTAAATAGCCTTTATATTTTTTTAGACAATCAAAAAGAGCGGGGAATTCAAAAATTGAACTAATCATCTTTTCTTTCTCTCTGTAGCCACCATTTTTCTAGAACTTTGGAAAAGACGACAATCCATTATCGTATGGGAATGGGATTTATCAAACTATGAGGACATTGAAACGATTAGACCCGAATTTGAAGCCTCAATCAAAACCACACGCATCAATCCCGTCTCAAAAAAGCACGAGCCCTACTTACCCCCACACTCCAAGGCCATACGAGTGGCTTTCACTACATCATTCATTATTTTTATGCTTCTCCTAGTTCTCACGACTGTTTTTTCCATCATGATCTATCGAGTCACTGTTACCGTACTTCTAAATGAATCCATTTCCGAACAACAAAATGCTGCCGTCACACATTCTCAAGTTAAACTATTTGTAGCCCTTACTGCTGGCTGTCTTAATTTGTTATCCATCGTTTTTTTAAATTATGTAAGGTACTTTTAATTCATCCTACCGACTTAACATTATTAATTATTATTCTTACGTAGATTTATGAATTTGTGGCATTGTGGCTCACCAACGTGGAACAACCAAGGTAATAAGGCTATTTAAATATTTAGGTACTCGTGTTGCGTCAACATAAAAACAATGCTCAAAACAAAACAAAAAATGAAAAAATCCTAATTTATCTAATAACTTTATGTATACTCGTAGATAAAGCCCAATAGTTTGCAAAGACGTTCATATCCTAAGGATAATATATTTGGAGAAAAACTGAAATATTTATTAGTAGTGTTTCAGTGAGAAGTCTGTTATTAGGCTTAGGAATCTGACTGTTCAATTTGAACATGTTGTTTGTTCGTCTTGTGTTAGTTCTTAATGGGTTACTTGATATAAAAGGCTTACTCGTGAGAGACAAATTTATTTGAATAAATCATATTTAAAGTTATTAAGTACAGATTAATCAATTTCATTCTGATTTCGTAATGTTAGACAAATAACCGAATAAATAAAAAAATATGAATACACATTTGACAGGCCATGGTAATGAATACTATTTAATCTTATATTTTGTACCTAATGTAACGATCGGGGAGGCAAAATTTATGGATACACTCTTTTTAAGAAGTACATAGGTTATAACTAGTGATGGGACGATTAATCGGAATCGAAAATCGGAAAATTGGTTTTTTTTTTATTTGGGATTCTGACTCGTATTTATTAGGGGTATTTAACTATTTATTCCTTTTTTAAGTAAGGAAAAAATAAATAACCTCCCCCCTCCCTAAAAAAATTGAAAAAATGTTTACTTTTTATTTTAATATTTGAAATTTAATTTAATTTTTGATTTGTGTTCCAAAAAATGTAACTTTCTGTGAATAACTATGTATTTATTTTCAGCATTTTTTTTCTAAAAAAATTTAATATTTGAATTTTTTTTTATTGTCAATTTAATTTTAGAACTTTTTTTCCAAAAAATTAATTTGTTTGAAAAACAGCTGGAGAATGTGGAAACTTTTTCCAAAAAAAATTATATTTTGTGAACAGCTGTGGATTTTAGAACTTTATTTTCAAAATTTTTGGATTTTTTTCCAAAAAAATCCAAAAACCGAGCCGTATAATATAATCCATTAAATTCTTATTTTTTAACTATTATTTAAAATATTAAAAAATCGGCATTGGGATTTTTTTTGGGAATCGTGACATCACTAGGTTATAACAGATGCATTCATTCAACCAACTCTGGTTATGAAGCATTTTCAGCCCACTCCTACGGGCGCCCTTATCCACACTTCTGTTTGAGAAAATTTATTATTGCATTGTTTTGTGTGGACGGGCCTCATTTTTAATCATTCTTTATTAAATAACAATTAATTGGAATACTTTGCTTGACTATCATAGAACATACACGGATTTTGAGCACAGCTACACCTTCAAACTCTTCATGTTTCAATGTATCAACTTTTATTCCTCGTTGGTGTATATTGCCTTCTTTAAAGGAAAGTTCTTTTCACACCCAGGAGATTTTTCAAAGGAGGAAAAGTCTACTATGACACAGTTCGCATTTGATTTATGTGATCCTGCTGGCTGTTTCTATGAACTATTTATTCAATTAGCTATCATTATGGTGGGAAAGCAGGCCATGAACAACATTATTGAGTTCATATTACCGTGAGTTTCAATTTGTTGTAGAGAGTCTGTGTGTAAGTCCTTATTTATTCGGTCCAATCCGGTCTCAGTACGGGTCCTTTGGAATGTCAGTACCAGAATTGATTAAAAAAAACAAGAAGCATAGTAAAGTTACCTCATCAAGGACAGAACTTTATCAGTTTTAGGACTAAACTTAGCCGGACCAAGACTGCAGTCCTCAAACCTTAATAGGGATTGACCCAACACTATTGAGTCCACAATTAGTAAACGATTTGGACAATGGTCTGAGATTACTGTCCGGACCAAAATAGAGATCCCAATCATTCTAGAAAAAATAATTTATGACTAGTGTAGGATCAGTCTCCCCCCCCCTTTTCAGTCTTTTTGTTGTATCGATTTTTGTTGGGAAAAAAATAGAGCGAATTTTTCTTTTTGACTGATCTAGACCGAACTTTTCCTTTGGACTGATTTAGACCGAATTTTTATATGAGACCGGTCCAGACCGAGCTTTAGTACGGTCCAAAAAAATATAACAGTCTCATTCTGCCCTAGGACCGAAACCCAACCCTAGTAACTATGTCGTTTGAGCTGTTGCTATTAAGATCGATAAGAACCGGCCTAGGACTAACAAATTTGAGACCGAACCGAATAAATAAACCGATCATGGAGTCTCAATTATAATGGGTACCCATAATAGATACAACTAAAACCTGTTTTGTGTGCCATTTAGGAAGGTGATCATAATGTGGAAAAGATATGTGTACCGCACAAACATCGTTGACAATGAAAGTTCAAATAACGAAATCACAAGATGGGAGATGGACTATAGTTTAAAGTCCGTGGATCGAATCACACTCTTGGACGAGTATCTAGAAATGGGTATGTTTTCAGAAGTGTCTGCAGAATTATATTGGGAAGGAGGGATTTTGGATTTTTGTTGAAAAAAAAAAAAAATTCAAATATAAAAATTTCCAAAATTTATAGCTATTCTCCAAAAATTATTTTTCTTGGAAAAAATTTCACAAATCCACTGCTGTTTAAAAAAAATAATTTTTTTGGAAAAAACTCCAAAAAATTCCCAGTTGTTCTCAAAAAATTTAATTTCTTTTTCAAAAAATTTTCTGAAAAGCAATTAAAATATTAAAATTTTTGGAGAAAATTGATAGTAATTTAGAGAAAATCAATTTTTGTGGAATAAAATTTGAAAAATGTAATTTTTTGAAAAAAAAATTGAATAATTCAATAAGTTTCGAATATTAATTTTTTTAGTAAAAAACAAAAAACCCTTAATTTTGGGTTGGAGCTACAGCACCTCACACTCATACCTCTGCGGACACCCCTGCTTTTATGTCTCGACCAATCATTTTGTAACCTATTATATAATGTTTATTATTATAATGTTTTTCACGTTCCTCTTATAGTGATTCAGTATGGCTTTGTCACACTTTTTGTGGCTGCCTTTCCCTTGGCTCCTCTATTTGCACTCATCAATAACGTTGTTGAAATCCGCCTTGACGCTAATAAATACGTTACAAGTATGAGGAGGCCTTTGTCCCAAAGGACTGAAAGCATTGGGGCATGGCAAGAAATACTTCAGGCCATCACTTATATATCTGTCATTTTCAACGTAAGTATATTTAGAAAAAAGTAAAAAAGAAACACCTCAACCTTTTTTTTTATAAACGTGACACTTAGGGAATCACGATAGCGTTGGCGAGTGATTTTATACCACGAATGGTCTATAGTTATGTTCACTCAGAGGATTCGACATTGAGGGGCTATGTAAAATATACTCTTACTGGTGAGTAGATGGATAGAGTTGTAGAAAGCATGACCACCAACGTCTGCTAGACACTTTTTAGTTGACAATCTGAGTAATGTTTTTTAATGTTCCAAAGCTGTTGTCATTTCTCTTGACGAGATAACATACAAATATAAAGTAACCACGAGTAAAAGGGGCAAGTGAAGCCACAGTTTTTCAATAATTATTGTATAATAATTTCATAGTTGTGATCAGTTGGCTAACTACCAACTGATTTAGGGCCCATTTTCTGTTTCTTTTTAGAGAAAAAGTTGCGTGGCACAAAAAAATAACAACGTGAGAAAGATAAGACAGTCACAGTATTAACAAGTTAATATTGGGAGTAAATATATATATCCTGTGTACAAGTTGAGATGTCTGTACAAGTTGCAAATTGTATTAGCAAATTGTACAAGTTTCAATTTATTCGTCTTAAAAATGCCTAAATCATAATTACAAAAAAACGCCATTGCTTGATTTGGATCTATGAAAAATTACTTATTCATTAGTCAATGAAATATAATATAAGTGTGGACATTTGAACTTTATATTGTGCCATAGAAAACTTATATTTGAGAAATTTGTATTAAAATAGTTAAAAATGACACCATTAACATATGGATCATCCATTAATTAATGATTCAATTATAATAGTATCCTCATCATAAGTACCGTTTATGTATTGTGAAATAGGGAGTTAGGTTTTTTTCTCCCTTTAGGGATATTGATTTAGTCAACCATTTAATAAATTTAATCAGCTCAGCTGATGTATGCAAAACCAATAAGTAGTGTTAAATTTAAATAGTCAAAAAACATATTCTCCAAACACAAGGACATCTGAATCTTTTTGTATAGTAGCTGAATTATTTTACCAGAGCTTTATATTCAAAAATACGTTTGCCTCACAATGCCGAACTGTCGTCTCTTTATATTTCTTTATCTATCATACGAGTGCGTGCTCATAAATAGTGAAGAAAATCATGTATATTTTGGGCATGCTTAAAGAAAAGAAACGGGAAAAATAACGCGCCAACTCTGACAATTTGAATAATTTTTTTTTGGAGAAGAACAACTAAGCTGTCATGACGTTTCATGAGATCAGCTACACGCAGCTGTGATAAGGATAAAGTGATGAGGCTTACTTCAATGTCGATCATCAATTTTACTCTGAATCCACCAATCCTCAAGGTTACTTTCCGTCTTGTATGAGCCTGCAGGAATGTTCAATCAGGGTTTGAATATAATTGAATGTAGTAGGAGAGGATGCCCTTTAATCAGGAATTAATAGTAATTAATTACAAAAAAAAAAAAACAGGGCCCAGCTGAAAAATACATACAATTTGCATCACTAGTTAGAATTGAGGATTCCCATCCGTGTAACTTGAAACTCCATGACATCTAAGCAAAAATATTCCTCAGAGTTAAAGAGTTGACCGGTTGGCCATATTTTCTACAACTTTAAAGTTAATACATTAAATGTACATTCTATATTCATGCTTTTTATGTAGAGTTTAACACGTCCGTATGGGGGAATCAAACCTTCACGGATTGGCCAGGTCCAAAAAGTCTCAAAGAAAAGGATTTACCGGCTACTTGCTACTTTAAAGCATTGCGAGAACCTCCAGACTATCGTTTATCACGGATTTTCTTTCATGTTTTTTCTGCACGACTTGCTTTTGTTTTGGTTTTTGAGGTAAATATGGACAAAATATTAAATTTTAATAGTGAACACCGACCTTTTGGACAGTCTACACACTAGGACCTTCACTTCCCCTCTTATGCGGACGTTAGGGCATTTTTTTCCTATTTTTTTCTTCACATAATGAAACTTACCAGTGCAAAATTTTAATATTTTGCAATATATTGAAAATTTAACTGTACAAAAGTCAACTTCCTAATTTTTCTAACAGCATAAATAGTTGTATTATAAAGTATTTTGTATCAAATCATTATAGGAACCTTTATAACCGTTATTTTCTGATCAAACGAAACACCAACTATGACGTATTCATATGTGATGCGTCAACATAAAAAAACCCTGAAACCCAAACACAAGTAATAACACCTAAGATTTTAAATATAAATCCTTTTCTGAATTAATAATTAAATAGCTTTTTAAATTTAACAATAAAAAGAAATTGAAAGGATGAGCTTCTAACATCGAGGGTTAATGCCAAATTGTATCTACTCAAAAATAAAAAATATTCGTCTTATTGCCTAGTTTATGTTATTCTTAAAGTCTCATATTTTATATTAATATTTGAAAATAGAAAAATTCAGCCGGTTGATTTGAACTTCTTGGATACATTTGATTATAAAAATTGTATAATGGCTTTTTTCATTATAAAAAAATAGAGTGGCCAAGGTTAATTATGTATTTGAGGTACAACAATTTGGCTCGTACCCCCCACAAGATGTCCTAGAACCAAGTATTTCTGTGTCTTGAAAAAAGTATTTAAAAGAATTTTTTTTTAGCATTTTGTTTTTGGAATAATTGGTTTGATGAGAGTCATGATACCGGATGTGCCACAGGATATTAAAGTTCAAACTCAGCGAGAGGAAATACTCAATAGTGAACTTCTTTTAGAATCTCCAAATAAGACAAATCCTCATAAACATTACAGGGACAATGGCAACGAAGAAGAAGACTTGAAGTATGTTATTCATCAAACACGAAAGGATTCGGTTGTGGGGAAAACTTTATCTCCACGTGAAATGTTAAGGAAGAATCGAGACTCTCATGTAGAGCCTGGTGGAACTCTAGATATTTTTCAACTTTTGTGAGAATATTGAAAAGGATTTTTGTAGGATATGTTGTAAATGCATGTTCCTTTGCAAACACACTGGATTGACGTAATTTTTTTAATTTGTGATATGAATTAAAGGTTTTGTGATTCAGATAGGAACTATTCAATATTATGTACAATGAATTTATGCTTATATTTAATTTATTTTCTTAAATATACCACTTTTCAAATTAGAGATATCGTGAAAAAGTTAATATTTAAAAGCTTAGAAAAGGGTTTAAACCGTAGCGGCGGAACGATTAAAAAAAAAAAAAAAAAAAACCGAATTCCGAGTCTCATGCGATTCTTGTAAAAAATCCTGATGCCGATTCAGATTCTTTAATATTTTAAATAATAGTTAAAAAAACATTTTCCTATCTAAAACGTCCACAGAATTATATATATATACATAATTTTTTTAGGGGAGTTAAATTTTCTATAAAAAAATGATTTTTTTTGAAATTTAATTTTAATTATAAAATTTGATATTTAATATTTTTTCTATTTTAAATATAAAATTTGATATTTAATGGTTTTTTTTTTTAAATCAACAACAATTCACAAAAAAATTAATTTTTTTGAAAAAAATTTCCAAAATCCATAGCAATTCTCAAAAAATTAAATTTTTGGCATAAAATTTTTTAAACATCACAGCTGTTAATATAAAAAAAAATTTTTTGAATTTTTTTTTTCTAAACTTTTGCTGTTTTTTTTTTTGTAAAAAATTTGTAAAAATATTTCTAATATAAATTTCTTTTACCAAAAAAATTCAAATATTGAATTAAAAAAAAATCAAAAATAATTCATAGAAAATTAAATTTTTTGGAAAAGAATTTGAAAATTTTTTTTTTGTGGAAAAAAAATTCTAAAAAATGTAATTAAATTTTCTAGTAAAAACAAAAATTCCTTATTTTGAGAGGGGGCTGTGTTTTTTCCTAATTTGGAAGAGTATTATTTAGTTAAATACCAGTAATAAGTTAAAGTAAATAAGAATTGGAATTTTCTAAATTGAACACTATTTTCCCAATTCTAGAAAAAACACCCACTTCTCCAATTCCGATTAATCGTCCCATGACTACTAAAGAGTTATGCTAATTGGAAGCCTTTTGTCCAAGCTAAAAAAAATCCCAAAAATCAACATTGTTTCCAATAAAATAGGAATAATTTTTTGGAGAGAGCGGCTTAGTTGTCATGACGTTTCATAGATATGATAAAAACAGATGTTCAAAAGTTGATTGTAGTTTAAAAAAAAACAAAACATGAAATAACGTAAACAAATGATTTTTTTTTTGGCAATAAACTTTATTTACTTCCCAATATGACGACCTGTAAACTTAATACATTTTTAATGCATTTTGACATCCCTTCATAAAGATTATTCAAAGGATCTAAAGAAATTTTCACCAAGCTTTTGTCTGTTATTTTTTTCATTCATCCTTTGAAGTTGCTGGCGCCTTTTTATTGAGTTCCTCCTGGACCAAGGCTCACAAATTTTCAATGGGAGACAAATTAGGACTGTTGGCAGGAATCAAAGTTGTCTGCAATCCACTTTTGTGCCTTTTTGAAGTGGTGAGTAGGGGCGCCATCCTGCTGGAAAATAGCTCTTGTTGTGTCCGACAACATTTTCCTCTTCAAAAGAGGTCCAGTTTCTTTAGTACGAGACAAAGTTGGCATCTGAGACTTGCTGAGGATCTACGTTAATAGTAGTACTCGGCCGACACAGTTTGGTTTCGTGGAATCAGGTGAAGATTTGACACTGCTTTGTGGCTGATAACGCCCCAAACCTTAATTTTAGAAGGAAATTTCACAGTTGGAGTGGGTTCCACATCTCCCTTATCTCTTGCTTCTATCATTTGGGACATGAAATAGCTCAAATGGACTTTCATCACTGAAGAGGATACATTTACAGTCATCTGCAGTCCAGTGTTTCCGCTTACGACAGAATTGAAGCCCGGCCTTCCTTTGTTTTTCTGAAAGTTTGGCGTGCAGACGAGGTTTGTATGGGGAAGCATTCAATGAATGCCTCAGGTAGGTGTGAACAGATGACTTGGATATTGGATAGCCCTTTAAAGTCAGTCATGCTGCAAATTTCCTTGTGGATTGCCTCTTTTTGGTCAAAGATTTTGAAGTCAGCAGTTTGGGAACTTTGCTAATTTTTTTCTTCCTTCCTCGACCTTTCTGATTTGGAAGGGTTTGTCCATCCTTCCTTTTCTTACACCAATTCTCAATGGTCCTGAGAGGAATTTGTAACCTTTGAGCCACGGCTCTCTGGCTTGATCCACCCTCTATCATGCCAAAAGCCTAGGCCCTGGTCTCCGAAGAGTGCTCTCTCACCATTTCGGATATTGAATTTCAACTAACATCCTGTCGTGTTTTCTGAGACCTTTTATACTGATGTATGATGCAAAATTATTGCCTCAGAAAAATTAAATATTGCCTAATGATTGAATCAGCCAAATTTCATTTTATTCCGACCAAAAATAATTTGTTTTTTTCAATAAAATGGATATTTTGAAAAGTTTGTCTAGATGATAATCCTTTCTTTGTGGTAAAAAATTGACAAATCCAAATTCGCAAAGGAAATTGGAACAACTTGTCTGGATTAAATTTGAAAAAAAAGTAGTAAATATCTTTTTTTGGCCTTGTACAGAGAAACACAAATTTAGTAAGTTTTTTTTCTTACTTGGAAAAAAAAAGTTATGACAAATAATGTCATCAAAAAAAAACAACCCTCAATAACTGTTTCAGTTTTCAAATATTGCAAAACCGACTTGAACATTTACGTTTGCATATAAAAGACAGAGAAGATTGAAAATCCTTTGTATAATAAACATGTTGGGGATAAAAGAAACACAAAATCAGCATGGTAACCCTGCCAAATTTTGGAAAGAGATCAGCTACATTCAGCTGTGACATAGGAGGAATTTGAAATTTAATTTAATATGGAATTTTTTTACACAAAATTTAATATTTGGAATTTAAATATTAAATTTTTAAAATTTTTCTTCGAAAAATTTTATATTTAAAGAAACTTTTTCGAAATTTAATTGTCAAATTTTTTCGAAAAAATTCCATTTTTTGAAGTTTTTTGAAATTTCACTTTAATTTTTTTCCCTAACAAATTCATCTTTTATGAATAACTCTAAATTTTGAAATGGTTATCCAAAAAATTTAATTTTTTTTTGAATAACTATGGATTTTTTAATTTTTTTCCAAAAAAAATTATTATTTTGTGAATAGCAATGGATTTTTGATTTTTTTGTTAAATAGTTTAATTATTTTTGATACTTTTTTTCAAAAAATGTAATACTTAAAAATTTCATATTAGAAGTTTAATTTTTGAAATTTCCTTCCAAAAAAATTTATTAAATAACTCTAGATTCTTAAATTTGGGTCTAAAAAATATATTTTTTATAAATGACTCTAGTTTTTTAAATTTTTGTCAAAAAAATAAATATTTTTTGTGTGTAGCCGTGGGTTTTTGAAATTATTTTCTAAAAAAAAATTTTTTCAAATTTTTCCTAATAATTGTAATTTTCGGATTCCTTTTCCAAGAACCAAAACCAAACCAATTTATATATGTATATTTAATCTTGCAGATGCCCTTGGATGTAGAGTGGGTTTGTGCATAATTTTTTCATCTCATAGCTACTGGCAGCTAATTAAAAGAAATACCAAAACAGCGAAGCTGTTTTTCCCCAAAAACATTCTCCTCCAAATCGTCAATTTCAATTTTTTTTATCAATTCATAGGTCATATTTTTGACAACCAACCTAGTCACCCGCTATAATATTCTCACGAGCAGACAATGAAAAAACAATTCATTCCTTAATTAATGATTAATTTTATTAATAGCCCCATAATAGAGCTAGCATTAAATGAAAGCAACGATTACCTAAATGCCCTCAATGATTAATTATTCATATTTAATTAGCTGAGTATGTTTTACTACGTACTTTGAGCTCTTTTCTGCTAGAAGGAGATTAACTTCATATTATTCCGTTAGGTAAAAATATAATCTGTTTCTATGTGGTACATGGGGAAGATTAAAAATACTTTGATACATGATCCTGGATTTTAGAATACGTACATCTGTATTCAAGCGTTCTATTTTGAATAGTTCAAACGTTTCATTTGCAAATATGAAGTGGTGGTATTCGTTGCTTATAATCTTCTTTCTATTAGATTCAATTCATTCTTTGAAAAGAGGTAATTACGTAAAAATTTGGGCATGGAAAATGGCCGTCATTTACTAAAAGTATCAGGTTGTATAATATTTCAATATACATTGGACGAAATAGTCCCGGTAATTTTGCCTTAAACTATTTTCCCTCAGGACATTTTTCATTAAAGCCATTTTTCACAAGGAGATTTCCTCTTAATATTTAAATAAATGAGGTTTATAATTTGTTATTGTGAAAAAATTTTGGCTAAAATTGAGGAGCCTCTTTAATTTTCTAAATCAAAACATGTAATATTTATTAGAATGCATTTAATGTTTTCTTTTCTTTTGGAACAAGGAAAGAATTATGCTTTAGCCTCACTTGGTTTTCAATCCATGAGTCTTTTTTAATATTGATTAATTGATAACGGAGAAGTGATTAACAATTACGTTACTCGAATCGTTGTCGTGTTTATTTATATTTGTTTTTCTTATTAAACTAATTTTATTAAATATTTTGTCTCTGTTTAGAATTAGTTACAGAGTGAGATTTTGTTTGTGTATGATTTGGTATTTTAGGACATGTATTCATCATTTTTCCTACAGAAAACAACTATTTAATGCGTTTTATAGTGCTATACATTACATATTTTTATTAAAAAAATACCAAACGAACATCAATTTAGACGAAAATAGCAAAAATGACCTAAAAATCTCATTTATTTATATTTTAGGCCGAAATATCTTTGTGGCAAAATGGTTTAAGGGAAAATGTTGTGAGCAAGGTAATTTAAGGCAAAATTATCTATCGCAGGAGAACATTAGCATTTTATCCCTTGCCGGTTTTGTTAGTTTGTCCACGGTCTATAAAATTTACTGGTAGAATTATTTGAAAAGTGAGATACATTATTTGAGCAAACAAAAATGTGTTTAGAGAAATAAAAATTATGAGTATAGCCCTAAAAACACTATCGTCAAGCATGGGGGTGGAAAAACAATTTCACGACTTCGAAGGGAAGAAGGACGGGCCCATGCATCTTGGAAATCTTGTGCAATAACCTCTATCCTAGGGCTCATATCTCAACTTTTTCAAAATATAAGATAACACAAGTTAGCTGTAAACAAGCAATACAGTGAAGAAAATTAGTATTTGATCCTTTACCGATTTTGTAAGTTTGTCCAATGATAAATATTTTCTATGGGATGGACGTCCAGAGACTGTTTAGCCCACTCCATGACCTTAATTAGTATTGTTTCGGTCCTTATCTAGTACCAAGGACCGTAGTTTAGTCCATTCTGGTCCCATCCAGTCCAATCCCAATTGTCGGTCCTTCAAGAAGGCAGAATCGGTCCCTCGTGACGTAAATGAGGGTGTTTTTCCTTTGTTAATTATTCCATTATATAATCGACTAAATTATATAACTTAGTAAAAATATAATACGTTCGTATTATATTCCATTGAAATGAAAAAAAAATAGTATTTCTTGCAAGATATGTGTAATAATCTTAAAATATATTTCATATATCTTATTTGGCCTAATAAACCATTTTAGGAAAAATTCCAAGGACTAACGGTCTTGCGATCCAGTCTCAATGATTACCAGCCAAAAGGAACGGTCCTAAAACCGGACTGGACCGAATAAATAAGGACTGACACAACACTAATCTTAATATGATTCTTCTTGAGCCACTACTTTGTTGCCTTGTCCTATACTTTGGATCATTCTCGAGCTGGAATATTACCTATTGCACGATCCATTTTCAATGCCCTGTCCTAAGATAAAAAGGTTGTTACACAAGATCTTACCGGAGGAATTTTCCATTCCATGTGGTCAAGTCGTCCTTTCCCTTGGGATTAAGATTATCATTTTAGAGTTTTAGAATAAAACTACTTTAAAATTATTATATTTGTCAGTGGGATAAATTACAAAATTGGGAAGTGATCAAACACTTATTTTCTTTTTGGTATCCTTAGTTTAAAGCCAAATTGTGCAAAATGGCATTTTGAAAAAGTTGATATATGAACAGTTTTTATTCTTATCTCTTAATTAACTTTTGATCATACCTCATATGGGATTATGAGTTTTAGTATAGCTTTAAGTATATCCATCGATAAACTACAATATATCAAAGCTGTAATATTTGTATCTACAAATTCAACTCAGAAGTACTACTCTGGATAATATTTCAAATTCACCATAAAAAATAACATAATTGTTAGGTCCTTTTGAATCTAATGAATTGATTTTTATAAATCGAAGTAAAATATAAGTGTAATTTTTTTTAGTAAATGACGTACAATTTTTCAAATCGATATGCTCCTAAAACCCTAAAATATATTTATGGGAGTCCATCCACGAGTAATTTTCACGATACAACGGACTACACGCAAATTTCGTATGTTGCATCATTCATAGTCTTGTGTCAGTCATGTCATGTCCAGTTTTATGAATGGTCCTTACGACCATTGGTCCTTTGTATTGTCAGTACTAGAACTGTTTATTAATAATCAATAATAAATTTCAGTGACATCATCAAGGACCAAGCTTTATAAGTTTTAGGATTAAACTGGACCAGACCGAGACTGTACTCTACGGGATTCCAGTCTTCAATCCCGTGTAAGGACTGACACAACACTAATTATTGGTAGTATTCCTACTCAGAAATGAAACACTGGATCCGTAAGTCAATTCAAATCTGATTTTTAGGTCTTAAAGATGAAGAACTGAGCATTTTGATGATTTTTTGATTAGTGATATATCGTAAACCAAAGCAATTATGCCCAAGTATAGTACACAATTGAAAAGCTAATAGTTAGCTAAGCCCAAAATTAAGTTCAGCATTACTTTAATCTTTGACCTTTTAAATTTTTCAAGATTGGTTCCTCTTGATTTTTTTAAGGCTTTAGCCATCTAAAGATAAGACAATTATATATATTTTTAAACTGGAGAGCTTCCAATCATGACCTTACAACATTTTTAACAAGGTCCAAATACACTGAAGAGGTCATCTTGAGAATGTTGTAAAAATATAACTCAGCATGACATTCCTGTCACTGTTGATCAGACCAAACAACCTTATTTTAGACCGGAACTTGGTCTTCATCACAGGAGGAACATTGCCTCTGTCCAGCATTCATTCTTTGGGTTGTAGGCTGTGCCCAAGGTGGAATATGACTCATCACTGAATAGTGCTATGATACTTGGATTTGATTTACAAATTTGGCTTGGTTTCTTTCCCCTTTGCAACCCAATGACTATCATCTACGTGATAAGAAGGTGAAGATTTATTTATAAATCAGACCATTACTCCTAAGTCCATGATTGAAACACTACACTTATTATAAATTTACGGTCAAAAAGAAAGGTCATGTTATTTTTTTTCGTTACTCATTACTTTGGTTCAGGATACATTACAAATCAAAAACTCCTCAGAATACGAATTTCTTCATCTTAAAAAAACATCCAAACACAGCTTTACATTTAGTTACGTATCAAATACTCCATTTCTGAGTAGAATTAATACCAATGATCCCATATGCGATATTGGTAGTTAAATCCTTTCGATCGTCAACATTTTTTGTGGAATGACCGCCATATTCAAATGTTCATAAGTATAATGATAAGTTATGCGGAATCCATAGATGCAAAGGATATATCTGTCGTTGTAAGTACGCTCCAAGATCCACGTCCGCCAACATGGAGTAAGGCCATATCCCCCTCCTTCAAAAAGTTCAACAGAAAATTAGGCAAATTTCAAGCAGTTAGAGATTTAAACGAGGTAAGAGAAATTGATTCACCGTGCGTCGGTCAAAATAACCGTATAAATATCTACATTATTGTATTGAAGTTAAATGGGGATGTATATGGCTTACAATCGAATTTCAAGGCCGCATTACTTCGAGCAATAATACTGGAACAATCGAATACAGTTGATTTGGAAGTAATTTAAAGTTAAATATATATTTAGAATATTTATGTCTGATTATTATTTATAGTTAACTACATCCCCCTCTGGAAGTGGAATAATTAAATTCGGTAAGTATTTATTTACGAGGGGGGTCCTTTCCATTATTCTTAACGTACATATAAACTTTCTCCCGGTGCTTGTAAAATAATAATACAATTTTTATTTGGCAATCTGCATTGCTCCCTCACTCAAGAGTTTTAAACCACCATTAGCGTTGAGGGTATAGTGATACTCATCCGGAGTATCAAAGATTACTTCGATGTATATCTTCAATTATACTCCAAGTCCTATAAGGACCTACACCCAATACTTCTGAGAGCAAAACCTCACTGTTACTCTTCTTCTTCCATAAGTACATGGACTAGTTATTGCTTTATATCTAGAATTAATTAATAATGATAATTAGTTTACAAAATAAAAAAGCCTATTCAGATTGCTAATCAGCTAAAGCCGCTCCCACTTTCTGAGACATATTTTATACACCTCTGATTATGCATAGTATAAAAGTACTGCCTCACCACATGCTTTCGTCATTGTGGGAGCTTTTGTTAGCCATACATATAGAGTAGAAAATCATGTCCATTGAACTCAATCTTGTTTGTACTTGCCTGCACAACTTGTATGGTAATACTGAGTGATCCGAATCGTGTGTTTTTTGGGCATATTAAAAAGAAAGAAATCGAAAGTCAATATGAAGACCTTCACAATTTCGATAGTATTTGAAAGAAAGCAGCTTAGCTGTCATGCCGTTTCATTAGATCAGTTACAAACAGCTGTGACAACAGATGAGGGCAATGAATATAAGCCAGGACATAGTCAGTTCTACTCCGAGTCCAACACCATTGTCCAAGTGATTAATCTTAAATATCATAGAAACTCTTCTTAATAGAATAATTAAAAAAAAGTGATTTGGGTAATATGGCTTTCATCAAATGTATTTTGAGTTTGGATAATAGAGGTGAAAACGTTAAGAACAACTGATTTAGAGACTTAAAACCAAGTTGTAGATACAGGAAAGGGCATACATTTTGTTGTGGAATGCACATGATTTATTTGTTACAATCAAAATTACTTTCTCAAAATAATGATCTCCGTATTTCAGATGGACTCCAAAATCGAGAAGGATGGACTCTTTTAGAAATAAAAGCAACTGTGATAAAACCATTGGATTGATCTTGTTTTGAGTAGTTTTTCTTATCTTTTTTCTGAAGTAAAATTGTTTTTATATGAGATACAGATGTAAAATGTATTTATCCAAGTTTAGATAATAAGTATTGAAATACATCACTAAAGTACAATATTGATCAATTTACCTAATAAGTTTAGTGACCATTAATATAGATGTTTCGTGTATAGGTATGTATAAAAAATATATTAATCTGAGAGTCATCCTGGATTCTCCTCGTTTAAAATAAAGTGTATATATCAAGTCCATACCCTCATATATTATATGGCACAGCCGGGAGGCTAACTTCTTCCCCATGTCAAATGTTGATATCTCTACTCTAGTTTCTTATTTCTTGTCAAAATTTTAACATGCAACGAAAAAATCCAGATAATCACAATGGAAGAAAAAATAAAGTTCAGTTAGTGAGCCCAAAACTTGCTATATCATAATTAAATTAATAAAAGCGTGATTTTTTTCTTCTTCTTAAATTGTGAGTTTTATGGAAACAAGAAAATCCAAATCAAAACCAATTTGTGATATATTTAAATATTATATTTTGTGCAAAATACGCTTTCAATGTTTAAAATTGTTATTGTTGAACGTGATACTTTTTTTAACCAAAGTCCTAACTTTGCTAAAAAATCTCGTAATGAATGGGGAAAAAATTATTTATGTTCCTCAATAAAATGCCCAGGTTAATATAAATACAAGGTTGCACCATTATGTAGTCAGGCTTGCTAGAACTTTCAATTTGATGTATCTTACCGTCTGATGGGAATGAAAAACAGATTTTGAGAAAATACTCTTGATATTTATATCTGCAAAGCATAATTTATTTAGATATTACATAGATATATATAGTTATTTGGAACTGTTAAGTGATTATGTGTTTTTCAAAAAAAAATATAAGAAAACTCTTACCTTCTGTATACTTCCATTGAAATATCTCAATATCATCGTAATTCCAAAACGTATTAAGTAGGGAGTCCTCTTCTAAGAAACTAAACTATGTTATTGGAATATTCGTCTAGCCAAGAACTACGATCTCCACACAAATAAATTAATTAGAAATGATAGAGTTATTTGTAACTTTGAAGTGATTATGTTTTTTTACAAATAATATAACAGACTTCTTAACTTCTGTAGACTTCTATTGGAATATCTGAATGCCATTGAAATCCCCAAACTAAATGAATTGGGAATCCTCTTCTAAACAACCAAATTGCATGTCACTATATTGGAATATCACTCTTGCAAGGATCTAGGATCTCACAGAAATAAATAAATAATTAAATATTTATGATATTTTTCAAAATTTGAATTCCCTATTTATGAGTTCTCTGTTATTTTATTTTTTATCTAATTGATTCATTCAATTTTATTTTGGACATGCACATGCTGTTCCGTAATTAAGATTCTTGTCAGGCAAGTAGAAATGTCAAAATTCTTCCTATTAATCATTAGTTGTAAAACTGTTATTGGTATGTTTTATAAACTATTTCAAGCAATATGAAATGGGGGTTGCTTTAGAAAATTTGATTTCCCGAGTATTATTTAAATATTTAATAAAATATATATCTCTCTTTGGAGAGAATAGTAAAAATCATAAGACAACAGATGCTTATTTAATTCATCATCTTCGGTTCCATTAGTACATTGAACTCTATATTCAACATAAAATACTTATTCCTAATATATCATTGATTTCTTCAATATACTAATGGTTTTTTTTTTAAATTATAAAAGTAATCTAACATTAAGATAATGGTGTACGGTATATCCAATATCTAAAAGAAAATTGAAAAATACTCATAGATGATCTAAAAGCAGTTCTTGAAAGTTACAAGGCAACTAATAGTTGCCTACCGTATTATATTAATACACATAGATGGATGTAGTCCTTTCTTTACTTTTTCATACCTACATGCAAGGGTATAATATGAAAATAAGGTGTGAGTCCTTTTTATATAGTTCTGGATTAGATCCTAGTATAGTCCCAGTTTCTAATAGAATTTTTGTTATTATTCGGAGAATCAATCTTATAAGATATTCACGCAACCTACTCCCATTGTACATCGCTCCTTCCTTGTTTCGATTTCCTAGTATTTACAAACGTGGAAAGAAGTGCGACAAACTTTGTTTGTTTGTTTAATTTGTTTTCATTCATTCACATGTACGTACCTCTGTGTCCCACGAGGATTAATTTTAAATTAATAAATAAATACTAATAACTTATACTTTATAAATAATGAACTATTTCATCTTTACAGGGTCGTCCCAAGTGTGGCACGAGAGAAACTCTACAATATTTCCAATACTGGATCAAGATGAAACAAATTGATTTATTCTTCAAGTTGTAGATAATATGATCTAGAAAGCTGTGGGATTACTATACATAGTTGTAACCTGGGGACTGTATTTTTATTTTCCTAGGTTTTTTGATTATTAAATTTTTCTTATTCCCATATTCAAAGTTCATACACTTAATGATAAATTATACGAAATAGTAATATATATGCAAAGGACATATTCGTGGTTGGTTGTAAAGAACACTCCAGGATCCATCTCCTCCTGCATGTAGTAAGGTTATGTCCTTTTCCTTTATCTTGATCAAGTTCTTTCAATTCGTTTATGTATTTTTGATCCTACAAACACGGATGTCTTTTCAATTTCTAATATTGGAGATTAGATATTTTATCTATTTAATTTATGTCGGTACAAAATCAATCATACAAATATGATCCAGAGGAGATTTTCCACTTTGAAGGGAGACACGGTGCTTGTATTGACAAATATTTCCTAGTTGCTTTTTAAATTTTTCTTTCTCTTCTGGATGTTAATTTCTCTGTCAAAGTAACTCCACAAAGTCGAAAATTCATATGAAGTATTTGAAGCGGGGATTTTATCTGTAATTTGAAATCTTGTATCTTCGTTTTGATACAATTTTGATGAATTCTGAACTTAATTTTTGGACAGCTCTTCACTTCCTTCCATGATAATGATCTATAAATGATGCAACACTTACAAATAATCAATAATGTCAACTTCTGCCTATTTTTCATACAGTATGAAATCGAAAATGACGTTATCCATTAGCTGTAAAGGAATTATTTTACATTAGTATTAAATTTTGGGCTAGAAGGGTGGGCCCAATGACTTTTAGGCCTTAGCAAAAAGAGATTCGGGCGGTTGGCTTTCAGACACGAGCCTAGGCCGAATCCACCTCGAAGGAGTACGTTATTTCTATGGGTACATAGCAATGATGTAACGCGAACGCAAATATTTACACAATAATTTGTTGTCAGCTGTCGATGTTTCTGCTTTTTTTCTTCCAATCAGTGTTCTGAACGTTGATTTGGTGAATTAGAATAAGTTCCTTATAAGCTGCAAACAATCCACAATTATTGGTTTATTTCGGGGAAAAGGTTGCGTGATAGAAAAAGGTAACCACGTGATAGGTGTAGAAAATGAGGGTTGAGCCTATGTAATACCTAGGGCTGGGTATCGAGCGAGTGTATGTAAAAGCGGCAGCGAGACATATGGTACTATTGATTAAAAGTTACGGTTTTGGAGGTTAGAATATCCCGTGATGCTGGTACAAAAAGGAATTCGGGAGGGGGGGAGTGTCGTCCAATAATTAGCTCCAAATTTCATGGTCTCCATTAATTTCAATACAGGTGTAGGGATAATTTTTTTTCGGCATTTCACTAATTTTATCGTACAAACTCAAAGGTACTCGGTGAACAGTAGATTTTTTGAGTAGATGTTAGCACAACAATAACTCCAGAAAGAATGAATAAATAAAGAAAGAGGGCAATTCTACCAACTGTTTTCCTTTTTTAATCTCCAAACAGTAGTTTATTTGACCTAACAGCCCGGCTTTAGTAATAATATGCCCTGCTGGTATGTAAAAATAAAAGAGAACGAAACGAACGTGTTAATTATTGCA
The DNA here is from genome assembly GCF_016086655.4 of Lepeophtheirus salmonis. NCBI lineage: Eukaryota > Metazoa > Arthropoda > Copepoda > Siphonostomatoida > Caligidae > Lepeophtheirus > Lepeophtheirus salmonis. Next base: position 37,998,476 of record NC_052143.2, on the reverse strand, counting down.
ATTTGAAGAATGTTTTGGAGCAGAGCAGATTAGCTATCGTGATAATTCATTAATTCTACTTCAAGTAGCTGTGAGAGAAAATAAATAAACACAAATCCCATTCCGAAGATAGCAAGACCATATTGGTTTGAATTACTCCAATGTGGATCCTCAATTCTACTCCGTGTCTGACATAAGTAACTCCCTACTAACCCCCATTACTTCTCTCCGTTTTCAAGGGTACTCAGATGTTCTGTCTTCCAAAAAAGGCCAATTTAGGAAACTACTTTGTTGTACTTCGGCAAAAAAATAATGTATATGAAAAAGGCTAAAAATGGAAATGTCATCTATAGAAAATTGTAAAAAAAAAAAATGTCCATCAAATTCCTTGTCTCAAATATTTATTGAAGTATACCCATGTAGTCATTAATATTCGGGACAAATTGAGTGAATTACATCAATTTTTAAATATATAGGGGGTCCCTGCGTAGCACGATTTTTGAAAATATGCACTGTAAAAATGTTGTAAATTACATTAAGTATAAATGCAATAAAAACAATTGACAAATGACTGCCTATTTGAACTCAAACTAGATAAATATCCAAGACATTATAGTATAAATTCATATTCAAAAGAGATTTTATATGTTTATATGCTTGATTCAAATTAATAACACTATCGAATTTTGATGAAAAAACCCCTCGGTTTTAATGAAAATGCTGCTCCTATTCAAATTTAATCCAGGTTATAACGAAATTCTACGGATATTTAGCATATAAAATAAGTCATTTTTCTTAGCTTTTACTAACAAAGCTTAATTCATCCATAAAAAATATCATTATAAACTAATTTTTTTTAGCATTTTAGTTATTGTTCGGAGAATAAATTTTATAAGAGATTCACGTAACCTACTCAAAGTGTAGTTCACTCCTGTCTTGTTTCGATTTCCTAGTACTTACTAACTTGGAAAGAAGTGCGAAATTACAATTCGTTTTTCTTTAAGTTCATATTTGTTTGTAGCTGATATAATTTGTTTACATTCATTCACCTCTAGCTCTATGTCCAAGGAGGATTAATTGTAATTTAATAAATAAATAGTATCGCGGATGATTTTTCAAAATAATGAACTATTTAACCTTTACAGGCCCGTCGGAAGTAGTTAGGCCCGGGAGAAGATTATTTGTCCTTTCAAAATTTCCAACCTGCCTGGATCAAGAAAAAACAATTATTTTTCAATTTCTCTTTTCTTGAAAGCTGTGATTAATTTATATAGATGTAATTTAGGTAGTTTTTGTTATTTTCCTAACCTGTTGTCAGGATTAAATGTATCTTATTTCCATATTCAAATGTTCATACACTTACTTAATGATAAATTATGTGGAATAGATAGATTTAATGGAGTAAAAGACATTGAAGTTGTTGAAAGACAAATGGTATCATTGTTTAAAATACTGATGTGATTGTCACCGATAATCACATCAGTATTTATCAGTTGCCTGCTTTATTTTGATTTTTGAGGGCATAACGAAAGTATTTATTAGTAAAATGTTTAATAAAGATAGACTACTGCACGTATAATTAACTTAGACGGTTTTTATCCGTTACAGTAGATTTGAAAACGCCACACTTCATGAAGTTGTAATTCATTATGAACCATATTCTCATAATAATATCTAATAAAACGACAAAGTAAGAGTATTTCGAAATATATTTGAAGTTCCAAGTTTAAAATAGAAGGCTTAAATTAAATGTAATCTACATACTAAAGAATAAAAAATAAACCATCATACATTTAAGTTAAATATACAAAATTAAACAATTAGAATCATATAACTAATAATAACAATAAATTATAAATACAGAATATTGAAATAATAGATTGATCCAAATAATATTTTCTTATTCTAACATCGGAATTCAGTTCAATATGTCATAACTTTAGATTGCAAAACACAAGCCAGACGTGGAGTTTAATCAAAAAGATAATCACCCTTTTTTCCTCATGTGCAAGTTGCATATACAATTGTGCACAGGATAGATATATCACTACTGATGAGTTCGTAATAATTATTAACAATAAAGTAAATTTAAAAATCATAAAATAATGTTAGATTTAAATCCATATCTTCTTCCAATCTTGGTACGAACAGCTTTTAGAATCCCACTTTCATTGATTTCGTGTTTATCTAAAAAAAAGAAAAGTTCATCCATGCAGTCAAATTTTAAACCTTAATTACTTATCTTAGATATAAAAAAAGACTAATTTATAACTGATAAGACAATTCAGGCAATCATTCTTGACTTAATGTAGTTTTCTACCATGACATTCTTTAGATTTAGAGCAAAAGCTAGTTATGTAGTAATGCCCGGCGATATAACTCCTTATTAAGAGCATCAAAAAAAGATTTCCCCCCGGTTATTTATGCTTGTATAATAACATACTATTATCATGAAGGATACACACAATTGCTAATTATAATGCTACGCCCAATGCAACTATCCCCGTTGTTGTGACCATTTAAGGCGTTGTTTTTGTCTTTTTATGAGCTTTCTGAACACCATTTCTTGGAGCTTATGAACCATAGCTAATCCTTAAGTGACAGCAACAAATATATCCTTCTCTTCTACTCTTTCTTTCACTTTGGAGATGACATCGTTCCCAACCTCCTCCATTAATTTAATGATGGTTCCTCGGGAAGGGACGGATTTACCCGTGTATTTCTCTATAAATTTTTTGAATGGATAAGGGTATATTACTTGCAATAAACATCTTTGTGAGATCAAAGTTAAAGTCTGACTTGATGTATTCATCATTAACTTGATTTTTTAGATGAATATCCATGCTCTTGATATGAGATGAGGATAATTAGTGGCGTTTAATTCTAGACGGGGGACTAAACGCACATTTATATCGACAAATCCGACAAACCATCTGTTGCTCGGCCGGTAAGTACTTGCAAATTCCTGGGCCTCCATTTTCAGAAATCCAGAGGGAAGGCGACGTTATTTTAGATATTTTATTCAGTTCTCTATCGACTATCAGCATCTAATATTATATTAATATTGAATAATAAAGGCGGGAATGATAACGTTTTTGATAGAAGAAGATGTATATTATTTAAACAATGATGCCATGGGTATTTATTCCTTTCTCCTCGCACGCTATTCTATTCTTACCAAAATTATCACCCTTACATAACGTAATGGTGCTTGTTATAATTTTCAATCTGATGTATTTTACCGACTGCTGGGCAAGATAGGCGGATTTTGACAGAACACGCAACCACTCATAGTTTATGACATCACTGTTTCTAGAATTTTCAATTTAATATAACGTACAAACTGCTAGGTAAGAAAAAGAGATTTTGACAAAACACGCAACCACTCATTCACTATGATGTCAATATCAAAAGCGTGGTGGAAGTCAAACATCAGTCGTACAGGCGTTATGATATAACCTTGTATTTCTATTAACCTTGGTTGTAGGCACGTTCCAAGATTCACGTACCCCCTCCTCCAAAAAGTTTAACATAAATAAGGCAATTTTCGTGCAGTTAGAGAGTTAAACGAGGTGAGAGGAATTGATTCACTGTGTGTTGGTAAAAATAAACGTGTAAAAATTTACATTAATATATAGAATTTGAATGGGGATGTATATGGCTTACAACCGAACTATAAGTCGGCATTACTTCAACAAATATTGGTAGAATAATCAAATATAGATGATTTGGCAAACTCCAAGTCCTACAAGGACTGACTTAAACCTAATACTCAAGAGAAACCCCTCATTGTTACTCTTTGTCATTCATAAGCACATGTACTAGTTATTACTTTATACTTAGATGTTCTGTCTTCAATAATTAATGAATAATGGCGACCGCTTCGCAAAATAAAAAAGATTGCTATCCCGCCAAAATTTGATCTGCTGTTTGGACATAATTTATACATAGACCTCTGATATAATATCCATTAAAGTAGTTTTTTGTGCTTGCCTGCACAACTTGTAGGGCAATAATGAGTTATGCATATTGCGTGTATTTTGGGCATGGTAGAAAGAAAGAGGCCGAAAATCAACCTGGTAACCCTGACAATTTGAAGAATTTTTGGAGGAGAGATGCTTAGCTCTCATGATGTTTGATTAAATCAGTTTCCATCAACTGTGGAAAAGGATTAGGGATACGAAAATAAGGACATTTTGGCAAGGATTACTACGATGTAGATCCTCAACTATGTAGATTCTGCTCCGACTACAACACCCTTGTCCAATAGATTAATCTCAAAAATGATAAAAATACTTCTGAATAGAATATTTTTTTTAAAAGTGATTTGGTTAACATGACTTGTATGCAGAGCATTAGTCCGCTCGAGAAATCCTGATCGTACTCTTGCACCTGCTCAGTTGCTAATTTTGTGAGCACTCTCTCGCTCAATTAAAAATGAGCGGCGCTCATTTTTTCGCTCTTACAGGAGTATTTGAATTTGATAATTGTTCATGATTGCAATTAAGTACCCCCTCCTCCAAAAAGTTTAACGTAAATAAGGCAATTTTCGTGAATATGAATGATTTATTCCTAAAAATGAAGAGAAATAAGATACAAGAATAAATAAAACTTAAAGATCTAAAATTATATTCAAAATAAATAAAAAATTCATAAAATGATTAATCCAATGTTTTAACCGTTAACCAAAGTTGATTCATTGGAAAAAATAATTTTTCTTTTTCAAAGTTTTCATCTTTTAAACTCTGATATTTATCCTTAAATAATTGACCACCTTTAGAAAATACACTCTCAACGGTAGCTGAGGACAGCAATGTCAAGTCAAAAGGTAATATTTGTGTTGGTTTATGGATTATTGGATATTGAGGCAAGTTCAAGTGTGCCATACGATTTGTGACAACCATACATTATTTGTAATAACTTTCAATAACCCAAATAAAACGTTTTATTAAAATAAGTTTATCAATAACTTTTATTTGTCTTTTGGTATTCCTTGGGCACAAAAAGTTTAGGAACCACAGACTTAGGGGTTTTAGTGGGCATACAATTATGAGGCTTCGTACAATATTATCCAGTTAATTAAACCTGATAATTAATTTAAGATTAAACAAAGGATTCTCAAGTTTTTGAACTGATGCCTTGGTGAGATTTAAAATAAAAGAAAATCGTATTTCAGTTGTGAAAATTCGCTTAAAAAAAGAAAGATTTATTTTCCAAAGACGAAGGAGGTGGCGGTGTCAATGAGGGAACTGATTTGTGAGTCTTCTTAGAGTGGCCAGCTACATGAGAGGCAAACTCGTCAACTGAAACATTAGAAAGTCACAGATACAACATAGAAAATAAATATTCTAGTTAATCTTGAGACATTACTTCAACCGTTGTTTTTTTTTTTTTTTTTTTGCATTTTTTAAAATTTATCCTTTGATGTTGTCTTAGATGAGTTAGAAACAGAAAAGTATTACAAATTCATTTATAAATGAGACAAAATTCGAGCGATTTCATCGTTGCTATAAAATATCTAGCTTTCTCCCGCTCACTATTAAAAAAAAATAAGCACACTCCCGCTCAATAATTTTGAGCGACGCTCAATTTCGAAATTGGGCAATAGATGCAAAAACGTACAGAATAACTCCTTAGAAGGTAGTAGTCTAGTTGTACCGGTAGTTACATAAATACGCGGATTATTTGTGGTAATTAACTAAATGTGTAATAAAATTCGTATGACGTATTTTTTTTTGAGAATTATATAATAGATAATTTATTCTGGTATATAATTTAATAGTATTACTGAATATAACCGCCATCAGCTGCTATGACACCCTCCAAACGCCTGCGGAAAGTCTTGCACACATTGATGATGTAATGGTCTTCCATGGCTGCCCATTGCTCATTGACACTGGCCTTCAATGAGTCCAAATTTGGGTGGTGGGTAGCACAGGCCTTCTTCTCAATTTGCCACCACACACTGTAGTCAAGGGGATTCAAATCAGGTGATTGAGGTGGCCAAATGTTTTTGTTCCAAAATGGCATGTTGGCAGCGAGCCAATCCTGAGTCATTCCAGAGGTATGGGCAGGTCTTTCAGATCTTTTCCCTCCTTGACAAGCTTTTGGACCTTGAACACAGTAGTCCTGGATAGTCCAGTGTCCTTAACTATCTCCTTGACAGACCTACCGGCGCGGAGGAGAGTGGAAACTATATGACGTTTGTCCTCGTCATTCATCGTAAACGACTTTGTTTGATGCGAGTAAGAAAAACAAAAACAAAGCCAAAATATTTACAGAACCTTAGGTCACGGAACCGCGAGATATAAGCGTTTAAAAATTAAGTCCGTGTATTTATAAAACTACCGGTAGATTCAGCAAAGAAATGCACATTATTTATTTGAAGCAATCATAACTACTTTCTAAAAATAATGATCTCCTCATTTTAGATGGACTCAAAAATCAAGAAAACTGGACTCTTTCAGAAGTAAAAGTATACTTGATAAAACCATTGGACTAATCTCATTTTGGGCAGTTGTTTGATATTTTTGTCATGTAGAAATGAATTCATATCAGATAAAGATGTAAAATATATTTAACATATTTGGATAATACCTTTTAAAATACATCACAATTGTACAATATCAACCAATCCAATATGTTTTTATGTCATCTGTTGATATCAGTCCTTTAACTTTTTATTTTTGTTAAAATTTTGACACTCATGAAAAAATCTTGATAATCACGATGGAAAAAAAAATATATATTGCAGTGTGGGAAACTAAGACTTGCAATAGAATAATTAAATTACAAAAAGTGTCAATTTTATGGGATTAAGAAAAGACAATTCAAAAACAAATAGTAAAATGTTCAAATATTATATATAGCTATATTTTTTTTCAATATGTCTTCCTTTACAAACAATAACAACCTTGACAGGCCGGCAAAACGATTGACATCACTTGACGATGAAAACCCTGTTGATGGCATACCGCACTGTCATAACGGCAGCTTCGAGCGAATCCAAATTAGGATGACACATTTTTCTCAAAGACAAATTGCAAAATACAAAGTCCAAGGGCTTGAGGAGGGCTACATGGAGGCAGGCCAAAAGTCCGCCATCTTGTTACTCCAGAAGCATTGGTTCTTTTTGGGTGAATGGGACTGTGATGAACTATTAGATGTTGTATGAGCTCGTATGGAGGTACCTACGGCCTCTAGCTTTCTCGGCACTGACACCGACGTGGAAGAGATTGAACACACGTTGGCTTTTTTGTTGATGGTCCAATATTTTTAGACTTAGAGACATGGGGTAAAAGAACAACTTGGTTACTTTTGTTCCAGCTATCGTTTGACTGCGTAATGACACCTTTTAATGACATTTAACGGGGATAAATTGAAATCGCGTTTTCTTGAAAGTTTTGGATTCCCACTCTGGACATTGGCGTTTTAGTCCTCGCCACCAAGAGCAATATTTTTGAATTATTCCAACAACCTTCAAAGCGAGGTTTTCCGTCTATGAAAGTATAAAAAGATCTAAAAACTTCATTTTTAGATATTTACGAAAGTAATTTTCGTTGGTCACGTTCAATCGTTTTTTAATATAATGATTTAATATAAATAGGATTGTAGAGGGGACCTCTCATATGATTTTAACTAATCAAACCATATGTTTAATATCAGAATGAAGCTGCAATTATAAAAGTTGCAGCATATAAGACCGGTTCCACAGGAGGTTGGTAGTTGTAGGTTGACATCCCATGCACAATTAAGGTCGGAAAATGGGATGACAAGTGACAATTTTTAATTATTTATTTCATAACATGAAAAGTAATCTAATTATGTTATTTCATATTCTAGTTGTAAATTTGAGGGCCCCTTGAAAAAAAATTATTGACATTTTAAAAAAAGTAATTCAAATGTAAAATAAATCATTTACTTGAATAAAAATCATCCATTTTTTTTTCCAAGAAAAATTAGGAATTTACTATTATGGCAAATTTGACATTTTTCAACTATAGGCCTAAATAAAGATTATTCATTTAGATCCCACTCCAATTTTTCGGATAGTTATGGTGTATGAGTAGGTCGTGGTGATCCTGACAATTTTTTAGAATGTTTGGGAGTGGAGAAGATTAGCTATCACGACATTATATTAGATCTACTACGAACAGTTGTGAGAGAAAATAAATAAACACAAAACCTGTTCCGAAGATAGCAAGACCAAATAGGGCAGAATGCATCCAATGTTGATCCTCAATTCTATTCTGAATCCACCAAGGACTTACACTTAGAGCCAGGTAACTCCCGAGCTAATCCTCTTTGTTACTATCCGTCTTTCAAGAGCACATGCACAACTTATTGGTTATTACTTTATACTCAGGTGTTCTGTTTTCCAAAATTAGGCCAATTTGGAAAAAATTGTATTCTGGCAAAAAAAAAAAAATTAAAAAAATCGTATTTGAAAAGGCTAGAAATGGAAATGTCATGAAAATGTCTAATATAAAAAAAATGTCCATCAAATTACTTGTCTCGAATATTTATTGAACTATACCCATGTAGTTATTAATATTCGTGCAAAAATGAGAGAATTGTATCTATTTTAAGTACAGGGATCTTCGCATAATACGTTTTTTGCTACCATGCACTGTGTTTTCTGCTATAATTGTAGAAGTGCAATTTAAAAAATTGACCAATGAGTGCCGATTCGAACTAAAAATAAATAAATATCCTAGACAATATATTAAAAATTATATCTAAAAGAAGTTTTATATGTTTATATGCTAGATTCAAATGAATAATACCGTCAAATTTGTATGAGAACAACGCCTTGGTTTCAATGAAAATGCTGCTCCTAATCAAATTGGATCCAAAAATTAATCTATAGATATATAAAAAGTTATTTTATTAAACATTTTATGAATTTTACGCAAATTTAGCCTATAAAATCAGTCATTTTACTTAAATATTTGCTAGTACAGCTTAATTTAATCATTCGTCCAAGTATATAAAATATAATTAATTCATATATGAAGTGTTATTTATAAGGGAATTGTAGTTATTCTTCGGAGTTATCAATCTTGTAATAAATTCACGGAACCTACTCATACTGTTTTTTACTCTTTCCCTGTTTCGATTTCCTAGTACTAGCATACGTAGAAAGAAGTGGCGAACAATGCAACATTATATAATAAATAAAGAAAGTCACGTTCATTTTCTTTTGTTTGTTTGTAACAGATTTAATTTGATTCCATTCATCTCTGTGTCCCACGAGGATTAAATGTAATTTAATTAATGAATAGTACCGCGGATCATATTTCAAAATGATGAACTATTTCTCTTTTGAGGGTCGTTGGATGTAGGGCGCGGGGGATGTAATGTCCTGTATTCATCATGTTTCTTTAGAAGAAGTTCTTTACTCGATGGATGCCATTTCATTTAAGGGAAGTATCAGTCATAGTGCAAATGTCCTTTAACGTCCAAATCTGTTACTATATCATACATTGGTTCAAACACCCATCCGTCTTTCTATAATACTATAATGAAATGTACTGTGAGGAACAAAGAGACTCTCTCCATTTTCAGCTCAACCATTGAAACTCCTTCAGAAGTCTACTTTATTGCGTTTCCTAATATTCTTAGAAAACTTTTTCATTGATTTGATTCCTTAAATGTCATTGATGTACATAACAGACAAACAACTCATATCTATGACACTGATTCCAATCACATGGTTGTGTAATTCTAGAGACTTCAATTTCGCTTACGATTCCATTACGAGTCTTGGAATCACGAATACATAACACTCTTCTGTTATTGGAAAAAAGTAGAAGACTATTCTGGAGCATGAATTTAATGTGACCCCGAACCTAACCCAACTTTCGGGCAGAGCTTTATTTTTACAATATTATAGTAATATTATAAGTAATAGATTATATTCTTTGTAAAGTGTATTAATATGATATGAACAATATCTTCAGCCAAAAAAATATAAAAATAAATAAATTCTAAGAAATGATTAAAAATTGAATAGTGGGGATTATAATGATGATTTATTTCATTAGGGATATTGATAATGTTTTTCAACCTTTATAAAAAACTTGCTTGTAAAATTGTATTGTACAATATTATTATTAATATTGAATAAATTCACTACAATCTAAAAAAAAACATTAGAGTATCCCATACCGAATCTCATCCTTTAAGCTTTCTCTTCCTTTAAGTTCATTGTTCGGGGTAATCAATATTATAACAAATCCACGCAACCTATTCAAATAGTACTTCACTCTGTTCTTGTTTTGACTTCCTAGTATTTACAAGGTTCGGAAGTAAAACGTGGACTGATTTTAAAAAATGTCAATAATTTGATGATTTTTTGATAAATTCTTAAACAATTCTTATTTAAACAAAATTATGAGACATGACCTTTGTGAACATGTTCACTCAATATGGTCACCGTCAGCAGCAATCAAAACCTTCATAAGGTGGCGGAAAGCATTGCAGTAGTTGATGATGAACTTCTCGGACAAGTTGTTCCACTCCTTCACAATGGCGGCCTTCAGAGAGTCCACGTTTGGTTAGATTTCTGTTTATTCTCCAACAAAGTTTCAAATCCGGCAAAGTGAGGGTGCACCATCTTGGGTCCACATATAGTTGTCCTCTGAGTGGGTGGCTTTGAGCCATGGCAGTATGGTGAACCTCAGTACCTTGTAGTAGGCCTCCTGGCCGATTTTCTTCTCAGCCTTTAAAAAGAAGGGAGGCATCTTCTCCCCGTCGGACTCAACGACCCCAGGACCATTGTGTGGGCTGGATGTTATGTACGGAACACCCTCTTGACCTCCTCTGGTTGTACCTACAAGCCAAATGTCGTGCAAACGGTTGTAGAACTGGTCCACGGTGAAATCTTCTTGTCAGAGAAATTTTTTCCTATGGATCCATTTGCCTTGATCCACGCACAAACTTTCTTGCACCTCTGTAGTCTCGTTTCCTTCAAAGTGTCCATCAACAAGTGGCGTGGGGTCCTTGTCTAAGAAGAAAACCCCAAGTTCTCCTTCACAGCCCCCTGATTGTCCCCTCGTCACCGTCAAACTCGTTAGAGAGGCGATTCATGGATTTTATGGGGTTTTCCTTGATCTTCTTCTTCAAGTCCCCGAGAAACTCAGAATCCCTTTTTAATTTGTGTCCCCCACTTCCTTCTTTCCCTGAGAGGTCTTTTCAATCCTTTTTTATCTTGGCCACTTTGTGAAGTGCTCCAGGAGCCTCATTTTCAATGTCCATATTCTCTGCCACCTCAATTTTGGCATCTAGAAGGTCTGAGATCTTCTGCTTTTTGCTTTTGCTCACTCATGATGAAAAATTTGAGAGATGTTTATTATTGTTTACTTATGCAAAAAGGACAAGGGATTCGTAATATGCAGGGTAAAATCACAAAACCTCTCTATCTTAATTACATAACTAGCATTTAATAACAACGTTTTGCTTCCGAACCCTGTACAAACAGAGAAAGAAGTGAGCGAACAATGAAGAAGATGTTTGTATTTTTAGAACAACAGTCTTTTTATCACTTCTGTGTTGCCCACGAGGATTTGATGATCTTTCAACATGATGAAATATTTCAAATTCATTCAAAATTTAATATATGCATTTTTTTATTTTTTGTGACTAGCTCTGGATTTTTGATTTTTTCCACAAAAAATTAAGATTTGAAATTAAATTTTAGAAATTTGTTTCAAAAATTTAATTTTTTTAAAATCTGTAGATTTTCCAAAAAAAAAACTAAACCAAAAAATTAAATATTTGAGATTTTATTTCAAAATTTGATTTTTGTGAATAGCTGTGAATTTTTGTAAATAGCTTTGGATTTAAAAACTTTTTTTCCAATAAATTTAATATGTAAAATTTAATTTTTGAATTTTTTTCCAAAAAAATTGAATTTTTCAATGTTGTTTTACAAATTATTAGGACCACTCCTTAAGATTGTTGGTTCCACTCCACAAAATTCATTTCGTTAAAGACGGTAAGAACTCTGAAATTTCGAATACATTGCATTTATTTACAGAGAAAGTAAATGAATTTTTCAGTGATAGACATACAATTTTTTTAGCGAGTTAAATAAGATTTCATTTGGATCTTTCTTCAAACTAAAATATTTAAGTCAGAATTTTTGGAACTTTTCTCAATTTGTAAAACTTTACGCAGTTGTTTAACCTAAAAATTACTACAACGATAACACAAGTCAACAAAAATTTAATTTGATTAAATTGTTATTCAGAAATGCCATGAGGCTGATATAATTATATAAAAAAATCCCATTGTTTACCCTCTTAAATAATTATATTAATTTATTGTCCAACATAATTCATTATCACGGAGCTTTAAAAAAGGTCAACATTAAACCTCGTTAAATTTATGCATCAGGAAAATTTAACACCAAGTAGATTTTACTTTTAAGTTAGTCTTGTAAATACTAATTATAAATAAAATAACAACTATTTGAGCATTTAGACAAAAGAAAAAACGTAAGAGGCTTCTTTTCAATAAAAAAACACTTAAAAATGGGGGTTTTTATCCTCTAAATTGCAATTTCTCAGAATTTCTACCTTTCAATTTTATTTTATTAGTTTAAATGTAATCTAGGCAAACTGTTTGAGAAATGAGTTCCTTTTTAATTTAAAAAGAAAAAAAGTCCACCATATTATATTATAACTAGGAGGACCCGTATTATAAATTTTATTTCAAATTATTTTATTAAATATATGCTAAGACAAACTCGCTAATCCTGTTCCTAATTCCCTTTTTTAATTCGTATTTAATATATGTACGCTGTCCTTTTTGGATGTTTTATTTTTTTGGCTGTATTTTCGAATACTTTGAGACATGGGGAATCGATCTTGTTTTACGTAAAAAAATCATCTTATTAGCGAAAAAAACAAACAAACAAGGAATCTGATATGACAAGATAAATTAAATACGTTACTATAATTATAAACAATTTTTATTTGATGTCTAAAGTCTGGATTTGTCTCCGTTTGTCAAAGAAATACCCTGATTATGCGTTTTTATTAGTGGAAATACATGATATATTCCAACACCTACCAAAATATAGCATTATAGTAAATAAATTCATAAAGCAATGAGATTTAATCTGGGTCCCCCAAAAATATTTTAAACAAAAATAATAATAACGTCATATTTACATAATAGCAACAACACAATTTCAATTAAAATGCTCTTCCTATTCAAATTGGGTCTAATACTCGATTAAAAATATCAATATGTACGTTGATATATTTAATTTCATAGTTTGTGATCAAATTTTACGCTCATAACATCACTATTTTTTTATTTTTTTTTGCTAAATAAGCTTTCAAGCATAATAAGTATCTTATATGAACTGTTATTTCTAATAACATTTGAGTTACTCTTCGGAGTTAACAGTCTTGTAATATTTCACGCAACCTACTCATATTGTATTTCACTCTTTTCTTGTTTTGATTTCCTAGTATTTATAAACGTTAAAAGAATAAGAAGCGTCATTGTATGCAACTACTTTTAATCTGTTTCTTTGTCTTCCGCGAGGATGAACTGTAATTATAAATAATGAATTGGGAGAATCCTTTCAAAAAGGTTAACGGTATGACTTTTTTATGGATCGAAACGAATAAAGACGAAAGAAAAACCGCCTAAATAACAACACTGAGAAACATTAAAATATAAAATTTGCCTTAATTCACTTACAGCTAACATCTACAGCTAATCTAATGAAATAGCTGCTGTTATTCCATGTCAAATTGACCGGGTCATGTAATCTGACCCTTTCAGATTTGTATGATTCTTGGCGCACAACCTTAAATTCATGAGTAGATCAGGCGTGCCAAATTTCAATATATGATTCTTAGTCGTTCGTGAGATATGGATACTCGTCCCAGTCTTTTTTTGGACCAAAATTTTGGGCGTCGCTCTAATGTCAAAAATCAATTAAGACCAGGGCGAAAAATTTGAACTGACTCTCACTACAAAAAGTATTATAATTATTTGTAAATAAAACTTATTTATAATCTAAGGATTATAATGAGAGTTTTTAAAGTTTTATTAATTTATTAAACTTATAAAGTTAACTAATTTATATGTTGTCTTCACAAATTTCAAACAGTCTCTATTGTCTAGACAATCACTATCCCCGAAGATCTTTAAAGTCTACATGATTATGTTTGGTAAAGCCAATTATCATATTAAAAAAACTCACATGTCCCTAAGACGGCTCCTAAGATCTTAGCTTCAGTTTCTTGAACATTGTTCAACAAAATACCATATAACTACTGTCTTTAGCAATATCATGCCAATCAGGCATAAATATATGCATGCACAATTAGGTAATGAGCATTTCCATTTGTTTAAGACATCAAAATCAACATTTGTTTATCTTGATTGACTTTCAAATTGGCTTTCCTTGCAAAAAAATAACAATATATATAAGATAATAAAATAAAAATTTAATTGAATTATAATTTTGGTTAATGCCATGACATGCATTAGTTATGCATTAAGCACAAGCATCAATTTAATATTATATTATTAACATTTATATAAAACGAGGGATGTAGCAATACTAAATTTTCAGGCGATTCTCTTTCCAATTCCGATATTATCTAAAAAAGAATTTCATAAACATAACTAATAACAGGTAGGAAAAAAAAAAACACATACATTTATCAATCATAATTAGTTGTTAATAAATTGAAAAAGTGAATTACTCAAACAATGAGTTCAAATAAGTTATATTCTCCATATAAGTAATTATGCATAGGTATCGGTGGAATCGTCATTATTGACCCGATTCCGATAACCGAACTCGATGCTTCAAAAAAGGCCGATTCTCGTATATTTCAATGCTTCAGTACACCCCTATGTAAAACAAAAGTCATTTTTGATCAAAGAAGTAACAATGTAGTCATTAATGAAAGAACACATGCCTTTGGCATGAAGCATCGAGCGTGTATCACGAATAAACTGTATCCAGTGCTCCCTGGTGTATGTAAAATATATATTTATCATCTAAGAAATAACAATATAGTCATATTTTTGAAATTGCATAGGCTTTCACTATCTAGCATCAAACATCCACATTATATTAATAATAGGGAAAAAATATTATATATGTGGATAGAGGTGTATAAAATATGCCCAAAATCGGGGGATCAGCTTTTCTTTTACAGTTGGTAGTCTGTACATAATTTTTTGTATGCAAAAGATATTGGAGTTATTATTTAATTACTGAAGACAGAACATCAAAGGATAAAGTAATAACACGTGCGTGTGCTCATGAATCGTGATGCGTATAATGGACATGCTAAAAAAAAAAGAAATCGAAAATCTACTTGGTAACCCGCACAATTTGAAGAATATCTTTGATAAAGCAGCTTAGCCGTCAGGAAGTTTCATTAGTTTAGCTACAAATAGCTGAGACAAGGAAGGAATTAACAACGACATTGGTAAGAATTGCTCTAATTTCGACCCCCAATTCTACTCTGAGTCCAACAAGGACTTACAAATATAACTCCGCACTAAATGTTCAAAGTCTTTTATGAGCACACAAGATATTCCATCAGGTTTGGAATATAAATGAATGTAGGAGGAAAATAAGTTCACTACTCAGGAGTTAAATAATAATGACAACAGCTAAGGAAAAGACAAAACGGGCTAAAAAATAAATACAATTTACATCACAACTCATTAAAGTCGAAGTGTAACAAAGATGGCTTGCTCAGGATTTATATGTACCTTTGTTGGCTTTGGATTAAAATGGAGGATCAACATCTGAGTAATTCTAGGAGTGTGAATTGCGTTTGTTTCCTTTTAGTTGGGGCAATACCCAAAGCACAATAAGGGACGCAGTGACGATGGCAAAAGCTCAGAGGTTGGTTAATATCGATGATGCAGTGTTTTTATAAGAGTGGGATGATGACTAAATAATATTGGAAGTAACACTGCTGATTTGTTTGGGATTTATAATAGAGTATAAGTACTTGTTGGACTTGAAGTAGAATTAACTATGTCCTTGCTTTATACGGAGTGGGACTTGTATTAATTTCCTTCTTCTCATAGTAGCTAATTCAATAAAAAGCCACGACAGCTAAGCATTCTACAAACTGTCTGGATTTGCATTTGGATTTTTTTAAAAGCATATTTTCTTCAACTCTAATCATAAAGGTGTAGTAGTGTGTTCCCTATGTTTAAATAATTCTTGAAAGTCTGTAAAAGACTTTCTTTCTGTCATTTCTGTCGTCAACAAAAATTCATTTATAAAAAGCATGTAAGAAAAAATATGTACAAACGGTTTTCATGATTAAGAAATGTGTTCAAAAAACATTTTATTTTTTTAGACATATAAAAACTTTTTTTAAAAAGGTTAAATGTTTTCATTTTCTTTATAAAAGAAGAAAAATAAAAAACTTTAAATTCACTTTATACATATTAGTCTTGGTTACTCGTGGCATATTTAAGTAAAAAAAAACAACACTCAACCAAAATAACTTGTCCTATCTGGTACATGAATAGTGATGGAAATTTTGTATATTTTCAGTATGTTAAAAAAAGAAACCGGAAATCAACATGTTAACCCAGACAATTTGAAGAATGTTTTGAAGGAGAGAAGCTTAGTTGTAATGACAGGGCGTCTGTAGTGTAGGGATGGAGGGGCTGTAGACCTTTCCAAATTAAGGAATTTTCGCTTTGTAGTATAACGTTTTAGGATAAAAAAAAATAATCAAAATTAGCAATAATTTTTTTTTAAAGATTTCCTTTCTTATAAAAAAGTTATTTCTGCAAATTATGCAGCAGAGAAAAAAATTAAAAAAAATTTGCTCAAAAATTTAAGTTGTGTTAGATTATTGATTTGCTTTTTTAAAAAATAGATTTTTTTGTGAATAGCTATGGATTTTTAAATTTCTTTTCCAAAAATTACATTTTTTCTGAATGGTTGGGTATTTTTGAAACTTTTTTCCAAAAAATTGAATATTTGTATTTTTTTTCAAAAAATTTAAATTTCAGAAATTTTATTTTTGAATTTTTTTCCCCCCAAATTCTAATTTTTAATTTTTTTCATCAAAAATTAAACTTTCTATAAATAGTTATAACTTTTTTTTTTAAAGATTTCCGTTCTAATAAAAATGTCATTCGGGCAACTTGTGCAGCAAAGAAAAAAATTCAAAATTTTTTCCCAAAAAATAAAAGTTTTATTAGATTTTTGATTAGGTTTTTTTATAAAAAATAATTTTTTTTGTGAATAGCTTAAAATTTTTAAATTTTTTTTCCAAAAAATTACATTTTTTGTGAATATTTGTGTATTTTTGAAACTTTTTTCCGAAAAATTGAATATTTGTGTATTTTTGAAATCTTTTTTCCAAAAAATTGAATATTTGTTTTTATTTTCATAAAATTTAAAATTGGAAATTTTTTTTATCAAAAACTAAATTTTCTCTGGAAAAAAAAAATCCTACAACTAAGCCCCCTCGCCCCCCCAAAAAAAAACAACAACAACAACATTTGGACGCCCCTGAATGACGTTTTATTAGATCAGCTCCTCCTTTTCACATTATTTATAGTAATAATGAAGAAAATATCGAATTTTCCCGTTTTTTACTTCCATTTTGGGACCCTGTAACACACAAATAGCTTCACCAACCACAGAACCATAAATGCCCTTTTTTTAAGTGTACGCTGAACCTTTAAGGATACTATAAGGTTTTTTTCATCCAAGATATGAATTGTGAGATATGGCTCACAAAAGGTTTAGTAAACACCGCTCAGAACGTTTTACATTACATAAAATATTCCTATATTAGTTTTCAGTACAGTCTGGTATGAAACCAGTACTCTGCGTTTTTCTCTGCTAAATAATTCGTCACAAGATACTTTTTGTTTATAGCTCAATTACTCCGAATTGGATTTAATTAGACGCGTATAATTTTAACACAACACAATATGTTTACTATTGTTTGAATGTATTACAAGGCTACATTTGCAACAACAAATATTTCATACTCAATATATACTCAATTTTGACCACTTTCAAAATAACATTCAAATCAAAGAGCTTTGATTGCGAGGGATGCAAGACCACAGTCAAATATAAAACTATTTAGAATGATTGATATAATTTAATAGTATTTAGTAAAATTGAAGATGTGACCTAGGAATAAGATGTTTGATTGAGTTTATGTTTTGTAGTCTGATATCTACTAATAAGGAGATTACATCAGGATTGAGAGAAGTATACATCTACAAATTTTACTTGCCCTTTCAGGGCCTGCTATAGAGTTAACACTGAATGGAATAATTGATAGCACGGGGAAAGATGATTAATAGAGAAATGAGATTAATTTTTGGGGGGCCATTATTTCTAACTTTTTGGTCTATTTACTTTTTGAGAGGAGAAAAAAACATACCTTCTTATTTTATGCTTCACCTTACCTGGGGCCTTTTTATCATAAACTAGTTTTCAGTCCTCTCTAAAGGAGTTGATTCTTTACTATTCAGTTCAATTTGCACCTTGGGTATGTATAAAACATTGCCCTTTCCAAGCCCAACGTTCCCCTATCTTTGTGAATCGTCACTCTAGACTTATTCATATCTATACTTTTTCCGTTTCTACAGTAATTGTAGTTCCTTCTTTGTTTGCCCCCCTTCCCCCTCTCCCTTTTCTAAAATTAGGGTGTCTGTTCAGAAGACCAATGTCCTGTCTGATAACCTTTTCATACTTTTTTTAAATTTCTTTTTTATTCAAAAAGACAATAAAAACGCATTTAAAAGAAATTAATATTGATAAATAAATATGTTCATTGTACCTTCATTCTTTCCCAGATACGATAAACTGGCTATAGAGCCCAATAGTTTGTCAACAAAAGCCCTATCATTTTTAAAACAGTAAAGTTCTATTAGCACTCCTTTTATTAATTTTCCAATCCCCACCTACACGGATTGACTTTTCCGCTTGTAGTATCCTCTGGAGTTTGGCTATGATGAACTCTATGTAGAAAGCCTACTTCATGTTTACCGACGTCGAGACCAGCCAGTCGGATGGCCTAAATCTCTCCTAATAGTACTTCCAGAACTAATCTCACCATAGGAGTGATACGAGGGCAAAAATGAAAAAGGTGGAAGGAAGTATGGATGTTAGTTCCGCAACAATGGCACATCTGCTTCTTAGAGGTATTTCGGCTCTTGTAGGTAAAGTTTCGACAAAGTTGCCAATATGTAACTAAACCATTTTTGTTTTTGCACGGCTAAATGGATTTCGGAATATGAGGCAAGGACTCACACCTAAAATGTTCTAGTCCATATCAAGTATCTCCATTCTTCTTCTCACAAGGTATGCTGTTGACTGCTGTATAAGGACTTTCTAATTTTCTGATTTTTTAGACACCTTAAAGCGAAGAAAAATGGAATCGGAGGCTCGAGTGACATATGTCGTTTCATACTTTTAAAATGATTTATCTTTCGGGTCAAACCTTTTGGCCTTATCATTATTTCTTCATTTTATATTTCTCGACCAGATGGTATATTATCTTCTTCTTCTTTTTGGGCCTCTGTCACTTTCGAGCAGACAAGCAGTGGGTTTTTTCTCTCTTGTTTCATCAAAATCTTCTAAAAAGTCACAATCCATTACACTTCCAATCTTTATAGGAAGACAAAACTCCCGTGCAAATTAGGTTCAAATTCTTTGAATGTAGTTTTCCTTAGGGCAGAGGATTTGGTTCTTATGTGGTCATATACCTTTTCCCCTCCCCACTAAATCTGCATTCTTCTCCGATATTTTATTTTTTTAAATCTTTGCTGAGTAATAATCACTGCAGCCAATAAAGAATGATTCCTTTCTAATTAATTATTAATTTTCGTAGGCCCTCGTTTTTTCCAAATTTCTTTCTAGAAATTGCTTATAAATAAAACTACTATATATTAACAACATATCTAATGGTGAAGAGATGCTATGTTTAGTTAACCCATTGCCTGTATTAATATTACAAACCCATAAATAATTATATTAGGCTTTCACTTTAATAACTAAACAGTTTATGTAGTATAGTTAGAAGATTTATGATATTATATAAGCATTAGTGCTATAGAAACCATTACACGTGAAAAAAAAATATTATCTTAAGTAAGTAACCTCTCATAACCATATGGGTTATAAAACAACTTCAATTTTAAAATTATTCTGTATAAATTGGTTAGTTATTTAGATAGTAGCTTAGTTTCATTGTTTATTTTATTAATACAAAGAGGGGAGGTCAAAATTCCCGGTAGATGAAGTCGTCCAAGTTGTCTAGGAGAAATTTGAGACTTTTTATCGAGGTATGTTAGTGACTGCTGTTAAATGTAAGGCCTAACATTGTCAACCATTTCATTTTTTCTTCTAGTACGTCCCGGTAGGCATCAGTGTTGATCCCAGGCCCTTGAAGGAACGAATGAGGAGGTATGACGTGCCATGCAGGGTTAACCACCTCAAATACCTTGTCGTGGGCTGGGAACTTCTTCTGCATGACGACAGAAACATCCTTGAGAAAGAAGGCCAACCACCTGCGGTTTGGCTGTTGACCTTGTGTTCCTGGCAAATAAAAAAATACGAGAAAAACCAGAACATGTCTAGATGAAGTGGGTGCTTGAGTCAGTTGAGGAGCTTTTGAGATTGATCTATACGCTTTTTCTTGGCCTTTTTGTCAAAATTGGGCCCTTCCTTATCTCGTATGAGTAGTAATGAAGGTTTTCGGGAATGCAGAGTCGGATCAGCGACATCGACGGACCAACTTTTCGAGCAATTCCCCGGACGGACTTCCCTGCGTCCTAATTGACGATAAGCTGTTTTCGGATCTGGAACTTTGGCGTCCAGACACTTCGACCTTTGACCTCAAACTGCATTACTATTGCCTCAAAACCACCTATAGAAACATCAAATTCACTCATAACCTTGCAGACAAACGTATAACTCTGTCTCCAATTCATATATGTTTTTTAAAAGAAATTCCCTTCTTTTCTGCATCTCCATACAATACAAAAAGAACAGTGCTACAAAGTTGTGACGTGACACTTTCTTCCTCTTTATTTAAATGGGCGAGCGGGATTGTGGAGAGGAGAAGAGTCAATGAATGAGTGACAGTTTCATTCAAAACAAGTTTTCTTTTCACTTGGAGAACGTAACAGAACTGGAGTAAGATCTTTTAAGAAAGAAAGGAAAAGGTTCGGTGATTGTTCACCTAAGATATTTACTTATAATATAATATTTTTACCCTTCCTTTAACTAACGCATAGACTAAAACATTCTGTTAATATCTTCCGTGATATATGCTTTTTCTGCATCTTTTCTTTAATTGTAGGCTCTTAATTTACAAAATACTTCCTGTATTCAGTTTTTGTGGGACGGCACTTTATTTGCTTCTGAGGAAATAACAAGTTTTACGATGAATTATCAAGGTTTCGAATAATATTTTTAGACATTCTAATATTTACGAGGGTTATTTGAAAAGTGCGTGCAAACTTCGTGAGATGGCTCTTCTGGCACGTATCAAGGCTACGTTTAGTTAGAAATTTCTCTTGGAAGAACACACACCAACTCTCAGTCAGATCGTTCCATTTTTTTCTTTTTGCCATTCATTTGAATCGAGAAAGTGGAGTGATTTTCAAAAAATGGACGAAAAATATTTTCGTTTGCTCATTAAACATTACATTGTAAAAGGCAAACCGCCTCTGGAGCCTAAAAAGAAGCTTGATAAACCTTATGAGGACTCTGCACCTTCGATGAGAACAGTTTATAAATGGTTTCTAAATTTTAAGAGTGGGCATATGTGCACAAGTGACGATGAACGTTTTGGACGTCCTTTTGAGGTTACGCCTCCAGAAATCATTAATAAAATCCATA
Source organism: Lepeophtheirus salmonis (assembly GCF_016086655.4). Classification (NCBI taxonomy): domain Eukaryota; kingdom Metazoa; phylum Arthropoda; class Copepoda; order Siphonostomatoida; family Caligidae; genus Lepeophtheirus; species Lepeophtheirus salmonis. The sequence goes on along the minus strand of NC_052143.2, from coordinate 37,976,602 downwards.
ATAAGGGGATGGATCACAGAAGGGTAAAGGTGTGTGAGATTGCTGGAGTTGTGCGCATCTTGAGTTGGAACCCTATTTCCATTAATTTTGTAACACCAACTGATGAGGTGTGAGATGGTGCATCTTTGTCGGCCAATCGTGGGCGTTTTTCTTGTAGCTTGAGTTTCAAACGGTCCAATAACTATGAATAATGCGCATCTGTTTCCCTTTTCCAGATAGTCGATGATGATTATTCCTTTCAAATCCAACAGACAGTGACTATAATCTTTTCGGCCGGTTCCTTGATTCAAAATAAAACCAAACAGAAAGAAATATACCTATCAGGCTGAAAGTTGGAGTGTGTTCGTCAAAGAGATCCTACTTTCTAAAGATAACCTCGATACGTCCCAGTAGTGCAATTTCTTGGACTTTGTACGGACTTTTCAGGCGACCGTAGTATCTACAGTTTAGGTTAAACAAGAAAAGGATAGAAATAGAACTTAAAAAAGAAGTTATTTCGGGTGCTATACATTAGTTGTCATATGATTTCATTCTTTTTTTCGTTAATTTAAAAATATTTACTGTTTTGAAAGTGCTTTGAATAAGTATGCTAATATGTTATTTTTAATAGCTGTTTCACTCATAAAACTTAGTCAACTTTAACTTTTGAGAATATACTAGATAATTTTATTGCATCGGAATTTAGGACATAAGTTCCTACAGATGGATAAAGGTTATTGACGAAGTTAGTACCAATCCTTCAAATACCAAGAAACCTCAAATGCAGAGAAGCTACTCACTTCTATGTAATAGAGATAGATGACCTCTTTGTTTCATCAGAAATATTATATATTATACTAATTTATTTGTGAGACATTCGTGTAAATAGATTTGGAGAACCATGATCTCCGTAAATTTATAAAGCAATCAACCTTTATTGACTGCAGGCACTGCTCAGCAAATGGAGGGGGAAGGCTTACTAAGTAACAATATCAACAAAGGCGTCCCCATAGGGTGGGCTTGTGTGGCTGTAGCCCTCCGGCTAAATTAGGGAATTTTTGTATTTTGCAAATAAATCAAATATTTAAAATTTAGTTTAATTTTTCGAATTTTCTTCCAAAAAATTAAATTTTCTGTCCATGTACTATTCGAGAAGTCGAAGACTATGCACCCAATTACTATGTAAATTTAGTTGACTAATCAATCTATCAAGCCTTAACAGTGCAGAGTGTTTCCTTGAATTCAAAAGATCATTTTGAAATGCCCAGGAACCGGCACATTGTGTAGTTTGGCATGTCTATGAGAGGAAAAGTAAGTTTACCTGGTAAAAAAACAAGAAAGACCAGTTAACTAGAATATAATGTAAATGTAGCTTGAGTTTTCGTAACATATAAAATATGATTACGGGGAAAATGCTTTCCCTGTACATGTTTGTAAAATAGTAAGGGAAAAAACATTGATAAGAATGAATGTACTAATTAAAAAAGAAAAACATCAAAATTAAATGGTGTTTTGTAAATATTTATAATTGTTATAGTTAAGATAAGTGCTATGTTATTTGATAAAATATTTTCAATTAATGTGGTTTTCCCACCTTTTTTTCGAATTCATTTATTTTTTGTGTATCTTTTAGAGATCTTTCTATTCATCTTTCTTACTTGAAAGGGTTCAAAATATCCAAATTTCGAACAAAAATATATGATTTATAATGTATTTGTTTATTTCTGGTTTTTCATCCCTTGTTAGTAAATACCGTGTGACGAGATGGGATTACTGGTAAGTGCAAAGTTAAGGAAGGAGTAAGATTTCTTGTATTACAGAATTAAGACTCTTGTTAAAATCAGCTCCTTGTTCTAAGATTTTCGTCCCAGAACAGAGGAGGACTTTCTATATTAAAATAGTATTTGTGGTAGGAAAATATTATGATTGTTATAGTAACTTTGTAGGATACCAGGTTACTAAGAGCTACATTTCATGATCCCTCTCTAGATAATTAGGAGTAGTTATTTTAGCATATGATATTTTTACGTGAAGGAAGATGTTAAATTCACCCTACAATATAAAATGATTGTAGTAAAATTTTTGTCAGACAAAATCATGGGGGTAATATCGCGTTGTGTACATTAATCAATATGAGACAAAGTCATTATGGGTAATATCATCGTGAAGCAAAATTATTGTAAGCAATATGATTGTGAGTAATTTCATTGCAAGACAATATATCGGCCCCGATTTTGTTGCAATTTATATTATATTCGGAAGATAAAACTCCAACGCCGCTGTGTTTCTAAGCACATAGGAGCCCTTCTAATATGCTATATAACGCCCTGGGCCATAGGGTATGTAGGTGAACTGCTGGGCCCTGAAACAAGTTGAAAATAACCCTTGGGGTGTATTATAGCATATTAGAAGGGTTAATAGGTGCTTATATATGCAGAAATTGCACAAGACAATATTGTCTTGCAATAAAATTACTCACAAACATATTGCTTAAAATGATTTTGGTTCATGATGATTTTAACAACACTGATATTGTCTCACAATGATAATGTACACAAAAATTTTACCACACAACGACATTACCCCAATAATTTTGCCCGCAACCTTTTAACCACAACACTTTACCAGGCACTCCATTTCATAACGCGGTGGGTGAAACGGTTAGAAAGGAAAACCCCCCAAAATAAAACGTAATTAATTAAATGATAATCAGTTTTAAGTATTATACTAAAGACGTCTTTTAAATGTGTTATTCTTCTAGTAAGAACATTAAATGTATATTTTTGATAAAAACTTCCATAAAATATACATTACTTTATGCAAATTTCGGAAATCAAATTAGAGCCCATAGGTTTTGATGACTTTGCATAAATTATATACAGGTCGAACCAGCTATCTATGTCTCCAATTTTGCACAATCTCTTGGAACAACGCAGAAATTAGGTAGGTGATTGATTTTTGTTAGTTTGTTCAAACCTGCACTAGTTCGATAAAAATGTACTAAAATGACAAATTTGTTGTTCCAAATATTTGGAAAAGGCTTTCTTGGAGTCTACACCTGGAACGACAACATAACAACTATCTGGACGTACGAGACCAAGGTCTGAATCGATATGGTTGCCAATGGGAGGCCTTACATTAGGCAGCAGGACTTGGCTTCCTAGCATACCTCGTAAAAAAGTCTCAAATTGCTTTAAGACAATTTTGATGACTTCATCTGCCCGAATTTTTGACCTCCAAACTTGCTGGAACTGAATCCAATCATTTTTTTTTGGTGTGGTTGCGATCGAATAACAAAGCAACTGAACTTCCAGCAACACTAAAGGGAAACTCATTAGTCGGATCATAAAATAATTCCAAGATTTGCCAAGAGACTAAGTGACGAAGGTCTGCTCGCGCTTTTGTACCTCTTAAAGATTCTGTAATTAAGACTTGAATTAAATAAATCAGGATCCATCAAGCTATCAGAGTCCGGTTAATTTTTTTATCTGACAACTTGTTAGAGAGAAAATTGCGCTTGTTATTTCATTTATATTAATAGCCACATAATCATTGTATTGAAGAATAAAAGAATTTAACATATCAAAAGGAAAAACAAAGGAACAACTTTGAACTATAATAATTAATTAAATTCACTAAACTTCGATTAAAAAATGGTTAAAAGAAATCTTAAACAAGACATTATTTACATAATTAAAGAATAATATATAGTCTCATTTAATATTTCAGGAGAATACAAAAAAGTATTGGTGATGTAATAATGACTGAAAAGACATAAATCTCGGAGTGTTGATACCCCAGTTAACCAACATGGTGGTAAAAAGTGAAGGAGTTAATATAAAATAATATTTAGATAGTATTTGCATAGCTCGTCCAATTTACATTAGAGAATATCGTCCAAAACGAAAATTGAGGTAGAAAAGGTTTAACCAGAGCAAAAGTTGACTCTTGAAAATAGAAATGAACGTAGATAAATATATATATTTCTTGGGGGGAGGGAACCCGATTTTGCACTTAAACTTTTGTGTTATGTGTGATTATAAAAAGTAATTTACAGAAAAATATGTTTATATCATATAATTAATATCTTTTTATTATTATAAAAAATGTCAAGGGATTTTCCAAGGGTGGAAGGAGCAATAAAGGCCTGCGCACGCACTGTTAGATAAAGAAAGTAGGACTTCTATCCTTTGATAGTTAAAATAAAGAAAAACACTTTATTGCACATTAGACCCTTGCAAAATCCCGCCATATATATTTATCTACGTTTATTTCAATTGTCAAGACAGAACTTTCAGGAGGGCTCAACCTTTGCTATTTCAATTTTCGTATTCTACGATCCTCACTAATATACATAGTTATTTTTGAGTCGTTTAAATAAATTTCCATTCTTGCCTCATCAATCTCCATCAAAGGATATGTTTAATGCTATAAATGTTATAGAATGTACCTAGTATAGTATAACAAAGCAAATGACGATGATAAAGATATAAGTAAATCCGGATTTTTCATTCTTCCAGTTAAATCTCTGTTTCTTTTTAAATGTATTATATATAAAGAAACTTAATATAATTAATAGTTTCCCTGTCGTTGCTCTTTTTTTGTTTAAAATTTAAGATGAATTAGGGATGACCCAGGGTATTATTCATTGATACATAAAATATATATAACCAGTGTGTAAAAATAAAGGAAACTGAATATGAGCTTGATAAATGATACAATTTGTAGAATGTTTTGGAGAAAACCAACTTAGCTGTCATGACTTTTTATTAAAACAGCTAAAAATTGTGAGAGAAAGAAATAAAGGCACGTCCCACTCCGTATATAGCAAGAACAAATTATTTGTTTCTTCTTGATGCAAGGGCGGTTGGAAAAATTGAAGGGGCAAATGCCTCTGCCGGGCTTCACTACTTCCGACGAGCCTGTAAAGGTAAAATAGTTCATCATTTAAAAAATCATCCGCTATACTATTTATTTATTAAATTGCAATTCATCTTCCTGGGACACAGAGCTGAAGGTGATTGACAACAAATTATATCAGCTACAAACAAACATGGAACTAAAGAAACAAAATGTAATTTTGCTCTTCTTTTCAAGTTTTTAAGTACTAGGAAATCAAAACAAGACAAGAGTAAAATACAATTTGAGTAGGTTACGTGAATCTCTTATAAAATTTATTCTCCGAACAATAACTAAAATGCTAAAAAAAATTATAATTGATATATTATCTAATGTTATTTTTTATGGATGGACGTATTACTGAATTAAACTTCATTAGCAAAAGCTAAGAAAAATAACTCATTTAATATGCTAAATTGGGAAGATTACCACGTTCATTTTCGGTGTCTTTTATTTTTACATACTAGCATGACATATTATTTCATGTATCACTGGATATTACACAGAATCAACTCTCATTTTCTTTAATGATCAATACATTTAGGAGTTTCTTCTAATTACTTTCAAAATAGATAAAAAAAAATACACATTTGGGAAAAAAGTAATTGTCGGGGAAGAGGTTTTTTTTTGGCCGGATTTTTTTTTTTCTAGAGTGCTTAAAAGATGCTCTTGTATCCGAAAAGTTGGGCTAAAATTGAATGAGATTTTATCACCCCTCTTTACATAGATATTCCTTGGAATTAAGATAAATTGGATCACAGGGTCACATAAACTAATTTGATAGGGATAAATTAATGTCGGAAGATCCAAAATCTATTTAATATAACCGAAAATTTATCATGGACTGAAGAACGGCAAGAAAAGTGCAAGACCATTCAGTTTTTATTCAAAACAAATGCCTAAATACGTCAATACTAACAAAAGGACGAAATTTAAGGATCGTAAACTGGGACAAATATCAACCGAGAATTACAAATAAAATCCCACTTACTTTTGCAACGGAACTAAGCACAAACGTTGTGAATGTCCAGCCTTTAATCAAATATTCAAATTTTGTACAAATCAAAGGTCATTTTGCTTCAATATGTTTGAAATACAAAAAAATTAAACCCTTCTACTCTTATATTATTTCATCTACCGATTTAGTAGAGAGTAAGGACAAGACATATATATAAGTTTTGATTTAGTTCGACGGAAACAACTACAAAATTAAAGCGAAATCAATTCCAGATATTAGGGCTGATATTTTTGTGATGGGGATGGAAACTTTCCGGAAGATTGGACTTTACAATCAAATTAGTTTAAAGCCAAGAATAAAGTAAGACATAACTCCAGTGAATGGTGAAAGTTTAGATTAATGTGGAACATTTTGTGGAAATATATGTGTTAATAAATTAAAAGCTTTTTCTCTAATTTTTGTTTGTCAAAATGTTAATAGTTTTATCATGACTATAAAACATGTAGAATTTTCAATATTGTCCATGATATTTTCCTTTACCCTTTGTCCAAAAATGTGAATTTTTTTAAAAATAAATGCCAACCCTTTATCAGGAAACGAAGTCTGGCCAGAAAGACATGCATGGATCAATGATACAGAAGTCTTTAAGTTAAAAGGAAATAAATTACATTTTGTATACAGTTGTTTTTTTGACAAAACTAATGAGCTTAAACCTATGAAAGGTAAATACTTTGGGTACACAATGAAGATTACATTGAAGTCGAATGCCAAGCCGTTCGCTTTTCATTCTGTTCGTCATGTACCTTATTAACTCCAAAACAAAGTTTAGTCCGCCTTAGAAGATATGGAAAAAAAAAAAAAATTATTCAAAATTTTGGAGATATTCCTACTCAATGGTGTCAACCAATAGTCATTGTTCCCAAGATACACAGGGATATTAGGTTTTTCTTGGTTATCTACTAAGCTCAATTCTCAAGTTTTGCATACGTCATATCATACCCCCCTGCTCAAGCTTTTTCTGAATTTAATCAAGAATACATTCTTTTGCTAAAATAGTTTTAGTATAAGGATATTGGGAGATGTTTCTGTATACTGATTCTCAAGAATTGAGTGCATTCATTACTCCCTTTTGGAAATACAACATCATAAGGCCTTCCCTCGGATATATTTCTACACAAAATTCTTTCTCCCATAGAAAAGATATTGCCATTGAGTGATTACCCATTAACAAGCTTGTGAACGATATGGAAAAAACCAAGTTCAACGAACTCATTACCGTAGTTTATGAAACTTTTGAAATATGTTCAAAACATTAATTAACATTAAAGAAGTCTACATCAGTTTTATGTGGAACTAATATCAACTTTGTTGGATATGAAATTTCAGAGAAATCGATCCGAGCAAGGTTAATAGAAATAAAAGGTTATTCCATAACGCGTGTACGATTGATGTTTGTCTTCCACCACGCTTTTAAATAGTGAGTCATAGAATATGATTGGCTGTGTTTTTTTTCTTCAAAATTGGCCTGCCTTGCCCATCAAATTGAAGAGTATAGCAAGCTCGATTACATGATGGTCTAACCTTGTATTTCTATTAGCCTTGGATCAGAGTAGATTTTAGGAAGATTCCAGCAATATTTGAATTCCCTATTACTACAGTCTTAGGTAATTTACGAGATAAGAAAATCAAAATAGTTGTTTTGCCATGACCTCTCTAAATTTACACAACCCCTTCGTGATTTACTCAAGGTCAAGAATGCATTCCAATTGTTATCTGACTATCCCGAAGCTTTTTAATTAACCAAAAAAAGTAATACATCTTCTCCAATCTTACCCATGTTTAATCAGAATGCAAAAACTCATGAAACAGCATGCCTATGGCCACATTAAAATACGTGAGTGACAAATTTAGATTCCTTATTGAGGATTGTATTTCTTTTGAGTAAAAACCTAAAAGAAACAATTAAAAAAATATTTTTAGTAGATTTTTTATTTATGAAATACAATTTTTTTTTTTTTCATTATTTATTTTTATATGAATATTAATTTTTGGCTGAGACTTATGTACACCCTTTAGAGGAAAAAAAACCAAAAAAACAAACAATCTTTAGTATTGTGAAAATGTTTATTTTATCATTTGTAAAAATATAACTTTGTTTTGGAAATGACGTTAAAATTTTACAAATATCATTTGCAATGAGACAATAAAATATTTGAAAGTCTACTTTACACAAAAAGCCCTGCACTTAGACATATATCTAGTACAACATATACTGGGTGAAAAATTGGAATTTACACATTCAAATGATTCAAAATTCTGGGGATTTTAAATGACGGACTTCAAAAGTTCCGAATATTTATTATTTTTATGACTGTTCTATTGATTTTAGACTTGTGAATGGAACGAAAATTGAATGGCGTGTGAAGGCTCTTATCGAACATGAAAGTAAATGTAAGCAAACCGACACCTAAAAGTAAGGGGCAGCAATAAGGGGCATCCTCTTCCTGTCCGATACCACGATTCCTAGCATCATCACAGAGGCTGGGTACTTAGTCTGGTTGACCTATAGAACCTCATAGACCTTTTAAACGAGGTAGCGGTCGTTCCTCGAATTTATCGACTAGCCCACAGTCCAGTATTTCTTGTCTTGTTGCAGTGATGGGCGCGAATCAAATCGCCTATACTTTGCCTTTTGGGTTCCATCTCAACAATGAATGAACCGATTTTAGTTAGTTGTTACTCATTTGAACGCTAATAGTAACTGGAAAATTGTTTTAAAAATCTTGAAACTTAGTTATCATATGATGCCAAACATGACACCATCAAAGTGAAAGTCACGATTTGCTGTCGTAAGTATATATGGTGTTATCTTATGATTGGAACGCGGAACAGAACGGATATAATGGTATAACGATGCACGAAAAGAAAAAAAAAATATCGAACGGAACGCTTAACGGAACGTCCAAATAGATAAATAGTTAAAAGCCTCCCATAGTATTTACAATGTTTTTACCAAGTGGAACATTTTCGGGATATTACATGACATACTTCAAAAGTTCAGAATATATAAATTATATTTATAAGTGTACAGATGCTAGAGCAACAACAAAAACAAGGCAAACCCTTTGCCATCTCCTCTGGTCCGGTGTCAGGCATGAGAAGACTGCTTTAACATTTCCATTCGGACCGCCTTCAATATCAAGAAGTCCACGGCTACAACCTTGTCGTTGCGTCTCCTTCATATGACGAGTGTCTAAAAATAAAGAACATTGTTTGCAAAAAGTCAGTCATATTGTTGTTCTATAAGTTTTGGTTTTTCTTGTATGTATGGACTTTAAGGAACTTCTTTACATTGTAGGGAGTCTGGATAGAGATGACAACAATCTTTATGGCCTTCCCAGTGCCGACACCAGCACGGAGGAGACCACAGAAGGATTTGTCTTTTTGTTGTTGTTGTTGTGGAGATACATTAAAGATTAAGTGAGCTCAGACACACATCTATTTAAAGTATTAATTATGTTGAAATTCTATTGTTAATTAATAAATACTATTGTTAAATAATATATTCAAATATTGTTGCAGTGTAAAATTCAAAGTGTTTAGATTTTGAGTGACAATTCTGTACATGGCGTTACCATATATGGTCCAAATTGGTCTAGAAAATAATTTCTTATGACATACATTTCTTTGTAATCTGAATATTATAAGAGATATGAAGCAGTTTAAATGTCATGCTTCCACTCGGTAAAATGAACGACATAATTTTGCAGTTCTTTTTTTATACGAGCACTTTTGAAATGCAAAAGGATATTATCTCATTCAACTCCCCATTTCTTCCTTTTCATTCTATGTATGGACTTTGCACAATGCACATTAGACTGTCCCGTTTTTGGGTTTATATTTTTTTACCCATGCAAAAAGCTTAAGGTATGCTTTAAAAAAATCTGCACAGTTTTGTCATTGGTGAAGACAGTTGTTTGTTACAGCGTTCCAAAATGGAAGTAAAAAAGACAAAATTTGATCCATTCTTTAGAATCACTACGACCAAGGTAAAAAAACAAAGGAGGGAGCCAAAACAATCCCTTGATGGACCCAATACGGTATCGAATGCAACAATACAGCGTTGGTTACGACGATTCTGTGTTGTTAATATGGACGTGGGTAATGTCGATAAAAATAAAGAAATTGTGGAGCTGGACCAGTATGTTAGCACAAATTTAATTGCACTGGAACTGAAAATTAGTCAGAAAACCGTTTGGAAACATTTAAATCGGATAATCTTAGATTAGGTAATTTTATTGTCAAAATAAGCGAAAAAAAAATTATAACTATTTGCCCTAACCATTATGTAAGGTGTATTAAAAAGAGATTTATTTCTTGAGAATTTATTTTTTCCCATACATCTTTGTCCCTTTGGGGATTAAAACAGTGCTTCTTAAATGGGGGCCGGACTCGATGATTTCCATTATTTTGTTCTCGTTTTTGAGAATTGACCTTCAGAGTGTAGTGTAACATTGACATCAAAAATACCGGAATGGAATCCACGAAACAAAGGTACCGTATGATTAACTTTCACTTGATGGGGCGATTCCACAAAAAAAAAAAAAAAAAAAATCCCAACGCTGATTCGATGCAATTTCAGTAAAAAATCCCTATTATTTAAAATAACAGTAAAAAAATACGATTTTGCTATAAATTTCTATGAATTATTCTCTTCCTTCCGAGCTTTTTCCAAGGCGAATTTTCCGGGACGAATAGTCCCACGGCAAACTGTCCATAGGCAAAATTTGCAAAGGTGAGATTTTCTAGATCCCTTTACAAAACTTATTCGCTTAAAAAAAACAATATCTTCACCGACTGCATGTTTTTAGAACACTTTTTGTTCACGTTTAGCTTGTGTTGAATTTGTTTCTTCTCAGTTTTTGAGCATTTTTTATCATAAATTATTTTATTACAATATTTATAAAACTATAAAACTCAAATCATTAATTCCAATTGTCATTTTTTGTATCTTGATGGATATATTAATATACATATATATATATTCATAATTAGCTTTTACAGTATGAGGACTATCATCACTATTTACATTTTCAGCCGCCTGGCTTGTGTTTGATCCTTGTTCGAAGAAAAACTATAAAATATAACTTATTTTATACTTGGTTGAGTACATCTTTGATGCACAGTTACTGAGCCAAATGATCAAAAAACTGTCCTATGGAATCGACGTTGCACATGGACGACGCACTTGGGAATTATTCTCTTGAAATCAATGTGTGTAGGTTTGTACCCAGGTGATTACTATAGAAAGAAATATACATTATGTATATGGACTTCACAAAGGATTCCTAGATTAGTTGGAGTAATTGTAATTAAATAATGTTTACTTATACTTACTTAGTGCAACACCATCTAATCTATTTAAGGAACATTTAAAAAAGAACTGTCTCAACAGTTTTTTAATAGGAAACCATATCTTTCTAACGCTATCTAGGATAAACCAAAAACACTTATACAACACGAGATACACATTACTAAAACCATGTATTGGAAAAAAAACCGGATTTATTTTTACTACGCCTATTACTTGGTTTATCGTTTAAATCATATTAAATTATTTTAGGAGCCTAAAATGCGCCTCAATATTATCGATTTTCTTGTTATATCAAAAATAATTTAAAAAAAATGAACTTTAGGTGTTTAAGCAATAGTTGTTGAACATAATGGAACATCATCATCTTGTGATATATCTGATAAAACAGCGAAACCACTAATCATTGAGCATATATTTGGAACAAAAGGCTACAAGAGGCTTAAGAAAAGATGTATTTCTACCCAAAAAAATCCAAGTTTTCAATTAAAAATACCTCGTATCACCTTCATCAGGTTGTTAACGTCGTTTATTTTAATCTCCTTGGGATCAATATTGGCCAATTTTTAGGCTTCTTATACCGTCCCAAATATTTCAAATTTGTTCCTTCAAATAGACCTAAATTTTGATACATGATGTTTGATAAAAGACAGGAAGTACATTTTAGATCTTTTAAATTACTAAAAACAAGGAGAATAATATTTTTACAGATAACCAAATACTAAATAAATATAAAGAATACAAACTTTTATACATAACATCATATTTGGTTCTGTGCTGTGCTGGAGGTAGTTTCTCAAAAATGGGGAATTTTAACACATAAATATCACTTTTTCCAAAATAAAATCCCTTGTACCATGCGAAATATAGTCTGAGAAGCTTCAAACTTTGACAAAGTCTGTTTTTTTTATTGTCAACAGATGAAAAGGTCTTTGTGCAAGGGAGAAGAATATTTACCTAAAAACGAGACAGTCTAATATACATATTTGCAATTTATGCACAAATAGTTCTCCAAATACGACTGCTTAAAAAAAAGTATATATACTTATAGTTCTATAAATATGTACATAAGGGTAATCATTTATTTACAATGTAAACTCCCTTAACTCTTGTTAGATATGTTAAATGTAAGCTGTGAATAAAATTAATTTGTTAAAGCGATTTAAGAAAAGAACGTCACGCATAAATTGATATTTTGTTTATGATATTAGTTTATATGCTTTAGGTGCTTGTAAATAAACTTTAATGGGTTTGATGCTAATTTACGACATTTGACAAACCTTTTTTCAATTTGGTTAAAGTGAAAACACTGAGAACTGCGATGTTTTGGTCCAAATCAGAAAGAAATTGCCACTCTTCTTTAAGCTCAAAAGGACCAAAAAGAGATTACAAACATTTATGGGGGTGTTCCTGGTTACTGTATATGCCGTGAAAAAAGGATGAAGGATAACCACACAAAACATCCTGCCTTTGGGTCATCTCCAGTGCAGGGAAGAGGATGCCCCATTATTTTTCAAGCAAGGACAGTCTCTCGACACGGAGGCTTACTACAATGTATTTAGGTACAATGTCTTACCCTGGTTGAAGGACAATTACCTCAATGGTGATTATTTGTGGCAGTTGGTAGGATGAAGCTCCCAGCCGCATAGGGGAGAAGAGCCAGGCTTTTCTCAGCTTCATCGACATTTATTACTCACAAGTACATATTACAATGGATGGAAATATTCATTCTTTAAAACATTTTTAAGGGAAATAAGGGAGATCTTTTTGTCAATTTCTGTCCAAAGTACTTAGAATTGCTTAAGTATCCACTGTACCTCTGTTAAAACCAAGTATCAGTACTTGTGTTTCTTGAATACTTTATTTTATGGGGAGGTTTTGCGTACTACCGAGTCACCATTCCAGATTTATGAAATCTGAAATTATTAAATTAAAACAAAACAAACAACTTCCCCAGGGTTCTAATACAATGCCCAACAATTTTAAGCTAGTTTTAATGTAATAAATTCATATCAAAGCTCATTAAAATAGTTTCTGCTTGAATTTCTTTTCAATTACAAAAAGTAATTGACTTTATTGTTAGAGTTAAGTATTGTTAATACAGGAAACTAATTTAACAAAACGGATCAAAAAGTAATTGCTCAAGTGAACAATAGGAAAAACCGGTTCTTTTTAAGCCCTCGTTAGTAAACTGGGATTTTCTCTACTCACTATTTGATAAAATCCCAACTAATCTGTTTAAAAATGTTCACTAACAAAGTGTTGCAAATAAATATAACTTTTTTTGAACAAATCATTCACAAACTCTCATCCTATTGTCATATCTACCTATTCATGTAAATATACAAAAATAAGGCCTATGCAAAAATAATATCTTGATGCATACAAATGCATTTGGCTTACAATTGATATTCTATTCAAGAAGTTCTCATTAATTGATGTACAATGTACGTATACTCGTATTCACATTGAATCTCAATGAAAAGACAAATGAATATTTGACTGCAAAATTAATTCACTTTTGAGTTGTTTTTAAGGTCCTGCAGGAAAAAATCTATCTGCATTTATTTTCTCGATTTGTATCAAATTTTGATTATAACGTAACTTCACTCATTGTCAATCTTATTTTTCTTTTGGGTGTGGTTTTCTTTATTGGTAGAGTTGTAAATTCTAAGTAATTTGGTTACTGACTAATGACATAGCGGTAACCCTCACAATTTGAAGAATGTTTAGCTGACGTGAAATTTTATTTTATTACCCTACATTCAGTTATGAGAGAAGATAGGACGGATCCACATTTATTCGGATCCATATCGGTTCGGATCTTTAGAACAAAATAATCAAGTAAATTTTGATTACCCAAACTCTCGAATCTAGATCTGAAACCAAAATTAGACGGATATTTGTTTCTAATTTTATAACTATATTATACATAGTTCAGATAGAAATATGGGGTGGTCCATTGAAATCTGAAAACTTACTAATTCGTTATTTTAGGATGTCTTATTGATTGAAATTAATTCATGTTCCGATATTTTAAAGCACAAACATTAAGTTACAGAACTAAGCAACTCTAAGAAATCTGGAGAAAATGACACTTGAACATGATCGACGAATTTCCATTTGCGCACTCCAAACAGTTAAGACCACCGAGTTTCGCTTCATCAAGTCTGAAACTTTGGAAAGGAAGAACGGCTCTGTAAAAAAGGGAAAACTGGACCCATAGGAGTTGAAAAAAACAGCCCAGGCCAATCTCCTCAAGTCCAGGATTGTCCATAGAAGAAATCTCGGTGTTTGACACCAGACTCTCCCTAGAGACACATAAAAAACCGGTGGAAAGATCCTTACAAGGGTGGAGAGGTCACTTTTGACGCCGGTATTGAAAGAAACCCTCTCCTCCTTTGTAAGGCTCTTTTGAACTTTTTTGAAACAATTTTGACCCCCTACAGTCCTGATGCTACCCTCCCCCCTCTACACATACACCCAAAAACTGTTGTCGAGAGGGAAGGCCTGCAGTCTCTGTTATAAAAACACCCAGGCCCTAAAAGCCACTGTCAGCCATCAATGGGACACCATGACAGAAGACTACATCTGCGGCGGGTGCAGGCCTTCCACCACCTACTAGATGCAATCATTGTCGCTAAGGGCGCCTACATTAATGATTAAGAGAGCTAAGACCCACGTCTATCTTTAGTATTAATTATGTTAAAATTATATTCTTAAATAATGAACTATATATTTTTGAAGTTCAAAATTAAAAGTGATCATATTTTAATGTACCACTTGGTATAATGGGATCAAAATTAAGGTTATATTTTTACTGAATACTTATGCTGAAAAAATAAATAACACAATGATATTGCTGTAAAAACATTATTTTTAGTGAATAATAGACATATTGACTAATAATAAAATTGGAAACGTCATTACATTTATTTTATCTTGCAACCTCTTCTCCGAAAAATACACAGAAAAAGGCATAAACCCAGTTGTTAGTTGATCAATTCTTCCTACTGTGGAAGTATTATTGGATAGTAGTTTATAACTATTTATAAATCAATAAGAACTAATTTGTATGCAACCAATCCATGTTAAGAACACTGATTTGATGGAAAGAAGAATAAACTTTTTAGCTATTTAAGCTAATTTAAGTTCTAGAAAATCCATTAGTTCGTTTTTATGACCAGTTAAAGTTTGGGTACCTGAGTTTGGTTCTTATACTGTACCTGGTTTCTTCGGATCCGGTTCTGAGACCCGTCCTATCTGTAGTTATGAGTAGAAGGACGTAAAAATAAATCTCAGTCTGTATCTAACGTAGACACAAGCAGGAAATACTCACCCGTCGATACAAATTCTACTCTGCTCTGAGCCCAACAATTATAAACACTGTACTTTTAACTCTCTCAGTGTTACTCTCATGAGTAAAAATACCCTTCCCTGTTCTCTCCTCAAGAAATATATGCACAAATTCCACACTGTCTCTAGGCATGGGCATGCCTAGGGAGGAATTGCTCTGATGTTGATACTCGATACACTTCTGCGTACAGCAAGGACGTAAACTTTTTTATCGTGCTACTTTTCGATACTCACACCGGCGTGGAAAGAGATCCCGCGCATGTTGACGTTTTTGTTGTTCCTACGACATTTTTACACTTAGATACATCCTATAAAAACAAATTTCTTGAGTTTTGTCTCAGCTCTTGCTTGGCTGCGTAATAAAACCTTGTAATTAATAATTGCAGGGATGAAATACTAATCCCCACCCTATAACTATGAGACACTTTGAATAATATTAACGAGAAGAGCATCATTTTTGTCATGACGTTTCATTAAATTAGCAACATATATTCTACAGAAAAATCACTCTTCATATTTATCAAGAACATAAGCAAGAATTACTACATCACAATCCTAAATTATACTCTTAGTCCAACCGTGGATTACTAAACATTTAGATTTATTATTCACTTTGAGAATAACACAACCTACCTAATATCACCTTACCTTTTTGATTTGATTATTTCAGAAATAAGTAATGGTGGGCTCTTGGAATTCAATTTTTGCGCAATAGAACCGTGTAATTAACAATAGCAGGGATGAAATACTAATCCCCACCCTATAACTATGAGACACTTTGAATAATATTAACGAGAAGAGCATCATTTTTGTCATGACGTTTCATTCAATTAGCAACATATATTCTACAGAAAAATCACTTTTCATATTTATCAAGAACATAAGCAAGAATTACTACATCACAATCCTAAATTATACTCTTAGTCCAACCGTGGATTACTAAACATTTAGATACATTATTCACTTTGAGAATAATACATACAACCTACCTAATATTACCTTACCTTTTTGATTTGATTATTTCAGAAATAAGTAATAGTGGGCTCTTGGAATTCCATTTTCCCGTCTGTCCATCCATTATTACGTCACACTGTCAGGAAGAACTATACAAATCCGATCAACTCACCTCATTCGGACAACTAAAGGGTAAGAATCCCTCCTTGAATTCCAACATCTTCATGGGGAGAGGTCGTGATATTAAGCACCGACGTAAAACACAGCTGAACTACCTGAAATGGGGACCCTACAGTCCGGGTATTATTGCTTTGTCGACATTGATCATCAGCAGAGTTAGGACAGCCTTTTCTGGAAGAATCCTGAAGAATAATCCTAGATATTTAGAAAATAGACGTCTGGATAAATTAGGTATCAAGACGTGCTTCCCTATATTAAATAATGCTGGAATCATTCTTCAAAATCCCTTCACAAACTCGAAACAAAAGTGGTTTCGCTACTGTTCCTTATTTACAAATAATAAGACCTCTTACCTGCGAGAGAAATATTGTACCTTTTGTGAAATCGAAGACGAGTAATCCCACCATCTATTCTACTATAATTGCCCAAGTGTGGCCCCCTCCATGAGGTGACAGAATGTTTAGTGTTCAGCGTTTTTGGAGAAATGATCTCGGAGAGTTACCACCTACTCACAATGATGAACCTGCTAGTGGATGAAAATAGGAAGTTGGATTGCATTATAACAGACTTCCTACTATCAATTTATGAACAAAGCAGTAGCTATCCACACCTTCCTTAGTTACATCGTTCGATAATTACATTAATATGATACCCTTCTTCGATGCACTTTGCTTGTTTTTCTGTTTAATTAATTTTATATTATTTATTTTAAAAACAGATACTGGCATTGTTGTTTACGATCTGTTATTTTTTTCTTATTTATTTTTTAGTATTTTACCTAAGAGTCCTTGAAGTTTAATTTGTAATGATGTATTAAATTTGTTATTGCTTGGTCGTAATTAGATAAACAGACTTAAGCATAAAAAAACTAGATCTTATACAATCAAAAAAAAAATATTATACTTTAGTTACTTAACGTGGTTAATTATATTCATATTTCATTGGTGGGCATTGTGGACCTATACAATATAAGTTGAAGTTTTCTCCTCAAAAATGAAGAAACTAAGATGTCAAAAGTATACAAAACACTGTTTAGATGTGTTGCAAAATAAATAAAAAAAGCCTCAAAGTAATAACCGATTATCAAAAATGGTCAAAAAAGGTCGCAGATCCACACAAAAAGTTTCTTTCAACATTTACAATTGATTTATTATTTTCAAACATAATGAAACGTTCCTGCACAAGTCAAAAATCTTCTCTGGTATTTACTGCTTTTGTTTTATATTTAGAGCAGTGTTTTTTTTAGAGCAGTCATTTTTGAGTGTCCTTTTCATATCGAAAGGTGGGTTGACTGGTTTCATTGCGCAAGCATATATCCTACTTCTCTATTATTATTGTTAGAAATTCAAGCCACACTGCTGAAAATGTGAATAGTGTTGATGGCCCTGATAATGTAATAGGCAATCACTTGTATCTTTAGGTTTAATCGATTCCATTCAGGGTTTTTTTTACATTCTTTATTTGGTTTATATATTATACAGAGCAAACATATATAAATAACCCAGAGTAATGGCGTAACAGGGACATAAGTAAACATTAAAGTTGAAACTTAATGCTCCGCGGTAGAATTTTAATTAATAATTCTAAAAATTAGTCTTAGGGAAAAAATGCAAATTAACAATCCTGATAAATATTTGTTTAAATATCTTTTTCTTTTTTTCTTTTAAATAAAGTCAATATTAAATCAAGGAAACGTTGATATCTCCACTTCTCAGACCTGTATAAGCTATACAAATCATCTCCTTACAACATCTGAGAAATGGCTATTGTATCCAGTAGTGACAAGAACACCGTAGGTTTCAGGATACCTATCAAATAATCCTAATTGTTTATTCTGCAGTTCAGAATGAAAGACAACTTCACATCTTCTATGGGAGTGCCTCGTTTTAAAGTCTGTTTGCTCCACTGTTGGAGAGCTGGGAAAGGAATGCTTCGAAGACTCAGTCAGTAAAAATTACTTTTTCATACTAGCGTCCTATGGTAAAATATATCGTCAGGCAGTGATCGTGGAAATTCCATTCTGCATCGACGTCTAGTAGGCATCTATCTCAGTGACTGACAAGGGCGTGATAAATATTTTAAGACACCATATTGGCTTTTAAATACAATTAAACTTAGGTCTTGTATATTTGTGTGTGTTTTATATGTGTTTATTTACATATATTATCATTCTCTAACATATTTCTTGTATTTTAAAATCTTTTAAACAAATTCCGGTTATAAAAAAAAATTAAAACTTCTTTAAACGCTTTTTTAAATATTTTTAGGATTACCAAAGAAGTTCCATTGTTCATCTTTGAAATTCCAACAAGAACAAGACCTTTATCATATTTTTCTTCCCCATTCGTTAACCCTTTTAAGCTGTTGGATACAAAATATTTAAGGATATAGATGGAAGGGCAGTCTACAAACGCATAAAGTCTGTTATTATAGAGTTTTCTTCAGTCCTTGCAGGCCCTAACTTATTTAATACAATCTGTGGAGATTTGTAACTGCATCGTAAACTTTCTAGGATATTAATCGCACCCTTAAAATAAAATCAAAACATACAAACACACAAACATTGAATGAGAATTGATGCAAAATCAAATTGTGTTATATATATCGTGACCACATATAATTTTCCTACTATGTTTGATCGATCAAAATCGATTTGTAACTTTGGCCGTAATCCCGGTGACTAACAAATAAAGTCAAACTTCGTTGGCGGATGTAAATATACATAGCTCAGAATAAGAGTTCCTGGCTATATAAATATAAATTATATCTCCATTTTTCGCATATTTACGTAGGGTTGTCTCTCTGGTTATTTTGTGGAGAAAGGGGGGGGGGAATTTATTGTCAGATTTTCCGACCGATATTCCATTTTTTCGACTTTTATAAAAATAAAATGTAGGAACCTTTCTTTATTACCCCATAAAAAATTTTGGTTCACCTGTCTTTTTTTTTTTTTTTTGTTTTTGGTAATATTATTTGAATCACGAGATCTTTACGGCTGCGAACAATCACAAAACCAACTGACAAAATTTGATACTTTCAAGCCATAGTGTTTTACAAGCAGTTTCTCTATTATATTTAAAATACTAGAATTCATATTATTAATATCGGAGGCCCAATTCAGGTAATTTTGATGTCAAAGATCAGAGGCGTCCACAGGATTATATATTGGGGAAGGTCGCTTGGTTTTTGGAATTTTTTTCCAAAAAAAAAGTCCAAAAATTAAATATCAAAAAAAATTAAATTTCTTTTGTAAAAAATTTAACTTTTTGAAAAAAAAATCAAAAATTGAATTTGTTGGAAAAAATATCAAAAACAATTTTATTTATTGTAAAAAAAATATAAAAAATTGAGTTTTTCAAATTTTTTTTTTTTAAACTTCAAAATTCAAACCTTAGGAAAAAAGTATTTAATCCTGCAGATACCCCTGATTTTTAATTCAAATATTAATTTTTCTAGTAAACAGCCAAAAATCCTTTATGTTTCGGAGGGGGGGGGGATAAACCCCTTCACCCCACTGCTTGCAGACGCCCCTGAGGATGCAACAGGCTCTGGAGGGCCAATTGTCAAAAATGTGTATAAAATTATATAAATCTTCGAGTCCATCAGCTATGTATGCACTGTTTTGATTGCCGGGAAAATAGACATTTCAGAAAAAATAACTTGAAAAGTTAAAAAAGTAAGCCATTACAAATACTGGATTTCTTTTTACTATACATTATTTTTTAATATCATTTAGTATACTATACAGTAATTCTAATTTAAAAAGCATAATGTTTGTCCCCATAGAGTAATATTTAATTATTTCTCTCCCCAAAAAAAAAAAAAAAAAAAAAAACACATAAAAGGCAGCTGATGTTAATCAGTTAATATATGAGGCAATTTTTCTGTATACCTTTTCCCCTCCTGTTGATTTGACTATGAATCATTCCTTTACAAATATAAATGGAGTTTTTTACATTTTTTTCAAGCATCAGCTAAGATCAAGCACCTTTGAATTAGTTTGCAATACTTAATGAGTTCTTTTGAAATAGACTCATGATCCAGGTTGCGTTACCCCTTATGTCGTTGTCCGTATAAATACTACTCCTTTCATATTTCATCACTTTTTTTCTTCCGCTAATCTTTAGCTGAAACACAAAATTCGATACTGCAGGTCAAGTTCGAACCTATGTATAATATAAATAATGAAAAGAGAGCAAATATATCGTTTGCAAACTCTTTCCGTTGCGAAATTACAAGGGGTGAAAAAGTTTGCAGTGAGCTTAGTAGTCACGATAACAGTTTTGAACCAAGTAGCGAAACGAGGACCCACGTGAATCAATGGCTGAAAATTGTCTTGGTGCACAGAATTGACATTTTTGCCTTGAGCTAGAATTTTTTTTTTGGTGAGGATGAAAAATATTTATGCCAAAATAGGGTTGAAAATTTGTTTCCTAAAAAATCAATTTTTCAAATTTTTTTCGAAATTTTGTTTTGTTTTTTGCAAAGAGTTGCTGATTTTTGATTTTTTCCCCCGTATAAGTCAATAATTAGTTAAAAGCTCTGGATATTTGATTTAAAAAAAAAAAAAAAAAAAATGAATTATCGAAATTTGTAGTTGACAGTTGTGTATTTTTGACTTTTTTTAAGGAAATTTTTTCTTTAAAAACTACTGATTTTTGAAATATTATTTAAAAAAATTTAAAATATAATTTTTTTAACTTTTGTTCCAAAAAAATTTAAAATATAATTTTCTTAACCTTTGTTCCAAAAAAATTTAAAATATAATTTTTTTAACTTTTTTTCCAAAAAATTAAATTATAAAAAATATTTATAGAATAGATAAGGATTTTTAGAATTTTAAAAAGATAATCCAAAAACCAAGACCTCCCCCCCCTCCCACAATTATAATCCTGCAGACGCCCCTGAGTTATTATTTAGAGATATAATTAGGAGCAATGGTAATATTTAATATATTTTACTCTTTAGAAGATGATCATTTGAGGTCCTAAAGCCAGACTTAGCTAAGCTAGAGAAGATTTTTATAATATGAAGTTTTATTAACCCACTAATTCGTTTATTCGACTTCAATTATGTTTATTCTTCGTTATTTTTTCCTATATCATTTATGTAAAAATATAAATTTAAAAATTAAACTCTGGAGTCCAAGTCAAGTCTCGAATTCAAGTTCTCACCCCTGGCAATAATTTAATACATTTATTATGGTACTATTAATTATTATAATAACAACTAATAAATCATAAATGTTTAATTAAAAACTCATCTGCTCTTTTATGGGATATTCAAAAAGGAAATATCAAAGAATAAAAAATAAAATAATTTATTCTATCCATAGTAATTTAGAGTGCTTCATCATTGATGAATTATCAATCATCTCTCTTTGTTATAGATTACATCCCATTATAAATCAGTAAGAAAAATAACTGAGTGACGTCACATGAAAAGCGAGATCTTGCCAAAAACTGTTAAAACGCTGCACCATTCTAAATTCACAAGCAAACAGTCGTGTTTCCAAAATCCACAGGTATTTGCTACAAATTTAATTTATTAGAAAAAACTTTGTAAAATTTATATTAATTTTAAGTATTAAATTTATTGAAAAAAAAATTCAAGTATTATATTTTCAAGTAAAAATCAACAATTCCTTTTTTTTTTCGGGGGGCTAATTCCCCTCCAGCCTAGCTCTGCTGACGTCCCTAGTTTTCATACTTTACTTTAATGTTTTAGTCCAGATTAATTTAGTAATACTATAAGTCCACCTCCTATGAATGATTTTTTTTATTTGTTTGTGTTTCTTTAATTGGTTAGATGGAGTTGCACTGATTAAGTATCAGAAAACATTATAGTATGTTACTTCATCTGATATCTTTTAATTGTTTACTCCCATATTGAAGGATATCATAATACCTCTCATTTGCTACAATTTTTAATGCAGTAGTACCAACTTCTGGGTAGCTATAATGGAAAAAAAGAAAAAAATACCATAAATTTTATAGCATTTTTGAAAACGTCGAATATAAATCTAAATGGGTCTTGCAGCATGCTAATCCAAGGCCCAAAATCAAAGTATTTAGTTAATTTGGACCTTGGAAAAAGGCAATAATATCCTTTTGTATATGTTTGATGAAAAAAGTCAAATTTTGAATAGTTTGAACCTACTATAAAGAATGTTTTAAAAGGGCTTTGAGGGAAAGGGCGTTTGAGTCACGGAAACTAACCGAACTTAAAACACCATAACTTTGCTAAAAGTGTATTCATTTACAAATATATACTAAATAATTATATTCACTGAAGCTGCCCTTGGCCCAGATCACCGTCTCGGTACAGTGGCTGAACCAACAGCAGGCCTATATGACAATATCCTTGGAAAAGTTGCTAAAAACGGTTTTGATCCTGTCGATGAGATTGTCTTTGCTCTTCCAGGAAGGCATATCTCTCTACCAGTCCCTACTCATATACGTCCATGGATTACAGTTAAGTATGGTAGGAGGTCAGAAATCAGGGAAAGTGAATTAAAGTAATTTTAATCGATCCATTTTTGCGACTTTCTGGATATGTGATAGGGGGCAGCGTCCTGCTACCATAACAAACGGTCTGTTTCCGGCCTTGTCCTTCATCCAAGGCTTCACTCCCTGCTCCAAGACATCCAAGTACGCCTCAAGGTTGACTTTAAGACCCTGGGAGATGATGCCCGTGCGTGCGTGTGTGTGGGGTGGGGGGGGGGAGTATGTATGACATCACCACCTCTGCTCACCATCCTAAACAACATGACAGTGGGACGTAACTTTGTTTGCATTGCTCTGAGGACATCCTTGTGATGGTATACCAACCACATGTTATTCTTACGATTAATGGACTGGTCCTAGAATAAATTTTTCCCAAAGTAAAGTAGGGATTACATTTGTATTCTTCGACAAGTTATCCTACTGTGATGTCTTGCTAAACTGATTCAAGTCTTTAAAAGAGGACCACTTTGATTAACTTTAAAAAAAAATATTAATATGATACATATTTTGTAGTATTCCTGTAAAATTTTAAGATACTAATTCTAGAAATAAAAATGTGATATCTACATATTATATTATTTACAGTATTTAGGGTCCACCCTGTATTGCAGAATATTTAAAAAGAAACAACATCCTTAATGACGTCATGAGGGATCGAATTAACATTTTGAAGTACCAAAAACCAATCTAGAACTTTTCCTTGATACCGGTTTAGACTGGTCTAAGATTTTCAGAAGGATACCCAACTTTACTAAGTGTGTAACATTGCAGAGGATCGAAGATCGAGTTGTGTTCACCAATGTCATTTATATATTCTATAATGCAGCCTCATGAGGCAAATTAAGGCCTCGTGGGAATCAACATATTATGCCTTATCTCTTTGTTTTTAAAATGAACAAGGAGTACTATGAATTATTAATGAATGAAGTTCATTGAATTACTTGAGGGAATCTAACTGGAATGGCATAGAAACATAGTCTTTAAATAATCATCTTTGTTATAATTATATTAAGAGGGAAGACTGAAAAGGAAGGACAGTTCGATAATCGGGTTTCTCAATTTCACAACAACACTCAGCTCAACTCACTCAAAGCAATTTTACAAAACAAATGGGAGTCTAAATGGCTGAAAATTTGGTGAGTGACTGTCAACTTTTGCTAGATACAAGTTACTTGCTTTTATTTACTTGTGATGCCATCTTCACGTTACGGTTAAATATTTTTCAGGCCCCTTGTACATTAGAGATTAGAGTAGGGATATACCGATTAATTGGTAATTAATTGGTGACCGTCCAAATTGGGCACATTTTTAACTAATAGATGTACCTTTAATAAAATTCTACATGCTATGCTCAATACAGAGAAAACATCCATCACATAAAGACCTTGATTCGTTTATAAGCTTATTTGCACATCAACAGTCTAGAATGTTATTTGTTTGTAAGTCTGAAATTTGATATTATTTATGGCAAAAATGAGAATTAAATGTATAAAAATGTTTCCAAGTAGTACATATATCAGTGATTTTATATTTTTTTAATATTCTTCACAGTATATGTAGGTTGAATTAAAATCTTTATTTTTGATCAATATAATCACATAACTTTTATTATCTGCCTCTGCGTTGTACATTATAGGATTGATATGGATTTGAAGACGTGTGTTTACATAAGAGACACCCTAAATTTTATGTTCATCCCTCGATAAAAGGTGTAGGGCACATTTTCCAACCACATATTTTAAGGGTTGAACTCAAATAACTTTCGTAACCAATGTCATATTGTATATTTGTTCGCGTCCTAACAATTTAAAATTAATGTTCACACATTTCTTTATATACTTTTCCAAGCCAATTGCTATGGAATGCCTAGATAGGGATCTTGAAGAAAAAAAAGCCTTGGGAGTAGAAAAATATAAGTTAAAAAAAACGTAGTCGTGTAATTACTTTGATTTATGACTGAGTTAACAGAGTCTCGACTCTTTTTACGTTCATATTTTTATAAATATAAACCATGGTCATATAACGGCTAAATTTGCATGGCTTTAAATAGCCAAGTCATGATTTACAAATCAAGGAAAATGCATGGAAAATCAAAGCAGGTATATTTGATCTCATCTGTGTTAATTTCGATTTGAGCAATTGATCAATTCGTTATCACCTCAGCTTTTCCAGAATATGTTGCCATTTCTCAGATGATTCTGGACACCTCTGGATCTGTATGGAAATATAGTACTGATGTTATTACGTATTAACCCGGTATCTCAGCACAGGTATATATATATATATATATCACAGCACAGGTTTTATCAAATTTAACACGACAATATAAAGATTAAAATAGCAATAGAATACATCAAGAGGGATTGTGATAAAATTAATCATAAATAAACGTTATAGTTTAAAATTAACTCCTTAGATCAAATCCCAACCGTTTAATATTAGCAACTTAGGTTTTTTTTTTAAATTATGAAAGTGATAAAATTAAAACAGACAAACAAGCAACAACTGTATTTTCGATCTTCTTGTTCTCATCATCAGGTATATACTTACTAAACATTTGGGGGTGAGTAGAAGTTACATGACCATCGTGGGAAACCCCTAATAATGTCTCCAATGTATTTCCATTCTCTATCCTCGTAAGAGATCATCATTAAGGAAAAGGCAGCGTATCTTGATGCAGATGTAATGACAATTTCCCACAGAGAGTGAAAGCTTATTAGAAACCCAGAAGTGAAGTAGCTGTCAATGTATCAATTTTCACAGGCTTCCATTGAGGTAAAATTTGTACACCAAAGCGGGCGGGGCAAAGCCACTAACAGGGGTTAGTCAGTAATGTAGGGTGGATCCATCATAACTTCCTATCCCATCTCCAGGAGCTTTTTTGTGCATCATGTGTGCGGCCTGGCGTTGTCTTGATGATGTTTGGTTATCTCTATTCAGCAATGCTGGCCACTTCGGTTCGATCGTCATTTTTAAACGGTCAAGTTGTTCACAGTGGAGGGCAGAATTGAGCTGGGAACCACTGTTGTTCAAAACGAACCGAAATGTTATCGGCCCCGTATGCATCGCAAATCTTTTTAGTTGCTTTAGACGCGTGCTTCTCTTTTCAGGTAGTAGAAAGGAAAAATATGGTGAATTTCTTTCTTTGAAACCTCCATACCTATTGTTATAATTTATTTCTTACCCTAGATCAATTATTTAGTTGAACTATTGTCGTTAATAATAGAACCCTAATAGTCAAAATGCTGAAACTATGTCATGACTGAATAACTAATCAATTTTTGCAAAACAATTATTCGATGGAGCTTACACGAGTAACACGTATAGGAACCATTAAGTGTTGAGTTTCATATCTAACAATTAATTATTTACTCTATGAAATTCAAATGGCAAGTTAATTTTTTCCCATTTAACCCTTCTTTAGATATTCCCTGATGCGAATTTGCAGACTATCTTGTAAAGAGTGGTACTCAAAGTCAAAATTGTTTGTGCGGGGGAGTGCCTCCAAGCTATATATAGAAGGTGGTGAGTGACTTCTTCTTTGAGGTTTGGTGCAACAGATACAGGGAAGATCAAAGAATGAAACATACATATCACATGTTGAAGAAACTGGAACAAAAGAGTGTCAAACTTTTGCGTCAAAACATGAATTTACTTGTTCAAGCCTACACACGTCATGGAACATTTTTGACCCATCTGAAGAAATGGAAAAACACAAGTGTAATGTTTGCAGGGGAGAACCACAAAGTGCAAACCACCTTACTAACAGATATCCATCGCTCTCATACCTATGAGAGATACAAAGCCATGCAAAAAGAGGATGAAGATCTTCGTATTCGTAAATTGATTAAATATACCAAATAAACGAACATTGTAAAACACATTTCCTATAAAAAAGAATTGATTGAATATATTGTCTTATCTTATATATGTAATGATACTCAAATCATGCTTAACATCGAAAAACAGCTATTGTAAAAAGACATTCATTCTTTTTACCTTTGTTGTATGATGCAACTTTTTCTCCAAATAAAAAAGGCCCAAAATCATCCGGTAGTTAGCCAAATAAGTCAGTAGTACCAATTGCTATTTATATCTTATATACTCCTATATTATCCGTTTCATAAAATTTCTTCACCATTTTTAAAAAGAATTACATATTATTAAAATCTACATAGTATTTTATGCGATACTATATTCTAATATTGCTTAGATATATTTATATTTTCTATGAAGAAATTTTGACCATTTTTTTCATATATAAAATGGCCAATACATATATTATATAAACGACTAAGGATCAACAAGGAATTGTATTCCTGTTCGTTTGACATCGAAGCATAAGTATAGATAAGCTTATTACTTTTGTTTATATATCA
Source organism: Lepeophtheirus salmonis (assembly GCF_016086655.4). NCBI lineage: Eukaryota > Metazoa > Arthropoda > Copepoda > Siphonostomatoida > Caligidae > Lepeophtheirus > Lepeophtheirus salmonis. Next base: position 37,949,020 of record NC_052143.2, on the reverse strand, counting down.
AAAAGTATAAATTATGAAATAGTCATAACGTATCAAGGGATAAGAGGGAATCGACAGCTGACGACAAAATACATGGTGTATTTTTGTGTTAGCAAGTTAAAGCCGTGTCAAATTCCATTTTTTTTTTATCTTTTCAAGTCTTCTTCATCCCTCATAAAACAGATCAATTATTAAAAAAAAGCAAACATAAATAGGTAAAAAAAAAGAAAGAAGGAATTGAAAACACTTGTGGCTCTAAGAAGATAGATTAACAGAGGAGTGCAAGTGGACGCATTTCCTCCTCAATCCATTCTGTTATTACTGAACTGGTTAACTGGACTCCGCAGCATTGATTTGTGCAAACATTAACGAGAAAACAGGTAATAAATGTTTCAATCTTCGTCTTTGTACTAACATACTTCTTCACTTCAGTTTGCTCATAGTTTGACTCAGTATTGTTGGAGCGCCCCTTAAAGATGGACACCAACAGAAGAAAAAAAATCCCAATTTTACTAATTTTTTTTTCTGCGAACAAGGCAAACAACGCAAGTCAGGTGGTAGAAAATTTGAATAGTCTTGATGGACCTGATAATATCATGGTTAATTACGTGCAATTGTGGGTTTGTCGATTCCGTTCCGATAATTTTGATCTCAAAGATGCTCTACGCTCTGGAAGTGCGAGGATTTTAAGAACTGGTACTGGTAATAGAAGTACAAGGTTATACCATAAGGCGTGTACGACTAATTTTTGACTTCCACCACGCTTTAAATATTGACGTCATACTAGATGAGTGGTTGCGTGTTTTTTCAAAATCTGTTTTCCCTGCCCAGCAGACGGTACGATACATTAAATTGAAAATTTTAGTAATAGTGACGTCATAGACTATGAGTGGTTACGTGTTTTGTCAAAATCTGTTTGCCTTACACAGTAGTCGGTACAATACATCAAATTAAAAATTATAGGAAGCCCCAATACGTTATGGTCTAACCTTGTATTTCTATTGAACTTGGTACAACCCTAATAATGTTTATAGTAAATGTATCTTTGCAACAGGACCAATATGTACTTAAATATATTCTGGTCTACATCCAAACTGCAGACCACTTGGATCTGGATATATTTTACTTTTTGTGAAGGCTAATTCCTGGTATTGATAGAGATAAAATGTTTGTAGGTACATTCATCATATGCTGGTATACATGTCGTCTCACATCCAAGTTATTTACATTGAAGTACTCAAGGATTTATTTATTTTGGTTTTGTAAAAAGAGGACATAAGTTATGAATAGAGCAATATGAAAAAAATAAAGGCAATTAAGGGAGAGTGAATGAGTTGGAGCAAATTTTATTTTTGTTATTATTATAGCTCTTCTTTAATGAGTGATCGTCATGATCCTTGGCACACCGACCTCCAAATCTATGAGCTATTTGTGAACAAAGTTATATGCTTCGTTAATATAAATACCATGTGATCCATTGAAATCCAAATACAACCTAATTTATTAATAAATAAAGGTTGAGTGATTTAAATTAATTAATATTCATATATATTAAATCATACAAAATGAGTTAAACAACAAAACAAACTTGAGAAACTTGAAAATAATCTTGTCAAATTTGCCAAAAATTTATGTTTTTTTGAACATGTTTGTTTGTTTGTTTTTTTGGTCAGAATGAGTAATTAAAATTGAAAAAAAATTTAATTTTTCAAAATTTTCAGTTTTTTTTAAAAAGCACAACAACTTTACAATTCTACATTCTGTAAAATTTATAAAAGAAGCATAAGTGAATTAAGAAAATTTCTATGGGATCCAGATAGTGTGAATAACCTTCTCATTTAATTTATTTTTCATGAAAAGCAAACTTTCTTTACTAGGCTGCTGTTTATTTCGCCATATACTCCTTGATAGAGACTACCAGAGATAGCTTATCGGTTATACGAGGACGTCTATTCGAATGAGGTTTCAGAAAGCCCCACACATAATAGTTGAATTAAGATATAGACTACTATTAGGTAACGATATCTGATTCCCAAATATGTCTTTACAAATCTCTTTAAACCACTTGAGTCCAGTTGTCATTTCAAATGTTGATCTTCAACAATAGCTCATGAAGGTAGGTCGTACTGTGCTCCAGGAGTCTTGTATACAAAATTAAAAGTATAGTGGTTTTAGGTCACAGAGCCTGTACTACTTTTCACCAAAATTTGGATGACCTCAAGAGCTCCTTCGAGCAGCAGTGGGTGTCCATGTCTGAGTCCTTCATCAAGGAGTGCTGTGGCACTTTCAGGCCCAGGTTGGAGGCCATTGTAGCATCCAAAGGCAATCATATATAAAAATATATCAACAAAGAAGTCTGGAATAAAGTTTCAATATTGTACTCTTTTCGTTTGGGTTCGGTTATCAAAAAGTTCAAGATTTTATCTCGCACACTCAGACATTAAAAGCTCCTAGGGAATAATAAAAAAAGTGTTGCCAGGATCACTACCTTGTACAAATATTGATCAGGCGGTGCTTCTTTGTGTTACATTGTATTATAGCTTTATATACAATAGAGAATTTATATGTTATGGAACATACAAATACATTGTATTTACTCAGTCTCTTTGTTTCAAGAATAAATAAAGAAAAGTCCTTGAGCCAAATTATATTCCTGTCAAACTTTAAATATTTTTCCATGCTATAAATATATTTTGTATATATATATCTTTGCACATGTGTTTTTTTTTAAACTTAATATAATATTTTCATTAATAAATGCAATAATTAAGATTTTCAAAAGCCCTTAAATATTTTTAATATCTTTATTCACCAACTGAAAAGCAACTTGTAAATCTGACTGTCGTTCATAGTCACGCTACTAGACTGTTTTATTTTTGGAACAGAATATTTATGTTCCTACACAACAGGGATGCGGAGTTGGAATCTAAAATGCCCGACTCTGACACCAGTTTCTGTTTGTTTTTAGTTATCTCTAATTAAAATTTGTCACAATTAGGATAAAATATTTGGATAAGAAGATATTTAATAAGATAAACAACAAATGACATGAATCACAAGCTTATATCTATTGGTAATACAATCATAAGATTCTGAACATAATTTATTCACTCGTAACCAAGGAACGACAATACAAACAATCTCTAATTGCAAAGTTATTTTTTACATTGACTATTGACAAGGCTAATAGGTGGAAACTTAAAACCTTCGCACTTGGACACGAGAAAGAAAAAAAAACCTACAATTCTTTAATTATACATTTAAAAATAATCTTTATTTCCTTTTTCTAATACATAGCCAATGTCAAATTTATTTATTCTATTCGGTCGCTATAGGCCTCAGAGATGGCGACAAGTCTCTTGAGAAAAGAGTTGCAAGTCCTGCGAATGAAATTGGGGTGCATGGCAGCTAACTTATTGTGGACAGATGCCTTCAACTTTTGGGGTGATAGATGCTACAGGCTCTCCTCTTGATGTGCGGCCAGAAAGAAAAGTCGAGGTAATTGACATCCAGATGGCAACATTCTCTTGCCCCAGAAAGTAATATTGTAAGCTGAGAAGGCCTGCCTAGTTTTTGCAGTGTGAAAGACGACGTTGTCTTAGGGGAAATATGCCTGGACCAAGGGAAGTAGTTTGGCCTTGAAAACGTCGATAGTTCTAATTTCCTACCACAGAACCACTTTTCCCAAATACGCACCTACTCAACGACTCCAACTCCGCAGCCCTGCTGCACAAACCTCTTTTTTATCTACTGAAAGTAATACACAATTAACCTTGGGGAAGTGTCAGGGTTTTTGAGTTCGGAGAAAATGTATTTTTGGGTCATATTTAGGCCTCTTATACCACAGTTATGTTTTGACTATTTTAGTTAAACATTGTACTTTTTATATTTTTACTAATCAGCTGATCAGTTAAAAATATGAAGCCCCTTGCTTTTCATAATTTTTGGGCCCAAGATGGTCTCAATAATAATTTGCACTTTCCATATTCTATCAAACATAACACAACACAATGTGCCTTATTTAAATTCAACAACTATAACACCAACTACTGGGGTTCAATGAAGGGATGGTTTGCCCAGGAATTAATTTATAACAACCGAAAACACTTTAAAATATATATCTTAAAACCAAGTACTCTTTAAAAAAAACAGCTTTATTAATTTCAAATGCATTCCTTTCATGTAAACAAAGACCCAGTCAAATTATTGGGAGCCATGGGTCGAATCAACAACTTTTGGAGAATAATATCCACAATACTTAAGGAGATGTATGTAAAAAATAATTAAAACAATGGGCTGGCAGGAATCTTTTATTGAATATCCTCGACTGGACTTTGTGTCAGTGATATCAATTAAAAAGAAATTTAATTATGTCGATGAGATTTTCAATAAAAACCTTAGTTCAACCTATCTCTAGGAACTAGAGATAAGGAGAAATCTTAAAAACATAACTAAACGTGAATGATAAATTTGGTCCTTGGGATGTTTTTTTTTATTTATTTCGTAAGTGGAGTAGGAAATCGACAAATTCAGTGATGACAGATCATTGAATCTACAAAAACACGATATATGAGATCAATAGACAACCAACGGGAATCTATTGACGAAAAGGTTTTTTTTGTAAACAGGAATATTGCATGCTATAAAATTTTATATGGCTGGACTTCTGGATACATTTGTTCATTTACAGAACCATAAAAAAATACTTTACCTAATGGAAGCAGTTATGGAAAAACACCAAGGAGTGGAGACAAAGTTTTTTCTGTAAAATTAAAAAAAAAAAAAAAAACCCAAGAAAATTTGAACTCAAAATGTCTGGATACATATTTTCACCCTCATCAACAGGATATTAATTCTACCATAAAAATTTAGCGTGCATTTTTATAAATTAAGCACTTCGAGGACCCCTTAGCAGTTGATATTATATATTTTGTTAATAAGATTTGTGTTAGTATTAAATTAAAAATTCTATGATTGTAAGAAGGAAGTTTGATTTTCTATGATTAAGAAAAGTTGAAATATAATAAAGTTGTACCTAGATAAAAAAAAAATATCTTTGATTTGAAAATAAATGAAAAATCAAAACATAATCAAATAAAAAAGATAGTTATTTACCTTTGATTCTCATTTTCTTAGAATGAAAGAACCCCACTTATTAAATATGAGTTTGTATTTTTTTAATGTTCCTTTAATTGGTAATATAGAGTTGCACATATTAATTATAAATACACCTTATGGTATTTACACTTACTCCATATGACCTAGGAATCTTCTTTGAAGTCCATATAACACATACATATAGTCAAGGTTAATAGAAGTACAAGGTAAGCCCATCATGTAATCGGGCTTACTAGAATTTTCAATCTGATGTATTATACCGACTGCTGGGCAAGACAGGCAGAATTTTGAGAAAATATGCAATCACTTATAGTCTATGACGTCATGATTGATAAAACTTTTAATTTAATGCATCATACCGGCTGTGGGTAGGAAAAACAGATTTTGACAAACCACACAATCACTTATCTACCATGACGTCAATATTAAAAGGGTGGTGGAATTCAAACATATGTTATACATGCGTTATGGTATAACCTTGTATTTCTATTAACCTTGCATATAGTTAAGGAGGGATGTATGTAAAGACAAGACCAAACCAAGTGTAGCAATTACAAAAGGAAATACGTTTGCTCTTTCTTCTTTTTATTATTTAATCAGGCGTGCGCGTGTTAATATCTCACTCTAAAAGAAGAATTAGCGCCTATCTTTGGTGTAAATTGATTTTGAAAGGAATAATCAAGAAATACATATATATGAATTTGAATATAATTATAATATTTTCACTTTATAAATGATATTTTAAGTTTAAAGGGTTCTCTTATTCACAGCAATAATTCATATTTTCTCTGTATTTATTACTAGCGGGAGTATCTGGCATTGCCCACAAATATTATGCGTCGAGGAACATTTTAATTTTGCTTTAATTATATAAAAGATAAATCCTGAGTGTTACTCTCCGTTTTATGTCTACACTCACACGTAGTTTCTCAATACTTTGATGTTCTCTCTTCAAGGATTAAAAGAGTAATAATATAATTTTGAGAAAAAAGTAATATTATAATTTTATGAGGCAGGGACTACTTAAGTTCTTTGCAACACCTCATCTCAAGTCACATTCTTTTCTTTTTAATTTTATATAAAATAACCCAGTTTTATTCTTCCATTATATGAGTTGAACTAAACGCCTCCGAGATAAAATTCAATTGGTACAGTGTCATATATAATCATGCATGTAAATCTGGCGTGTTTTATAGCTGGCCCCTTCATTTGTAATTGATAGCATAAAGAAGGAATTTTCTTTTCCTGAGCAGTTGTCTTTATTATTTAATTCCTGAGTAGTGAACATCCTTTCCTATATAGATTCAATTATATTTTAAGCTTGATTGAACATTAATGTCTGCTCATGAAAGACAGAGCGTGACCCTCAGGATTTGTTGCAGTGTTAAAATTGTAAGTCCTTGTTGGGCTCTGAGTAGAATTGGGGATTGACATCGGAGTAATTCTAGCAAATTTCCTTTTTATATCCTTTTTTCCTTCCTCCCTAGTCACACCTGATTGTCGCTGATCCATTGAAAAATCCTGAGTATTATTCTTTCTCTCCTCCAATACATTCTTCAAATTTTTAGGGTTATTATATACATCGGGGAACACTATAAACAATACACCTTGTCACCAATTTTCATACATACCCACATTACTTTTGACCTGCTATATTGTTCTTACGTTGAAGCAATGTTACTTTTTAAATATATTATTGCGACAATTAGCGAGATTTTTTTGCAAAAGAACAGATTTGAATCAACTCACTGAATACTCCAATCGTGCATTCAGGAGTGAAGCTTTGATTTGGTTATTTAAGATAATGTTGGATTGAGTGCTGTGAGATGTGCGAGGATAAAACATCTCTGGAAAATCAAGGAAGATCTCCAATCCACCTTTACTTAAAAGGTTGCAATCATTTCACTTTTTTCTAAACTAAAACCTAGATAAACTATGACATATGGATAGCAGCGTACCCATACGCAAAATATCTGTGAAGGCAAGTATTTGTTGTTCATATGTAAATAAAACATGTCTCTAAAGAAAAAAACAACTAATTATAGCGATTATGAAAGGAACAAACCAGTTGATGCGTGTGCTCTTTTTTTTTCTTTTCATTATTTAATAAGTCGTGCGTGTGTTAACATCTCCCTCTAAAAGAAGAACTAGTGTATGTACATATACCGGTAGTTGCATAAATACGAGAACTATTTGTGACAAATAATTAAATGTATAATTATGTAATTTTTTTTGACAATTATATAATAGAGAATTTATTCTGGTATAAAATTTAATATAATAACTGAATATAACAGCCATCAGGTGTTATGACACCCTCCAAGCTCCCGCAGAAGGCCTTGCACATATTGATGATGTAATGGTCTTCCATAGCTGCTCATTGACGCTAACCTACAATGAGTCCAAATTTGGGTGGCGGGTAGCACAGGTCTTCTATTCAATTTGCCACCACACACATTAGTCAAGTGGATTCAAATCAAGTGATTGAGGTGGCCAAATGTTTTTGTTCCAAAATGGCATGTTGGCAGCGAGCCAATCCTGAGTCATTCCAGAGGTATGGGCAGGTTGTTCAGATCTTTTCCCTCCTTAACAAGCTTCTGGACCTTGAACACAATAGTCCTGGATAGTCCAGTGTCTTTGATTATCTCCTTGACAGAGCCATCGGTGCAGAGCAGAGTGGCAACCATATGACGTTTGGTCTTGTCATTCATCGTAAACGACTTTGTTTGATGCGAGTAAGAAAAAGAAAAACAAAGCCAAATAATTTACCGAATAACTTTTTTATTTCCAGTCACGGAACCTCGAAACATAAGCGTTTAAAAATTAGTCCGCGTAGTTATGCAACTACTGGTATACATAAATTTAAATATAATTACAGTTTTTTCCCCTTCACTAATGCTAATTTAAATGTAGAAGGCTCTTCTTTTTTAAAGAAGTAATTCATTTTCTCCCCTCAAAATCTTAACTAATATTAGCTAAAGTCTTAATTAAGGTCTACCATTTTTCCTTGCTGCTCCCTCCTTTTCCACGTTCTCTTACAGAAAAACCATCTAAAGTCATAAGTAGTCTAATAAAACTTACAAAACTTCTTTACTTCTTCTTTAATTAAAAATGTTTACTTTTAACTCAACTTCCTACTTTTTAGCTGCTCCTTTTTCCACCCCACGAACCAACCAACATTGCTGTGTATGAAAGAATGTACAAAGGCTTCATATTTCTTCTTGGCTTTGAATTTTTAAAATAAAAACTTTTATCAAGTTTTTGCGAGTAAAAGTCAAATGTCTTATTTTATTTTGATTTATATTCAGAAAAGTTGAGCAAATGTGGTAAATATCTTTGAATTTATAAATGTACGATGTACATTTATAAATTCATTTATAAAATATGAAATACATTTAGAAGATTAATCTATCTGCCATAACTTATCTTACATAGGGTGCTGTAAAGGAAGGAAATCCCTCGAAAGCAGCAACTTTTATCTGACTCGTGATCTATGAAATAATAACACAGTTAATTCTGCACACCATATTAAAAAATAAAATAAAATTCTTGCAGTTGTACAACTTTATACTGTACCGAGGGTCCATTCATATCTGAATACTTTGAATTTTAACCTCCAACAAGATATAATTGATTAATTAACAATACAACTTCAACAAAATTAATACTCTAAATAGATGTGTATCTAAGATTTCATGGTCATTAATGTAGCCACCCTTAGCGGCAATGATGGTTTTTAGGTGGCGGTGGAAGGCCTGGCACCCGCTTCAGATGTAGTACTCTGTCATGGTGTCGCAGTACTGACTGACAGTGGCTTTGAGGGTAGCTTTGTTTGGATGACAGACACTGCAGGCCTTTCCTGTGACATACGTATAAAAAAATATTGTCGAAGGGGTTGGCATCAGGGCTGTAGGAGGCCAAAATTGTCAATAGACTCACACCTAAAGAGTCTTGCAACGAAGGTGATGGGTTTCTTTTCATTTCTGGTGTCAAAACTGGCCTCTCCACTCTCACAAGGCTCTTTCCACCTACTTTTTAAATATCTCTCTGGACAGTCTGGTGTCGTAGATCTCATACATGGGTCCTCATGGACTTGAAGGGATTGGCCTGAGCTTTTTTCGTTAACTCCTACTGGTTCATTTTGACCTTTTTGACTGTGCCTTCTTGCCCTTCAACGTGTTGGACAAGCTGATGGGATAGACAGTGGACTTGGAGACCCCCAAATGCTTGAGTGCACGAATGGAGATTCGTCAATCACATTCAAGTTTTGAATTTATCATATTTGATTTTAAGCACCGCTCTGGTGAGTGATGACGTTGAATAATGACGTCATTCATCGTGTTTTGTTTATTATATGGAAATGTGACTGAAATGAACGACGGCGAAAAAAAGCTCGCCCAAATAAATAATTAGTAATATGACACTTTCTGAAATTAACCTTGCTGAAGTGAACTGGGAAGGCTTATTTAGAATTTCCTTTGCCTTGTATTGCGTGGTGCTAGGTACTTTTGCCTTCATTTTTTTTCCTTAAGACTCTTACTCCATGAAAATGAATGTTCCCTTTGAATTTTTGTAATTTGATATGAAATTTTATTACTTAAAAAGCATTAAATGGTTGTTATACTGTTGGAATAATCATGATCTATGTCCCAAAACCTCAATGTATACATACTAGCGAAATGTTATGAGTTCGAACCAGAGGCAAAATAAGTAATAAAGAATAAACAAACACAACAACGATTCGAATGGAAAAAGTGCTAATTACTTCCCTATTATTAATTATTCGTAAACTTGAAGGAAACTTGGAATATACTCATGGATACCAAGAAGCATAATTTAATACAGTACATATTTAGATTAAAAAATTCAAAGGGAGCATCAATTTAAACCAAAAATAAACAATAACGACTTATAAACCCTATTTATTTATATATAAAGTCGAAATATTCGTGAAGCAAATGCTTAAAGGCGAAATAGTTTAAGGCAAAAGTACCGGTCGGTGTATTGAGTAATTGCGTGTGAGTATGTTCTTGATATTATGGCACATCCATGGTGGACATAAATGTCTTATCATTGGTAACTTATTTTAGGCAAAAATTGATCACGCGGTGGTCGCTTTTGGCACTTTGTAGTATATTTGAATACCTCTTTGGAAAGCTTTATCAATTTGTCTCTCTTATTGAAAGAAAGGATGTGATAAAATGAGGCTATAAGGATTTATATACTTCTTATTTGTCTGCGACTCCTTTGATATGTAATTAATTACATGATTAAAAAAAAGTCTGACAATTCATTGTAAGATTTAATAACAAAGATAGTATTTAAATGGATAATGATATTAAATACTAACTTTTTTATTCCTCTTAAATGTGTGTGTTTTTAAAGGAAAAATTCGGATTCCCTCTTTTATTGAGCATAAGTGTAACACATAAGAGTTTTGCCTTCATTGAGCTTGATGCATTTACTGAGACATGCATTTGTATGCACTATATACTTGTATATATATATCTATATACATGTAACTTGTCAAAACATAGGCAAGCTTGACAGATTTTTCTCAAAATAGAGTGAGGATTACATTTCTATCCTTTGATGAATTATCCTCAATTTATATCAACACGGATTATTCTTACTATCTCTTTGTGAATGCCACAAATGGCACTTTGACCTTAAACTATATATTTTTCCTGATTAAAAACAAAACAAAACATTGAATAGTTTTGATCCAGGGTTAAGATCCAGACAGAATGTCTCATTAGAAGAGACGGTTGGCTGTAGTGAGGCATTATGTGCGAATTTGGGGAGCCACTTAAAAGATAGGTCATAATTAAAGGCTAGTCGTCTCTTCTTCTGACCTATCCTTCAGGTAAATCCGGATCAGCTTTAACTGCATCATGATCCATAAGGGAAGCAGAAAGGGGTTTGAAATTTTATTTACAAGTTTTAATAATGCAAAAGAAAAACTTTATTCAATGTATCGCCATTTTGCCAATCAGTATCTCGATACATGGCCAAAAGTATTTGCAGGCTTTGAAGACGTCCACAGGGGATACTTTGTCCCAATTATTGATGATGGAGACCTTTAAGGAGTCGATGCTTTTGTGTAAATTGGTAGAGCCCTCCTTCTAAAAGAAATAATCCAGGGTATTCATATATAGGAAGTTAGATGGCCAGATCTCAGGGTCCCAAAATAGCACCTTCTCTTCTTTCAGCAAGTTTTGGGTAATGCAGCCCTTGTTAGAGGGGACACAATTGGCCTTAGCTTTCACCTAAGGTACACTTCGTCACACAGGATTTCATAGTACCTTTCATCACTTACTCTCCCTTTTTGGTCGAAACCGTTCCGTTACTCCTCATTACCCCAATGGTTGCCAATTATGGCCGGAAACTGGGCCCTTAAGACGGGTGAAATATTAGCTCTCTCTGTAGCCAATAATATATTGTTCTAGATTATTTGGGATCTGTAGCAGTCCATTGTTTCTCATTCGAATAAAATATGATTGGGTTACCATAGGACTTCAAATCAGTCAAGCATTTTCTTCCTGGGTGGCCCGGGTGACTTTTATTTTTCCTTTATGTTTTTTGAAAAGACGGTATGACTAAATACTCAGGTCAGTTTTGATCTCCCTGGAGACTGTTACCCTGCTTACATGGCGTTTTTGACAAAAAAGTTAGTCGGAGTCCAATGAGATGCTTTCATGGACTGTTTCAGGCCTACGAGGAATCTTAGAGTGCATTTTTTTAATCATTGCAGGATTGTCTTTTTTATTATATCCCTTCCTCCTTCCATTGGCTGTAAGCGTCATAGAGTGCGATCTTTGGGTACTCGAGCATCTTATTGATTTAAGCTGGAATGTGTCTCACGCAAGTCAATTCGATGATGGTGTTCCTCTGGGTCTCCTCCATCGTAAATACTTGTTTTGAATTAAAGGTTACGCAACTAATTAAAATCTAACGTTTAACCTCTCACTTTAAAATTGAAATAACTCAGTTAAATGTTTTTCTTATTGCTCAGAATGTAGTTAAGGATGGTCCGGATTTACATGAGCGACTCTTTATTTTTATTTAAAAAATCAAAAGGAATATACATTTCAATAAAATATAATTAATATTTACTTATAATTCTCGTGTATTTAATATTGAGGAGAAATACCCTTGAGGAAAAATGGTTTAGAGGCGAAATGGCTTAAGAAAAAAATGTCATGGGCAAAATTGTTTAAGACAAAGTATCATTAGGGAAAATCGTTTAAAGCAATGATACATGGCTCTTTCTTTATCAAAATTAGAGACAGCGACAGTTCAAATCAATTTTTACAGATGCCACTTGAAGCATTTTGAAATGAAAATATTATATTATATGCAATTTATTTGACTTGGCTCTTTTGAACTATTAAAGCCATATTTCTAGATTAGTGACCATTTATTTCTTGGTAACTAAATTAAAACATTATATTTTCAAAGGAAATGCAAGTTAACAATAATAATATTAAACACATAATTCTTGAAAAAAAAAAAACGAATGTTTAGCGTTGTTTGCCATAGTAATAAATTCGTATACTATAATATTCTCATTTCAAAATGCTTAATGTGGTACCACTAAAATTGATTTGAATTTAAAAAAATTAATACCATATTTTTTTATTATAAGTAAAACATTTTTATCATGAAGCCAAGGCAATATTTTTTAATTGGGGATCTCTGATGCACCCCCAACTGAGGCCCTTAATACCACTTTCAGCCAGCCATGGGAAGCCATGACTAAGGACTACATCTGCCTTCCACCGTTGCCGCTAACCGCTGGTACATTAATCACTAAAAGAGCACTTATTTTCTTGAAATTCTATAGTTAATTAATAAAATATATTTTTTAAAAGTTTAAATTCAAAGTTTTTAGATTTGAATGGTCATTAAATTTTTTATAAAATGGTTTTTATTGATTTCATTTTATTTTACTTATATAAGGGGCCCTATTGGGGCCGAATTCAGTTTCTTAAATGAAATTAAGGTTTGAAAGGAAATTGATTTACTTATGTATTTTAACATGTCCCACAAATTTGAATACAATGCTTCTATAATTAACTCATATTATCCTGTATGCAAAAAAAAATATTGATTGGGTCAAAAAAATTATCCGGATGTACCACATATATACGAATTACACGGCACAACTAAAAAAAAATATTTTAAAGTTCTGTACAAAATTCTGATGGTGCTAAACACACTGATTTGGAGAATTTTTAATATTGATTCTTTTAGAATTTTTTTCCTTATTATAAGTTTGAGACGATTTTTGAGGCTCAAGAACATTCCACAATCAAAATAACAACTATTATATTCTTTGCATAATTGTATGTTGATTTTAAATATGGGTAGATATTTTACATGCAATCATCCCATCTTTAGAAAATGCATCTTCAATGTAAAAAAAACCACCATATTTTATGGGTTTTCTTTGAAAAAGAATAACGTTTCGGGGTTTCAATAGCTTTTACGCCAAATAAATGAATAATTGAAGCATGAATAATTAAAGTTATTATGTGCAAAAGAGTATTGAGTTCTTAAAGGTCTATTTAATTAATAAATTTGAATGAAAATAACAAGATTTTACTCTTAATTTACTACTAAGTACATCAATTTTTTTCAATTTAAAAGGAAACTTATTATACTTTAATACGTAACCCTGTTATATAATTTGAGTTTTAAAATAATGTTAATACATTTTCACTAATTTCTTAAATCATCTGATTTTTTTTTTTTTTTGCAAAAAAATCATGTTAATTGTCGTGAAAAAGCCTATAAGAAGTAACATTGATTTAACTTAAGAGCCAGCCAGCAAGTAAAAAATAAAATCTATGTATGTCTGGAGTACAGATATTTTTGATCTTAGAAAGAACATTGTAGTCATAAATTATATTTTTATACTAATTAAATCTCCCAGGCGTTTGGCATGAAGTATTGAGTGTATGCTTCATATTAAAAAACAACAATTGATAAAAAAAAAATGAATGTCACTTAAGATGATATTTAATTATAAGATTTAAGTATTGAGTAGCTTCCTGTACAGAGTATACGGTAGTTATCTTCTTATTAATAAAACAAGGCTTGTCTGTTAGTCGACGCCTAATAGGTCAAAGCAGTGCCGTGCACTATCTCAAGTATTGGACAGTATGAGTAACCAAAGTCTGAACAAATATTCGTATAATAATATTTGATCTAATATCTCAAAATAAGACACAGAAACATTAAATTTATTTAATGAATCATCAATTAATTAAGTTATAATTTATTATATATGATTACTATGAACTTCAACAACAGCCACCAAACAGTTCCTAAAAAAAGAGCAAGTCTTCCTGATGTAGGCCTCATCCATTTTGTCTCAGACTGAAATAAGGGAAGCCTTCAAGTCGCCCACATTCCTATGGGAGATGGGAAAGCCTTGCTTCTCTATAACACTCAATATGCTGTGATCCAATGGATTCAGATCTGGTGAGGATGGGGGCGGAATGAATGCAGGCCAAAAATGACATAAATTGGACTCAAACTCAACTTTGGACTTTAAGCCTTCAAGTTGACCTAAATGTTTCCTATCTGTCTTTAACTGTACACAGAGATGTGTGGGATCACCCCAACTGTTTGACAATGCTCATGGGAGCAGAACTTTACTTCATAAAATCGCAGAAGTAATGTCAAACTTATAACTCTACGCCTTGCTTGCCTTTTATGCATGTTCAGATTTTGATTATTCACACTGTTTAAAAAGCAAAAGAAATCGATTCATATATATAGGCAAACAATGGAGTTTTTGTATATTATTTTATCAATGTCTTATGTATTCTTAGCTAAATAAAATTCAAAAGAAATATATTAGATCTTTTAAAAGCAAATACTCTTTTTTGTCAATTAAACTCGTATTATTTAAAGAGACGGCTGGTGACTATCATTCATGGGGTACACGTTACCTAAAAAATGGGTGGGTAGTTGGTGAGAAACGTGACCCTAAATGAAGGGGGTTTTGGGGGATGCTGAAAGCTTCTGCAATAAATGTTTGGATAATTGGGTACTTTTAGGGTCTTTTTGAGGCCTATGGAGGGAGTGAAATCCTGAAATTAATAATGATTTTAATATGATAATTCTATGTTAAATATAATATACAATTTATTAGTATATTATTTTGTAATTTTAATTTAATATAAATTTAAATACATTTTTCCATAAATATATTTTGTTTAGTATTCGTTATTTAGAACTTTTTATTGTGATAAGTTTGTTATATTAATTTGAACAGTAACCTCTTAGTTCGCTTTCAAGTTTTTAATAAATATATAAATACTATTATCAACAAATTAGTTGTAGACTTTACAACATAGTAAATTAATGAATTTTTTAACGTCCATTTTGCCTATTATTTGATCCATTAGACTTTATTTGTGATTTTAAAGGCCATCTTGAGATGAATTTATTTCCAGAAAACGGTTCAATTAAGTTAATCAATGGATTGAAAAAAAAAAGTTAAACTGTAAGAAAGATAAAAAATAGAAAGTGATCTTTTCATAGAAGGAGTGAGAAACACGGATACAGGAAATGAATTCCTAGATTTGTATTTTCTCTTTTCCTTAAGACTATCTGAGAGATGTTAAATATTTTTATTGCTTAATCTCATAGCAAAAAAAATTCTCATCCAAAATTATGAGATCTCATATGTCATACTATAAAAGCGTTCAATATAATTAGATAGTTCAGTCACTTAACCAGAGTTGTAACTTATATTATCAAATTAAAATAAGGAGAGTTAACTTTTTATCCCCAAAAAGTAGGTATTCTAAAAAATTTAAAAAAAAGGTCAAAATATGAATTTTACGTTGCTTATGGAATTTCTCTTCACATAAATACCACAATTATTAAAATCCATTGGCTATTCTCTGAAAAATCCAAAGATTCGTGATCGAAAATTTAACCCGTTTATTTCCTTGAATCCCATGTTTGTTAGTTATTATCTCACACAAATTGTATCCCTCTACTTAGGTCTGTCGTACTTTGAGTCACGGAACCTACACTTTCCCAGATGTAAATTGTATAAGGTTAATTGAATCACGGAGCCTACACTTTCCTAGATGTAATTTGTACAAGGTTCAGTGAACAAAAAGGAATTAGCATAACAAAAACATGACATACCTCTCAAAAATTTATTAGCTACTACAAACTACTACATCTCATAAAAACTGATTCTGTCTATAATTTAGTATATTTTTTTCATTAATAAATTAAAAAATGTTCAAGCTTCCTTAGGTTTTTAAAAAAAACTAAACTTTATTATTTAAAAGGGTCATTTTTGGCCCAAAATGTCGAAGCCAATTTGCCGATCATTTTAATTTATTAAATGAAGCTATTTATTGCAATTTTTTCTGGAATTTTCGCTCTGCCAATATAATTTTGCCCTCTGGAACATTATTAGAGTAAGTTTTTTTTGTAATCTCTGTAAGAAAAAGTCTTCAAATTTGTACATATTTATGGTGTTTTATGAATACATGGGGAATAAAAAAGATTAGAGCAGTCCATCTTTTGTAACATCCCTACAAATAAGCTCATTTTCTTTTATCTAATAATAAAATTTCCACTAGATACATTAACCTTCTTTACTGGCTTGCAATAAACCAATGTATTCCTTATTTGGATGAGAAATATAACATTACCATATTGATCCTTTGTTTAACATGCCCAAAATTCACACGATTTTCCTCACTATATAAATACCAGCAAAAGGTTCTTCATTCAAAGAACGGTTGTATTTTTGCAACATTTATAAGAATTTACTATTGATCACGTCAAGTTTGATGTAAAATTGGCTCAAGTACTATATTAATACTGCATACATTTAGCCATTACTATGTATATTGTTATAACATGTAATGGTATGAAGAGAAAAAGCCATTTTCAATTAAAAGTAATAGGCCTCCCCCCCCCTCTTTCACTCCATTAAATGCATGCCTATGTAAGTAACATATATACAGTGTGAGAATAAACAAAAAAAATCCAAACAAAGAAACGTTCCTAGTAAATTCATTCCCTGTCTTTTCATGCCCAGTAAATTCAATGCAGCTTGATATGTGTAAGTCCTTGTTTGACTCAGAGGATTGACGTCGGAGTAATTCTTCCCAATATCCATGTTTATTTTCGTTTCCCCCTCCTCTTCCCTCGTCACATAACATTTTTGAAATTGTCAGAGTTACCATACTGATTTTCTGTAACTTTTGTTTAACATACCTAAAATACACAGGATTTTCATCACTGAAGATAACAGGCATCCAGTATAAGTTTGCACGCATTTCATACTTTCTCTTTCTATCTCCAATTCGGAGACAGTGACAGAGGATAGTTGAAATTCAATTCTCGCAACCTTTCAAAAGTATGGAAATAACTTGAGTGTCTAGCGGCGATACGCAAAGCGAAACGAAGGATATATTGACGGAGGAAAAGGAGATGGATGCCGACTTTTTCGATTTATACGAGCAATTAACACTTCCAAGGATCACAAAAAGGAGATGGTAGGTCTCATTGTGCGGAAAAAGTTAAGCTTGGCTTTGGAGTATTCAGAGGAGAGGAAGGGTGAGTTCTCTCGGAGTCCATCCGTTGACTGAGAGATGAGGACAGAGGAGATCATATCTAACTATCTTAGGCATTACGACTTTTTCTATATCTACCATGAATAATAGCAGTAGAATTATTTTCAGGAATACTTTGCACGGGAGTCGTAGATTACAAATTCCTTCTGGTGTTTTTCTTTTTGGACATCAAATAAGAGTCAATTTAAAGCCTAATTGAAGTATTTTTACCCTTATTTTACAGTTTATAATCATTTATTATCATATTCAAACTTGATTATTTGTAACGTAATAATAAGTCTTAATATTATATTATATTAATTATCATTTGATTTTGTATTGATTTTATCAATCATAATTGTTGGGATAAGTTTACAGGTAGGATTATTCAATCATAGGAGTTTGATTGTATATTTCTATACCGAACAACTATACAATAATAACATATAATCAATAATTAAAAAATAAACGCGTCTATTATTAATACTGTAATTTAGATTAAGTTTCTTATTTAAAATATATGAACAAATCAAATTTCATCATACTGACGCTTAGTTAACAGTCTATAATTATGTTAGACTCTTCCAACTTAATTATTTGTTTGTTACTGTTAGGATGTTTAAATGTATATAGTATAATAAAGTATGACTGAATTGTGTTATAATTTTATTGATCACAATTGTTCGAATTAGTTCTTCCAAGGGATTAGACCATTTTTGGAATTCGTATTGTATATTTACATCTGTGTAGTTTCTAGATCTTTTGCATCATCAATCGAATGTAATTGATTATGGCGATCAGAGAGAAAGATGTATATATATTTTTCAATGATGCCGACCCAATTAAAACCCTACGTAATACAATATTTGTCCGGCACATTTTGAATGATAAATTTTCCATTCTCTTGGTCATTTGGAATTTGTATTTCAAATGATAAAGGTCACGGAATTGGCGAAGAACATTGTTTACAACAAGGATACCGTCATCGAATGGCTCTGGAATCGTCGCCTTTTGAGAAGAAATATGGATTGCTTGAAATGCCAGAGGTCATGTAGTAAAGGATTACAAAACGGCAATCATTTTTTTTATTTCTGTAAGGCATATATGTCCCTCAGAATGATACCAATTACTTTCATCGAAGAATAAGTATATATGTAATATTATTCCCAAATTGTACTTGTTCGAATGCTTTGAATCAAAACATTTTCTTTGGGAAGGATTGCAAATTAAACGAATTGGAGATTTGGACTGCTTTATAAATGATTTTATCTGCTGTTTTCTATAAATTTTTGACTCATTTATTTATTTTCTATTTTATTGCTCTGTTCTGTTACACGTTGATTAAATTGTTTAGGTTTGGCTTCTGTAGCATTTTTGAATAGTTTTTTAGTCTTTTGTAACACCTACATTTTTTGTTAACTGATAAATTTGTTAGTTTTTCCATTGTCATTTCCCAAGGAGTATAAACACACGGCACCCTCCATGGCTCACGCAAACTGCAATTTAGTACAACAACCCGTAATACATATACCCTTGAGGTGGGATATATTTCAGTTAAACATTTAAATCATCTTGTATACAGCAATAAAGGTACATTGATACAACACAGAGAAAAATAAAAACGTCGCATTCTGCCAGGAAATGGATAGGTGACTCTGATCCTTCTTGACATAGTCTGCATGAGTTCTCATCTACTAATCCCATTTTTTGAAAATGCTTTTTCATTGAAATGTGGGCAGAAACATAGCTCACAAAATTTTTGAGAAATGTTCTAGTAGGTTATTGCAATTTCCATCCATGATTAATACTTGTAAATCACCGTTTCCCTTTAGAGCAACTTGGATAATCTACCATTTCTGTTCCCATTTGGTGGTTACTCTTTTTTTAAATTTCTACCTCCAACGTTGTCTGTGGAACTTCTATATATGATTGATTAGTTATTAAATGCTTATTATTATGCTCAATGTTCTTAATTTATTCTAGAATGGTTATTTCCTTTATTTAAGTATGCCCTTCCACACATTGAGATCTTACAACTACTTTCGTAGCCCTTCGAACGGCTAATTATCCGAATAACTCGAAAATGTTGAGATCCTACTCCTCTTCCTCAGTAAATATATTTTTCGTTTCATTTCGGTTCCCTACGATTGAGGTACTGAAGTAATTATCTTATTATTAAAAGGTAGCAACGATGAAATATCAACTACCCGGTGTCGCTGTCTCTCATTTCGAGATAGAACGATACAGTACTACGTGAGGGAAAACTTGAACAGGATACCCAAGATAACTGCCTCAGAAATCTGAAGTGTTCCTCTTCGTTTTTGAATAGCACACTCACGCGTAACTACTCAATTCTTTTATCATTTCATATGAGTGAGGAATACCCATAAAGATAGCTATGTTGTAGGACTAAAGAACCGATTTATTGGTCCATAGGAGCGTAGAATAGTAAGAATAGGGAGGGTTGAAATGAACAGAGAGGCTCAAAGCTCAAACACCGTGGACTTTGCATAACGCATGGTTTTGACTGATTCTGACTCCCCAAAGTACCTTAAAATAAAAGATACTAGGCTAGTCTAAGAGCTTGTACAGATAGTAGAAATCCCACTAGGATGCCTAATGGCATTCCAAGGGTATTGAACAACAGAGGATGCCTTGTTTGGCTGAGCTTTCTCGATTGTACTGCAGTGTATGGACTAGAAGAAGGCCAGAAGGTCTTGCCCCAAAAGTCAGCAATGTGCTCCTTGCAGAAGTTCTATGTCTTCAAGGCCGTATGGTTGGAAGCACCGTTTTGGGCCCACACATAGTTTTTTTCAGGACAGTTATCCTTCAGCCAGGGCCAGATTTTCACCTCAGTACCATATAGTATGACTCAATCCCGTTTTTTTTATTGGACTTGAAGATGAAGGGGTCAATATTTTATTCCCATCGGAGGCCACGACTCCGAACCACATTGTTTGGGCCGGATGTTTTGCCATGAAGGTGCCCTGGACTTCCTTAGGTGATGCTGTTATAAATTTGTAGTTTCTACAGTTTCCCCTCTTCTTTTTGGATCAACATCCCCGTCGAGAAGATCCGAAACCCTTTGCCTTTTTCTATTCTTGTTCACTCGTTTATTGTCCAATTTTGATCAAATTAAAACAATGCCCAAGAAAAACAACCCATGTATCGGAAGATTGCTTGAAATGTAACTTGAAACCTTAATTAGAGCAAACAAATTAATTCTAATGACGTAGAAAATTTAATATCACCCTCTGATATTTGATGATGAATGAAGCTGCAATACTATGTAATTAGTGTTCTTGTTCAAGTTTCTCCAACTTTTAATGATAAAATGTTTAATTACTTGCAAATAATTGCAACCATTTAGTGTTTGTTAATTAATTATACGTACCTGACACTATAATTATAAAAATGTATTTGTCATTGGACAAAAACTTACAGTAGATAAGGATCACAAGCCCCTGAGAAAAGTAAAAACAAAAACATTCACCCAATAAATATACCCTTAGAAGGCCGAGGTAACATTGTGATTTAAATGAGGAGTTATCATGATTTTTGTTAAAACAGTTCATATAGCGGTTCAAGTCAACTTTCGAAGCATTTTTATAAGGAAATAAATCAATTATGAATAATGAACACTTAAAATTCAATTTGTGGCAAATAATTACACATTTCATCTTTTAAAATTGGATTAACATTAATGCAAATCATAATTGTGTGTAATGTGTAAATTATGCACACATAGTTTTGATATTTCATGTATTATTATTAGTGATGAAAATTGTGTGTATGTTCAAAAATAGAAATTTAAAGTCAAAATCTTTACCTTACAATACATTAAATTAGCCAAGTTTAATAGAAATTTAAGGGTAGACCATCATGTAAACGGCTTTCTATAATTTTTAATCTGATATATTGTACCGACTACTGGGCAAAGACAGACAGATTTTGAAAAAGAATACGCAACCACTCATAGTTTTATGACGTCACTATTGCTAGAATTTTCAATTTAATGTATTGTACCGACTGCTGGGAAGGAAAAACAGATTTTGACAAAACATGAAACCTCTCACCTACTATCACTTTAATATTAAAAGTATGGTGGTAGTCAAACCTCAACTGTACACGCGAGATTGTATAACCTTGCATTTCTATTAACCTTGAGATTAGCTACAAGTAAAGGACTCTAGAAAAAGAGGGGTCAAGAGGAAAAGGAATAGTTCAATTTAAAAAAACAAAGAAGTCCACTCTTTGACTAGAGTCCTTTAGCTACAAGCTCTGTGACCTGGGAGGAGGGGGAGAAGGAAATAAATAAGAGCCTTCCCAGAATTACTCCGATACCGATCCTCCATTCTACTCAGAGTCCGAAAAGGATTTCCAATTATGACTCTGTAACAAAGCCTCAGGGTTACGCTCTGCCCTTTTTGAGCAGAGACGAATGTTCAATCAGGTTCTGAATACAATTGTATGTAGTTGAAGGGAAAAGAAAAATTATTTTTCTGATTACCATTACTGCTGAATAATACAAACGATTGGCATCACTATATTGAATGTTTGTTTATCTTATATGCAAACATAAATACCCTACCTAATACCAACTCTTTTTGTAT
This sequence comes from Lepeophtheirus salmonis, assembly GCF_016086655.4. Taxonomy (NCBI): domain Eukaryota; kingdom Metazoa; phylum Arthropoda; class Copepoda; order Siphonostomatoida; family Caligidae; genus Lepeophtheirus; species Lepeophtheirus salmonis. Next base: position 37,926,708 of record NC_052143.2, on the reverse strand, counting down.
TGTCAATCCCTAAGTAGGTAATAAGTATATTTATTTATATCAAATTCCCTGCTATACTTTAAGTCAGAAAGTAAGCATGGGTTCCTTTGAGTACTTTGAATTGCAACTCTGCAACAAATCATCAAGGCTACTACTATCCGTCTTTTATGAGCACATACGAATGTTCAATCAGGTTTGAATATAATTGAGTGTAGTAGAAAATGAAGTCACTCATCAGGAGTTAAATGATAATGACAACAGCTCAGTATAAGGAAATTTACTCTTCATTTTGGCAGCTCCTAAAAAAAAGGATGGGCTAGAAAATATATTTGATTTTCATCAATATGCATAATAAATGGACCGCCGGTTTGTAAAAAAATAAGAGACATAAAATCAACTTGATCACCCTGACAATTTGAAAAATCTTTGTGAGGAAGGAAGCTTACTTGCCATGACGCTTTATTAGGTCAGCTGCAAGCAGCTGTGTGAGGAAACAAACATACACAAAAGCCTGTAAAGCATTAATAAGTTTATACAATAATACAAAAGAACTTTGCAGTATTTTTTGCAACTGACCTAATTTTAATAAACATTACAATATTGCATATTTCTTCTCAATAAGGGAATATTAATTTTGATACAATTATATTAGCTGATAGCCAAAACATCAATAATTTAAATGATTTAACATACAAAAAAACAGTCAACTATATTAGTACGAAAATATTTTAGTTTTTATTTCATTTCGGGCTGAAAAATCCGTAAAAAATATTTGAATTTTTTGCCACAATAATTCATATTGTATTGTACAATTGCAATGCAAATTTGGCGGCTCTAGCTGTTTTGATGTTCGAGAAAAGGTGTTTATTACAAAAAGATTCCTGGTCTACCCTATGTGTCTACTCTGTAATTTTCAAAACTATTTCATGTCTACCCTAAGTTTCTAATCTGGAAATTTTCAGTAATATTGGTACTGGGTACAAGTTTCACACTACAAATAGATTCGAGTGACAGACAATTTCTCTTCCAAAATTCATTCATTTCATTAGGAAATCAGAACTCAACAAGAAGTCGTCGTCCTTTTCCTCTCTTTTATTCTTTTCTGTACACACAAATGTGTTGTGAAAATTTTTTTCTGAGGAGGAAAAAAAAGGAAAAAGAAGAATTCTGTATAAAGGTTGAAGAGGGAGGGAAGGTTGCGTGAACAATTTTTCTTCTTCTTTTTTTTGGAATACATTACTAGGTATTTTATGATGTGGAATTATTCATCATATATTTATTATTTTACAAATGTATTTTAGGATTAATATGTCTTATAGATCACTGATAAAGTTTATAGACGGGATGAATTCACTCTTACAAACCTCTTTACAGGCCTGATCTGCCCATATACCCAGTAGTGCAAAACATTTCAGACTTAAATGAACAAATCAAACAATGTTGTATGATTTTATATGCAATTATTATCGGAGAAAAATTTGATAATAATTATATTAAGGCTATTTTTTGCAAATACAGTAAAAATTATGTAATAAATGTTCTAGAAATTAATAAGGCATTGTTTTGTGGCATTGCTTCTTAAAAATGGAAAATTAACGTTTGATAATAATAATGAATAAAATCAAAAATTATCCAGCTCAGCGTCCATACTAATGTGCCAAATCTATATTCAAATGAATTTCTAGACAAATTACTACAACATTTAATTTATCTACAAAACCAACATTTTATCAACTGCTTCTATTATTTACACCTGAACAAAAACAAAAGTCCTATTTTTTAACAATTTCTTATTTTGCCATCAACAGATTTGATTTCGTATAGTTGTCTTTTGAGACGCCAGTCACTTTTTGATTTCCAACTGAACCCTCTATCTGATCTCCTTCAGCTCCAAAAAACAGATTTTTGTGTTCTGGTTATATAATACGCCCCATTACATTACAAACAATTTACACCCCTGTCCAGGTTGCAAAGAAGCACCCGTGTAAAATTTCGTCTTCCCACGTTCAAAATGCCCAACGGTGGTCATGTCTACAATAATGGCTTCAAGGTGGTGGTGGAATATGATGAAGATGCTGTTGATGTATGCAACTGAAATGGCAGCCCAGAGCTCATTGACACAGTTCTTTAATTTTTCAACATTTTGATGTCAAATTCTGCATGACTTCTGTCAGATGTGGTACTTTATTGGTTTGTAGAGAGATACTACCAGCATCTTTGATGTGCCTTGCACGTTGGACTGTGAAACATTGACGTTTATGGACGTCTCTGTCATGAAGAGATCCAGCTGCTCTTTAGAGGATTTGACTACAGCTTTAGAACCCAATTTTTATTTGAACCACGATTCTTATGGGTTTCTCCGAGGTCATAGACCTTTTTCAGGTGCTCTTTATTACTGAGTACAGTTAACTTTGAGCCATATTTGTATTCAATAGCTGCTTTTTGAGACATTCCAGCAGCAAACAAGTTTGCAACATTTTTTTTTATTGTTCTTGCGGCATGGTAATCAACTCTAATGTCTTGAATCGAACGTATACAAAAGGAAGAGACTCTGGGCTCTCCGTAGAGTGAAAAAATAATCAAATGGTCCTAGTACTGAGTGGTCCATTAAATCTGAACACCTTAAATTCTAAACTTCAACAAGATATAATTTATTAATTAACAATATAATTTGAACAAAATTCATTCTATATTTAGATGTGTTTCTGAGCTCTCTTATTCATTAATGTATCCTCACTTAGTGGCAATGATAGCTTCTAGGTGGCAGAAGGTTTGCCCCTCCTACAACTGAAGTCATCTGTATTACCGTCTCAGTGCTGCCTGACAGTGGCTTTGAGGGCCTCAGTGTTTCGATAATGGACACTGCCCCCAAAAGATGCAGTCGAGGGGGGTTGACAAAAGGGCTGTTTTGGCGGCGGGTCGAAAAGTGTCCAGAAAGAGTTCAAAATAACTCATAAGACTAATTCAAAAGAGTATTACAACGGAGGAGATGGGTTTATTACATTACGTTTGTCAAAAGTGGGCTCTACACCCTCACAAGGCTCTTTCCATCCATGTTTTTGACAGCTCTCTTGACAGTCTGTTGTGAAACCCCGAGATATCTTGCAAGGGCTCGCATTGAGGGGATTGGCCTAGCCTGTTTCCTTTTTACTCGTCTGGGTTCAGCAAAAAAATTTTGACAGATACTTTCAGACAGTGTTGACGGTGGTTCTGCTTCGATTGCGGGAGTGGAAATTTGTCGGTCACGTTCAAGTGCAATTTTCTCGACTTGTACATAAACTAGAGAGGTCAGGTTTTTTAATATTGAAATATGAACTAATTTCAATTATCCCACCTTTATTAATTATTGAATCAGTAAGTGTTACAATCTCAATGGACAATCCGGTATACACTGTGTTAGTAAGCTTAACTAATTTTTCGAAACTTTATAGCTCTCTTACTGAAAAAATGTCACAGATTTTACTCAAACTTCGTTTGAGCTATCATTGATATTACTCCTATTTGTTAATTAAATATTGGATCTGTAACACAATCCAAACTATGATCTCTGTAGTCTTAAACAGGAAGGAATTGAATTTTAGATAAAGGATTGTAAATCAAGGTACGGAAAAACAGTTATTTACATAGATTAAAAACTATTCAATTCCTATATAAAAACAGATTTTCCTATGAATAAACTTTTTTAAATAATCAAAGAAACATTTTTAAATTGAAATATTATGAATAGTAGTATTACGTATGTTAAAAAAAAAAAAAATAAGCAGAGGAATATTGATTCAACAAAATACTCAACTTGTAATAGTTAAATAAAAGTTAATTTTGTCAATGAAAAAATATACAGTAGGTAAAAAATATTTATCGTTATTTTATTTCACGTTTAAACCGATATGCTAATATATTTCGCAATTCCACTAATTTTTTTTTGTTGTAGTGCTAAAATATAAAACATTTTGAGGAAAACAATCAATTTTTAAATAATTTATAATAAGCATTTGTAAAACATAGAGGAGCCGAATTCATTTAAACTTTACAACTGATATTACAGTCAAATTAGCCATAACTATTTTATGAAATTGGTTTAAAGTGCTGTTTTTTTAACAATCATTTTCTATTATTGATGTACAACATATGCATAATTAGACAAATTAATTTAGATGGTCGGATATCTAAATATTTTACGAGCATGGATGCTTATTGAGATTTAAAGCGCATGAACCGAAACCGATAAGCAATATATTGCAGTCTCGGTTTGAACTACTAAAACTGCTCGACATCTCAGTAATTATTGCTGATGACCTTGTTAATTTCCTCCACACCCCCCTTCTCCCATTTCATAGCTCATTGAGGCTGATGGAATGAAACTTAATGACAGCGTAGTCGCTTTTCTCTCATAAGAAAATAAATATTTTCAATTTGCAATCACTCCCCCTGTCTAGGACATATTTTATACACCTCAATAGATGATATTTCGTGTTGGTATTTCTTTTCTTTTTGTTGAATGCTTTTGAGTACGCAATATATTTACTGCATTAAGCAGTAGAGCTTTAAATATGTAGCCTTAGAAATAATGTATTTCCATTCAATGGTATGTATTAAATAAAAAACGACTCAAAGGAAAATGAATTATTCAGTAGGAGTAGGGTGGCTGTTGTGTTGAAAACGAATCAAAAAAGAAATAAGACCCAAGAGAAGTAAGAAATAAAATTTTAATAAATAAATATATGTCCACTTTATCTTTGATCTTGTACAAGTGTCCCTGAAGTTATAATTTGTGGCGTGTCAACACAAAAGCACTCTCTCTTAACAACCAAGAAAATGATGTGCTAACAAACCATCTGAAACCAGGGCACCATATAGCCCGACTCGCTTGTATACCAGCAAAACCATTCCATCTAAGTAATTGATTTATTTAAAGCAAAAGTTTTAGTTGACTCATCTACGGTAAATATGGACTTTATATTTCCATTTCTGTTATTAGTAGAGCTTTTGCAAAGTATATGCAGGGTTGATCTTATCTGTTACTACACATTTTTATTTTTAATCCGGACTGACATTGGTGCAAAATCTCTGAGGATGAAAACAAGACTCTGAAAAAAGCAAGCTGAGATGGTTGGGAAAGATCCAAGAAGATTTTAAATTTTCTCAAGACCAACAAAAATTATGGGCAAAGTTTTGCTCTTTTCTGATGAAATTTTTTTAACCATTGATGTCACTGTAAATAAGTAGCTGTATCAAAGCCAAACATCCAGACAATGTCTCCGCTTCAGTAAGATATGTCTTCAGAACAAGAAATCCAAGTAATCACATTTAAATTCTGCCCTCCCATTTGTGTGGCGAGGAAGGAACGGTTCAATGCAAATGTTTACATCGAACTTCTGTGTAAGAAAGTACTCCCTTAGACCAGAGAAAAATTTGGTTAACATCGGCTGCCTTTTATATTATTTTGGAGGGATAAACATATGCCAGCCAATGGGAGGTGAACTTTTAACATTATAAGTAACAATAATAAAGTGAAATTATTGTTAGTCAACATCTAATAACTTCCAGGAATACCAAGTACTCCTTTGAGTCATATACTGTGGATTAAATAAGATTTAATCCCATCCTGTTTTTTTAAGTTTTCCCGCTGATTTTACATGGGCTGTCTTGTGTCTGACTAGTTCAGAAGAGACAAACAATACCAATACAATTCAGAATGGCCAACAGAAATGAGGAGAGAGATACGTGGAGGAATAAGATAAATATATCCTTTATAAAGATCAATATTAAACTATTCATTGCATACTACTCTGACAGGAACATTCTTATCAGGGCATTTAAAGTAAGAAATACCCATCACGTACTAGATAAATAGTACACATATTAAATTATAATAAGAACTATCAGGAGAAGAATGGGTTAAAACATCCGTAGGATCAAGGGAAGCTAAATACATAACATCACCCCCAAGCACCAAAACCATGCAGGTGCTTCACTTAATTCCATTTGATAAAGAAAAGCCTGGATATCTGTTCCATCCACACCCATGTGCCAACAAACCATCTGAAACCATTTATATAAGGGCACCATATAGCCCGACTCGCTTGCATACCAGCAAAACTATTCCATCGAAGTCATGCTCCGACTGATACCTCCAACCATTTACTTTATCCCCAAAAACATGCCGCTCTCTCTGAATGTGCACTAAAGTAAGGAACAATCCACTCCTCACTGAGTTTTTACCACAAACATAGGAAACACGAGTACCCTGCCGTGCCCGGGAGAAACAGTCTTCTCCAACGATACACCATCATCCAGAGGACGATCACGAGCCATCGTCCCATCCAGGGGAGAAACCATAAAGTCCTCCCACGTTGCATTATCATACAACTTTGGATGAACAAGAGCCATCAGCTATTCTAGGGGAGAAATCAGAACCTTCTCCTGTACACTTTAACCAAACACAGGGGTGAACGAAAGAGTAGGGACATCGGGGAACGGAAACTCCTGGTGAATAATACGGCACAGAATTATTTTGTACCTCACTGGGACACACAACTCACTTCTTGTCATTGACAAAAATCCAATGTCATCCTCCACGAGGCACAAACAGTACTGATCTGTCTTTTGGAGACGTAGTATGATTCACCTTGTTGACAAAACGGCTACCCAAGTCCAATAAGGTTAGCTTTTGATAGTCGTACCTTTTGGTTAATTCTCTCGTGCTAGAAGACGAATTACAAGATCCATTTTTAGTTCCCCTACCCTAAGGGGATGAAGTTATTCCAAAAGATTTCCCATCCATCCTTCCTTGGATATCGTGAGACAATCTTTCTTCTTATCAAAAAAAAAACATGTCAAAACACAACGTTTTCATCCCTATGGCATGTTCTCGCGGCTATACTTAGCATTTTTTGTAAACACCTTTTTTTTGTATAATGTATTTCACTGTTTAAATAAAATTACAATTAGCGTTCTTTTCTTACACACTTTAAATAATTACAAAAATATTAAATCCTCATTTTCTTTCCTGTAAGCCATGTATTCTTTCATTTTGTAATAATTTTTCATGCTTTAACATATATTGAAATATGAATTATTTTCAATCTCTCAACATTCATTTATTAATTAATTTGTAAGTGTTCATTTTAGTCTGCAATATATTATAAAATTGACTTAAATATGAGAATACTTAAAGAAAAAGTACTCTTTATACTTTTAAGTATTCGGTTTATGAAAAAAAATATTGAGAACCTTGGTGTAAATAAATTAAGGGGTCTAAAATATGCTTCATAATTTGCCGATTCTTTATTATATCAAAAACTAGAATGACCACTTGGTAGATCGCAAAAACTCCCCCTGAAATCAAATTGAGCTATGTATCTCAATTTTTTGAGCAATTAGGGTTGATTATGCATTTTTAATTAACGTTTTGTGCCACTTTGACCTCTCAAAATATAAGGGCCTCTTACTGTGATCATATATAAATTTTGCACCAAGTTTGATTAAAATCGATCGCTGACTTTTGTCATAGCCCTGTTGACAAACAAATAAACAAAATAACCAGAGAATATAACCTCTGTTCAACTTTTGATTGGCGGTATGATTGATTTAAAGTTAATGTTGTTGAACAGAAAAAGAAGGAATAATGTTCTAGATAAAAATAATACTATAATGAAGAAGGCCCAGGCCTTTTGTTGTTACTAAAGTATACGTTTTAATTTATTATCAAAAACTGTTCTCATACTTCCCTCATTCTTGAGGAGAGAACATCATCTACGTGTAAACTATAAAGTGTAACTAGGAATGTTTTTGCTCGTGAATAATGAGGAGTTAAAATTTTTTAATCATTGATTGATACGAAGTGGGATTTGTGTTGATTTCCTTCATCGCATAGATGCTCGCTGCTCATGTCATGACTGCTAAGTGGCTCTCCTCCAAAACATTCTTCACATTGTCAAGGTAACATGGAAATTTTTATTTTTTTATTATATACCAGTGTATACTCATATTTTCATCTATAAAAATTATCTTGTGTTATCTATAGAGATAAAAGAAAGTTTGTCTGTCAGTATGTATAGCCGAAAACAAGTCACTAATTACACTTTATAAAGTACTCCCTGATGTATATACTAAACATATTTTGATTTAAGAAATAACAATGTAGTCATAGAAATGAAATATTGCAAGCATGTGCATGTACAAACAACAAGGGCAGGGGGTTTGTTTGTTTTTGTTATTGGCCATTTATGAATATATTCATAATTCCTGTATGTATTTGAAGTTTAAACTGGTTGACTTTGGTTACTGTTGAAAGCAGTTGCTGATGTAGTCGTACATAAGAGGGCTTCCCCAAATCCTTTGCATACCTCTTCACAGCCTTGGAATGCTGCCTTATCGACTTGGGAGGACTTCTGAGTATCGCAGTATCTACCATTGCCATGGGACCTTACAAAGCTATGATTTGAATCTATAATGCTTTTAATCATGTAAACAAGACTCCAGCAGCACTCTACGACCTTCACAATTTTTTCGAAACTTAGTTGGAAATTGAACATATCAGACACACTTTCCTTTCCGCCTCCATGCTAACAACTCTTGATTTTTTAAAGTTTATTTTATTATTTAGTAACTGGAATAGTGCTTACTTTTAACAACGCAACCTAGTATTTTAAAATATTCACACTAAAGTAATAAAGATTGATTTAATGTCAATTCTACGATTTTACCTTGTACAATGTAGTCATTGTCTAACTCTCTAACTGCGTACATTTGCGAGTATTTATTTCTTGTCATCCCTCAATTATTGTTCTGTCCTCCGTTCAAGTTCCTCATGATTTGTTCCATCCTCCTGACCCCTCTTCAATTTCGCATGAGTATACTATATAATTATAAGAAATATATCCGGATATACAACAAATATATTCAATTTATATAGTGTGAATTTTTTGAAAATTTAATGTCTTAGTATAACATTGGTCGAACAAAGGAGATGGAGTTAGCAAGGACTATTGCATGAAAAAAAAAATTGGGCAAAAGGCTTTAAATTGCTAATTTAATTAGTATACATAGATTATGCATGAAGTCAAGCATTTTATATTATGCAATTGTAGAAAGAATATGACTAATTTAAAATGGGCATTAAACTGTCATTGTTTCTGGTGAATATTTTCCTCCTACTGTTCAAAAACTTTTTCTGCTGGCGACAGCCAAAAACCTGACTGTGGCCAAGTTTACATATACGTACATAGTTCCCATGTAGATTTATGTAAAGAAAGGGGATATTTGCTAATTCCTGTACCTTTAATTTCATGAGTTTTAAGCTTATATTCTGGATAAAGAACCTAATCGTGGAGTACTTTGATGTTCAGCATTAATTAGTCCATCTTTTGCTTATTTTATTGCAACAAATCGTTGGGTTCATATTTTTTTCATTTCAAATTGATTTTGATAATTTATTGCGACAGCAAGTACAACTTTTACTTCAGACATTTATTTATGACATTATATTTAGATATGACTCCTATGAATTTTCTTCAATTGGAATAACTCATAATTACATTCATCAATGATAACTTGATGTAGACTAATTAATCTATGACATAAAATGTTAAAATAATCTTATAATTTATTTTTCAATTTTATAATTATTATTTTTATTTGAAAATTCTACAATGGTTCCAATAGGTAGTTAGTTTAAGATGTTTCTATAAAACAAAATCCTTGTTTTCAAATATTGGTGCTTATACATCAATAAGCTAGTACGTTCCTTTATTAGGGAAAGGCCTATTGCTCAGGTACAGATTTGTGGGGAAAGTCTAAAAACAATTTAATTGGGGCGTTTATCGGGGTTATTTATTTCGACGCATTCATGGGATTGCTTATGAGTTTTCAAATAATTAATTTAATGGCCTATCTCCTTATCTAACATCAGTGTTAAGTAATCCATTTGTTACAAATATACCTAAGGGTCAATAAAGTTATGTATTTTAACTTCATTATTTTTCAATAGGATGTTGAGTTTTATTTTTTACATTGAACAGACTTTCTCTTTTTTTTCGTTTTTTCATTTTGTCCTAATTCAAAGTTTTTCATCATTATATTGAAAAAATTATTTGATATTATGTAAAAAAAAAAAGGTCTAATTTACTGAACATTGAAAACATTCTGCAAAATTAGCGAAAAACACAATAACTAATTGAAGAGATTTACGAAAGAAAACGTTGAGGACATGGATAACTTAATATTATTTTGAAGTCGTTATATTTTTCAACAAATATTTTATTCTGAAGCTTAATACAATCTTCCTCTTCCACTTAATATATAACTTATTTTGTAGGTACACAATTTATATAATTGTACTTGTATTCAGGCAAATTTTAAATATCATCTTCTTGCAAAAAAATTTGCAACATTAATAATATTCATCACTTTTCTATTTACGCCTCACCTCAACCATTGACACTATACAAGCCCTCTGTTTAATTGTAACTTCTGTATCTGTACCCTTGTTCTTAAGATACGTCTTTACAGTTGTACATCTGTGCATTTAGTTTTTGTTTCAAAATCTTAATGCTTATAATGAAGAGAGCAAACACTTTTTTTAATAGCTATTAACAGATTTACCATCAATATAAATGATAATACTTATATATAAAGAGTCATAAGAATTACTAGAATAAATATAATGTATTTTTACCAGTATCTAATAAATGGGTTTAGCTGATTTCCATTTATAAAAAATTTCCATATTTGATTTTGAAAATTCATGCAAAGAAGTTTTTATATAAAAAACTTTGATTTTTCGACCAAATGCTTTAGCATTGTGGCCACAAAGAACCACGCAGTTGAAGACATATTTCATGTCTATGAAGAATAATCACTTTCTATGCAAATTATATATTTATTTTTAACTAATTGACAATAAAATAATAATACTAATCGAATCAAAATAATAACGGTTATAATTGAGAGTTAACGTGATTCTAAAAGTGGAGAATACATACAGATATTAAATAATCTATGATTGTCCAAATTCCAAACTCATATTGCCTTAGATTCATAAATGTATTTTTTTCATTTTAATTAATATTTACGCCTGCAAAATGAATGGAATAGTTGAAAAATCATACAAAATGTAAAAGACGTAAATATTAAAATTGATCAACTTTTTATTTTGCAATCAAATAAGTTTTTTGTTTATGCAGTTTCTCTTGTACCCAGCTCACTAACAGCATTATACAAGTAATGGTCATTACCGAAGACTTAAGGTACCACACTTATTTCACATTATGTGTTTTGGTTTATTGGTTGGTCAGGCAGCATTCCGTCAAGTCTTTTTCTAAGTAACTGCAAAAACAATCACTTTGCTGTGGATTGTCCACAAGCCAGTGGAATAGGTGCATTGTCTTGACAAATCTTAAGTGCATAAAACATTGTCTTAATGTCTTGCTCGATTCATGTTCACCATAGTCTTGATCAAAAATAAAAAAATACTTTAAAGAGAATGCTTTACATCCAGAGAAAAATGAATTAGAATCACTTTCGAGTCCTTGTCGAGTCGCGAGTGATGGATATCGAGTAAAAAACAAGTAGTATCGGGTCTTTGACTGAGAGATGATCCAGTCGAGTCTAATGTCGAATATAGTTACGAGTCGAATTTGAATACTTTTCAACACCTTTGTTGTTTGGTGTGATTCTATTTACCAGATTGAAGTTATATGCATTTTCAAACTACGCACACCGTTTTTGAAATTGAATGCGTAATAACATTTTTTTTTTTTTTTTTGGCTACTATACGTTGGATGGCCAGTTGTTGTCATTTGCCTAGATATGCCCTCTTTTAAATTCTAATATAGTGTCCAGGGGGAATTTTCTTAAAAAAGAGGACGGTTGATTTCTAGTGATGTCCAAATTATGTTTATAAACTTATTTGCTTTATGGTTTTTATTCAATTTTTTGTATTTTTAATCTCTGTCGCTTACGTTCCCTACCCCATTTATCCTATCCATCTTTCCAACAAAGCTATTTAGGTTTGTACAATCCATTTACCTCTCTTGCCGAATACCTCCCCTTAATAAAGTCAAACTTTAAGGCCCTAAAAGAGAGCATAACTCAGCACGTTGAAAGATTATTTTTGTACGTCACTGAGAATGTCCAAGAGAGCCTGACCATCCCCAAGTTTGCCAACTAGCTGGATGAGATTCTCAATAATAATCCAGTAATTGAGAATATGAGTAATAATGGTTCAGTGCTCTCTGGTGAGAAACCATGACATTCGTGGCCTGTGAAAGTGCCTTTAGCATTTTCAAGGACCCTTTCACAAATAAGAGCTAACGGGAGACCCCCTGAGGGAACATATGATTACTCAATGGAATAAGAGCACGCTCGAATAAAAGTTTATATTTTGATAGAAATATTTAAAGTTAAAATAGTCCCTTTTTTACTCAATTTAATTATATTTTTGGCCTTTTCTGCTTTTTTATTTGCATCTTCGTTTTTCTTTTTTTTTCTGTATATTTAGCTATTTTGACATCAATATGGATTTCTATAATAATAAAAAAATAAATTAAATAAATATATATATTTAAAAATATAGACATATAAGAACCAATTTTAATTTATTCAAAAAAATGTGAGATAATTATCAAGAATCCAAATTTAATCTTACAATTTATATTAATTTGAAAATATTTACCCTTTTCATATTAAAATTAACCATACTAGAGTATTTTTTTTTTGTCCTCTTTTCGAAATTTAAAAAATCAACACCCTAGAGATATGATAGTTGTAAACTATTCAAAAGTGGCTAGGCCATGGCCTACATGGTCTCGACGTTGCGCACCCTCTTCTTTTATATGCTGATACCCTATACACCTATCATATTATAATCTAGAATGTGCCCTCAGTAGAGTGCAAACCTTCAATAAAATAATTCTCTACTAAAAATTAATACTCCTTTGAATTATATATCTTAATTTTTCCAAAAGTTATGGTACCTTAAGCTTTTTTTACACATTTCGTTTGACCTTGACCTTTCAAAATTTCTTCTGAGTTATGTATCTCAATTAGTGAATGTTATCGTCCATTATGGGTTTGTAACATTAAGTGTAAAATTTAATTTAAGTTATGTACCTCCATTTGTTCCAAAGTTATCGTCAATTATGACCCTTTTACTCCTCAAAATATAATGATCTCTTACTCTTATAAGCTTGCTAAAAAGTTTCACCAAAATCTATTTTAAAACTAAAAAAATGACGTTTTTTATGACCTTGACCTCTCTAAATGTAATAGGTTGTCATTGTTAACATATATAACCTTCATACAAAGTTTTAACAAAATCAATTTCGAACTTTTTCCGGTATCTTGCTTCAAATATAAAAAATCAATAACATTTTTGTTACCTTGACCTTCGACTTTATTCTGTAACATTTTAATGGGGTTTACTGTTAACACACATAACATTCCTACAATGTTGTACCAAAATCAATCAATAGTTTTTTCGGTAATCTGCTTTAAAAATAAATAAAACAACATTGTATGTTACTTGAACTTCAACCTTGATCTCTTAAAAATTTAATAGGCTTTTACTCTTAACATATGTAGAAGTAGGTTTTCCCGGTGTTGCCCGGTCATTAAGAAATTGAAATTAATTAAGAAATCTTAATATATATATTAAGATACTGTTAAATCTTAAGAATTATTATCGCTGCATGTTGGTATTGGTAGTATCTTTGCAAGGAGATAGAGGGGGTATATCCTGCCTTACCGGGTATATTATGAAATTATATTTAATTCTGGAATCTTCAGCTTTATTTATAATCTTTGAGAAGAAAAAATATTCAAGTTGACCTATTGTTCGCTCAACTTTCGTTTTATTGTCAAAAATACTTTTTATTATTTTCTTTTTTTTTCTTTCTTCTTCTCTAAGCCTTACTATCTGCTCTTAAAAAAAGATATAAAAAGATATATTCCAAGATGTAGTGAGAGGGATACTTAAGATTTATCGTTCTTCATTTTTTTTTTATTATATGAAAAAAAAAAATTGTTAGTCAAAAAAATTAGTTTTTAGAAAATGCTATTTAAAGGCCGCCATAGTCTTCAAGGCTACAAAAATGGTTAACAGAACCATTTCTTGAGCCTTAAAAGCCTACATGAAAAATTTCATCAAAATACATAAATTGATTTGGGTGTGATCCCTGGACAAACGCACATACCACAAACACAAAGATATTTGCACTAAATAAATGGATGACTTTCCTATAAAGTTTTATCAAAATCAACATGTAACTTTTTCCAGTATCCTGCTACAAATATAAAAAAGTAATTACTTTTTATGTGACCTTACCCATTGAGCCCTACCACTCAAAATTAAATGAGCTCTTACTGTTGACATATATAACCTTTCTCCATAGATTTCCGACAATTAAGTTTTAACTTTTTTGGCAATCCTGATTTAAATATAATGTATGGAATGACCTTGGCCTTTGTTTTTGACCTCGCAAAATTTAATTGTCTTTATAGTTAACACAAGTAAGCTTTCTATAAAGTTTTTGCAAAATCAATTTGTAATTATTTCACAATCTTGCTATGAAAAAGAAATACGTTTCCTGTGACCTTCACCTTTGACCTAAATCTCTTAAAATTTAAAAGCTCCTATTGTTGACATATATAAACTTTATTATATAGATTTCCCAAAATTAATTAGAAACTGTTGCGGCAATTCTGCTATAACAATAAAAATATAATTTATGGTACAAACTTGACCTTCGACTTTGACTGCTGAAAATTTAATGGGCTTTTACAGTTAACATATGTAGGCTTCCTATGAAGTTTTACCAAAATCAATTTGTAACTTTTTCCGATATCTTCCTATACAAAAAAAAAGATATTTCTTGTGACCTTGACCTCTCAAAATTTAAAGAACTTTAGCCATTCTTCAATGTTTCATCAACCCCCACTGGTAACTTTTTCTGCATTCCTGTTTACAATAAAGTACATGAAATAACAAACAAACCGAAGCCATGCATAGCCTTCAACTTCTTTGGCGGAGATAATAACTATGAATTTATGTACAGTTAAATCTACATAGGATATTCAAATATCATATACCAACATACATTTAATCTACATATTATATATGAAATATAGGAACGGGTCGCTTAGGAAATTAAATCTCTTGGTTCCGCTCATAAATCTTTTCTTCTTATCCTCTCTTTCTCAACCATTATTATTCATTTCTATGTAAAAAAAAAAAACAGATTTTGAATATGTTTGTGCATGTATTTATACATTAGAAATGTATCAAGACAATTTCTTGGTTTTGCATTAAAAAAATACTTGCAAATATTAACCAAAAACCAATATCTTATTCTTATACACACATATGATGTATATTTAAAGTGATAAATCATATGCACTTTGGTGAGTATATTTAAAAGATTACAATTGTAAACATAGCCCTTACAATTTTAATAGTGTTTGGGAGAGAAGCAGGTAACTTGTCATGACCTTTTATTAAGTTAAGCTGCAAGCAGACGTGAGAGGAAGGAAATAAACACAAATTATACTCCGTTTATACCAAGAACATATAGGATGGGACTACTCGTTTGTCGATCCTCAATTCTACTCTAAATCCAAAAAGGACTTACCCTTATAAACAAAGTTGACATGAAGATAAACCCCAATTAATTACACCTCTCAAAATAATGTACCTTCAGAAATGCTGTTTCCTTTTTGAGAGTATCAGATCATAGAGCATTGAAAAAAAGATCTGAAATCAAAATAATTTGAGTGTGTTGAGGGACTAGAGGTCTGAATGTGGCTGGGAAGGAAAGGCTTTACGAACCCCATTTTGTCTCCAGCTGAAAAGTGGTTTACTTACAGAGTCTGTACAGGTACATTTCAAGTGTCTAATATTGTGAAACCAGAGGAGCAGTGTTTTTTTCTTCTGTTAAGTGAATGAGGTGACCACATCTCACATGTTATATGACTGCAAAGCTCTCCGGGCAACTTTTAACGTCGTTGCAAAAAGAGGTGGAATCATCTTTTGGAAGTAAAATTCTGAGGGACAACTTTTTCGCTCTGACGTCCCCAAAAAAGATCCTACATCATGCATTATAGTGAAAGTACAATATTATAGATTAATATTATGTTTATAGTTTTTATTTGATTGTTTTTTTTATCGCCACGTATTTTTTAAGGATTATTGACTGTTCTTTAGGCTATTAATGTTTATATTTTCTTTGTTTGTTAAAGTTGTAGCGAAATAAATGTTAATTTTTGATTGATTAAATAATACATTTGTTCAAATTAAAACTACAAACAAAAAAAAACAAAGTTGATATCTTCGTAATAGAAAAAAGTGTGCGAACAGAAGGCAGAAACAAAACATATAATACGCTTGCTTGCCTGTTATACAGAGAAAACCGTTAGTATTTATCCATTTTAACATACAAAGAATTGAAGTCAACATTAGGAAACATTTAGATACAGGTTTTCCACAGGAGGAGGGCTGGAGGGGCTTTAGTGCCCCCAAATTAAGGAATTTGTTATGTTTACCAGAAAGTTGAAAATTTGAATTTGTTTTTCACTGAATAGCTATAGATTTATGGAATTTTTCTCATAAAATTGAATATTTGATTTTTTTTTACAATAAGGTTTCTATTTTAAATTTAATTTTAAATTTTTCATTTTTTTTCTGATAAAGCTTTGATATTTGAATTTTTTTTCCACAAAATTTAGTATTTTCAAAAAATCAAAAGATTTTCAAAATTTTTGGGAGAAAAATTTAATAATTGAAATTTTTTCCCATAAATTTTATATTTAATTTGATAATTTTTTTTCAAAGAATGTCATTTTTTTGAAATGCTCAGGATTTTTGATTTTTTTTCAGAAATTTAATTTTTTGAGAAAATCTGTAAATTTATGAAATTTTTTTCCAAAAAATCTAATTGTTTGTGAATAGTATAATATTATATAATTTTTTGCAAAAAATTTATTATTGAAAAAATTTTTCTGAATAATTTTAGACTTGCAATTTTAATTTTCGAAATTTTTTGAGAATAGTTATGGATTTTTAAATTTTTTCCCTAAAATTTAATAGTTTGGAAATAGTTATGGTATTTTAAAATTTTTTTCCAATAAATTTAATAATATAATTTTTTTCCAAAATAAATCATTTTTTAATTTTTTTTTTGAAACAATTCCAAAAACAAAGCTCCCCCAAAAAAAAAAAAATATATTTATATATATGTAATCCTGCGGGCGCCCCTGAAATAATAGAAAATTGTCAAAAACAATACAAAATGTCTGATATTGTCAACATACGTTATGGACATGTGTAATAAAAAAAATAATGAAAACAAAGTTTGAGGTATTTTTGTCGAAGCCTAACAACTCCTAGGCGTACTCCTTTTAGTAATATAATGCTCCAAGGGCCAAAGGTTCATTCACCTGTAAATGAGAATTGAATGAGTTATTTTAATCGATCTACATGTAATCGATTAATAGTTGATAATTTATGTTTTATTCTCTTAAATTATGCAATTGGAATAAAAGTACTATAACAGGTAAAGCTTTGCATATATTATATGGGTTTTCATGGTGTTATTTTTATATAATGTTGTATGCACAAAAAAAAAAAAAAAAAAAATGACAATATTAGAGTTATAATTATAATCTATTGATAGCTGCAATCATTTTTATCTTTATATTTATAATAAACTTAGTGTGTGTACTTTATCGGTGCCCATGCCGTTACACCCAGGAGCTTGAAACCGTTTTTCGCATGGAGGGGTCATATAAGGGGTCTTATTCTATATCCAAAATAGAAAAATTGTTTTTTAGAGCTTAAGGAGATTAGATAAGGGGTTAAATACATCGACAAAAAGAGAAATCGGTGAAAATTGCTCCTTTTTTTTAGGTGGAAATAAATTGATTTTTATTGGAATATTGGATTGATAGAAAAAATACAGCTTGTAGAAATTTGTCCAAAAATTTTTCCATATGAATTTGACACATAAAAAACAGATGTTTAATTAAAATATGTTTCATTTTCTGAATAATTAGGAATGTATTATTACATACCTTTTTGCAATTATGGATTGTTATTTTTTAGACGACATTATTCTCCATATTTTTTTTCGTTTTGTAAGTACAAAAAAAAAAAAAAATCCAGGTGGATTTGTTTTCCTCTTTAGAATGACAATACATTATTATGGAATTTTAAAGCCTAACCTCTTCCCCTAGGTACATAAAATTTCTCAGAATGCAACGTCGTCTTTCAGCAGTAAGATGGGACCTCAGCTCACACTACAAAGTTTACTCAGACCTTCTTACCTAACAATATTGATTTCTAGGACAAGAGAATCTAACCACTATAAAGTTAGGATGCCAATCCTCCCAACTTTTCTTTCTGGTTGCACATCGAAAAGAGGACCTGTAGCAACCATTATACGAACGTTGAAGCTATGCCAGTCTCAGTCGTCGAGGAGTGGGTAGCCATGGATCCAAACTTCATTGACAACACATGTAAATCTTATTGCAAGAGGCTGTGATCTGTGAAGCCAACGGCAGCCTAATAGAATAAATCAATTTGACATTGGCTATGCATTAGAAAAAGATTAATAAGTATTTTTGTCAAATATATAATTAAAAGACACACCAAAATAAGGCTTGGAGTCCAGAATACAAAATCAATTGTCAAGTTAGTTTTTAAATCAAATTAAAAAATAATTATACTTTTCAAAGTCAGAATATTTAAGTATCTAATGATCTATATATAATTAAATTTTAATGTTACGTTATAATTTGTCTCATGATTAATTTAAATTTGTATTATGTCAAAGGATAACATTTATATTTTCAAGTTGTTTTTACCTTAATAACCTTCTGGTTTGCGAATTTACAATTTTAGCTTCGTTTTATTAATATTCCCTGTTAATTGTGTTCATCTTAAATATAATACCCTTTCGTTATTTTTCTTTCTCTTTGTGTTTGCGAACAGATTGTGCTCTTTCTATTTATAAATAGTGTGTGTCTGCTGAAGGTGGCACGTAGTCACCTTTAATAAAATCATAATTTACAGTCCACTAATTATTTGTGTTATAAATTAGGCCTGTCCTTGCCTCCTAATGAAAAGAAACCCCGTGACAAAAGTTTTATTCACATTCATTAAGTACAAGGTGATCCAAATATATTAAACCATCAACTTCAACTTAATATTTATCATTAACCAGTGTATAATTTTTAATTATGATTATTGCAAATGATTCTCGCAATCTCCGTCCTTGTTTGTGTTTATTCAAACTTTTTTCTATAATTTGTTCTTGAGCCTTTACCGACTAAATCATGTACCCGAACTGCGCCATTACCAAGGGACTGAAATGCCTCATTGTGTCCAAGTCATCAGCCCACTGCCTGACCAGACCAGGTGCTGGATCGGAGCATCGAAGATATTCCCTTGAACGTGCGCAACGTGTTGTTTTGGACGGCTAACCAGAAGTGTTGGGAGCCAGATAAAAAAAAATATTTATTCGACAATCCTGAAAAAGGTGGAATGTTCTTTTGGCGGTTCGCACCGACGAAACAATGTTGAGATTGAAAACTTGCTAAATCGGAGAGGCCCTTTGTCTGGAGTTTTAGAAAATACTGAAAGTGTTTGGAGCTGGCAGCAAAACTCTGCTCAATACCATATATTTATTTATTTTGACTTTGTTCAACCTATGGTTTGGGACCCAAACTCACCAGATATCAGTCTCATGGAGTTCTTTGTGTAGGTTGCGTTTGTGCATCCCACCAACAGATCTCCCTGCAGTACAAATTCTAAGCTGCTGTCCAGGATCCAAGAGGAAATCTAGAATTTGCCCAAGGAAACTTCTATCAAGACTTATTTTAATTCAGCTTTCATTTGACATTGGTTCTTATTAAAAATGGATGAATAGCTTAGAAGGAAATCCTTTTTTTTTTAAATGTATTCTTGGCTAAGAAATAGAGGTTGCATTCTTCATATAGAAAGAATCAACAGGACTACTTGTTCCTTCAACATTTTGTTTTACTAAAACTGTACAGTGTACTGACTATCAGATTACACACTTGTTAAAAGCCCTTTGACCTATTCTTTAGGATCTTTCAATAGACCTCATCCTTACATGCATACAAAAATATATATTGTATATTAAATATTTAATATTTTTATATGGAAATGGTTATTGCTGCGGAAGAAAATGAGAAAGGGATCGTGATTTAATTGAAAAAAGTACTCAAAGTCTCAAATGTACACATATACATATGTTCCTTGTAGAAAGTAACACAAAAGTAAGCTGGAATATTATTTATCAAAATTTGGTGTGGATTACAATTATATTCTTATACAAACTATCACCAATTTTTACTAATAAATACTAGTAAAGATAGCCAATGAAAAGTTAAAAAGATTTTTTTCATATTTACTTTGTTAATGCTAAAATTATTTTGTAAAACGATCTTACTTTAAATCTTTAATATGTAAATTTATATTATATAACCTCCTGGTATACAACATTTATACAAAATGTATACTTTCTTAATGTCCTTACCATCCTTTCAAGGAATTGGGATCTACTTAAACTATGTTCTTTGAATAACCAAGAAAGTAAAAAATATTGCTTTAGGACAGTAATCCGCGTGAGCATTTGCATATTTCTTATTTTTTTAGCCTTTACACTGATTGTTCGTTTGATATGAGAGAACATTATATTTCTCAAATGGGAACCTAATCTCACACACCTTAAAAACAAATTTATTTCTTAGTACTTACTCGAGATTACATTTTTGATAAGACTTAAAATACTTCAGACGTATTGAAGCGACTTTGTATAATGTGGGTTTGACGTATTAAACATACAAGTATAAATGTATGTTGAAAACGTTAAATCTATTATGTGAAAGTAAATAGCCTATCTACGAGGAAAAATATTTTCAAAATCAACCCACTTTTGCCGTTGAAATAATTCATGGCTTCATGTCCACTCAAATCTGAACATTTCCTCATTCAAAAATTAATGAAGGTTGAGTGATTCAGAAAATAACATTTCAATACATTAAATATATCAAAGTCACATCAAATGTCTCAACTTAGATTATTATTAAATATAGAAATGTCAAAAACACATTTTTGAGTCAGGATATTTTCTCATATTTTAAGAGAATTAGGCTATATTTCATTTATATAACTGGAAGGGAAATCGTACATTTTCATCCACAAAAAATGATAACTGTCAAATCAAAACCTCAATTCTGTTTCCTTTTTTCGTTCATACCGGGTAGTTTATTGAAATCTCAAGTCTTACTTATTCAATAATTAAATCAGGTTGAGTGATTGAAATCAATACATATATCAAAGCATCAACAACTGGATACAAAAACAAAACAAACCTAAGCTCTCTGGCTTACATACACGTCGAGAAAATATCACTTGAACCACAAATTTCCATTCACACACTCCAAGCAGTTTGGCGTCTCTAAGACGCCCTTCTACGCCGTTATCAAGTCCAAAACGTTGGAGAGGAAGAAGGGATCTGGCAAAAAGGTCAAACTGGACCTCGGAGGAGTTAAAGAAAACAGCCCAGGCCAATCCCTTCAAGTCAATGAGGGTTCATACAAGAGATCTTGGGGTTCCACACCAGAATTTCCGGAGATCTATCAAAAAAGTAGGTGGAAAGGCCACTTCTGGCATCAGCAATGAAATTAATCAATGTCTTCCATTGCAAGACACTTTTCAATTAGTCTTTTGAAATCTTTTGACATCTTTTTAGACACTTTTGACCCCTCTGCGGCCCTGACACCTTTAGGGTGCTTGTCAAGGGAAGGTCTGCAGTGTCGTCATTCAATTACCGATGCCCTCAAAGCCACTGCCAGCCGTCACTGCGAAGGAATGACAGAGGATTATATCCGCAGTGGACTCAGACCTTCCGCTGCCCCCCGGAAGCCATCATTGGCGCTAAGGACGGCTACATTAATGATTAAGAGTGCTTCGACACCCATCTATTTATACTATTCATTTTGTTGAAATTATATTGTTAATGAATAAATTATATCTTATTGAAGTTAAAAGTTTAATGTGTTCTGATTTTAATGAACCACTATGTCTGTAGGAGTTCATCTCAAAAATTGTATGACTTACAAACACACATTTTTAAAATCTGTCACAAATTGTTCAATAAACTAATATTTAATCAAAATAGGAGTATATTGAGAAACTATCACGTATGGGCAGGATTGCTAACGGCACCTTTTTTTATTAAATATTTATTTATGTACTTTATATGTTTTGAAACAGTGTTATTTTGTTATGGGTCTCCAAATTGTGACTTAACTGATGATCACTGCATGCAGCTGAATACTCTTGTCATTTATGGTTATTAAGATATGATGGAAAATCCGAAAAAAAGTAAGACAGTCGACAAATGAATGATAATAATATAAAAGAAAGCTGTAGTGGCTTTATTCAGTTATGACCTGAACACTATTTTAATTATCTAAAGATATTATCATTAATATTCTATTGTTGAAGATAGAAAATCAAAGTATAAAGTAATCACTTGTGAGTGTCCTCATGAAAGAAGGCAAGTAATGCTGAGGTGTATTGCTATACTTACAGTAGAATTAAGGATTGAAAACAGAGTAATTCCTGCCTATGTCGTTGCTTGATTTGGAGTGGTGCCTGTTTTTATTTTCTTCATCTTGCAGCTAATTTAATTAGACATCATGACAGCTAAAACATCGGGGCTTCCTCACAGATGGAAATACTATTGTCTAATCTATATTATTTTACGAAGTACCAACCTTCAAACGAAACATATCAAATTTTTTTTGACAATCTTACTATTTGTTTACAAGTTACAGTAATTAAAGTTACGCAACTTTTATTATTTGTAAAAATATGGATTCAAACCAAATTCGTGTGTTGTATCACAGCTTCTTGATCAAAAAAAATACCGCAAAGAGAAAAGTTTGGCTTAATGGGTGTTATCCGAACTCTGCTCCATCGAATGTGACTGTGGAACTTTGGTTTGATGAGTTCAAATATCGCCCTACAGACAGCGATGATGTTGAACTCTCTGATCGCACCAAATTCTGCAGTTGTTCCCGAAAACATACAAAAAGTCAACAAAATGTTTATGTCCGATCATAAAATGAAGGTTTTACGAGAGTGTTGGCATTCTAAAGATATCAAATGGCAGTGCGTTTACTATTTTGCATGAAAAATTTGTTATAAAAAAGATATTCTCAAAGAGGGTGTTTGCTCACAGTCAACCATAAGCTGAAACGTGTGGAGGACTTGAAGCGTTGTTCGGAGCTGTTTCGCCGCAATAAACTGAAGTTTTTTCATCGGTATGTCACAATGGACAAAGCATGGATTCATCACTTTACTCCTGAGTCCAATCGTCAGTCTGCTGAATGGAAACAAAGCGGAGAGAGTAAATCGAAGCGACCCAAAACACAGCAATTTGCAGGTAATGTTTTTTTGGGGGATTCGCCTGTAATATTATTCATTGATTATCTTCCGAAACGTCAAACCATCAACAGTGAATATTATATAGCGTTGATGAATATTTTGAAGAGAAAAATCGTAGCCAAACGGCCTCATAGCTTTTGGTATGGTGAATCTCTATAATCCCCACCGTAACTACTATCGGGCACCAAGATACCATGTCTATAATTAGGGTTTCAGATCCTGAGCAATTATTAGTGTGCAAGGTTTTTGTTGTTGCCAACCTAACCAGTGTTTATTTTACTTTCTAAAGCTGTTACCCGTATAAGAGAACATCTAAAGTAACGTATATTCCAGCTACATGGTTAAATCGATATGTTTATTAGTTGAGGGGCATTGCATAAAACGGTAAATCAATTAATAAGAGGGAGGAGAGGTGTATAAAATATGTCCAAGAATCCAAGAGCAACTTTTTTTAGTTGTCACCTGAGCATTTTATTTTATCATTCAAAGCTTTTATAATTATTATTACGTTCTTGAAATGAGAACATCTAAGTATTAAGTAATGACTAGTGTGTGTGTGCTCATGAAAGACAAGGAGTATGAGGGTTTTTTTCAGGAGCGATAAGTTTAATTCCTTGTTGGACTACGACTAGAATTGAGGAGCAAAATCGAAGTAATTCCAGCCTATACATCATGGTTATCCACCAAGTAAGTTTATTTATTATTTCTTTTCCACTCTCACGGCTACTAGCAGCTGATTTAATAAAGAGACCTTATAGCTAAGCTGCTCTTATCAAACATTCTTCAAATTTTCCTAATTAAAACGTTAATTTTTTTACATACCGCCAGGCATATTATATTTTTATTACTGGTTATAAAGTTAAGTCCTTGTTGGACTCATAATAAAATAAAGGATCGTCAACGGACTAATTACTACCTATTCTACAAAATGTCTTGGCTAGATATGGAGTGCTGTTTTTTTTAATAGTGTAATCATTCCTTATTTTAAATCAATCATAGAACGGAGATCAGAAATATGTAGACTGAATTAAAAATATAGTTATTGCATCAAAAACTATTTAAAAAAATGTTACTATTAGTTAATAGTAAAATTTGATAAAAAATAAAATAGAAAATATACTGACTTTTGAAGTTTTGTTTAGGGATGGAAATAGTGTCTAAATTGCAATGAGCATAAAACTCTGCCAAGATAGTGTCATTGAAAATATGGAAGCTTTGAGAGATGATGCAACGTCATTGCAGCTAAGCTGCTCTCATCCAAAAAATTCTTCAAACTGTCAGAATTGGGATATTGACTTTCGAACCTACGAATATTGAGTTTAGGAGAATAATTTATCCCGAGCACCTCATCTACAGAGCCACTCTTTGCTACTCAAAAAATCCCTTAAACCTTTTTGATTATTGTCACAAGTATGAAACATGGAGAAGAATAATAAAAAAAATTAATTAAAGTATTTTAAAAAGTTTAAATTATACGTAATTTATAGAGATTTATATTACATCTTACTAGTTAGTATTAACTCTTCAAAATAGACGAAGTTTTTTTCTTTAAAATAAGTATGTGGATATATATATGCTTATGTAGGTATCTATTTAAAGATACACTTGCAATTTTCTTCACTTATCTTTGTCTTAGAAAGCGTAGAGTAGACAGAAGGAGTTACAACCGTCCATTGATCTTGAAATTCCAAAAAGCTACATTCACAATGTCTACATTACAATTATAAGATACAGAAATTCCACGACGGATCTTGGATAACGTAGTATTTGGAATTATTCTGATGTCCAGGAAAGTGATGTTCTTTTAAACGTTCCCATTTTTCTCTGGCCTTATTCCATCTCTCTAGACACTGGTTTTAATACAAACACACCCTAATAGAGAGTAACTCCGGTATAAATGTGTTTCTAACACGTCAGTTGGCCATTGTGCTTCCTTGCAACAACGTACTCCATTTCTTTTAATCAGAAACCAAAACGTTGTGCAATATTATTGCTCACTAATGGATGATTAAGATGCCCCTAATTATAGTCTAAATTTGTCTTATTAAAATTATAGAAGATATATGGATGTATAAAAAAAAAAAATATAAATAATGTAAATATGACCGGAGGGTTTTAAAATCAAATTCAATTTTAGCACAACTTTTCGGATACAAAATGATTTTTTAAGCACTCTGAAAAAAAAAAAAAATAATCCACAAAAAAAAAAAATTCTTCACCAACATAACTTTAAAATTGAAACTTCTAAATCCCTTTACAAATGGAGAATGTCGTTAAAAAAAGTCCTTTTCAAGTAGCTATAGATGCCAAAAAACGCCCTTTGAAGAGTAAAATTTTAGAAACATAATTTGTCCGTACAACAGAAGATGGAATTAACAGGTCCCCTAAACACTGGACACACAATATTACATACGTTAAAATAAAAATTTAGAATAAGTTGACCTTTTTGTGACCTTTTAACTTTTTTATGACACTAAAAATGTTATATAATTATTGATTTATGCTTAAAAAACTTTAATTGGCATGCCATTCACTAGTTTCTTCTTTTTTCTTTGGAAAAAGACAAAATAAATACGCATTCATGGAAAGGTAAGGATCATTTTGTATCCCCGAAAAGTTGGGGGCTAAAATTTAATTTGCTCATTTTCATGAATTAAATTACCCCCCTCTAATTTAAGACCAGTCCATACCAAACTTCTTTTATTATCAGAATTAGTTCGCGCCACAAAATATATTTATTATAGTCTTAGACGGGTATTAAATTTTTAGACCCAAACTCAACACTAATTGCTAATTAATGTATTATTGCCAATCCTTACGCGACTTGATTATTTTCATCTTGTTCCTTCTTTAATATGTTATGTAATGTTATTAAAGCTTTTAGCAGGTTGTTGTTGAAATGAGCTTACAACACTCATTATCGTCCATTCTGTGTAGTTGTCTCCATGAATGGATACAAGGAATCAATGTACTAAGAATGATTTCTATTGGAGCTGTTGCCGAAGTTTTTTTAATACTTTGAGAAAAGTTTTGGAAGTATATTGATTTATTCTTGAATAAATTGTGAAATTAATTTTTGGCTGGTTCCCTTTGTCTTATTCGTATGCAAAATAAATAATTTAATATTGTTGGCACCTTTGCAAATTTTTTTTAGTATAAATTTTTTTTTATCAATCATACAAGGAAGATAAGAAATATATTCTGAGTTAATTAAAATCTTAAATATCATAAAAAAACGTGAATATTTTGATATTATTCTCAACTTGTACCCAATTCAGTATAAATTAGGGTTTTTTAAATCATAAAAGGCTAATTTATGACGACATAACTTGTAGATATCAATGATGACGTGATATTGAAAAAAAAAAAAAAAATAGGACGGCTTTTGTGTCCAATTCGGAATTGTCCTTAAAATTCAGGCCGGGAGGTCCAACTTTTGGGAATAATAAATTCCAAATCAAAACTGATTTTCAGGAGTAAAACTAATTATTTGTCAAACTAACAAAGCAGAAAAAGTTGACAGCAATGAGACCCAGTCCACAAGGAATCGTTATCTGAGAGAAACACAAAATATGTATCCGTTTTGGTCTTGTATCTATAGGAAGTCGGTGTTCAGTTTAACTTAACATGATATTTTTTGAAAATGGTGTTAGAGTGGAAGAATATGATAACGCCGTTTACTTGTACAATCTGTTTGTACAAGTTGAGATTTGTAAATAAGCAAATTGTACACATTAAGACATAAAGTTTTAATTTTTACACGCCGAATATCCTTATTTCCCTCCCTTAGACCCAAACTCAACACTAACTGCTACTTGAACCTGAATCGGAGTATACAAATTTACCATAGTTTGAGTCGGAGTTGCATAATTATAAATGGTTGGAGTTGAAAGGGCTAAAGAAAGGTTCCAACAGAAAACAAATTCAATTTACTGTTTTAGTATGTTATGACGTAACATATACTCTCATATTGATATTATAATTATTAAAATAAGAGTCAAAAAGGCGCTCCAATAAATCAAACAATATAATAGAGGATCACTTACTGAATGATCGATCGTATCCTCATTCCCAAATCAGAATTTTTTTTTTTTTTTTTGTTTCAAATTTGAGGATATCTTTGGTAATTTAACAAGTTTTGTAATTTTTAAAAAGTATTGCATTTTCGACAGAGTATTTAAGATTTGTGTAATTGAAGTTGTCCAATCACCTCAATCATAGATCCTTGATCTATAATGCAAATCTGATTATATATTAATCTTCTATAATATGTTGTGAACTGTTGCACCCATTTTGTTTATGAGGACATTTATAACATTTAATGGGCCGCATTCACATGTAATTTTTGAAAAAAACGACTGACTTGTGTACAATATTTAATTTGATTAAAACAACAGTTGATATATTATTGTAAATGTTGTATCAGTTTTTTGTGTTCTGTTGTTAAGCTACCTCTTAATAGTTGAACTAGAACAAAAAAATAAATATATACATCTATCTTCGGTCTACCCTAGTCCTATCTGTGCAATTTATCTCCATTTTTTGTAAATAGGAAAATTAAGGTAATGGCTCAGAGAAAATGAGTGGGTTACAAGAGATGGAACGCTTTAGCCATGGATCATTAATTATTATTTCAACATTCAAATATTATGTAATTTCATCATTCATCAAGAACCACACAGATAAGTAAAAAGTATTAAGTAATTTGAAAACTTTTTGAGGAATGACATGAAAATGTAACATATATATTTTTTCGTTCATTTGTGTTCAGGCCTTCATTTGTTCCCTTTGATGAGACGAAACAAAGAGCATTCATGCAAATAGGACATGAGCAAACCAAAATAAAGAAATTAAACAAGTCGTACTTTAAAATCTGAGCACTTTGAATTTTATACTTCAACAATATATAATTGATTAATTAACAATATTAATACTATATATAGATGGGTGTATGAGTTATTTTATTTATTCATGTAGCCGCCCTTATCGGCAATGATAGCTTCCAAGCCGCAAGCGGAAGGCCTGCCAGCAGCTGCTGATGTAGTCCTCTGTCATGAATGAAGTTTTGCAGGCGTTTAGTTCAACTCATATATAAAAAGAAAAAGAAAGTACTTTATATAAGGTTAAAACGATAAATTAATGGGACTTTAGATGAGGTTTAGCGACGACCTTAAGCACTCCCTGGCTAATTAAATCACTTTTTTCTCTTCTCAATCTTTTATTATTATTTTTTATTTTTGAGGAGGGAACGTTGAAGTATTGAGTGAGTAGCTACGTGTGAGTGTTCAATTGAAAAATAGAAAGCAACACAAATCATTTCATGGAGAATTGTCTTCTACCTATATTATTAAAGTATAATTTGTATGTTCTTAGACGCCTATTAACTCCGACAATGCCGGGTACTATGGCTAGTACTTTAATAAAGAAAAATAGACGAGGAGGTGCTATTTTTAAAAGAACCTATTTATCAAAGTGAAGCTCGACACTTTTATTTTTTATTTGTGTTGTTTAGTTATTTACTTTCTAAATATATATATAGTTCAGATATTTGCTTTATACATTTTATAGGTAAATAAATTGAAGAAAAAAAAGTTTGAAAAGGATACAACATTCTATATGTATTTGTGTTCTGAGAAAGTGAATGCAGTCAATTCTGTAGAATTTTCATTAACCAATCGTAAGTGAACCAGAATTTTCTATACCCCAATTTTATAAGATTGCTTCAAGTCTGTTTAAATAAAATTTTATGCAGGGAAATTATTGTATGCTCTTAAAACAGATTTGTTCTGGTAAAAATGTACTTTCATGGAATTATTTGTAGATTTACTGAAATTGATTAATTTGTATACTTTTAATCGTTCTTTTCCTATTTCCATTTTTTTTAAATTTAAGATATACGTGCTTCTATTAATGTGATATCAGCTGTTTTTCTTTATGTCATACTCAACCTCATCAAAATTAATAAATACATTTTTGTACCCCAAGTTTGTTAAAATATTTTATAAAGATTTATGAAGAAGACATTTTAATTTTTTAAATATACTTATCACATATTATATTTCGTCGATACCCTCGACAAGGGGCCCCCTAGATTTTATAATTTGGAGGGACTTCAGAAAATTTTAGAGGGTTCAAACCCCTCTCCCCTAAAAAAAAAAAGGAGCTAACGACACTATTGCCCTCAAATAATATTTTAAAGATTAATTTAAACAAAATAAAGTATTTTTTCGCCTTACATTGAACTCAAACAAGTACTTTTAACATTTTAATTAATATTTTGGAGTACAAACGGAATGAATTTGTTAGAAAATTATAAGAAATTGAAATAAGTTTATTTGAGTCTACGTCGAGTGTGTTTCAAACAATAAAAATTGCTTAATATTTGAGATAATGTTTAACCCCATTTCCATAACTACATACAAAATTATTCACTGATGAAGTGTAAAACGTGCGCGTCATATTTAAAATGAAAAAACAGGGAGGATATGTGTATTGAGTTGTTAAAAATGGTATACAAAATGTATGAAATCTTGGAGGCATTTACGTCAACTAATATTTTATACAACTTTATATGGTACAGAGTTGCATAAAATATTATTTAAGGACTCATTTTTAGTAACGAGTGTGTGTTGGAAAAAACTAATATTACAAAAAGAACATAAAAAGCAATTAAATTATAGAAAATAATGGATGCCACTTTTGATTTGGTATAGCAACGATTGAGAGCAGCTAAATCTCAACCAGGGAGTGCTATAAAGACTAAAATATCCTCTGTTTATGACAACATATTAAATAGAGAGAAAGGCAAATACATATATATGATGGTTGTAATACTAAACATTCTTTAGCCTGCCAGTTATTTGTTGTTGGCAAACTAAACATTTTTTTTCTTTTTATAAAATATTCATTTTGGAGGTGAGAAGACGTTGTTATCTATATTTGTAAAACAAAGTTTGTCAGTCAGTTTTTCTGAATGGATGAATATATAACAACAAGTCACGGGGTGCACTCTAGATAGTGATCCCTGATGTATATCATACACATATTTTATTTTCTCAAGAATGAACGAATTATAACAAAGACTTGTGAAATAAAATCTAAACTTATTACTCATCACAGTTGAGCCAGGAAGTAATTAGTCCCTAAAGAGCTACCTGACTAGGCAGTATCTACATACACTTCAACTGACATGCAAAACGCTTGCACGATTTCATGAATATGATAACATTGTCATTTATTGGATCGAAAATGGCTATTTTTCATTCCAACATACATATAGATAAACTTTGCTGATTTAATATAGATATAATAGTTATTAACTATGTTCTAAACAAAATAAGTAACAAGAAAAATACAGAAGACTCACTGACGTATGCTTATTAATTTTCTTTTTCACAGTATAAGACATAAGAACTCACACGATAAAAAATGCTTGAGATTTACAACCAAATATAAATCAACGTACTACTCTTTTTTTATACATGAAGCCATGACATAATCTAAAGTTTTAATCATTATTTTTATATTGTGCTTCCTTTTTTTTCTTTTTTATTATGTGCATTAGCTACAGAAACTTATTTTAAAAATATGGGCTGACCTACACGCCAGTCAGATTTTTCATTTCTTTTTTAATATGACATACACACTCGATTACATTGTTATTTTTTGAATCAAGTATCTATGCAGTCTACAAAAAAAAAATGACTGTACTAAAGCCAAACATACATATATCTAATGATGAAAATCCATTGTTAAAAAAATCAAAATGAAAATCAACATGGTAACCCTGACAATTTGAAAAATGTGTTGCAGGGGAGAAAAAATAATTTACATGACGTTACATTATATCAGCAACAATCAGCTGTGACAAGAGAGGATGGAGAAAAGAATGTAAATTAGGACATTTAAAAGAATTACTCGCCGATGTCGATCCCCAATTCTACTCTGAGTCCAAAAAAGGACTTACAATTATAACTCCGCAACAAATCCTCAGGATTACGCTCCATCGTTTATGAGCACACACGAATGTTCAAACAAGTTTTTAATATATAATTAAATCTACTTAGGAAAGGATGTTCACTAATCAGGAATTAAGTAATAATGAGAACTGCTTAGGAAAAGATAATTCATTTTGTATATTACCAAAAAAAAAAAAAAAAATAACGAACCGGCAAAAAAACACACACGGGATTTACATCAATACAAAAAAATTCAAGTAAACTTTGCTTCGTGAATGTAGGTAAAAGTTTTTTTTCAAAGAGGCATCACTTTCCTTTACAGCACCCTCGGATCAGTTATTTTTAATAGATTAATCTTCTAAATTTGTTTCATACTTTTGAATTCATTTATAAACAAAGTACATATTTGCC
The DNA here is from genome assembly GCF_016086655.4 of Lepeophtheirus salmonis. Lineage (NCBI taxonomy): Eukaryota > Metazoa > Arthropoda > Copepoda > Siphonostomatoida > Caligidae > Lepeophtheirus > Lepeophtheirus salmonis. Next base: position 37,894,884 of record NC_052143.2, on the reverse strand, counting down.
GCTTTTACACAACAAATTTTCTTAATATAAAACAAAATATGAGCTGAATAAAATATGTTATTCTGCCTTTTTTTCACAACTTGTTCAAAGTTTTCTGTTAAAATAAAAACCTATCTTGCTGCAGCTGTAATAATAACCTTCGTAATTTCTCCAAATCGTAGTTCATTGTCAGATGTAATTCGACTGGTGATAAGTCCTTTAGAACTTATTAATTGATAAATTCCTAAATTGATTTCAGGGCCGGAATTTCTTAGCAGAGGAATCCTAATCCACGAAAGCATGTATGACAGACTTGTATATCCTCCCACAATCCTTCTTCCGGAGAGGTTTTATCCACACACTTGTGATAAAACCTATCAAACATCGAAATAAAGAAAGTATGAGAAAATCTGGTGGCATAAGTGTATTTATAACTTGAATTCGTAGAAATGGAAAATAGAATCTTATTTAACGACGATGAAGGTTCTACAATTTACAAGGTGTAACAATAAAATCTAGCTCTTAGATTTTTGGAAATTTCTGCCATTTATAAATACAAAATTGATTTTTTGTTATGAAATATACATATAAAAGTTTTCCTTACTAACCAAAATACAGCCATTGAGTCAACAACAGAAGATTTTAACCCTATTACATTTACAAAGGAAGAACACAGGTGCGCTCTTGTGATGATTTTGGTGAAAAGCCAGGGGCGTCTTCCTGGGAGTCTTTCCTCCCAAATCTAGGATTTTTTACGTATTACTAAAATTTTTTTTGGTCATGATGAAAATTTTTTACGCATATCAATTTTATCAAATATGTAATTTTTGAATTTAAAAAAAAAATGTACAATTTCTAATTCTTTATTTCAATTTTTTTTTTTAAATGTGAAATTTTTGATATAATTTTTGAAATTATTATCTAAAAACTTTCATTTTATAAGAAAAAATACCAAAAAAATTAATATCTCTGTGAATACTTATGAAGTTTTAAATTTTTTTTCCCGAAAAATATAATATTTCAAAAAGAAATTCTGGAAATTAAATATCTCAATTTTTTTTTCTCCATACAAATTAATTCTAAAAACCAAACAACCCAGCCCCCTCCCCCCACAACAAAAAATATATAATTTGATAATTTGATTTATATAAGTTGAGGAAGGCCCTGGTGGAGGCCAAAAATTATGGAATAACATCAAGAACACAGTTACTACTGGTTGTCTAAGTTTATTCAGCCTCCAAGCTCCCTTTGACTGAATCTGATTGATCATTTTGTCAGGTGTTACCTTGATGATTTGGGCAACGGAGGTCCTCAAACAATAAAAATGTCCTGAATCTATTCCATCGTCTAGTAATGCAAGAATTTAGATCGGATTTCAGTTCTCACGACGAGCACGCGGTTCAAGGCCCGAATAGAGGCTTTTATGGAGACCAACAGTGGCTACATTAACTTAAATATATTCTACATGATTGTATCTGCTGTTCAGGTTTGGTTTTTAAATAAATCTTAACAAATGAGCATTTTATGTATGTAGATGCATCAAAAGCGTTGGATTTCTCTGTTATAAACTATATATAATTCCAGAACGAAGGAATTATTGATTGAACCTATTTTTAAATTTGTAGACATTTACTATTATGCACTCTCATGATAAAAGTTTAAAAGAAAAGCAAAGAAACAGTAGGTGTGCAACATTGTAGAGTCTTAATTATACAGATGTTTCATTTCCTTTCTGAAAGATAAGCATGGAAGAGTAAAATTCAGAACCCTTCGACGTGTAAATTTCAAATAAAAAGAAGAAAAATGAGATATTCAAATTCAGGTCGAAGAGCTATTCAAATAAATGTACATAAATTGTACACAGAATAATGAAAAATTACCAAGTATAAACTAACAATAAAATACTATTGGTCAAAAGTGGGAGAATGCCCATAATTTGCAAGTTCAGTAGAGCATAAAGGTTTTGGTATAGAGTCTCATATCTTATATCACAAATATAACTTATTGATTTTCCATTGAATCCAGTTCAAATCCTCAGATTTCTATCACGCTCTATTCAAGTCGTCTTTGTTGATTTGAGAATAGGGCTTTACATCATGAAACATCAACTTTATCAAAGAACCAACAATAGAATAAGGGGCTTAAGAAGATCATACTTGGTCAAGAAAACTCCAAGGCAAAAGACAAAAGGAAAAAGTTTTTTTCAATGAGTCAACTTTTATTAGTAAGTACAGGGCGGTCCATTGAACACTTACTAATTCAATAATAATCAAAGGTTGAGTCATTGAAATTAATTGATATTCCGATATACATATTAAAGCATAATCAATTGCTTACAAAACAAAACAAACTTGATCTCTCTAGCTTACCTACAAGTCGATAAAATTACACGTAGGAGTTGAAGAAAAAAGTCTAGGCCAATCCTCTCAAGTTCATTAAGGGAATGCAAGAGATATAGGAGTTTTCATTAGACTGTCTAGAGAGCTATAAAAAAAGTGGGTGGAAAGAGTGTAAGGAAAGCGCGCCCATGGAAAATTTATATCCGGAAAATTTGTCCTAGGATTAATTGCACTGGGAAAATTTTGTATAGGATAAAGCTCGCCAGGTGGAAGATTGTTCTTCCTTTATTTATTGTAAATAATAATCTCACTTATGTCGGGACTAATTTGTTGGAACCAGGCACGAAATAATAATAATAAATATAAGATTAAAAAAAAAAATTAAACTTGACAGCCATTCGAATGAAAAAAGTACTAATCACTTAATTATCCTTTATCAATTATCATTAGAATGTAGACATGATAGATTATTCATATTGGATGGATGGACAAACAAGCATAAAATCAGATTAGGCAAGAACAGTGATTTCATATTCGTTATGTGCCAGGATATAAATAAAAAAATCACTGATTAGTGAAAGAGGAGGTTGGATGGGATGAGACAAATCACTTAGAGGATTTGAGGAGGCAGTCAAAGGTCGGGGCGTAAGTTAGCAGGAGGAAATGAGAGATGTAAGCGAGAAAAACTGTACAGCCCAGTACATTTGGAGTAACCTAGAATTGGAATAGAGAGATGATAAATATATTCTTCGTTTCTTCATGAACCTTCATTCATACTCAAAGAGTACGAAGCAGACTGCATTAAGTAGTCACTCAAAGGTACTTGAATCCTCGGACTTATATTTATAGAACAGGGAATTTATACCTACAATGGATCACAAGCCAAGTTTTGAGAGCCTTAAATATTGACTTATGGACTCCTTCAACGAATTTTTGAGCGTACATATTTTTTAAATTAAATAAAGGAAGGCGAGTCTTCCACCTGGCAACCTTTATCTGAGACGATTTTTCCTAGGGGGGTAATCCCAGGACAAACTTTCCCAAGATAAATTTTCCGTAGACGAGCTTTCCTTACACTTGTTAAATGATTAAAAAAAAAATCAGATTTGAAAGGAATAAGAAACGGTATTCCTTATGTAGCCTTTTCTTCTGATTTTAGTGATTCCAATATTTTTTATATTTATTCCACAACGAAGGAGTAATCAGAACTATTCGTCAGAAATGACTACTTGATTTTTGTAGCTTTTTAATTCTATAATAGAGTTTTGCAACATACATTATTACATTGATGTGTCATGTCAGATTAATGAAATTTCATCAAACGATAATTGAAACATTTACCTCTGTGAGGAAATTTAAACAAATAAAATAATTTAAATAATAGGAGAAAATTATACCTAATAATATACCTATTACTTGAGTATTATAGATGAATTCCTTTCTTTCCTCCTGATAGCAAAATGAGCGCCACCTACAACTTCTTTAACAACCCTTCTAATATGTCTTAAAAATATGTTATTACATCGTTATAAAATCATATTTTCATATTGTTGATACAAATGAACTATTACAACTGAAATAATTTGATCTAATTCTCGTCCTTAATCGATCAAAAATATATATATTTCAACAAATTAAGCCATTTTTAGTATATATTACTTTGATTATATTTAAATAACACTGTTTATCATTGCTATCAAGTAGTATTCAATGCAGGTATTAAGCTTTCCTTATTCTGAATGTCAAATAATGAAGTTAAATCCAGATTTATTAGAAATTTGTCTATTTGATGCAGAAAAAATATCAACTTTGAGCCCCCGAAGGACTTCAATTATGATGCCATTTATAAAATGAATGAAACCCCTATATTATTAGAAGTTATAACAGTAATTAGTTTTTGCAAAAATTGTGAACTAATAAAATTAATTACCTTTGTGTAAGAAATATAAACAAATAGTTTTATCATTTTAAGGACTTTATAAATAATCCTTTCAAGAGGTTGAATGAATAACTTTTAATTTATTTTAGCAAATTAGGATATAATACGATTAAAGTTATAATAGATTATTGATTAGTACTATAGATTGCAAAAATGCCCTCTCTAAGCCTCTTCAAACGCCTGTGATGCGAATATAAGTATATACAGGGTTATTCTTTTTGTTTTCAATCGGGAATGACATAGGTGCAAAATCATGGAGAAGGACAACAGGACATCTTATTTCTGAACAGAGCAAGCTAAGACGGTTGGAAAGAGCACAGCAGATTCTAAATTTTATAAAGGCTAACAAAAATTTGGACGTAGTAAATATATAGTTGTATTATTAATATTCTTTGATAAATATCACAAAAGACTGTAATTACAAATAAAGTTACATATTCAAATGTCAGTGTACATATTATGAAAATATGTAGACTGAAAAATTCGTTGAAAGAGTCCATAAATAACTTTTTAAAACTCTCGAAACATGGCTTGAGATCCATTGGAGATATAAATTCCCACTTTTAAATATATAAGTGAGAGGATTCAAGTCACTTGAGTGACTACTTAATGCAGCCTGCTTCGTACTCTTTGAATATGATAAAGGTAAATGAAGAGACGAAGAACATCATTCACATCTCTCTATTCCAATTCTAGGTTGCTCCATATTTACTGGGCTGTACAGTTTTTTCTCTTTCTCTTTTCCTCTTTGAGTGCCTCCTCGAATCCTCTCAGTGATTTGCCTCGTCACATCCTACCTCCTCTTTCACTGATATATCCTGGATCATAACGAAGATTAAATCACTGCTCTTACCTAATCTGATGTGATGCTTTTTCGTTCATCCATGAGTCTTTTCCAATATGAATAACCTATCATATCTACATTCTAAGGATAATTGATAATTAAATGATTAGCACTTCTTCCATTCGAATTGCTGTCGTGTTTTCTTTTACTATTCTTTCATCTTATATTTATTATTATTCTTATTTTATCTCTGGTCGAACACATTAGTCATAACATAAGTTAGATTATTATTTACATTAAAAAAAAAGAAGGGGAGTCTTCCGCCCGGTGACCTTTATTCTAAACAAATTTTTCCAGTACGAGTAATCCCAGGACAAATTTTCTTAACAGAAAATTTCCGTAGGTGAGCTTTCCTAGATCTGGTGGAAAGAGCCCTGTGTAGGGTGGAAAGGCCCCTTTTCACACTAGCAATGAAAACCCCATCTTCTCCGTTGCAAGACACTTTCGAATTAGTCTTTTGACTTCTTTGAAACTCTTTCTTTTACTCCTTTGCCCTCCCCTACAGCCCTGATACTAAGCCCCTCGACTACACATTTGATGTGCGCGTGTCAAGGGGAAGTCCTGCAGTGTTCATCTTCCAAAAACCAAGGCCCTCAAAGACACTATCAGTCAGGACTGGGACACCATGGCAGAGGGGGTAACCAGGTTCCGATAAGGTTAAGAAAACAGCCCAGGCCAATCATCTCAAGTCCTTGAGGGCCCATGCAAAAGATCTCTCGGTTTCACACCAGAGTGTCCAGAGAGCTATAAAAAAAAGTTGGTGGAAATACCCTTGTAATGATTGGGAAGGCCACTTTTGACACACGCACTGAAAAAAAAACATCTCCTCCGTTGCAAGACGCTTTTGATTGACCTTAAGAACACTCTCCCCCCTTACAGACAGACACTATGGCCCTGTCAGCCAACATTGGGACCCCAAGATATAAGACTACATCTGCAGCGGGTGCCAGGCCTTTCACCGCCGTCTGGAAGCTATCATTGTCGTTAAGGGCGGCTACATTAATGATTCATAGAGCTCAGACAGAAATCTATTTAAAGAATTAGTTTTGGTACAAGTGCACAACTTTATCCAATCCCTCTTATATCATTTATATTTAGGCACAATAAAAAATTTTCTTTCTTTCAATTTTTAATAAAATTTAGTACTTCAAAAAAACTATAATTTGGAAACTCAAAGATGAAATTTGATTTATGTGTCTTAATGCAGCTCTGAGCTTCATTTCATAACGAATTTGATCAAATATCGTCTTGAAGATCCTTCCTTGGATGTTAAATTTTAGTTCTTAAACTACTCAACTGATAAATACATATTATACATTATTTGATAACTATTGAGTTCTTCCACAAAATATTTTATATAACTTTTTTTTATTGGGTTATAAAAAAGTTTGATTAACTTTGATCATTTTTTCTTTCTTTATGGATCACAAATATCTTTTGATTTTTATAAAAGTTTTATCAATATATGATCTAATTATTATTTCACTTTATTAAAAAAAATAGTGTGGTAAGTCTATGGGATAAGAAGATATCAAAAGTTTAATTAGTTTATATAAATGAAATTATATTTTATCATTTTACATTTAATGGTTTTAGAGGTGTAATGATTATTAAGTTTAGGAAATCTTGTGATTTTAAGCCAATTCAATTACAGTATTTAATCTTATAAATGGTATAATATTATAATTTATTAATCAATACATCTAATGGTTCAACTAAACCACTAAAGATAGTTCATTTATTGCGGTACAGTCATAAAATAAGAGTAATTGTGATATTTATAAAAAAAAACATAACTTCATTCTTATTGTAAAAAAAAAAAAAAGTTTTATCGAACATACATTTGTCTATTAAAATAGAATAAATCTACAAAATATATTATATTAATGAACTTATGATTTTTATAAATAATATTCTTACTCTTAAATACAGGAATTTATCTATTACACTTTCTTAAAAAAAAAAAATTAGAAGTTATTGTCTTTGAACGGCTCAAATTTGAAATAATTCCCCTTTCATTACAAAAATATAGAAAACTAATTAGATAACCTTTGTTAAGCTAACTGATTGATTTTTAATAATATATTTTATATTTCCATAATTGCTTTGACTTATGAAATATCACTAATCAACCATTTATACAACTGCTAATTTCCTTATCTTTAAAACCTCAGAAGACAGAGGTATATTGAGTTACGAATCCAATATTTGGTTTTTGAGTAGGACAACTATCAATAATACTACGGTGAAATTAACAATTATCTCATTTAATGTGCTTCCCCTCGAGCTGACCTACTGTGTGGATAACGTGCCTTCCATCAACAAGTCAAAGCATCCAGAAGGGCTATGATGACTGGTGTGGTTATCTCCAACAGCAAGCAAATTTCCCCATATTAGCTCCTAAATCGGCTGAAGATCGAAGCCAATGAGCATCTGGAAGTGATGAAATCAGTTGTTAAGCCTTTGATTGATGAAAAACTTAAGAGGTATGTTTGACAACAATACGGTGTTCCCGGCCATAAAGCAATCATAACTAAATAGTTTTACGAAGAGAATATCTTGAATATAATTTTGGGCTAATATTCGAAATTCCCAAAAATTGTTCTGACGCAAAAAATGACTAACTAAACGTGTTCCTTTTAAAATCAAAGTAGATTTACACTAAAAAGTTTTCTTACGTAAATCTTTAAAAAAGTATTGAATTAAATATTTAAATTGATGAATTTGCCTTACAAAAATAAAGCATCAACTTCTATTCGTGTTTATACAAGATTAGTATTTCGAAATTAAGTATTTATTAGTCATTACAACTAATTACCAAGATGTTAATATCAAACTACAACTTTCACTAATACTATCGCTTTATAACTATTCATACTAGTTTACATAAATGAGCTTCTCATCAAAAATAAAGATATTGCCCATAACAGGTTCTGTTATCAGAACTAGTGATTCTCCAGAGAGTATTTGAATCAGTGACACCGGAACCATAAAAGACAAGGGGTCATTGTTCCTAACATTTTTAGACTAAGTTTAATATTTCTATAATAAAATTGTAAATCTGCGTGACTTTGACGAAAATCATTAATTAATTTCGCAATGGTCCCTTCTCCCTTATGTTTCCTGAACCACTGGATACAACCAACATAATAATGGTTTCATAACTGATGGGACTTACATATGATGTCGGATTATTGGTTGAGCTTAATGAGAGACAACCCAGAAGCTGTCAGAGATTAGCCAATAGAAATATTCAAATTACTGCTATTTACCAATGATTTGTCCTATATAAACTTTTTTAAATATTTTAATTAGGTAACTATATTTGATTGTATTTTCTCGATCAGGTGTTTTATTCTTGAAATCTTTGATGTAATGACTGGTGAGTAATTTTTATAAAGAAGTAAAACATTCTGATGATATTAACAATAATAGATTTCGTATTCATAATATTTCAAAACTCATTCCAAAGGTTCTTGCAACGGAGGAGATGGGGTTCCTTCATTGTTGTTGTCAAAAATAGCATCTCCACTCTTACAAAGCTCTTTACTGGGGGGGGGGTATGGGGGGCCAAGTTTAGTTTGAATTTGTTTAGTTGACCACTGTTAAGAATAAGGACGTCCAACGCAGAAAACAAACTACACCACTAAAAGAGTAGGGTACACCCATAAAGAAATAAATATATAAAGGCATGCAAAAGGTTGTTCCATTGTATTCAGTTGTTAACTTTGGTCTAATGATTTCAGGAGATATTGGTTATCTTATTTGAACTCAGGGATTTAATTGTGCTTTAAAAAAATAGATATGCCACATATTGAATTGAACTCATAGTTTCTCAGTTTTTAAGAGTCTTAGAGGTCAAAATAATCAACTTTGTTGTCTGTAGAAAAAAAAATTACATGGACATTGATTTAAAGAATGACTTGTTTTAGTTCTCATTGGAGCAAATCGAATTTAAAATTTGCAATTCAAATTTAGGTAGTTTGAAGTAAAATATATTTGCATTTTTACAATTTTTTAAAGAAATACGAAACAGTTTGATGATACCAAATGTTAGAGAATTTTTTTTTTTTTTTTTTTGACACAATGGGAGGACTTAAAGAACCAAAAGAATATTTGTAGGCATGTAAACGGAACACAGAATTGAACGCAAGTTCTATAGAACGTGCGTTCAGTGAACGGAACATATATATATTTTTTTAAATGATGAACGTTGAGGTGTAAAAATCAGACTTTAGCTTTCTGTTACAATACTCCTTACAAAAAAAAGTCAGGATATCAAAGTTTATATATTTTAACTTCATTTAAGGCTGATGAAGCAAAAACGAAGGCTATTTTGTGACAATGTCACAGGGGGAGGGATGGATGAGTGGGCACTTTTTTGAAGGCTCTTATCGAACATAAAAGTTTATAGTCATCTATCTTAACTCGAACAAATGAACTTGACCAGTTCCGTAGTTCTGAATCATGGGGCTGAAGGTCATCATTTGGCCGTGAATGTAATCAAATTGGCCATTAAAAGTAAAAAAATCGGTTCTCGTATGTTCCAAGGGTCACAGTAGAGTCCTGATGAAACACATAGTTTCCCTCTGGGAACTTAGTCTAGTTGATCAGCGGAACCTCATCAAATACGTTGGCAAGGTAGCAGTCGTTCCTATAGTTTCTCAAATAGTCCACCGTTCAGTTTTTCTTGTCTTGTTCCCTGTACTGGGCGCGAATAAAATCAGCTATATTTTGCCTTTTGGCCTCCATCTCAACAATCGTGTACAAAAAATATATAAACCTAGTTGTTAAATGAGGCTTCCCTGGCACTATCAATGTGGAAGTTTCAATTTGCTGTCGTAGAGTGTATATTTTACTACCTTTTGATTCGAACGGAAATAATGGCAGAACGAAGATTAAAAAAAATGAATGGAACATTGAACGGAATGACAAAATACCTAGATGAACACTTAGAAGCCTGAATATTTGTTTTTTTTCTTAAACTTTGAACAAGAACAGAATCATCTTGTACCGTCAATGAACCCATTCCCCTCCTGTTAAAGCCCTATGCAATCAATAATATCACTAAAATCAGAACGATAACTTTGAGAAAGAAAGGACAACTTAGGAGAGAACTCTAAAAGTTGTACAAAAACTATTATATTTTATAAATTACAACAACTCAACATTTTCAAAATAAATGATCTGTTAAATGCACCTCCATCTTTTTTAATATTACTGGTGAACATTATGATGGACAATACTTTTTTTATACAAACAAAAAAAAACACTTTTTGAGATAAAATGAACAAGGGTGATGTTGTGATTGTTAATTCCTTTTGACGTAACCAACGTATTGTGCTATCTAAATAAGTCAAAACATCAAGCCTGACGAATATGTAATATGCCCCCTATTTGGTTTGGAATAATGCACGTTTGCAAAATACATTCATTTTTTTTTTTGCTATACATATACAGAATGGCCGTCAATATATAAAAATGAAGCACTACACATTCTACAGTATGAAGAATTTCATCCGATAGAGTGACATGTTTTAACATTTAGTTTATTTAAAAAGATATTATTATAAGAAAAGTTGAAAAATTAAATATTCAAAATTCAAATTATACAAATTCACCAAAATAAACTTGGATAGAAACACTATTCATTCCTGTGTCTTATTGCAGCAAAATGCTGAAGGTTATGACCACAAAAATATGGCATAGTTATTTCAACAGACTTTACCCATTGTAAAAGATGTGTAAGAGAGTTTATATACACGACTATACTCAGTGAGTTGCCTAAAAGAAATTATTTTAAACCTCTCAATTCTTGTTAGAGCTTTATCCAAAAGATTTTTTTTAATAGTTCCTCTAGTTAAATAACATTAGTTGGAGACAATGCTGCTTTTAATTTCAAGACTGGAAAAGAACATCCTTACTTTTAAACCCAGGAGTTTTTGTTTTGATGAATCCATTTCATTCATTCATCAATAGAGTTTGGCATTATCTGGACAGCTAATTTAACTCTCATTTTGCAATTTTTAAATGTATAACGTCCTATTACCTTATTACTAAGTATAAAATCATGATTATACTGAATGTTATAGAGTTCTTTAAAATAAGATCATCGGATCAAACTTTGATCTCCCCAAATACTGGTCTTGTAGTCTGCCAACAGATTTCCGATGTTTTGGAATTTTGAGATGGATTGCAAAATCCAAATATGGTTGTATTTTTGCATGGATGAGGAAATGTTGTAGACATGTCGAATATATTTTGAATTAAAAAGAAGGAATCATACCTAATAGGGAATGAAAAGACGTGTACCATATTTAACTGTATTTTTGAGATGTGTAGTAAGACATTCTGAACAAATATATCCCAATTCTTGACAAAGATTGAAACAAAAGTTTTGTGAGTGTAACTTTAATCTGCACCAATAATGTCATCTTGGACATAGTCAATCATCTTGGAGTAACCGCCACAACACTTACTACGTTTGTAAGCGTGTATGAAATGAGTTCGTCCTTTGTCAAAAGTGGTCAAAGCTGTGGGGGAGAGTCAAAAAGATTTGAGGAGAGGCAGTTCTTGACGCAAAACATCAACAATTCTGTATGGAGCGTGTTAGGCGTGAAAGGTACAGCATTAAACTTGAACTTATTCAAAATTATAAATACGAGAGTCGTCTGAAAAGTAGTCATATACTGAACAAAATTAGAGTGAGTTAATTTGAGTACTTTTGTGAAAATGGACAAGATCGATTATCGATCTGTTGATGCAGTTTAGGGGCAATAAATCCAAGTTTTTGAACCAATTCACTACAGTAGATGAAACTTGGATACAAAATTATACGTCCGAAACAAAAATATAGTATAAACAGTCCATTGCAAAGTTTTTTGTCAAATATAGTCAATCACCCTCGTAAACAATTATTTTTCAGAGAAAATCGCCTAGTACTATTTGGACGGATTACAGGGATGGAAAGATAGCTGATAGAAGTGAGGAGAATTACAAGGAGACTATGTTGAAAAATAGAAATTAAAAAATGTCTTGTATCTTTGTTGGTCGGGAACTTTTCAGATCCCCTTTGTATATTAATGGCTATTCATTCCTTGTACAAAAAGGGTTTTGGACATGAGGTGGAAATTGGGAAATTCTTAAATCCATAAGTCGAACAGCGTCTCCATTTCTGTCGCATTTATATTAAAGATAAAACCAGATCTAGTATCTTTATTTTAGCAGCTGTAGGCATAACAATTTACAACGATGATGAAAAAGTCAAATGATAGTTTAAAATAATTGCAAATCAATAGTAAGTACGTTAAATTTAGCTGAATCAAGTTGATTGATATTTAAATTAAATAAATTATTCGTCTTTTTTTTTATCTTCTCTCGATTGTTTATTTATGAATTGATAACGTCGAATCAGTCATAAATTTAATAGGCTGAATAAATATTCCTATAAATAAAATTAAGATTAGGATTCATGTAGTTATAGATGTGCTCATTTAAATCTAATTAACCTGAAATTTGGATTTAATGTAGCCAAAATACAGTATCAAATAATAAAAAAAAAGAAATGGATTGATTTTATGGTTGAAATGGGTCATATTCGAGCACATATCAGTCTCTTAAATCAAACAAATGGTAATAAATTAGATTTAAAATTCTATGGTATTTTAAGTCATTTCACAAATTTAAAAATAAAATCACCTATAATTGACTCAAATATATTTAAGAAGTATTGGGCTGGATATAAAGAAAAAAATCCATTTGGATTTTCTCAATTTATTGATCATTGCTCAAAATTGGTTTATGTTGACTTAACTATTTTTCCACTTATTATTTAAAAAAATCCTTCAAAAAAATAAAGCACTGTTAATTTTCTGAAAAAAATGAAATTATTTTTTAAAAGTTTGATTAATAATGTTCTTAAGTTTTAGTTTGGAGTTGAAGACAAGTCTCGAATCTTTGAAATACAAACTCGAGGTAACAACAAGGTTAGCCGGTCAAAATTATAGCAAAACGAATAAAAACAGACTACATTATTACTACAAAAAACGGTTCTTCCAAAAAGTAACTTTCACTCTTGAAAATCAGTTTTTACCCAACATGTCAAAGAAGAATTCACAAAAACTTTGGATTTTTTTCTTAATAATTGATATATATCACTTTATAAAATTGTTGAAAAAATGAAAGAAATAATCAATTATTTGTAAAATTCTTTAAAAACTTTTTAAAGATTGTTTTTTTTTTGTTTTTTTCTAAATTAACAATCTTTCAAGAGTTTTAAAAGAAATTTTGCCATAATTGATCTTTTTTTTCAGTACAAGAAAAAAAAAGCAGAGCTTATTAAAAGAAAGCCAACCTTTTTATCCGTTAAAAACAGACTAACATTGTTAAATAGCTGATATTGTTAACATATGCTATGAACATGAGAACCAACATACAAAATTAATAAATTTGAGAGTTGACTTCAAAACGAGAAAATAATGGTTTCTATATTATCATAGTAGTATGAACACAAATTAAAGTCTTCATTTATTTTAAAAGCTACTGCAGTTAGTGATCTGGTCTTTATGTATTTCTATGAAATCGTGTCAGAATGATTCGCCTGGAACATTTTTGCCTTGTACGTACTCGCTTTGTACAATTTGAAAGGACCAGAATGGTTATATTAATGGCTTAATTCTCATGAAATTAACAACTGTTTTTTTTCTATCTTTCTCCTACACATCGAGAGTTGAATATAAATAAACTGGAACAAATAAATTATTCTAATTATCCCCCCCCATTTTTAAATATGCGTATAATAATTAAAATTTGAAGAATTGTGATTGTCTAGCTTGATTACCTTTTTGTTTTTAATTTCTCAAAGCTGGAATACAAGGGTAAAAATCAACTAAGGAATATATAACTAAGAAGAAGTTGTGTTTCTTCTACTGTTATCCAAGGCAAGAAAGTATCAATGCGAAAACATCCCAAAGCAAGAGTGTCAAAAGAAGTACACGTCTCAAGGGAATATATACACGAAAAAATGTTCTCAGTGAATCCTTCGAAAACCGTATGAAACATGTCCATCCAATTTTACTCCATTTATGTAGTGATATCCCTAAATGGCTTTTAGGACAATTAACCGAATGACATTTTGTGAAAGAACAATTCTCCAAACGACCATTTGGGACATTTGACTGAAAAATGACATTTATTATATCGATATATGCGATGCATATTTTAATTCAATTTAAATTGATATCAGAATAAATAGGTACTGTTCTTATGTTATATGTATCATATAGGCAAATTAATTAGTCTTATTCTACAGAAAAATATTTTTTAAATTAATTTTACCCTTTAATTATCATTATATAAATACAACAAAGTAGTATGGGGCTCGAATATAATTCGAATCTTACTGACGTAGTACTTTATGTAAAGTAAATAGTAAACAAACACGACAGGAACTCGAATTCAAGAACCTATTATAGTTGTTTGTCAATCAATGAGCATTTTGCAATATGAATAATCCATCACGTCAAATGATAATTAAAGGATAATGAAGAAATGATTTGTAGTTATTCCATTGGAGTTCCTGTTGACTTACTTAATTTTTTAATTAACTTTTAGTACAACAACCGTAAAGATTGGAACTACATTCGAGCCATATACTACATATTTTTTTTTATATAAGGATCATTAAAGAATATAATTAATCATTTTAAATTAAATTAAAATATATAATCATATATATGAATAAATTAAATATCATTTTTCGGCCAAATGTCTTTAATGGACCTTCGGTGAAATGTCCGTTTGGTAAATATTATGTATGTACATTCCGCAAATTGTCCTTGGGCAAAAATGTTTTCGGTCAATAGCCTTAAATGGTAATCCAGTTCAAAATCCTAACTTAGTGTACCTAAATCTCTTTTGTGGTGTCCTTATTAAAGAAAAATAACTTGATTCTTGTATTGACACTCATCAAAATGATATTTTGCTAATGTTATTTTATTTTCAGAAGGGCAAATGGCTGAGACAGTTAGTGAAGAATAATTAGATGTGTCTAAGAATATTCTAACTTCCATTCCCATTTCCACCAATGGCTGTATTTAAACAACCAGAAAATCTCAAAGCTATTATCTGAGAGGGCAAAGTTCTGGAACCTTCAAGTGATACACCTAGCAGGTCAAATGTGCAAAAGGAACAAATGCAATTGCTACCCATTTCTGGATACTAACAAACGACTGCTACTCAATTAAAAGCTGTTATATATATTAGTCATTTGGTTGACTGTGAGACAACCGGAGTAATATATTGCAATACTTGCTCAAAGCCAAACTGTGGAGCCCAATATGTAGGCCAAACAGGAAGAAAATTAAGTGAGAGAGTGAGATAACATGTAGATTCCATGAAGAGTGGAGAAGAATTTCATCGGTTCCCACATGATTCATAAAATGAAAGGAAAAAAATTCCGAAAGAACCCCAAATACACAAACTACGCCCACAACTATATCCAAGTTTCCTTTTGAAAGAAATAAAATAATTAATTGCCAGATTGTGTTGTTTTTGTATGTAATTAGTATCATCAGTGACGATTGAAAAGGCTTCAAAGAAGGAATGAAATATATTTTTGTAAACTGAAAGAAATGATTTTTTTCCTCCTAAGTCCAACTAGGAGAATTGTTGGTCGTCTAACTCTAAAATCAATCTTCAGTTTAAAAAAAAAAAAAAATAAGAAATATTTGCATAATGCTGAAAAAATTAGACGTAAATCAGGGGACAACATGCTTGGTAGAAATTTTTCTATTGAACTCAAAGTGCTTAGGTTTGATTCACGGTCACTTTTATCAAATGAAATATAGATTGTGTATAAGGACTTCAAACACAAAATTTCCTAGTTGAGATGGAATAAAAGAATATGTTTTTTTTTGTTTACTTATGTTAGTTAGTAAACAAAACAACAGAGAGGTCCGTCTTTCGACAAAATAATACAACTCCTTGAATGTTGGTGTCAGAAAAGCTTGCCTTTGAAAAGTTTGTCAAGGGCAAATTTCCCCTGGGATTACTCGCCTTGTGGAAAATTTACCTTCCGGAAAGTTTACCTTGGATAAAACTTGCTGCGGGGAAAATTTACCTACCTTCACTTAATATAAATAATACGGTTGTAAGAAATCCAATATTGAACATTTCAATTATTACTCAAAGTCCACTTTTTACTATGTTTCCTTAGTTTATTTTTAGAAGGTTAGGACAATTAAAACGTTTTATTCATCATACATTATTTCAAATAATATATCATTTTAAAATTTAATCTAAATCGGGCATTTACTTGATTTTTAATTTGTCATTTCAATACTGTAAAATAAAAATAATCAGAACTTCAACAATATTTATTCAGGAACTTTTTTAAAAGCAAGCTTCTATGTTAAGTATAACCAAAATATATAAGTCTAGTTATCAAATTAAATACATACTACAGGACACTCCCACCTACAAAATTATACCCTTATATTTTATAAATATATAGGTAAAGTATTCATCAGCTAATCAAGAACTATAAAAACTCTAGTTACTTCAAAATATTGTTTTTTATAATTTATTATCATAATATTAAACTATATGGAGAGTCATATATCAGAATAATTCCAAATACCGTGTTACACGAAATCTTCCGTGTTTAAAACTGCGTTATGAGGATCATCCTCTACTTGAGGATAAAAATTGGTGAAATGTTTTCTTATACACAAGGAAGATGATCGTGCATTGACCTAAGAAACCTTCCTGAAGCATCTTATAGAATCAAAGAATTGACCTGCCACTGTAATTTTTTTGTTTGAGTATAATTTGCAAAAATTTATATAAAGAATAATAATTGGTTCATAACCAAGTTTTAAATGCTCCGCCTGACAATTTTACGAACAAAATATTTTTTATTCAAAGGCTCCCAAATTCATCCATAAGTTATAAGTTGTTTTTCGAGTGTTATTTATTTGATTTAAATATATATTTCTACATATATTAATGAGAGCCTAACCCTACGATACTAATACGAAATAGTTTCTACAGATCCCGAAGCTATTCAAAAAATCTTAATAAATAATTAATACTATCAAAATCCAACTTATGTTATGAGTTTGGGCATATTCGTATAAAAGTATAATCCCAGCACAGACTATATAACATCAGGATATAGATATTCAAATTAAATTACTTTAGTATTCAGTCTGTTGTTTTTTACAAATTTATTTTCAATATGCTGCAATTATTAAGATTCAATTTGTTATTGCATTTCAATGTGTAATAAGATATTTGTAAACTATGGCTTGTTTGGATGTTTCATTCAAAGTCATTTTTGAATGTTCACTTGATATTTCTTGTGTGTCTATTTGATCTAAGAAACAACAACGTAGCAACGAGGGTGTGTAATTAAGCCTCAGCTACTAGGATAAAACAACTTATACACTTATCATATATTGGTTCTTTATGAGGAACTTGACCTGTTTGTATTTGTACAGGTAACCATGTACCTCAAGCACATTCTGATTTTTGAATTGTTGAAATTGGACTAGTCACACTCCAACAGAGGTGGCCAGACTGACGAGAATGGCTCGAAATACAATGTACAATGTTAAGAAAAGAACAAACCACACCGAGACAATAGAAAGATAGCTCCAGAAAAAAAGATTCACCATTAATGTGGACGCCCTCAAGGACACCCCTGATCTATTTCTCCAGAAGGTTACATGCTATCTGTAGCTATGCCATCGACGTTGGGATGGGAGGCAAAACTGCTCCCCTGTGTCCAGGGGTATTTCATCGACGGTAACGTTTTCTTTCATCAAGATGGGCTCCCATTCACACTGTAAGATTAACAAAGGCCACCATATAGTCCGGATGTCAATCCCCTTGACTTTTCTTTCTGGCCACACATTGAGAGGAGGACCTGTAGCATCAGTCACCTGAACGTTGAACCCATGAATGCCCCCATCGACAAGGAGTGGGATGTCGTGGACTTGAACTTCATTGGCAATCCTTGAAACTGTTTTTGAAGGAGGCTTTTTGCCATCTGTGATGCCAATGACGGTCGATTAAAATACATCAATTGATGTTAACATTAGCTATGTATTAGAAGAAGATAAATAAAGATTTTTATTAAACGTATAAATAAAGAATGACAGTCTATTTTCTATCAAAGTGTGTAAGTTGCAAGTTTCTACCCGGTATAATATTTAATCACACATAAAATATTTTGATATTATGTAACTTTTTTTTTCTTTTTTAATTAATAAATTTAGACAGTGAAGAATATTTTAATCCATAAGCATCCTTTTATATAAGAAATACTTTCTGTATTTGCCTATAGAAAAAAAATATAATGACATACAAAATGATAAAATATATCCCGGTTGACGGAGAAATAATTTAAATAAATATGCAATGTTTCAAGTTAGCTTGACAATGCCTCGCAACTACAGGTATATGTCTCATCAGACAATAATATTTGTCTAAATTTTTACCATCCAGCGATTACGAAACATAAATTATTTAAAAAAAATTAATTAAAATTTGTTTTTGGTGGAAAAATTTATGTCTGAACATAAATTTTCTAATAAATATACAAAAATAGTGGACATCTGATGTTTTTGTACTGGTTGCCACTGCACAACTTCACCAAGTGCCCCAAGAAGAAGACATAATTGTTGGAATAATATGAGTTAACACTTATACTAGTCAGCAACACTGAGCTTTGCTCCGTTAGGACGTCATGAAAAAAGTTTTTAGGTAACGTTAACCAGACTGCGTTGCAATTTTCTTATTGAGACACCTTGACTAATTTGAATTATTACTGGAAATCTAGAAAAGTTCATCTTTTGGCCAAAAAAATGAATATATTTTGTATTGAATAATAGTATTCTATGACTATAAACCATGTATAGTTTATATAACGTGAGTTAATTTAAAGATGTAAAGTATTTTTAAGAATTATTTGTTTGTACAGAATATAAATTATTAAAAAATAAAATATCGAAAAAACTAAAAAATTAACTACATTAAATCTATTAAAAAAACATTTCACTACGAACCACTACGAACCGTGGGTTAGACTACTGTCCCAGTCCAAATAAATATGAATATAGTTGCAAACTCTAAGTATTTTTAGCTTGTGAGTGTTATTGTTGTTGCGAACCTGCAATATGTTTCTCATTTTCTCAAGCTGTTATGAATCATCATTATTCTTTCATTCTTGAGGAGAGAACATCCAATTATTGAGTAATTATGTGTAAGTGTGTCCATGAAAAACCAAGATTAACTCTAAGAATTTGTTGGGGAATCTTATACAAGAATACCCAATAATGTCCATACACCAAACAAATCGGAATTTGTTTTTTGTTTTCTCTTAGGTTTCTGAGGTTTTAGATGGATAGTTAACACTGGGGGGTCCCTGAAATCTGAACACTTACCAATGCAATAATTAATTAATAAAACAGTCCAAACCTATCCTTTCTTTGACGCCAGGAACCAGACTTTCGAAAGCGCTATCAAAAAAGTCCGCGAAAAGAGCCTTGTGAGGTTGGAGAGGCCGCTTTTAACATCAACAATGAAAGAAACTTATCTCTTGTATAATAAGACTCTTTTGAATTCTTTACATATTTGCCCCCTATAGCCCTGACGCCAACCCCTCGACTATCCCTTATAGTTGCATATCCAGTGCCATGACAGAGGATCTGCAGTGGGTGCCAAGCCTTCCAACGCTACCTGGAAGCCATCATGACAGCTAACGGTGTCTACATTAATCATTAAGAGATCTCAGATACACATTTATTTATAGTATTAGTTTTGTTGAAATTCTATTGTTTGTTAATAAATTATGTCTTATTGAACTTTAATGAGGCACTCGGTATTATAGAAAATAGGTTTTATATGAATAGTTATTTCTATTTAAAAAGATGCATAATGAAATAAAATAATCACTTTTGATAGTTGTGAATAGTTAGAGTATAAAACAATTAATTCCGTAAGGCTCCTAAAAAGGTTGGTTTTTTTTTACATTTTAAATACTATTTGCATGACCGGATTTGACAGGGGTAACGAAATCTTTACGCATAATACTCTCAATTTTGCAACTTTAAGTAAAAAAACGCAAAATATGGACAACCTTTTAAGTTGTAAGAAAAATAATGAAGAACTGACTAAATTATGGTAACAAAAATATATCTTCTCCTACTATTAATTTTACTCTTGAAAAGCAATTTTTATCTTATATCCCAAAAGAAAGTTGAGAAATCGTTAATGAGCATCATGTTTTATTATTATGAGACATTTGAAAAATAACTTCTTACAATCTTTACGTGTTGAAACTGCCCCATGTCTTATTTATATTACCGTCATTTAATGGTAAATAACGTTACGAAGAGGGTAGTTTAAATTTCGATACATTGTATGGACTGAAAATTATTATTTAAACAATTGAAATAATTATATAAAGTGTCAAAACATTTTTCATGCAACTATTTGTTGATTATACAGGGTTGAACTTATCCAATGGTACACAATTTATTATTTTCAATTTTAAATAAAGTAAAATTTAAGGGTAAGACTTTGTGAAGACATTTATTTTCCAAAATCATCAAGAAATAGTGATCGGCAATGCTTGTATTCAATATGTGAGCCCTCAGATCTAATAATTGCCACAATACGAGTCTTAAAGTCCTTGCAGACCTTGGCTATGTAGTCAGACTCGAACTTGATCCGCTCCTTCTTGATGAAAGCCTCCAGATATTGTGTGGTACACACTCTTTCCTCCTGACGCGCCTAGATAGAGTAGTCCAAGGGGTTCGCGTCTGGAGAGGATAGAAACCCTAAGTTTTGGTAGCAAAAGTCTAGAAAGTTGTCTCTCAGGAGGGCATGAATATTATTGGGTCGATGACACGGAGCTCCGTCTTCAGTGAAAAACAAAGTTATTCATCGATTTTCTTAATTTTGTGAATGTTATGTACATCCGGAAGAGTCATTGGCCTTCTAACTCGACAGAATTAAATCCTTGATACCATTTTGTCTGCGGCAATGCTGAATGAGCATCCAATGAAGGTTCCCTGAGGACCACAAAATTGCAATGTTAAAAGGGTATCTAATCAAGGTTCCCAAAGCACCACAAAATTTATCCAAAAAAGGAGCATTTACACCTTACTCAGTGGGACATTTTCTGCGACATTTTGATCGTGCAGTCTGAGCCAACGGTAATTTTATTCCTTGAATGTCAAATTCATTTTATAATGGTGATTTTTGTGAAAATCTAATAAAATCTGTAAAGAAACAAAATTTAATCAGCGTTTTACTTATTTTTCTTGGCTTGTAAAACGTTTAGATGATCTACCCTTTTTCTTGATGAGTAATGGACTTAAACATAGTCTGAAATATGTCAAAATTTGTTTCAATTCTAGTGGATGACCTGAATGAACTCAAACACAAAATTTGGATTTTCTTCATTTATTTGGATTTTTGTTAAATATTATGTTGCAAGGGTATTTTGTATCAATATGTGATACAAAACTATTTATAAAGATGAATAATTGTTTTTAATAAATATGTACAAAGTTTTACCAATTACTTGATGTAAAGTATCTTCGAAAAAAAACAAAAACAAGACCAACGCGGACGTGAGGAAAAAGCCCATTCATTAGAGTTGAAAGAGAATGAAACAGAAAGCGGGACACTGCAAAAAAACAACCTTGACTCATTCTTTTACTTATGTTATAGGTTTACCTTCCATTTTTGTATGGTTCTAAGTATCTAATGGTCTATGTATTAGCTTTTGCAATACATGCAAATCGAGATAAGGGGAGTTTTGAATCCCCTTTGCGATAATTTTTGTAGATAATTTTCAGAAGCAGTTGGAGTAGAAAAAAACAGAACCTTTTATGCAAATACGACCATAAATATTCTTTTATTTTTTGCATGAAGATAAGCAAATACACACAGCACAACGAGAAAAAGCGTGTGAGGAAAAGCACTCGAATAGAGAGTAGAATTACATATTTAAAAAAGGAAGAAAAAGAGAGAAGGGACAAATTATAAGCTTTCACAGAGCAGACGTGCGTTCTCTCTCCTTTTCCTCCAAAAAAAAAGAGAAAAATCCACGGAGCCAAAGAAAGAGAGAGCGAATGAGGAAAAAAAAGAAAAGAATTTATGCGTTAAATGATTTTTTTTTTCTGTGAGTATATATTTCCTCCAACTATTTTCTTCCCCTTCTCAGTTCTATTCCTAACAAAAATGTGTTCAATTGACGGACTCTCACACTTTTAAAACATGACTTTATTATCATTTTAACCCCCCTACCGCAATTAACAGCACACCTAGTACGTGCACAAGAACCATTTTTGAATCCTTCCTCTTCGTTACTAAAACCGCAGAGACAACTTATTATTTTGTGTGTATTTTGGG
Source organism: Lepeophtheirus salmonis (assembly GCF_016086655.4). Classification (NCBI taxonomy): domain Eukaryota; kingdom Metazoa; phylum Arthropoda; class Copepoda; order Siphonostomatoida; family Caligidae; genus Lepeophtheirus; species Lepeophtheirus salmonis. The sequence goes on along the minus strand of NC_052143.2, from coordinate 37,872,356 downwards.
CTCTACCCATAAACGTAGTGTTTAGTGATAGTGACTCATGATTGGGGGATCGGGTTGTGAATGAGTGATTCAGTATACTAATATTTGAGCCCTGGGGCCTAAATTATTACAAACATAACTGTGTGTACACGAGTGCATGTTTTTTTGTTTAAGAAAGGGGTAATCCCAAATGCCCATCAGTTTATTGTCCCGTTCCCTGTGAGAAGCCGGATAACTTATTTTACACCGTGTCCTGTTTATGAAGGAAAACATGGATTTTGAATTAACGTTCCTCAGATCCACAGTCATGGGATCCTGTCCAGGTGGACCCTGTGACTTTATCTCCAATTATTCAAGTTTTCTGCTGGGAATCCTCATTTTCAAAGGCATCATATTCCTTCTGTCCATATTCCCCTTCATTGTATCCTGGAAAGAAAAAGTTGATGGAAAGTCCCGGATCTTTTTTGCAGTCTTCGCTTGCATATCCTTTTATTTCTGGTTGTTCCTTTTAGTGATCAATTCCACTCTTTGCTTCGGATTCTTATCTCACATGGGCCCATGTGCTAAGTCCAATGAGTCATCTATTCAAAGCTCTCCTTCCCCCATTTTAAATCCCGAGCTTCTTTCCACAACGACAATAGATTCCAAATTATTGAGTGAGGAACAGTCTTTTCTCACGACGATGAAACCAGCGTCGCCTCCATTGAAGGGCATTATATCCTCAACCACAACAACAAAAGCCTTGACGACAACGACATCTAGTACGCCAACAACTGCATCTACTACAAAAAGGGTTCCATCTACGACAGCCAAGGAACTGTCCTACATAGACGCAACATTGAGCCTCAGTTCTCCTTCTTCTTCAGCAGAACAGAAGGAGTCTCAACAATTCAAGGACGACCTAAGTACTAGCAGCAGTGGGGGAGCGGATGCGATTGGTCCTGTTGCATCTCCACTCTCTGCCAACTTTTTTGTTCGCAATATTTCCTGCACAAGTCAGATCCCATCAAATCAAAATGTAGCAGAGTTGAAAAGAGTCACATTTATGAATGGTTTCATCATTGCATTTCTCATCATTGTTCTACTCGCCAATGCACGAGAAGGTAAGGATTGTTATGAGCATCCATGTATGTACGAAACACGTGATGGGACAGAGTTAAATTATAACTCTATAAGACCACAAAATAAAAATAAAATATCTGTCCCTTTTGTCTTCATCATTTTTCTCCCTTTCTCCATTCAAAAAACAAACAAAAAGCAAATCTTTAATAGCTTTCCCAAACAAATATGTTGTATTTAAAAAAAATGTCCACTCAAGCCCTTATTATAAAAGACTCTTAGCTTAGGCACAAACCCTTCATTAAATGTCAAATGTATTGAGAGTCAGCAAGAAAAAAATGAGGTTAAGCTGAATCAGGCTGACATGTGTTTGAACCGGACGCACTATTATTTTTTCTCTTTATAAAACCTGTGACATAATCATCAAATTTAAACCTTTTAAAAATTGAAGTATTTGAATAAACCCTTAGTATTGTAACAATAATGGCAATCTATTTGAGATGTCAACATAAAAACAGACTGGGATAAAAATGAGAAAAAAGGAATTTTATTTTTCTAGCTATTTACCTTCATAAAAAAGAATTAAATGATTATTGACAATCCATTATATAACCATATATCTGTAAAATAGTACTTGCCGCTATGGGGTAATTATTAGTAGGCTTGGAGCTTTTTTAATGACCCTCACTTAAAATTTCAAGGCCTAGAAGTCTTGATTATAAAAATCAAGACCAATATATTACTATGTTTAACATTTATTCATGAATTTTGGTCAAACGTAATTTTGCAGCTATAAACCGCTCCTCACTGCCAACAAATTAAAAAAAATATTTTATAATTTAAAGAACATTACTTAATCAGTTATTTTTGCTTACTCATCGATTTTCACATAAACAATTTCAGGCTGTTTTATGTTGAAATAATCAACTTACAAAATTATCAAACTTAACTATAATTCCATTGATTAACTAAAGTACTTTATAAAACTACGGCTAAAAGACATATTTTGCATAAGTAATAAAGAGAATAACTCCTCAAGAAAGTGTCAATGTTACTCTCTGTTTTTCATAAACACGCTCAAACGTAACTACTCATAACTTATATCAATTCATATGTCTTGCTCAAAATGAAAAAAAAAAAGTATATAATAAAAGTTTGACAAACAAAATTGGATATGTTGGGCTGACTGATGAGTACTTTAGTCTTTAGATGGCTGACTCACAAAAACATTTCTACATATCAGCTTTTACATTTTATTCAATTCTTAACATATACTACTGATATAAATAAGAGATCGATAACAAAAGCAACAGTACTTCTGTTATACATGCATACGCCTGCAATATTTCAATAATACAACTACGTTGTTATTTCTTGGATCAAAATATGTTCATAATATACATCAGAGAGCATAAGTCATTTTCATATATTCATACAGATAGATAGACACACGATGCTTTATAGATATGGTTGTGAAATTATGTCATTTAACGAGAAGACATTTTAAAATGGAACGTATTTTTAGGAACAATTATAGGGACGGGATCTTTCATATGCAGTCATAGGACGATTAGAAAACAAAAACCCAATGCAATTTTAGTTAAACATCTGTATGTCGATTCCAACTCTTTAATATTTTAAAAAATTGTTAAAAATACCATTTTGTTATAAATTTCTAAGAATTGCAATTGATAAAATCAATTGTCTTCCTTTTTAATAATATATACCTAAAGTAAAGGAAGGTGATTCCTCTGCCCGGCCAGCTTTTTCAAGACAAACTTTCCCAGGGCGAGTAATCCGACGGCAAACATTCGAAAGGCAAATTTTTCTAAGATGAGCTTTCCTAGATACCTTTACAAAACTTATTCAACAAACATATCAATATTTTCACTGACACCATTTGCTTAGACACTTTTTTTTCACATTTAGTTTGTGTTCAAATTGTTCCTTCTCAGTTTTCGAGAATTTTTATGAAAAATTAAATAAATAATATTATTTATATTATTATAAGACTCATGTAACAAATTCAAATGGTCGTTTTTATACCTTGACGGATATAATTCAATACCAGTAATAAATAATAATACACATAAGAATCGGAATCCCAAATTAAACATTGTTTTTCCAATGCCAATTTCGATTCCAGAAAAAAACATTCCGATTCCGATTAATCACCCCATCTCTATTTTTAAGTCTATTAATCCTAGTTTTTCGATGCAAGTGTATATTTTCGCTTTTTCAAAGATTCAAACGTCCTTAGCCGATACATATGTTTTTTCTCAGGCTTACCATATGATAATTATATTATTTGTGTGTCATTTTTTTACATACCAAGGATCATACTTTTTTCACATCTCTAAAAGTTATTTCATCATTGACAATAGGCGCTTTGTATAATGGCCTAGTCGTCACCGTTTTTGACATTCAACACAACTATGAGCCCATTCTTTACACTCCTTAAATAAATATTTATCAATATTCATAATATATTGTATATTTGTTGAACATAAATCTTTAATTCCCAATAAAAAGCCCTCGTATGCAAACTTTTAAAAGTAAAATATCAATTTTTTATTTACAGAATATATCGAAAACACATATTTCAAAGAAATAATATTTGATGACCCCAGCATTTATTTATTTATTAACTAATATTTAGTTAGGTTGATAAAGTGAAAGTTGTAGGAAGGGTCCTACAACTTATATGTTGGAGACCAAAATATAGTTCCCTAGTAGACTGTAAACATTGACGTCTGCAAATAAAAAGTACCTCAATGCCATATAAGAGCTAAAATGTTTGCACTTTAATTAAAACTCGTTCATGAAGACGATGAGAACTAAATTAAGTTTATTTCTAGTGATTCATAAATGAAATCCACAATTTTCAATCCACGATATTACCTCTCTCATCCTTAATGACGGCCTCTACCGACTTCCTAAAGGCTATAAAAACTTTACGGATGTAGTCATCTGACAATTCAGTCCATGTAGTATTGATGGTGGACTCCAAAGATCTCACAGACCCATAAAGCTTGTTGCAGGTAGTCCATCGATCTTTACCTAGATGGAGTAATCAAAAAAGGTTAATGTCGGGAGAGCCGGTCGGCCAAATGTTCCTGGACACATTTAATAGAATCTTGGCTTTAGACAACCTCTTCTTCATTGGGGCTGTTGTAATGTGATGTTTCTTCCTCTTTGCTATTAATTTTTCTCCGAAGTCATCTTTAATTAACATTAGGAGGTAAACCTGCATATCATCCTGACTGGATACCTGGCAATGCCGTTTTTGACATGCATAACCATGCATTTGTTTTTCGTGTTATTTCTCGAGCTTCCCCAGAATTTCCTGCGAATGCTCCGTGGTTTTCCATCACTTTTTTAATGCAATATACAGATGTCCAGCTGTTCTTTAGGTAATATGCAATCTCAGTTGAGGTCCTCTGGTATTCCCATCACAATAATTATTTGGTCTTACATTTTGACGTATTTGAAGATCTGATCTATGTATAGAAATAACAATTGTTAGCATATGGTTAGTTGTTTTTTTTTTTGCTCAGTGGTTTAACACCAACCAAGAAACAATTGAATACTTGTATTTACAGAATTGTTTCGGACTTTAATTAGCAATGATTTTAATGTACCCCTATCCCTTGGCATAGTGAAGCTTAAAAATATTTCGTGATTCTTAGTTGTTGATATATTTAAAAAAATAATTATTATTGGAAAAATGTAGAGCTTTTAATTAATTAGAGAATAAAGGGTATAATAGTATCAACTGATTAATTATTAAAGGCTTATTAAGCGTGTGAAAAAGTCCATAAAATTACTTTGTAGATCAATTTTTTGAATAAAAGACCTTAAAAAAATGTTTCCTCGCAAATTACAGAAAGTTTACGAAGCATAAAATATTTTTTTAAGTAATTTATTTTATTGATTACAAGTCCAACTACTAACCTAATTTTCTTCATTAAAAATATTAAATATTAAAAAAATGCTTTTTTGAGTTGCAAGTCTTCAAAAATAGAGTAAATGAAGTATAATTAATTTCATATTGTATTTCTGTTTTATATGAATTTAAGAGAAATCTTGTAAAAGGAAGAAAGGAGAAATTCAAAAACTATTCGAGGAACAATTTAAAAAAAATAACGATCTCTACGAATATTTTTTCGACTATTAGCTACCAAACAACCGACGTAAATATGAGGAGCCAATTGTTTGTTGGGTAGCAAGTAACCATCAAAATACTATCTGTATGCTAGATTGGAGCATTGAAATGTTTGGTGTATCCAGAATTAGAGTCCCATTAACATTTACATTATTCTATCCACCCTTCGTTAGTGAATTGGGATATTAGACACCCCAAGATTTGTAAAAATGATTCTTATTAATTTAAATCAACATTTTATCAACAGTACTTTTTTGTATGCTCCTGAAATATTAAATCTGATTACATAAGATTCTTTGTTTATCTTGATAGAGTCTTGCTTAGGATTTATTCGTAAATGTAGCAATTTTTAATCAAGGCTTAGTCAATTTAATTAACTGTTTTACTTAAAAGTCCTTCCTTTAATTTTTCTTTTGATTTCATGGATTTTTTTTTTCAAGTGGGGACTGACAAAAACAAGGGTATCTACAAATGATGCAGTATTTCAGCAATTATTTTATATCATACACGCAGCCTCATCAAAACTGATTCCCAAAAATTGCGTTAAGTATTAAGAATTTTATAAAAAAGGTTTGTCATAAATATAAAATTAATGTATTTACATAAAGAATAACAAATTATATCTTGTTAAAACCCAAAACTTTTGTTATTAAATTTATTTTAGAATAGGGATTTATTTTTTCTCCGTGTTCCATATCCATTCAAGTATTTTTCGCATTTGAATTGATGTTTGCGAGTGTAAAATGCACAGAATTATAATAAAATAATTATATAATTATAATTGATCAACTTTCTATTGTTAAGTACAAAGTAAAAACTAGAGGGGCTGCTCATGAAAAGACAGAGCGTCAATAATGAGAGTTGCCTCTGGAGTCTCTAAGTAATCTATTACGTTTTTTATTATTTTTATATCACAGTTATGAAAAGGATGTCACTAAGGGAGGATGAAGATTATTGTGTGTAGAGATCTCGTTATCCAAGTTATAAAAATGACCACACCTAGCAGAATGGGTCCAAATTCCACACTGCTAATGAAGTGCAATAATGGTCATAAGACAATTTTGAGCACATTAGGGACATCTGATCATATCCACCTTGGATTTACCATGTAGGGTATAGTTGAGAGGTAGGGCTATGCAGTGTCTAAACTGTCCAAAGATAGAGGCTCCGAGGGAGAATATTCTGGTAGATGACGTCTATACTGGCTGCATGTCAGTGTCGAGGCGTCTCTTTTAAGTTGTTTAGAACAATGACAGGCCCATTGAATTATATGTATGGGTCAATTTAATACAATGTATTTTGTTGTCAGATGTTGGTCCACTCATTGCTAATTCTTCATGGCTAATTCATAATTTATTCTTTTTGATAAATAAACGATGTAACAAGTATTGCACTAATTATGATCCCTTTCCAAAATGAGAGGAATACAATTTCTAGTTTTTGTCCTCTATATATATTTATATATAGGTCATCGTCTTACTTCTATGCATATATTTTAGCTACCATATAGAATACAATGTATAGCTGCGCTTTTAATAATATATAACTAAGCAATATTATAATTCAGTGTCGAATCAAATAGGATTTTATTATTCTAAAATATACTAGGTTGTGTCCAGTTCAAATTTAGTGGTTCTATTGGTCCTGGCATGGGTTCTTTTATTTAAACAGTTTCGATCTCGATCCTCAGTTTGGTAACATGCACTAAAAATAAGAGACGTCGCTACAAAATTTACAAACTGGGCCGCAGCTACGTTATACAGAGAGTGCATAGTGTCCCAAGCTCACCAAATACTAAGATTGCTTAAGACAATGGCTTTCAAAGTGGGGCCATGAGGGGAGGCCTAGGGGGGGGGAGAGGGTAGCTCAGAAATATGGTTGACTTATTTTATTATCTACCAGATGCTTTCGTGTGTTTTCTCAGTTTCTTTCTGGGCGAAAGGTTGCGTGATACCATAAAGATAACGACGTTTTTCATTTACATCAAATTATGCTGATGGAATGCTGAAAGGTTATAAATATACCAAAAACTACAACAAACGAAAATAAGGATAAGAACCGAGACCAATAAGCGAGATATTACGGTCTTGGTTCGAATTTGTCGGTTCCAGTTTTAGGGGTCCAAGAACTCAAACTGCTTGAACCGTTAGAACTGCTTAAATGAAAAAGGCCTAACCTTGGAAATATAAATACATACATTTAATTCATTTTAAAAGTTGGGGAGAGATAATAAGACAATGATAGTCTCGAAGGACTTAAGATATTAAATATCAATTTATGTTATTGACTTATTGGGCTAACTACCAGATGATTTGGGGCGTTTTTTAAGTTCCTATTTCAAGGAAGGGATGTCATAAAGGTAACGACTTGTTATAGATATTTCAATACAAACCTGAAGTAAGAGAATATTTGCAATGGGACTCTTATTGTGGACATTGTAAAAGATTCAAAAGGAATTATTACATAGAATAACTATTTAATTCAAATTTGAATAATTGTAAATGAATACAAAATTCGGCTTTCTGCTTTTCTATCATTAATTTTTTTAGAACAAAGTTACAATCTTTCTCCCCTGTCTCAAACACTACGCACTTATACAGAAGAACAAGACATAAAATATGATATATATCGTACACTCAAGGCTTTCAAAAGATAAGAACGTTATTTGTTTCTTCATTAAAGGATAGGACTACATTTATTGCAGATGGCATAACTTTATCCGATATTACTTTTTTTGTGCAAATCTGTTTATTCGGGAAAGAAACATCTGTCATAATTAATTGTTGGCATTACTTATCAAACTAAGTATGGATATATTATTAAAATAAAGAGAATGAGAAGAGACTTAAATACATTTCCATTAGGGAAATTAAAAACGTACATATGCATTGAATGACTTTATAGTGTCAACCTGAACAGTAGGATGGTTTGTTTTTCAACTTGACCCAAATTTCGATTATGGCTAGTTCAGAAGAATATAGTTGCAAAATTTCATCTTTTACGATGTCATCTTTGGGTAGCACTTTCGGCTCAAAATTTGAAAGGAGACAAAAGTTATTCAGTTTGTCCATAAGGATTAAAATAGAGCATTAATTCTTATTTGGCATATATTAACTATGAAAAACATTATTTTAGCCAATTAAAAGATAAATGAAGTTTTTTATTAAAGCTACTCTATGGATAAAAAATAGAGAATAGATCTTTCCTTTCAAAGAAAAAAAAGAAAAAAAAAAGGATAGGCAGATCATCAAATTTTCTTGACTTTTTTCACATTTATCGTTCCGTATGGCTATTTTAGAAATATATTGGAAAAATAAATTTTATAGTAGAAACTATTGTCTATCAAAATAGTTTTTGTTCAGAATAACTAAAAGTGGATTTTTAGTTAATATATTTATTAATTAAATATTTTTTGACTTTTTTTCATAATTTTATTATATTTTCCAGAATTTTCGATTTGAATACTTAACGTCTTTTTACACTTTTATTAGATTTGAGACAACTTTTGAGTATGAAAATAATTAGTAACCCAAATGAAAACTAATTTTTTCTTTATAAAACTTTATGCTAATTATAAATAAGTGTTTTAATTTTATTTGTAATTATTCGATTTTAAGAAAATGTAGTTTATCACTAAAAAACGAAAATATTTTATGGTTTTTTTTTTTTTTTAAAGTAATAACCCATTGGTTTTTAAAATTTTCATTTCAAACCGAATTTGATATGGAAAAACTCATTGTAGATTCGTAATCAACGCATCAAGTACTATTAGAATTGCCTTTGAATTTGATTTTTTTAACAGGTGTACTTATTAAATTCAATAATTAATTAAGGTTGAGTGATTGAAATTAATTCATATTTCGATATATTAAAGCATAACCATAGAGTTACCAAATAAAAAAAATACAGAAATTACACTTGAACGTGATCCACGAATTTCCATTCGCGCACTACCTTACGTTGGGCGTCTCCAGGACCCCTCTGTACGCTGTCAGCAAGTCAGAAACGTTCAAGAACGAAAAGGGCTTTCTCAAAAAGGTCAAAGGGTGGAGAAGCCACCCTTTGACAACATCAATGAATGAAACCCTTCTCCTCCGTTACAGGGCTCTTATGAATGAACCTTTTGAGGTATTTCTCAAAATAAATTGAGATTTATAGCCCTCCTCCAGCTCTGATGCCAACACCCTTACTTACACGTTTTGGGTGCATGTTGATGGTAAGGCCAGCATTATCCGTCATCCAAACACGGAGGCTCTCAAAGACACTGCAATACATAATAGAGGACTACATTTGCAGCGGGTGCCAGGCCTTCCGCCACCTGGAAGCCATAATTCCGGCAAAGAACCGCTACATTAATTATTAAGAGAGCTCAGGTACACATCTGTTTATACCATTAATTTTGTTGAAATTATATAATTGATTAATAAATTATATATTATTGAAGATATAAAATTCAAAGTGTTTTCATATAAATTGAACAACATGGTATAATCTAAATAAATATTACTTTTTTTCAAACGCAAAAGGTTAATTACTATGAAAGTAAGTAGTTTTATTAGCATCTTGAAATAAGTTAGAAATAGAAAAAGAAAATTCATACCCGAAAGATTTAATGTACTAAAAAAAAGAAAATAAGAATATCGTACCATGCTATACCTAAACCTATGCAGTTAAGTATACAGTCATAGTTGCCCTAAACCACTTTTTAATTAAAATACTCAAAATTGAGTTTTACGTACAGGTTTATTATTGTACTTATTGAGGAGTTTAATTAACTCTGTTGCAGAATTACTTTGGGTTCTTAATTATAAGAGTTGAGAGTTGGTCTAAACCCGATTAGTTTCCTTGTTGGATGATAAGTAGTTATTTCGGTCCAGACCGTGGTTTAACACCGTGGAGCGAAATTTAATTCGTAAAAGGGTTTTATGGTGAAACTTTACAAGTTCCATGTTCTCTCAATTTTAATCTACCGATACCAGATCTCGAATCCTTCTAGAATCTATTCTCTTAACTTCCTGGAAAACGTAGAAGTCATGTTTGTATCGAAGGTTTCTTCATTGTGAGATAATGTCGACTATCCATGCAAACTCAAAAGACTTTAGGTGTATCACTTTATACTATAGACACGGCATTAAAGATGTAATTATACTCGAAAGGATTTATAAAATAAGAGATAAACTTATCCACCCCTCAACCAGGATACTAAACAACTACTAACTCTTCAATGAAATAAGACTCTCTGATCATAACACCATTTACCTCCCAAAACCCAATACGGTGATCTTCAAAAATAGTTGTTATTCTACGAGAAGGCGTGTTTTCAGAATTCCCCATCCGTATTAGGCTGACATTAAGCGAGTTTTTTTGTTTTTTTTCCACATATATTGATGATTATATATTATATACAATTTAGAATTGTTTTTTAAGACATTAAAAAGTTATTTTTTTAAATTATAATATTCTATGATGTGTATAACTTTTACATATACAATAATATTTTTAAGTGTACCTTGCACTAATTAAAGGTTTACCTTTATAAGCTTTTACTACCCTTGATGGTCGAAAAAAACAACTGCATAAAATAAATATTTTCAGGAAAAAAATATTTGTATTTCATTCTATTCTCATGACAATTTCTTTTTTTGTAGGAGCAATTTTTTTTGCGATGACCGAATATTAACAAAATTTATCTATATCTAACTTACAAAGATTTTTTTTTCTTTTAATTTCATCCTGATGTAAATGCTCTTAAAACAAAGGAGTTAAAATATAATATAGATATTTACATCTGGATATAGATAATTAAAAGAGCAGAAACATTCATAGAGGCATTTGTAATTATTCATTTGGATGATCATCTTACTATGAGACTTTTTATACCACATATTACTGGCAAATTAAAAAACTTTTTCAAATTGTTAATTCCATTAAAAAGTAAAGTTCTTCATGAAAATAGTTGATACATAACAGATAAAACATAAGACGACTCTTCAGTAAATCTATAGGCTTTATCTGTCTATCCATTTAGCAAATCTTATAATTTTTTATTTGACTCAACAGATTCCTTTCAATAGTCGCCTGTCTACCCCCATTGACGGGCCTAAAAAGTAAAGTCCAGGACTTTTCTACGAAATTCAAAATCTCTAGAACTTTCTTTCCAAGTTTTCTAAAATTCGCAGTTTTCACAAAGTCTGTAAAAATATGCAATGGCCTGTCTACTGTTTCACATTTCAACTTTCCTTCCGACGTTTTTCCTGAAAAATAGTTGCAAAATAAATACTTGTAGTTGATATGAGTTTGCAAATTTCATTTACACGGAATGAGTTCGATCTTACTAAAAATTATAGCGATCTCAGACCGGTCTAAAATTTCCTGAGGGAGCCGTAATACTAGACTAATGACACTAGTCAACAAATTTCTCACCTGGAATTGTGATGGCGTTTGTGTTTTTGCTTTCATATACTTTGGGAAACCTTATTATGACTGTAAAGCCAAGAATTTATGTTTTTATGGACAGCAACATTTTATCCAAGCAATCAATACGCTTTGATTAATTTAGCTTATTTCTTTTTTCAAACAACAAATCTTATTTTTTTTCTAGATAATTATGTTTCCAAAATGCTCCTTATAATTATACAGTTGTCTGATTTATTTTTACGACAGACTATCATTTTTTTCATTGTGATATAAGCTGAGGAATTAATTCTATTTTTTAATAAAATATTAATATTTTTTTGTTTTTTTTTTTTTTTTTGCTTACAAGCAATTTTTTCCTTTTTCGAAAAAAATAGTATAGTAATCTAAAATCATGTACCTACAGACTTTATTTAATGATTTTGTTAATTTATATCTTATAAGGCGAAAAGTAACATTTAATTAATTAGATGTTATTAAAAAAACATTGCAGATTTCAAAATCATAAGTATTGTGTTAGAAAGGTGAGTTTAATGTTTCTCGGGCTAAAATCAATAAGAAAAACAATCTTTTAATCACAAATTAAGTAGAAAATATGAAATTTGGTAGACGAATGTTATTTTGAAGCAAAGGATTTTTTTTTTAATTCTTCAATACTCTTCAATCCATACAGCCTTTTATTGATAGACCGTCAATTAAAAGCTTTGTATTCAAATGTCTGGGATTAATTGACATACCCAAAATAAGAACCCTCATTTATAAGACTCAATTTTACAACAATTTGTCTCTTTCAAATGAAATCCATCATTTTTTAATTATTTCATTGTAACGATGAACTTTTGCTTCTATAAATGTAATTTGAGGCAAACGCAAAGGATTAATCAGAATAATTTGTTATTAGAAATCGACAATAATTTGAACAAAAATATAACCCAGATTCAGTTTTGGGGAATATTATTTTAGCTTTTTTATGAGTTGACGGATCACGTAGTTTGTTTCCATTTTATTTCAATTCAAAAATTGATAAGAAATTGACAATCAATCCAATTTCAATTTATGAATTGTTTAAAAGGGCCTCTTTAGAACAAGTTGTAGTAGATGATTGAAGATGAGAAGAATGAAGGAATATTTTATTTTTGTGGTAGATGGCGTATAGAGAGAGAGAGAGTTCACGAACCATTGGTTTGGGAACACATTGTAAGCGATATTATTGTTTTCGTGTTAACTATCCTCCTGGTCTTCTTTTTTTCGTTAACTAATTAAACCATTTCCGGTTTTCATAACATTATTTACTTTATTAGATTAATTCTAAAGGTAAATGCTCTACTTATAAGGTATATTTATGTATGATTTGGTTGACACTAACAAATAGATATATAACTGATTGAATTTATTAAAACTTAATATACAAAGTAACTTTTTATTATAGTTTTAAAAAATTATGCTTAAAAACAAAAAAGTTTGAGACATTTTATGGACTACAGATAATAATCGTAATTTAATATTTAAGTTAGTAGAAAAATCAAGAACTTTTTGTATAAAAAATCAATTTTCTTTAATATGATATGTGTATTTAAAAATAAAAGGTATCAAACTAACTGTTTATAGGACATGAAACACTTGCAGAGGAGAGGGTCTCTTCAGAGGTGTGAGGGATTATTTTCGAACTAAAATAGTCACTCTGGTATGCCATTTTGTTATTTTCAATTCTAATATAAGAATACTTTTTTTTTTCTTTTGGGGAGATAAAATTTGCTAGCTGCAAAAAGGGCTCACAGTGAAGATTTTCTCATAAGAGAAAAAAATATCCAATTGATATTGGGTCCTTCAAATCATTTAGGTGTTTTTTTAATGTTCCTATAATTGGTCAGATCAAGTTGCACTGATTAGGTATAATATTACAATGCCTCTATCTGACCCGTGAATTGTCTTTGAAGCCCATATACATTATGTATTATAGATGAAACGATTCCAAAAGAAATCAACCATGCAGATTCCTTAATATTTTAAATAGCTTTTTCAAGAAGAATTTTCCCAAGGCGAGTAATCTCACGGTAAACTTTCTCAAGGTGAACTTTCCTAGATCCATATATTTCTTTTTTAGGAAGGACCGAGATGCAAACTTACAGACATTGAGTTCAAGAGAATAGTTTTACCTGAACCTCTTGTCCAGAAGCTACGTCGTTCTACAGAAGTATTATAATTATGTTTTTTTTGTTTCTTTTTGTTTTTTTGCAAGGTACTCGACTTGAAGTTTCATATTCTTCAAATCTTAGATATTGGGTCCATATCGAGTACCCTGGACTCCCACCACCTTGGCTGTAAAAGGAAGAATAGTTCAACATTGGAAAAGAAGGAGAATATTGTCAAGTTGCAAGTTAATTTCAAAGTCTCTTGTATTTATTTTTTGGAAAAAAGATTTAAGAGAGGAGTCCATGAAGTACATTCGTGACCCCTTAACACAAAAACAAGCCGAAATTTCGAGTCTTTGATTAATTATACTCATTGTATATTAACAAATTATTCTTATTTAATAACTGGCCGAGCTAAGGTAATTGCACTTTAAGTAGCCAAAATTGATCATTACAATAAAATAATGGAAATTGTTAGATTTTATGGTTGAAAAGTCCATATCGGGGCCGATATAAGTTTTCCCTGTCAACTAAAGGTTTTAAACTAATGCGAAAAGTCTTGAGTACCTTAAACTGTCTCAAAAAAATTATTTTCATACCTTATAACATAATTATCATTAATATTTGAACTAAAAGGTAATATGAGATTTTCTCTTTTTCCATAATTTTCTCCAATATTGTTTTCCTTTTGACCCATCCCATTTCCTGGTGTTTTATAGTTTACACTCAACCCATTAACGAAAAGTCATTTTTGTTCAACATTGAATAAAACAGATACCCAATAAAAGAGTTAACTCGCTCATAATTGAATTAGTCATTAGGTAGGAAGACTTCCTGAACTATTCGAAAATCAATTGTTATTTTTGACACAAATAAATTAGATATATTTATATCTAATCGATAAATCTTACTAAAAGAGAATAAGTGAATAATTCATTGGTATTAAAATAGTTATAATGTAAAAATCTTGCTTTTGCAAACAGTATTGTGTTATGTGTCTATTTTTATAATAAATCATTTTGATGATATAATATTTTTTGATTAAATATTTATTATAGGAACGAAAATCATTTTTGATCTTAAATTATAATTGTACAATGCATTCGACAAAATATGTAATTCCTTTTATTTATCCGTGAAAGCAGTGAACCTTTTTTTAAGAAATACTTTAGTTTGGAAAAAATTAGATTTAAAACGATAAAAATTCAATCTATGAAAGTGTAAATCGTCTTTGGATCATTTAATCTTATTCATAAATATTATTTATCTTACATAATAGAAAAATTGATTTATATATTCGTGTTTTTTTGTTTTCTTTACTTTATATTAAATACAAAGTATTCAGGTCTTTTTTTAAAATAAGTACTTCTTTCTTACTAATCTTGGAGTAGAATCATTAATATTATTGTGACTTGCACATATGTTAAAAAAAATAGATAAAAGTTATTTTGTCATCCAGACAATTTGAGGACTGTTTAGGAGGAAAATAGCTAAGCTGTCATGACATTTCATTTAATGAACTTCCGAGTGGTCAATTAAAATCTGAACGCATCGAATATTAAACTTTTTAGTGGCCCAACTCTCAATTTCCCACCCCAGCATCGGTCTTAGAGAAATTCTATTTTAACCCATGCAGTGTTTAGTACGTAAATTGACGGGTTTTTTTTTGTGCTGTTTTATAGTCCTTAATTTATATATTTTTTACCAACAGTTACCACTCGGAAATAAAATACATACGAAAAGATTGTAATTTTTTTTTCTCAATTTATTTGGACCATTAAAACATACCAAAAAAAAGCAAAAAGCGGGTTAATGAAACTTTTGCATTGGTTTTCCCTTGATGAGTGTCTCAATGTTCGGTTCGACTTTTGACATGTCACAATTTTGTAATTTGATTTTTATATCAAACGTAGTCGAAAACGCCGAATTGCACAGGTACGTGAAGGGAAATGCAACCACTACTGAGATGACTGTCACAGCAACCTGAGGATTCGAACCATGCATATGGGCCCAGAATCGGTTCAGGGTTAACTCCACAGCAATAACATTCGCAGTGGAGTCATGTACCAGGTCTAGAAACTGGTCTAGACCGTCTTTTGTTTCCTTGTGTAAGTTGTCAACTACTTAATTGAAGGGATCCTTCGTGAACTCCATGATTGGGCTGTCACTTTTAAAGTCTGAAAAAGCATGCGTAACTCGTCCAGCGGCTTGTTGAGGTTCGTGAGAACGGCGCTGACATTAGGTCAGGTAGAGTAAATCTAATAATATAATGTTTACTTATACTTAATCAGTGCAAATCCATTTGAGTAACTAAGAACAAAAAAAAAAAAAAAAAAAAAAATCACACGAGTGCCAGATATTATTTTCAACAACTATAGAAATAACTAATTATACAAAGTCCCATGAATATACACATATATGTATACCTAGAGAGTACCATAATTCCATAAAGGGAAAAC
The DNA here is from genome assembly GCF_016086655.4 of Lepeophtheirus salmonis. Classification (NCBI taxonomy): domain Eukaryota; kingdom Metazoa; phylum Arthropoda; class Copepoda; order Siphonostomatoida; family Caligidae; genus Lepeophtheirus; species Lepeophtheirus salmonis. The sequence goes on along the minus strand of NC_052143.2, from coordinate 37,856,148 downwards.
TCATATTGCCCTACAACTTATGACAAAGTTTAGAGTAAGAGCTTCTGTTTATTTTGGTTGTAGGTAGTTACAATAAAATAACGCCTTCAGAAAAAGTTTCGTTGTTAGTAGTAGTCTCTTTTTTTCTTGTCTTAAAATGGACGCTTTTTTGTTTTAACAACAGAAAAAAAGTTTGAAGGAAAAACTTTTATGGATGTAATCACAAATGAAAAGGAGAAGGGCCCTAATAACATTGTGCCTGTGTTTAATTTTCAACTCTTTGTAAAAATTCTTAACAACTGTCATTCTTTGTCATATATGTATTGTGTACAATAATTTTTGATTCCTGTTTCTTTTTTTAAATAAGGAAAACAAATCATAATTCCTTTGTTCAACGTAGGAAGAGCGGGAAAAGCAGCAATACTTTTTTCACAATTGCTCAAAGTTATTTTGACTTAGACACGCGAAATGTTTGCACAAAATGCCTATAATTATCTATAATAATGCAGCAAGGCGTGTCCATCAGTGGAAGGCTTATTTTTTAGTGCACTTTTAATGTCGTAGACCTCCATGATCTAAAACATAGCAATGTACGTGTGTAGCTAAAGCTCAGCGTGTCATATAAAAAAGAAGAAAAAATATACGATTTTACATACAAAAAACGCCCAAGGGAGTAAATTTATTGGTGCATAACAGCAAATATATCTTATTCAAATCTTAAATTATAGTGTAAATACATATTCATTTTTCAGAGAGGAATAACAAAAAGAAATTGAAGTAGTTATCCTTGTGTTAGTGCACACTTCTGCAATATTGCATCCATGTAACTATATTGATATTTCTTAAAAGAAATATATGTATATAATATACAACCAAGAGCTTAATATAGAGTACACCCTGTATACAGAGTGGTGCCTAAAAAATTAGAAATTTTTAAAAGCCGTTTTTCACTTCTACTTATTTTTATTTTGTGCCATTTTTATGCCAAAATTTTGCATCAAACGTTGGTAATTCAACAATTTTTATTGAATATTCCCCCCTTCATTCTGAATGATGCCTTCAATTAGGAGACGAACAGATGCATAGATGGCCTTGATGAAGTCCTAAGACAAGTGGTGCCACTCCTCCGTGACCACAGTCTTCAGAGTATTAACATTCGGTGATCATGGCCCTCAGAGTATCAAAATTCGTGTGAGAAGTTTTGTTCGACTTTCCCTCCAAGACACTACAACCAGCAAAGTCCAGGAGGTTTACGTCGGGTGAGGACGAAGGAAATAAATTTATCGAAAAGAAGGCAGCCATGATTTCATTACAGAAATGTTGTAGCTTATTGGACGTGTGTGTGCCACACGCCATCTTGAGTAAACACATAGTTATCCCTGGAGAACACGCTCTTCAACAATGGCAAGGCATGTTACATGAGGACCTTGCAGTATAAGGCTATGATAACTTTTTCTCGTTGGCCTTCAAGAAGTATGGAGACATCAAGCTGCTGTTGGAGGCCATAATGACGAAGACCATGATCTGAGCTGAATGTTTGGTCTATTAAGCGATCATTTCTCCTGTTCAGAACAGCTTCCACTGTGAAGATCTTCATGTCGTAGATCGACGTGTTTGTGAAGGAGATTGTTACAGAGTACAGTATGATATATATAAATACCTGCAATTGAATTGTATAATATGAAATTCGAGTATATAAACTCTTCTGACGCTCTCCAGATAGCTATTAAAAATAAAGTAGCTGTTTGAAGAAAAAAGAGCTTGAAGTTGATTATGTCGGGTTAAAACTAATGTACGTCGCATCAACAGATTCTTTGCAAATCTCACAAAATAGTAAATTTATAAAAGTCCATTAATCATATTTTTAATTTGATCCATTTTACTTTATTTGTGGTTTTGGAGGCTACCTTGTGATTAATTATTTTCTAGCAATAGAGCGATTAAACGAAGTAACAGATGAAAAAAAAAAAACTTGCTGAAAAATTAAGAATTTGTCTACATTCTATATTTTTGATGTCAAGTTGATTTGACATATTTAAGTAATAAACATCCAGCATTTCTATAGAGTTCACTTTTAGACTTCTGTGCACGCTTCCTGCAAAAGTTTCCCTATCCGTAAATCGGCATTTTATAACATACCAACAACTTTAGAAAATAGAGAAAACGCTCATCAAGTTGCCAGCAACCGAAAAACTTGTATGCTAAAAAATTTTTAGGATATAAAACCCAAACTATAGACAGCGTGGCCGGCTTCCTCCTGACAGTTACGGCGCAGAGCAGAGCGTGTCCACCCTATCAAATTCTTGATAAGAGGGATGACAAACAGATTTCAGTAATTTCTATTTTTCATGACGTTTCACTAAATTAGCTGCAAGGTTGTATGACAGGAAGGATTAAAACTCATTAATTGTTGATGAGCTTCAAAGCTCATCAACATTTTTTATAGGATTCTTGTGGTATGGCCTTTACCTCCTTCGACGAATTTTGTTTTATGGATTAATTAGACTCAAAAACGGTTGCTCAGAGTGGCAATTTAAGTTTGGAAAACAAAAAAAGTCACAAGAAGATAAATCAGGTGGTACTAAATCTATGATATTTATTGCATTTATGGCTTCGTATTCAGTTCGGTGGGAGAAGACAATGGTCGTCTAGAACGCAGCATATCTTTGATGATCTTACGGCCTTCATTTAACACTTTGCCCCACTCACATGCAATGGTTTTCGATAAAACTGATTCCCCAAAAGCTTTTTCAAATATTTTTAATGCGTCAGCACATGAAATTTTTTTGTAACAAAAAATTTAAGGCAAACTCTTTGTTCAATAATTTTGTTTATTGAAAAAATCGTGAAACAATAGTGAGGTAAATTGACTTATCCAGCTGTTGCAAGCAAATAGGTCTACAGATCGCGCTTAAACTTGGCACGATAATGAAAGAAAGGGCTTCCGAAATAGCGAAAAAAAAATAATATTTTTAAATCCCTTCAGTGCAGACAATTTAAATGAACAATATCTGGTACTTTTTTGACAGAATTGAAAACTGTCCTTAAACCCATCTTTGAGGTTGTATCGGTCCTTAAATCAAACCCACCCTCTGTTATCGGTCCTTACAAACAACTCATATTTTAGAACGGCCTTTAAACCCATATTTTTTTCTTAGATTATAGTAATTTACATCATTTTACCAATTAAATAAATTTAGTTAAACTTTATGTATATTTCAGTCACGATAACTTAAATTGACTATTGTTCTTAATACTGTCTAATTAAAGATTTAACTCTATTAAAGCATTAACGCAAACTGACTAATGACTTTATTTAGCTAAAGCAGTCCTATGGAACAGCTTATGCCTCCAATTCGACAGTATGCGACGTAAAAGTTTTGAGGCCGATATATCCCTAAAAAATAGAAATCTCCATGCATCTCAATTTTAGTTATCCTTGTAACCACTTTTGAATTCAGTTGGAATAGAAAATAGTGTAACAGACCAACTTACATTTTCTTTTACATATAAGTGGACTGTGGAAAAACTTTTTGGAAATAGTTATAAAAAGTAGTAAAGTTTTTGTAGCTCTTTCACTATTTGAGGTTATTTCCTTCAGAAACATAAAAAGAGACGTCAGAGATAGATAAAAGCAGAAATGATTCAACAAATCACTTTTTAATACATTTAGTATTAAAAAGTCACATCAAATGTCACAACTTGGATCATTATTAAGTATAGAAATGTCAAAAACATATGTTTTTGACCGGATTTTCTGATACTTTTAGAGAGTGAGCATTTATATCAATTTTAAACTTGGAAAAGGGAAATTAAAAATTTTCATCCCCACAAATCAAAACTTCAATTATTTTTCCTTCTTTTTCCCGTTCATACTTAAAAATATGTGTACTAGTGTTGGATTTGGATCTGAAATCCTAGACGGGCCTCAGACAGAAATGATTTTTAGTGGAGCGAACTCATTCGGTCTTTTTTATAAGTTCCGTCAAGATTGGTCAAAGAAGAAAAATTCCCAGCACTATGCAACTTACATCGAATGTTGTTTCTTGTCTACCGTCGATTATTCTTTTACTTGTATCAAATACAATGTTACTAGAACAAGGCGAAGCAAAAAGAAAATGGCTGAGCAAGCACAGCAGATTGATTAAATAAATCTATTTCTTTCTATTTCTGGTGACATCACTGGGACGAGTCTTGGTTATGAATACTGCATCAATTAAAAAGTAAAAGCGATACTTTATTAAATAAAACGCCAAAAGTAAGTTTTTAAATAAATAAATATCGAACAATCACTTTTATGATAATGATAACTTTTATTAAATTTTTTACTTCTTCAATTTATGTTCTACTATTAACCAAGAATCGTCCCAATGACATCATTAGGAATAGAAAGAGAGAGATACATCGAATACATCTGCTAAACATTCCCAGCCCTTTTCTTGTTCTATGTAGGTACATTGATAAAATATAACATTCATATGTAAAAAAATAAATCATGCCCAAAACTTTTATGGAACCACTTACAATTTCAAAAATGTTTGAGAGGAGAACAGCTAAGATAGCATAACGTTTCATTAGGTTGTTATTAAGAACCCAGACAATTTGAAGAATGATGGGGAGCAGAGCAGCTTAGCTGTCATGATGTTTCGTTTAATAAGCTGCCAGGAGCTATAATTGGAATGAAATAAACACAAATTACACGTTATATCTAGAAATAACATAAGCAGGAATTATTTCGATGTCGATCCTCAATTCTACTCAGAATCCAACAAGGTATCATACACTTATAATTCTGCAACAAAACCTTACTCTTACTCTTCTTATTTAATGATCGCCCACAATGGTAGTTTTGTCTTTAGTCGTGGACTAATAATGATAACAGCTTAAAAAAGTTAAAGACTATTAAAGTTACAAACTAGAAAAAAAATCTTGTACAGGTTAAATAAATATTTAATCTTTATTATTCAGTTTTATTATTGTTTTTCCTAAGTGTTGTTAATTTTGAAAGGTTCAACACGTAAAAGTAATTGTCAGCTAAAACAATTTAATTTGTGCTATATGAAAAATAATCCCACAGTTTGCCAAGAGTTGACCATTCAGATAAATCAACAAACATACAAGATCACACCAGAACAAAAAAAATTCGAGGAATTTCGTAAAAATTTATAACATATATATTTTTTTTATTAATTGATTGTTCATTGATTAAATTAAAGAATATTTAACATTAAAGAATATTTCTTTCTCTAGGAATGAATGGGGCACGAACTTACCTATATTAAGTTCAAGAGAATAATTTCTCCCGAGTGCGTATTTGAAACTTTTTCTCCACTCAGAATTTGTAACCTTTCCTTCAAAGAGAAAGAGAAAAAAGTCCTAAAATCAGCTGATTTTACGCCAATTTTTCCCTACCATATAGAATTATTATTCAGAAATTGCTGGGAAATGTTTGCATATGAACAAGTGATTATTAGAATTCTACCAATAGATATTTAGGACACTGATAGGAATCAAGGGTGTAGAAAAATAGAATGTTTGGGTCCTTATTGAGAACGGAGGACCGCAGTGCATTCCCATTTAGTCTAGTTCTGCTTGTCAATCCTTAAATACACAAGAAGGAATTTGTGTTGAAGGACTTGAATTTAGTCATTAACCTCCCAATTCCATTTGATGCCACACATTCTAACTTCATTTGCACGTGGTAGACAGTCTTCATGGAGATTCAATTTCAGTTAGAGCGTTACCTATGTCCTATAAGAATGATGTTAATTCCTGCTCTGATTATATTGCTTTCATTAATTACCAAATATATGTATACACTTTTATATAGCTGATATTTCATTGAAATAATAAAAATTTGGAATTTTTAAAGTCAATCTCTTAGAATGCACATGATTTTAGCTCTACATAGTATAGCTGATTTTCTTTAAGCCCACCTGGCAACACTGCCAACATAAATTATTCGAAAGTATATTTTATCAAGATAAAGTCATTAACATTATTTGGGAGGGGGGCCTGATTGTTGCACAATATTCATTTGGGATATTGTAAATTTACATGGAGGAAATGCCTAGAAGCAAGGCTTCTTATACAAAAGAATAAAAATAACAACAAAAAAAGTGTTTGGACAGATGCCAACAAAAGTAAAAAAAAATGAAAGAACAAACGAACAAGAAAAAACTCGAATAATAAATAAGGAAAACCATCTTGTCCAATTTTCTTAATTGAGCCAATAGGAACCCCTCATTATATGTATGTTAGAAAAAACCAAGGTAGGGAAAAAGGTCTTTAAATTTATGTATCTTTAGTAGATATGTGGCACGTGAACATAAAAACAATCTTGAACAAAAATCAAGTAAACAGAAAATCCAAATTTATTTTTTAATTTATAAATATATATCTTTCTTTAGGTTGTTCATACCCTATACCAAGGGATTAGTTGATATTAGGGGTATACCAATGTATCAGAATCGGTTCAATACGGGCAAACATTGCGAAACGAAGAATATATTATTGGAGTAGGAGGATAGAGACCTCGACTTTTTCCAGATATTTGGATATTTTGGAGGATCATAAAAGTAGATGGAATTTCTCAATATGTGGGGACGGTTATGAGTTCTTCTATAATGAGAATACAAGGGAAGGGGAGGAGGCAGTGGCACAAAGTTGGGTTGAATGGTTTACTCTGAAACTATTAAATAGATTTTGATTAAATATTTCTTTTTGTGCATGTTTGTTGAACGATATTGTTTATAAAAGAACTGAGGTTGAGTCCATATTTTCTGAGTTAAGTTCAAGTCATCAGTATCCCCCCTATGTAAATTAAAAAAGATACGAGTCCGGACTCGAGCACTTGTTTTATACATATTTCACTTCCTAGAGCAAGCATATCAAACTCAGTTAGGAACTTGAGACGGTTTAAGACCATTTGATTTCATGCGGACCGAACTAGAAAATTGACTTTTGTTAGTGTCAATGTATTTTTTTTTTTTTTTCCCATCAGTGAGTCAGTTGAAATTAGATCAGAGGCCGATGGACGAGGAGGCTGACTTTAAATATCTAACAAAGGATGGGTGTCAAACTCCCAAATATGAGCCAACCAGAAATTAGTTGACTCCTGAGCAGGGAGAGTAATTAACTTACTGAAATTAAAATTGATTAAAAACTAATTATGATGGATAAAATTTACGTGTTTTGTTCCTATCCGTAATTAATAAAAAGTTAAATATTAAGAAGAGTAAATAACTTTGTGATATTTATTTATGCATAACAAGGAATCGGAATCGTCCATAAGGATGGTATCGGAATTAGAATTGGCTAAAAATTTGGTATCAGTACATCCTTAGCTAATATAGTTACAAATCTTACCTTTATTTGATTAAGGACACTTATACGTACCCTTATATTTCCTCTTTCATCTACAAAATCCATTATTTTATGGTAGTGATCAATTTGGCTAACTGTGCAATTCGCAGCATACTCAAAGGTTTAATAAGGATCATTTATTGATCGAACAGTACAAATTTACAAACTCAATTTTGAACTAAATCAATTTAGTTTGCTTTTGTGTTGACAGGCCACATTACTTTTTTTGTGGCTTCTATCGCCCATGAAAATGTGACCTCAGTCAGTTCTGTCCCAGTTCTATCTCTATTTTATGTTGTCCCAACATATGGTAAAATAGCCGAAAAAAATTGTATGTTGTAAATTTTGTATAACTTTAATCGAATAATTGGTCGATCATCTTTCTTTGTCACATAATTTTATAAAGCTAGTAAACAATGTCTACAAACTTCAACCAAATATAATCACCTTTGGATGTGATCTTATCTTTATGGGGAAGAAAACAGTGCCAAATATACAATCATATGTCTCGTTTTAATTCCTCCTTTGGGTCCATCTCTTTCAAATATATTATCTAAGACTATCTTTTGAAAGATTGGTCAGCTATGAAGCAAAGTGTAAAAAATTAAGATATAGCATGGGTATTAAAAATAAATATGATTATTTCTAGTAGATACGAATTTCAGGGTTGTTTTTCAAGGACAGATATCCAGGAAGGGACTGATTATATGGCCCATATGAAGGACCCACAAAACCATAATATTTATAGATATTATTCAATTAAGAAAAGACAACTCCAAACACATTTATGGCATGTTTAAATAATATATTTACCTATATTTTTTATTCAATATATCTTCCTTTACAAATAATAACAACAGGCTGGCGAATAGATTCATTGTTCTTGACTTATTGGACGTTCGCATTAAGAACCACACTGTCATAATAACAACTCTGAGCGAATCCATTTTTGGAAGAGAGGTATGGCAGATAGTATTCTCTATGACACTCCAAGCCTGGAATATGTAGGGGTTAAGGTCAGAGCTGGAGGAGAGCTAATTGGAGACAGGCCAGAAGTCACCCATATTGTTGCTGCAGAAGTGTTGGTTCACTCTGGTATATAATGGACTGTATTAGACTTTATGATGTCGTAGGAAGTCCGGTACCAACGATCTCTGCAGTCTTCTTGACGTGGAGGACATTTTTTAGACCAAACTAAACCGATTTTTTTCTTTGGTTCAATTTAGACCGAATTTTCTGTGAGACCGGTACAGACTGAGCTTTTTTATTGGACCGAATTAGTTCTATGTTACAAAAAATATCAAAAATTTCCAGATTAAAGACTAATACTTGTACCAACGTACTGCAAGTATTGGATACCGGGTCTGTATGAAAAGTTTATGCAGTTTTTTTTTTTTTAAACCCAATTAGTTTTTACTGCAGCATGCAGGTAAACACGTAAGGTGACCCTGATATTTGTTATATCCGATTAAACAAATTTGTTGACATACGATCCATCACTAAGGGCTCGGAAAAAGTCATTATACTCCAAGACCAAATCTAGTATCAAGGTCCTTAAATATTTTCTTCGATTCCTTATGTATTTCTTTCAAGCTCGTTTCAAGTCCATAATTATAATATATAGCAAGGATTAGCAATATAGGTCAGTAGGTCAACTCCGATCCGCCTAAAGTATTAAAAACTACTCTAAAAATATTTAATATACATGCAAAATAGACTAAACAACCTTGTGAGGGGATGAATCAATTGCTAAATATTGGTTCTATCGGTGCTAGGTATTATCCTTCCTTTTTCATCTCATGTTTTTAAATCAGCTAACATGACCTCGACAATAAATTATTCACTAGTACAATTGACTCAACAACCAGTTTAAGCATTTGTATACTAAAAGATTTGCATTCTCTAACCTAGCTTTCCATTTTTATCTATTTTACAATTTTTTAAGGAATAGACGTTTAATTAAAAATGTTCATACGTTGGAAACTATATTTGACCATGTGGTAGTAGATGTCAGCAATTATTTGCAGTTTCTTCCATTTTTTGTGGAAAACAAATAAAAATTTATATTATTAGCTAACAAACCGTTTTTATGAGCAGAAAAAGCTCGGCCGTGATGCACTCATACGGGATCTGGATGATGTCAAAGTTCATATTCCACCCTCATTTCCAAAACTGAAATATATTAAATACTTACATCTATAAATAAAAAGAAAAATTTGGAGGACATCGACATAAAATCAATCCGGGATAATAAATAAAAAATTGAGAAAAAAAAGGAAGTTTCAAATATATGCAAATATCTATTGAAATACCTCATTATTTGAATTGGTAAGAGGTGATGGGATAAAATATTTATTATAGAGGTGTGACGTTTTCCCCTGACCTCTGTAAGGAATTATTTACGTTCATCGTCGTAAACAGCCATTTACAATTTAATTTAAAGTTTGACTTTCAAATTAAATTGTAAAAAGAGTGGCTTTCACTCAAAAAATTAAAAAATCTTGTGAATATGGTTTAAAAAACAGACCTTAATCAATAATTTTGGTTTGCTGATGGATTTTTACTATACTAATTCAAGTCTGTTTTTATGCTGAAAATTAATAAATGATAATATATTTTCTGCAAAAATATCCCACCATTAAATTCTAGTCTTAAAAGCACTTAATTTATACAAATATAGGCGTTATACCTAGGTACTTATACATCCATATATTGTACGTGTAACTGGATATCTCTTCAAAGAAGTAATCCCCAAAAGTACTACTTCTATTTACTATTATAGTTTTTGAGAAGATGCAGGATCTAATGGCATTGTTTTTTATTCCACATATAAAATACTCAAGGGGGGAAAATTGAAAACTTTGGGGATTACGAAAAATGAAGGACCGACACAACGCTACTGCAGACGATTACAATCTTCTTCCTTTCGTTATTTGTGTTCGATATTATTTTTACGAGAACGCACCAGATATATATTATTGGAGTTTCATTTGTCAAGTATACATTTTGTTTCCGTTATCACCCAGTACATATAATAATCAGAGCTTGAATCAGCAATTTTCTACAATCCAACATGCATTTAGTCATGCATGTATAGCTGTAACAATACCATGATTTACATTAGATTTAGTAGATGAAGAGATACTAGACATACTCATTAGTCTTGGCTTGGGTCTGAAAATACTAGAGCGGGTATTAAAAACATAAGACTTTAAGTTGAATTATTTATTCGCATGGTTTAAGGCTTACAATGTATACTCCTTAAAAATATGATTTGAAAATTGTAATGTAACCATCAAAAATATCACAAATATTAACAAGAATGGGCACTCAGTTGAGGGCAAACCTCTGCCAATATTCCCTTTTCGTAAATTGGATTTTTTGCTATATGAAGCATCTTATTGAAACCTAAATAAAGACACAATTTTTGGCTCTTTAACTCAATTTTTTTATAAGTTATGTTTATACATTTTGATTAAACGTCTTGACCTTTCACCTTAATCTGTCTAAGTTTAATTGCATCTTGCGTAGGCCATTTTTGTACCAAGATTGATCAAAATCGATTCGTAACTTTCACCATTATCCTAACGACTAACAAACAAACAAACAGAGGCTAAGACGTAACCTCTGTTCAATTTTGTTGCAGAGGTAATTAATTATGAGAAAATTGTTACATTAAGCATAACTAATACTTATTTGTAGGAGTTTCTTTGTAGATAATTAGATACATTACTTTTTACTGTTTTTAGAACGGAATGCATCTTTTTTAAATGTGATCTAGGGCCTAATTTGAAAAGTGAGTTCGGAAAAATAAATCGCAAATGACATCATCAATAGGTTCTAAAGGAACTATTTTACATTAGAAATAAATGTTGGGCTGTAAAGTTCGGATCACAGACTTTTCATGCTTGGAAAAATGAAATTTGAACGGCGTACTTTCACTTTCGGGCCTAGACTAAGTCCAACTCTATTTTATAGATGAATGGTAGATGACGTCATGTGTGTTTAAAAATTGGGACTATTGACCTATAATAACGTCATATGAAGTATGTTTTTCATATATCATATTTGTAGAACTCATAAATCAGGATAACGAAAAAAAATCGATCTATATCACGACATTCTCTCACAAACCCAAAAAATATAAAGTATATTTGCTGTCAGCTGTCAATCTTTTAACTTATCTTCTTCTAATCAATGTTCTGAACGTAAACTGCTTTAATTATAATTATCTGTTGTTAAGCTTTGAATAATTCCCAATAATAATTGAGAAGAATTGGCTAACTTCCATAAAATTTTGGGGGCCATTCTTTGTGTTTCATATTCAGAGAAGGGGTTTCGTGATAAAATAAAAGTAACTACTTCGTAAATTACTACCAAAAAAAAATATCTGTACGATTTGAAACTATTAACTATCAGTCTATTCTCTGAGTTCGTGCTCTAAATCACCAAAATACAACTCCAAATTGCTCTAGAAAAAACACTAATAACCGAACCCAAAAAAATATTCGATTTCGTACGGAGGCTCAACACTAATATTTATATTCTGTTGGATATTGAGTCATCATTTTCGGGTAATAAAATAAAAAAGTATTTAATTGTTATTATATATCATTTCCCCTGACGTAAGGCATATCAGCCTACAGGTACGTCTATTTATAAGTATATTTATTAGGCCAGTTTGTTTTTCATTAAGCACAACTACTAATATAATATAATTTATGTCAAACTCATTGATCTACGATTTAAAGTTGATGTCGGCCATCTCAATGTAGTTTTGAAGAAAGGAAAACATAATTTATTTAGTCAAACAATAATGCATATTCGTTATTTCAACTAAAGTAACTTGAATTGACATTTTTTAAGCTACAAAAAATAAAAATATAATTTTTTGTCAAACTTATTCTATATTGCAAAAAAAAAACGTAAGAAAATTAATTAAAACTGCACAACCTACACGAGTCATCAAATTTTCGAAATAATAGCTGTAGAAAAAAATATACGATTTTGCTAATAGATGGCTTCAGTAATGAGTGTCTGGGGGTGCATAAACCCAATCGGTTTACAATTTCTAGTGTGAGAAGATAAGATATTGCCCTAAAAAACTCATTTGCACAGTTTTGTGATTGCTCGATTTGTTTAAGTAGTCGTCAACGATGGACACCAACAAAGAGAAAATACGCCCTATTTTAAAGCTTTCCTTGAAATAAGGTGAAAATGCAGGCAAATATCAAGAAATGTGAATAATGTTTATAATTCTAAAACTGCATCTGCCAATCACACAGTATTTTAGTTTTGTCGAATACGTTTTTGTATTTTGGATGTCAAAGATGCAACACACTCTGGAAGGCCAATTGTGGAAAAAGTTGATAAAATAAGTGAAATGGTCGAGTCCAAATGTATTATAAGCAATGTTTTGATTGCCAATGAGATAAAAATCCAAAATCACTAATTATTTCCTTCTTTTTTTCTCCATAGATGGAGTTTCGAAAATCACCTTACTGAGACTTTGCATAGATTAGAGCAATGTCAAACTGATTTATTGCAAAATTACAAATAATATCTTCTTTTGAATCTTTACTGACTAAAAAAATAACTTTTGCCTTTTTTCAAAATTTGACCGAAATGATAGATGTAACGATGTTTTTCTTTCAAAATAATATTCTAGATTGGTTTCTTTCTACAACCATCCTAATCTATAAATTGGATATACTATCATTGAAGATCTAAAAAAAAATACCTACAGACTCCATTTTTATTGTCTCATCCCTTCCAGAAAAAAAGAAAGCTTTGATTGCATGAACAAAGAAAAGAAAATACCAAGAAAGCAGGATAGGGTTCCAAGAACTGAATTAAAATAGTAGTTTATCACAAACTTTAGTGATCATATTTTGTCCTTGTCTTTAGGGCTAAATATCCCACCCATTGATAATATTCATCAACACAATCTCAAGTATTAATTGGTAATTTTTGTTTAATTAAATTAATAAATATGTGATAAATTAGCACAAAAACTAAAGTTTAGAAACATTATTTGCTTTATTAAACTTCACTTGACTCCGATATGGTCTTTTAAATCAAATCTACCAATTTTTAACTCTTTCATTGTGAGAATGATTTTTACTACTTTAAGTGGAATTTGCAAGAGCTTCAAAGGATTAATCCAAATAACTTTTTGGTAACGATTGATAATATTTTTTTGAGCAAAAAAATGTTTTATCTTGTAATCCAGACTCTAGTTTGAGGAAAATCAGGTTTGCGAGATTTGTGTTGATGGGCCTCTTATATTTTTGCTATAAGTACATGGTAAACTTGTTTTTAGTTTCAACGTCAGCTGTTTGTACATGATACGCAGATCGAATGCATAGTTTATCCCAAAAAAGTTAATTTTGTTTATGTTTTGCTTAAAAAATTAGTGTTCTCTAGTGATGATGATCTCTTTGCTAAAATGGGAAAAGCAACTCTCTGATTTGCTGACTAAATAATACATTTGAATTGTATTTTTTGAAGGATTAAAACTTTTTAGTTTCCAGGAAAAAAACTATCTGTCAGTTCAAAAGTACTTCTCAGATGCTAATTTAGTATAGTTATAAGTACTTTATTTGATTAAAATCTTGTAATAAAATTTACATTCTAGACTACCTTTTTGATTGACTATATATTTTATAAATGTTAATCATATGCAAAAGATCACAGAATTTTCTTGCTTTCCTAATAATCAAAAACTAGGAGATAACTAATATTTGTGATAAAGTTCTCAAATTCCATTTTTTTATTAATTTAAACTTGTCAAAAAGTCTTTTGTATTAAAAAAAAAAGTTCTTTGTCAAACTTGGCATTCAAAAAGAACAAAAAGATCAGTCAAAAAGCTTCCTCTACCACCCAAAAAAAAAATCCTATTCAGGCCTTGGCTGTGGCTTATGTACACTACTGAATTGCTATTGTTTCTTTAATTAATTGCTAGGTCCTCTATTTTTCTTCATCTTCAAAGATCCTTATCATATTAATCCCACCCATATAGGAAAAAATTCCCAGTCCCTTTCATTCTCTCACAAAATTGTCTTTCCTTTCCGTCATCAATCATTCCTCCAAAAAAAAAAAAAAAAAACAATAACAAAAATAATGTGCATATGGCACTACTGCCTTGAAGATGAATGATGATGACAAAGATATGAGCTTTTTTTTTCGTCATATGTACATATGGCTTTGATTAATGTAAAGACATCATTAATGTTTACATACTGTCTGTAAAGAGGGGAAGGACAAAGATCTTACTGCTAGAGGTGTAGAAAATATGTGGTGCCGGTATGCTAAAAAATCAACATAAAATCAACATGAATATCCTGATAAATTGAAGTATGTTTGGGGAGAGAGTAGCTAAGCTGTCATGACGTTGCATTCGATTAGCTACAAATACCCAAGAGATGAAGATTTGAGTTATACAAATCGCAAGCCCCATTCTAAGGGAAGTATTTACTGATATATTTGAAATGGGAGTCATCCCAAATTTATGAATAATGGAACTATAACTCTCATTCCAATAAAAAGGAAAATATATTTTACACATTGAGAACATTAGACGCATTACACTCATTGCTCAAAGTTCGAACGGGTAGCTGGAACAGTCGTATAAAAATTTTCTTACCTTATAGAGTGTACACCTCTCAAATACTCCCAGAGGACATACCAAGATCCCTTCAAGATGATCGATAAGTTACTGGAAAAACTAATAAAGAATTTGTAACGATAATTGTAGATTTCTAGAAGGTTTTTGATTCGATAAGCCATAAATTTAGTGTAAATCAATTACATGAGGATGGGTTACCTTCAAATTACCTTTCAAAAGTGGCAACAATTCTAAGGTTATCTTTCTCAATACTTGACCTACCTGAAAATTGGGGGAAAAGAAGACATTGACGTGGACCACTGGTCAAATTGTCAGAATTACCATGAAGCTCTTCAGTTTCTTTTATTTTTACATATTTGCAGGACATATGGACATGGTGGATAGTCCTTCAAAAGGGAAAACTATTGGACCTTTTTTAACGATCCAGACGAACAAAGATTTAGTTAAGCGAGCCATATTGTTGAATAAAATAAGACTTAAAAATGTATAGTTGCTACATTAACAGGATTTATTAGCATGTCAAGCTATTATCATTAATATTTAATTCGTGAGATTAGATCAATAAACTTATAACTAGAGCGTTTCCTCATGAAAAACGTAGTAACAATTTGGTGGGGAAGTTATAAGCAGTGATGTAAATCCTGAAAAATTTTTAGCTTGTCCGTTTTTTTGGAATTTTCTTTTCTTTTCTTTAGCAATTGTCATTATTATTTAATTTCTGAGTAGTGAACTTCCTTTCCTAAATAAATTATAGTACTTTCAAAACCTGATTGAACATTCGTGTATGTTCATAAAAGACGGAGTGTAACGCGGAAGATTTGTTGTAAAATTATAATTGGCAGGCCTTATTTGACTTAGAGTAGAATTGACGATTGAAATAGGAAGTAATTCTGTCAAATGTCCTTGTTTATTCCTTTATTTTATCCCTCCCTTGTCACAGCTGATTGACGCGGATCTAATTAGTATTCTTTAAAGTGTTAGGGTTATTATTTTGATATTTGGTTTCATTTTTTTAAGCATGTCCATTTTACCCAGGATTTTCATCACTAATTAGAAGTATAAGCCCTTGTTAGATTCGGAGTAAAATTGAGGATCAACACCTAAGTAATTCCTGCCTATATGTCCAAACTATAGGTTGTACAATACAAGTTCATAGCCTCTTTGGATCCTCAGAAATTTCATGTCCCTTTTTTAGCTCCAAAGGAAAATTTATACCAAGACAAGTTCATCGCAAAGAATGTTCATCCTGAGGAAAGTTCATCCCAAAAAAAAACATTATCCCTGGGAAAAAACTTATTTGTATTTAATATTATATAATTATTAGACATTGTAAAATGCGTTGTTTAATTTGCTTTTATTCGTTCAAGGTGTATTTAAAAAATATTAAATACAAGTCTAGATAATTTGAGACAATGCCACAAGGAATGAAATATAAATGATTTAGATATCTATATTCAATGAGGGGAATGAAAATATATTTATGCTATGTTGCAAATTTGTTACAATCTGTGGTTAAAGATTAAATCAAGTTTTTCGTTTAGGAATAAAGCTCTTGTTTAAATTAGAAACTTATCAACTAGGACAATGAGTAGAACATGTCGGATGAAAAGTCCTGTGCTTAACAAAAATATGGGTTTATTTTCTTTCTAAATTTGTTTTTTATTCCCCATAACACTTTTCAAGCCCTTGCTTAGATTTAAAAGCATTTTTCCCATCCAGA
The DNA here is from genome assembly GCF_016086655.4 of Lepeophtheirus salmonis. Lineage (NCBI taxonomy): Eukaryota > Metazoa > Arthropoda > Copepoda > Siphonostomatoida > Caligidae > Lepeophtheirus > Lepeophtheirus salmonis. Next base: position 37,839,457 of record NC_052143.2, on the reverse strand, counting down.
AGCCATGTGGAATTAAAACACGAAATTATTTTTGATCCATGTTTTTGGAATTAACGAAAGTAAAGTGGGACGTCGCGTCCCACTTTACACAATAACTCACAAGCTAAAACACGAATGGTCATGAAATTTTGACAGCTGTCTTTTGAAGGTTGGTACTAACTAAAAATGAGGGGAATGAAAAAAAACACCATCTATGTGTGAATCCCAAGACTTTTCAGTCCATGTGTTACTATTGAATAATTAAATCTTTGTATTATAATGTATAGCATAATCCAAATATATGTCTTGTTTGGAATGAACTTGTCTTGAGATGAACCTATATCAGGATGAACTTATCTTGGGGTGAAAAGAGGGCCTGAAAACTTTCCAGGGATAAAAAGAGCACAGTCAACTTTCAGTATGTCGTTTAAGTTATAAGATGTGGAATTTGTGGGTATTTCCTTCCTCTGACAGCTGCTCGTACCTAATCGAAGAAAACGTCACCCAAAAAATTTCAATTCGTCAGGGTTACAACCATATCTATGTTTGGTTTCCTTATTTCTTTTTTCAAACTTGGCCTGAAAATCCACAGCTTTAGATATATGTAGATGACGTTATTTTTAATTCATATCATTTTCCGTGTGTACCAACCTTCAAAAGACAGCTGTCAAACTTTCATGACAATCTGTTATTATTATGATTTTTTTTAAATGTTCCATTAATTGGTATGATAAAGTTGCATTGATTGAATATAAGTAAATATTAGAGTTTTACATTTACTCAATATGACCAAGGAATCTTTTTGGATGTACATATACATAAAGCATATTTCCTCCTCTAGGAACGACTAGGGCTTGAACCTACGGACATTGAGTTCAAACGAATAATTTCTGCAGAGAGCATGGTCTATGAGCGAAGATCAGTTATTTAGTTTGTGAGTTATTGCTAGGTGTGATGCTACTTTTTTTATTAGTAAATTAATGTATCAACTACAATTTGGTGTTTGAACTTTACACTGCTTCTTCATGGAAAATAATATCGTTTAAGCTAAGCAATGGCTTGAAAAGAGCTATGGCGACTCGACTTCATTAAGTAAATTTAGAAAAAAAAAAATAATAATAAAAAAGACATAAAAAATGGACATTAGAAAAATTTTCGGTCCTTGTAAAGCACAGAAATTTTTCGTTCATATGTTACAGTCAAAGTTGCTTCAAATTTACTTATCTACCCATAGTAAACAATAATTAAGTACTTAATAATTATGTAAATATTTATAATTTTCCAAAGCTATAGGATTTGAATAAATTTGCATATAAATATATTAACAACTTTCCCCCCGAATCTTTTTCTTCTCATTCTTGAATGGCGAACGATAAGGGGAAAGGCAGGCTGTAATGAGAATAAAAATGAAAACAGGATTACAGGATTTTTTTTTCTTCTTTGGAAATAACATAAGATATCTTTTCTTCTTCAAATATTAAAAGAGAAACTGTTAAAAAAATAGTAGTTATGAAAAAATTTAAACTTTGAAATGATGTATTTGCTTATCATGAACATACACACACTCCTAAAAAATATAAATATATAAAGAGAAATTATCGTGTTTGGTTTGTTCTTGTAAGATATCTAAGGTTTTAAACAGTGAAGTAAGTCTTGCGTATTTTTTAGATGTCCCATTTTTTTGAATTGTTATCTGATGAATGATTATATTTTCCTAGCAGGGTTCCTTATTATATAACTCCTGATTAGTAAACATCATTTCCTAAATAGATTCAATTATATTCAAAACCTGATTGAGCATTCATATGTGCGCTAAATGACGAAGAATAACCTTGAGGATTTTCTGTGGAGTTTAAATTGTAAGTCCTTTTAGACTCAAAGTAGAATCTCATTCACTTAATAATTAGTCAGAAATTTCCTTGAGGCAAAATGGGTTAAGGAAAAATATCCTAGGGCGAAATGGTTTAAGACTAAATATTTTGTGGCAAATAAAAATCGCCCTTTCATTTGTATTCAAAACTTGATTCAACAAAAGTGTGTGCATATAAAAGTCAGAGAGTAACCATGAACAAAATATGTGGAGTGATAATTGTTGGTCCTGGAGTGACTCAGAGTAGAATAAATAACCTGCAAGCAAGGAAATGAACACAATTTTATACTCCGTATCTAGCAAGGACATATTGAGAGAGGAATTCCCCTGATTTCAATCTTCAATTATACTCTGAGTTCAACAAGGATTTAAACTTATAACTCCTAAATATTACTCTCTGCCATTAATGAGCACATATTTCCAGGTTGCACTTAAATATATAGACGTTCTCTCCTCAAAAATGAAATTAAGAAACTGTTTTGGTGGCCAAAAAAATACCACAGGGAAATGATATTATGTAGAAAATCCAGCAGAAGTTCAGATATTTTTAGCTTCAGACGTCAATACAAATTTCCTCTTGATAGGTGTAACATAATTAGAATGACATTTAATAAGGCACACCCCTCTGCCTCAAATCATTTTCAGTATGAGTGATGTATCTCAATTTCTTTAAAAGTTAACGTTATGCTATGACTTTTACCTTTAAAAAAAATTAACAGCATCTTTACTGTGAACATATGAGGGTGTTCTGAAAAGTTTCCAACCTCAACCTGAAGATGGCAGCACTCTTAAATAAAATCTAGTCACATCCATTGAGCATCTATTCACAGTTACTCACCCAAATTTCAGTCATTTGCTTTTGTTTGAGTGAGTTGATGTGATTCTTTTTGTGGAAATGAAGAATATGGATTATGGAGCTGTCATTAAATATTTTTGTTTGAAAGTGTAACTTTGAAATAGATTCAAACAATAGAAGACATATAAAGGCTTGTTGTGTAAAAATTTGACACATCTAAGTCAATCAAACTTGGAGTAATGAGTCAAAAACAAAAAATGACCCGTAAACAATTATTTTGGAGAGAAACGGTAGTATTTGGACGGGTTGCAGAGATGGGAGGAGCATTGTAGGGAAAAGTCTGTGGAGTTACAAGGGGACTATGTTGAAAAATATAAGATAAAATTAAGAAAATACGTCATGTATCTTTCTTAAGTCGGAAATGTTTCAGACTACCCTCGCATTTAATCTTTTTACAAAGTTTTACTGAAAATTGCTCTGTAACTTTTCTTGTAAGGCTGGTTAATACAGACAGACAAACAAACAGAGGGAAAAAAATTTAACTTACATGAATTTTGCTTCTTGCTTTTTTTATCAATCGGCAGCACTACTGATTTAATGCTCAAGAATGAGTGAACTAGGAAGCTAATTAAAAGTATTTAAATAAAATTATTTGTCTTATTTCATCTGAATCTGTGACATTAGATGTTCAGAGTAGTTTACTTTTTTATGGAAGTACTCATTTATGAATTTAGGCTTTCCGAAATTCAATTTTGAGGCTATAATGAAATTTAATTAAAATATATTATTCATCCGTTAGTCTATATACAACGTCATCTAAAATCAATATCCGAATTAGTTGGATGCATACCTTTAAAGATCTCAAATCTATTAATAAAGTATAGATACAGACTATATTCTATTGTGTATATTACAGAGACTTTGTGACGTGATGGTTCCATTTTTATTTTTTTGTATAAATGACGTCATACCTTACTTGCTTTAAACTAAAAACTTATGATGTATTTGACGTGCGAGTAGGTATATATCTATATTTTAGAAAAAACAAAATTTCACTCCTGGTTATTGATAATAACATTAACTCTTACTTCCTTCAATCTTGAAGGATGTTCCATGCCGAGAATTATGGTATTTTCAAATGTGTCCATGATATAAAATTTGAGTAATCCGGGAGTTTATACAATTCGATTGAGTTGTGTGAAACATTTTTTTCTTTTACAAAAAATCTTGTTAATTTTCGTATCTAAAAAGTAACATTGATTCAATGGAAGAGCGATCTTGTGAGTAAAAAAGTAATTGATATATGTCTATATGATTTAAATCACGTCACCGGGTGAACTGTGTATAGTGTTCCTTGCTCAGATTGGAATTGAGGATCGACATCGGAGTAATTCTGAAACGTCATGATCATAAATTCCTTCTCACCTCCAAAACATTCTTCAAGTTCTTTGGGTGACTGTGTTGGTTTTTGGTTTCTTTTTTTTGTACATGACCATTGCACACATAATTTACATCACTAAATAAAGCTACAAATATTAATATGGAAATACTTTATATTTAAAAAATAAAGGTTTCTCACGATCATCATGAGCGTCCTAAGCAAAATCAAAAGATCAGATAAATTGAATATTCATTGAGATATTATTATCTGTTGAAATTGGTATAAATGGCTATGTAAAAAATCTAAACTTCGGTATTAAGAGGTTAATACCCAATGATTTAAAAAAATAACGAAGCACACCGGTTTGCTTGAAGAGATGAATGGTCTTTGTGTTATTTTTTTTATCATAGTGCAAATGACGTCACTATAACATTGTTACACACACTTATTCGTGACAGTTTCCAGTTAATTTTACCGGTTCTTTTCTTCAAAAATCAATTAAGTTTTGATATCAGGCAATTATTATTATTTCCCCAAAATATTGTATTAATTGTCAGGGTTGCCAAATCATTTTTTGCTTTCTTCTTTTTACGTATCTAGAAGGCATATTTTTAGGAATTTACACCTCTATTGATAAAATGATATGTCGAGGCATTTTTCTAATTTAAAAATGTTTATATTTTAATCTCTCTCTGTGAAAATTTATTTATATTTGCAAAATCACTAGGGCGGTTTGTTTTTCAACTACTTTCGAATTTCGATTACGCTGTCTTTGGAAAAGTTGTGATATGGAATGAAAAAAAAACCACCACAAAAATGCATTGACCTATAATGTCATCTTTAACAAGTAAATCACGTGCAATGCTTGAAAGGAGAAAAAAGTTCTTTATTTCGTTAATTAAGATTAAATTACTGCATTGATCATTATTTTGCATTTACTTATTATGATAAACATTATTCTAACCTATAAAAAGTATTAAAAAAGTTTTTTTCTAAAGTTGCCTTATAGAACAAAAAAAGAGAATAAAAAAAAAAGATTTTACTTTTTGAAAATGTAAAAAAAAAAATTATGCGTGCTATACGTGGATTATCCAACTTCCCTAACTTGTTTCTCTTTTTTTGTTCCATATCACTTTATTAAAAAAAAAAAAACTTATAAAACCCTTCTTATAGCTTAAAAAAAATAGCTATAAAAATATTTGACGACCCATAACTAAAAATGTTTTCTAAGTATCTAAATTTACAAAGTAAAGAGTTTTCGTCATTTTTCATAACTTGATAAAGATGTGCGACCTAAAGATGACCCCGTAGGACAATATAATTTTGCATATTCAATTTAAATTCTATAACAAAACTTTTCCACACACGCCGTAATCGAAATTCGAAAAAAGTAGACAAACAAACCGCCCTAATACTCACATAGGCATACCAATTTGAGAGAGAAGAATAAAATATATTAAATTCTATTTATTTAGTCTCTCAAAAAGGAAGGAAAGAAGATAAAAAACCATTTGTAATCATTAGTGTTGCCTTTGGTCTGAAAATACTAAACCGGTCTGAGTCTGTAACGATTTTTTTTGCACCAAACTAATTTAATTATTTTAAAAACTTTGTTCACGACCAGTTGTATAGAAAAATTAGGGGTATCCTGTATAAGTTTGGCCGCATGTCATACTTTTTATTTATATTTCGAACTTGGAGATAGCGACAGAGGAAAGATAAAATTAAATTATGGTAACCTCTTAATAATAAGGAAATAACTTAAATTCACACTAAAACAATTCCATTGATGACAGTAGTTGTGACTCAAAATTGTGAATATCCAATTAAAATAACAACATAAGAAGTTAAATTTTATAAATCATTTGGACAACTTATAAATTAGGAACGGGGAGAAAATCGATCTATCAATTGAGACCGAAAAAATCGCTCTACGATTGAAAAATGATTATGTTTTGGTCGACAGTCAAATATCGTGGTCTAGACACAAATATTGGTCCAAATCGGTTTAAAAAAAAATTAAATTTGAGGGAGACCGATTCTATAGACATCATGAGTGTTTCAAAACTGTGAATAGTGGCGATTAAATTTATATACAGTTAAATGCTATGAATAAAACAAGTTTGGACAACTCATCCAATCAGGATAGTGAAGAAAATCGGTCCATCAATTTGTAGCAGAGAGAGGAATAAAAGTAGTACTCTCGAAAATAGAATTAGGAAGAGATTCCTTTTTATTTTATAAGATGACGTGTACAGGGGTCGGAAGCGAAACATGGACAGTTAGTAAATTCGAATAATGTAATTGAAATAGAGAGGTTTTGTGATTTTTTACTGTATATTACGAATCCCCTGTCCTTTTGGCATAAGTAAACAAAAATCAACATTTCTCAAATCTTTCATCATGATTGAGCATGAAGCAAAACGGCAGAGAATCTCAAAAACTTTTGGATGCCAAAACTGAGATGCCAGAGATTATGGACATTGTGAAATACTCCAGGAGCCTCATTTTCAAGGTGGCCAAGATGAAAAAGGATGAAAAGACCTCTCAAGGAAAGAAGGAAGTGGAGGACATAGCTTGAAAAGGGATTCTGAGTTTCTGGAGGACCTGAAGAGGAAGATGAAGGAGGCCCCACAGAATCCATGAATCGCCCCTCGAACGAGTTTGCCGTGGACGAGGGGACAACCAGGAGGGCTGTGAAGGCGGACTTGGGGTTGTCTTCTTACACAAGGTGCCCACGCTACCTGTTGACGGCCACTCTAAAGGAAAGGAGACTGCAGAGGTGCAAGAAAGTTCGTGCGTGAAGCAAGGCAAATGGATCCACAAAAATATAGTCTCTCACAAGAAGATTTTCACCGTGGACCAGGTCTACAACCATCGGAACGACCGTTGGCTTGTTAGTTCACCAGATGAGGTCAATGGGGTATTCTTTACAAAACATCCACCCCAAAAATGGTCCCGGGGGGTGTGGTGTCGGACGGCAAGAAGATGCGTCCCTTCTTTTTTAAGGCTGTGGAGAAATCGGCCAGGAGACCTACTACAAGGTGCTGAGGTTCACCATACCGTCATAGCTTAAGACCACCTACCCAGAGGGCAATAATGTGTGGACACAAGATGGTGCACCCTCACACACATCGGACAAATACCAGAAGTTCTGCGCCGACAATACGGTAGATTTTTAGCCCAACGACATGTGGTCATTTTTTCGCCGGATTATAATCAGTTGGACTTTGCTGGAGACTAACTGGACATTTCAGCCGAACGTGGCCTCCCTGAAGGCTGCCATTGTGAAGGAGTGGAACAACTTGTCTGAGAAGTTCATCATCAACACCTGCTAGACTTTCCGCCGCCGGGAGACTTTGATTGCTGCTGAGGGCGGCCATATTGAGTGAGCATGTTCAGAAAGGTTGTGTCTCAAAGTTTTATGAATTATTTATCAAAAAATAAAATTATTCACATTTTTCTAAAAATAAAATTATTCACATTTTTCTAAAAATAAAATTATTCACATTTTTCTAAAAATCAGTCGTTCAGTCCACGTTTTGCTTCCAAACCCTGTTCTTATAAATTCTTCATATTTATGTAGTAAATATTTTAAGGTAAAAACGTGTCTAATAACCTATATTCATATATATGCCTATATTTGTTAATAAATATACACTATTCATTAGTGTTATCATGCTAGGTTAAGATTACTTAATTACAAACTTTTAAGCTACATTGATGACCCCTTTATTTCAACTCGAGAGGCTCAGGCTCCGTTGCTCCAACGGTTTGTTGTTATTAAATGAGAGATCCTACACTCGGGAGCTACAGAAACTCAAGCACCAGTTATTTTGACTGTTTTGCTAGCGATTCCCCCTTTGAATACATGTGTTGCGGAATTCTGGAGTATACGAGCCCTCTCCATGCTCCAACAACACTACCACTTTTGTTTACCTACCAGCCATTCTCCATCTACACGTCGCCGACAAAGTGTCACCAAAACGTCGCCCACACTATATGGAAATGATTAAATTTCAGTTTGGTCAAGAAAAAATCCCTTCAGACCAAATGGAAATATTTAACTCGATTTTGAACTGAGTCTCAACACTAGTAATTATAAAATACTAAGGATCATCGCCCCCTCCCTTTTCTGACCTTTTGTCCTTTTCTTTTTAAAGTAAAAGGACAAATATAAAGATCTTATTGTTACCCTATACAAATATATATAAGGCAGTCCTGTTGAGTTATTTACAATCCCTTTTGTAAAATTCCAATCATTTCTACATGAAAGTATTTGCTGTCTATGAAGATGCAACGGGTAAATTTAAAAGGAGGATGGGAAAAGTAGAACTGAATTGTTTATTTTACGAAAATTATTTCAGTCTGTTTTTAAGTTCTTGGTTATACTTTGAAAATTAATTAATAAATTATATTTGTCTAAATGTATTTTTATTTAAATAATATTATAGATAGTCTTTTAAATAATATTAACTTTTTATCTAAGCTGTTCATTTTGAGCTCGAATATCTGTAAACAGTATTGCCAGGGGTTTTTAAGGAAAATTGGGTATATATTTCTTTAAAAATGGCTACATATGAGCTAGTTTTAACCACAAACGGCTAAAATATCAATATAAAAATAATTTATCACCTTGAATCAAGTTTGCAATGTTAGTAAATAAAATGCCAGACTTCAACATAGTATTTTGAATGTCACCAAGTCAAAGTCACAGTTTTTTAATGGTATATTTATAGCTTATATAATTACGATTGAGTCATTTGAGTCTAGAGACTATAAACACAGATTTCATATATTGCTATAGGTATTTATTAGTTATATGTAGTAAACAATTGTGCAATGTATAAAGAAAATATCAAGACCAAATCAAATGCATCAAAAGCTATTTATTGTTTTTAACTTTCTGAACATAATTGATCTACTCGTAAGTGAGGAAGCCTTCATTGATTATTGAGTTAGTAAGTGTTCAGATTTCAATGAACCATCCCGTATATTATTTGTTTATAATGTCTATTAGACGTTGGCACAAAGTGATGGTCATGATTTTACCCTAAAATGCCAGTATACATGCGGTATTTACACCATTACGTAGCAAAATGAGACCCTACACTAGCCTGACTGTTTTTTACGAAGACAAGGGCTAATGTGGCTATGAACCCCTGCCTTTAACTCCTGGACAAACACTCAATGTGACTCTCTGTCAATCATGAGCTCAAGTTTTTCATATTTCCATTTTCTCCCCTGTGGAATAAAAATATTCATAACAGCTTTTTCTAAATAAATAAAAACACTTCTACTATTACAAACTAATTCAAATATAGCACACAATAAAATGCTTAGAGTTTAAAACAGGAGATCCTCACCATAATTTGAAGAGAAGGCTTAAATTATGTAAGCTACAAGATTCATTATTAAGTATACAAATTGCGATGATTTAATTTTTTTATTCATTCTTTTCTCTATTCTTTTTTTCAATGGATTCTTTTAGCTAAAAAATATCTGTACTTCCTTATGATAAAGTGAGATCATTAAAGTTATAAGAAGGAAAGATAAAAAGGGAAAAGAAACCTGTCAAATCCAGAAATCGTTATCTGTAGTCTTTTTTTTTTTTACTTTTTTCTTTTTGGATAGATAGTTTTGATTTTGACTTTTATTCCTTCAAAAAAATCATCTCTAGGATAAGAATTTAAATGCCTTTGAGGAAAAGGACTGATCAAAATGAATTATTCCATCATATAAAATTATATACTTATATAACATATACAATTTTAAGTACTCTATACATACTTAGGCAGAGTTTCCTCAATATTTGGATAAACTATTTGATATGAATATAAAACTCTTTTTCAATGCAGTGGAAGTATGATTTACAATGAATGAACTGACAATCCAGGATTGGGAACAAAAATTGTACTGTTAATTAATTTTATGATAAGAAGGTTTAGTGATTATTATTTCTATTCTGATTCAGTTATCTTTGTGCATAAAAAAAGTATAATAAACATTTCGTCATAATAAGTGAGCAAGAAGTCAAAAGGTAGTGAATCTCAGATCACCTAGATGCTGAAGTTGAGGGTGTGAGGATTATGGACATTATTAAGTGTTGTTGGAGCCTAGTTTTCAAGGTGACTAAGATAAAGAATGGAAAAGAATTGAAAATATCATATTAAAAAAGCACATAATTTGAATACTTTTTGGCCTCCTTAAATATTTTTTCTGTAGCTTAATTCATCTTTCATTAGACGATTAAGACATAATTTAATTTGCACTTCTAAATGAATTAAAAATGCTTCGATAGGTGTCTTTTTTTTATTGATGCACATAGCCACATCATTTGCAGGGCCTTAATCGTTCAAAACTTTATCTCAAGTGAATCTTTAAACAGTACTCAGCATTTCATTAAATGAATTACATTAATAACTTATTATATATAATAATTATTTATTTCGAAAAGCGACGATAGTTAAAACTATATATTAAATATTACACCTTATATATTTACTTTATACAACCTATTAGATTAAAATGTTAAAAGAAATTGAAACGCACGTAAACGTGGTCAGAAGAATGTGTAAATGTTTATTATCTTCAATTAATTAACTTCTTAGCTTTCTATTTTATATATTTTTGTAGAAGGTAATTTGAAGTGTAATAATTACAGTTGTAAACTTATAATTTCTAGAGACTCGAGTGTTTGTCAGAGAATTATTTTCAACAGAAAACAACCATTAAATGCGTTATATCGTAATACACATAACATATTAGGTTGGAGAAAAAGAATTTTCGTATTTGGGTCCCTTTTTTAAACTAAGTATATCTTGTTCATTATCAATCACATCGTGTTAGTATATACTACAAATGTTTTTTTGCACAGTATTACATTTGACTACCTCAGTCATGGATTATCGTGCGTCGAGTATGGAGGTCTTACTAGAGGAAATTTGCCATATTTTACATTTTTACTAACTGAAAGGACACGTCTAAAGCAACCAAGAAAATATACGATGTATACGAGGGAGAGGCTCTTTTTATTCGTGTTGCACAACAATTGTTCGAGCAATTTTTCCCCAGCTTGATTCTGCCCTCAAATGTGAACAACTCGACCGTTTGATGCTGGCTGTCGAACAGAAGCGGCCAGTAATGGTGAATAGGATACAACAAGACATCATCAAGGCAGCGCCAAGCAGCACTCACCTTTTATGGCGAACCATAAGCTCCAATAGCTTGGATGGGAAGTTCTTATGCATCCATCCTACATTCTGGACCAGGCACCGAGTGACTACCACTATTTTCTGTCTAAGGGGAACGCTTGTGGCTACAAATTTGGCCTCAATGGAGGTCTGTGAAAATTGCTTGTCTGCGTTTTATACCAATAGTGTGAAGGGATTCTATGATAAAGGCTTTATGAAGTTGGATTCTGTTTGGCAACGAGGTATAAAAGATAGCAGGACATATTTGTCTTAAATCGGATTATTGTAACACTTTTTATAAAGCATTCAAATGAAGTGAAAAATAGGAAATTACATTATTCCAATTCTATTATTTTGAGTAAAAGATTTAAAGGAACATCAACTTCAACCAAAAATAAACAATATCGACGTATAAAACTTATTAATTTATATATTAAGGCGAAATATTTTTTTAGGCAAAATGCCAACGAGACAAAATGTCTTGAGGCAAAATAGTTTATGTATCTAGCACTGCCGATCTTCTCCCATTTTTTTTTTAATTTGTCAGGACTACCATATTCCTTTCCAAATTATTTTATTTAACAAGGGTGCAGTACATACTTTCTACTACTCAAATAATAATGTTTTCATTTAGATAGCCTCAAATGTCATCCTAAAAAATAAAATCTATTATAATTTGTAAAAACTATGTGTATCAATCTTTTTTATTGACTCATTCTCTCTATTTTGATTGGTCTATTACACATATAGACCAAGAACCCATTAAATAAAAGGGAAATATGTACCCTACATTGAAATTTCCCCCTGCTTTCTCTTTTTTTTCAATTAAGTATATAGAATATATATTTTATTTGATCATTATCAATGCGGATTTATTTGTAGTCTGTATTTTATCCTTCCATTGAAATATTATATTTTTTTATAATTTCATCTATAAAAAATATAAATTAAATGCTCTATGTTTCTCCAAAAATACCTTAAGGAACCCTAAAAGAACCCCTTTTCTAACCATAAAAAGCAATTTAATGAATGGACACGAATCACTTACTGAGAAAGAACGCTAAGATCAACTTCATAACAAATAACAGCAATGACAAATACCTCCTAACTCTTGCAAAAAAATTGTTATAACTTTAGATCGAACTTGGCCTGTTTTTGTTAATTTTTTTTCATCTTTTATCGTTGCAGTTAATACAAAGATACAGGGTTGATTTCATACAGTGGTACACATTTTATTATTAAAAATTTATTAGTACTATAATATAAACAAGAGCATTGGTGAGGACATTCATAAAACAAAATCATCAAAAAATAGTGCTGGGCACGAATTTATTCAATATGTGAGACTCAGTTCTAATAATTTTCTTAATACGAGGCTAAAATCCCTTGCAGGTTTTGACTATGTAGTCAGACTCGTGGTTGGTCCACTCCTTCTTGATAGAAGCCTTTAGAGTCTGGGAAATCCTGTGAGGAATAGTTTCCTTCCGACGCGCCTAGATAGAGTTGTCCGCGGGGTTTGGTTTTGTGTAGGTCCCAAAATTCCGGAAAGTAGTCTCTCAGGAAGGCCCATATCTTTGCACCTAGCTCCTTCTTCCCTGGCCCAAGGAAGCACTTTCACATAAAAAAATTCGATTTAAGCATCTGCATTTAGGTGTTGATTCCTTTCCACGATTATGGAAGTAGAATTGAGGATCGACGCCGGTGTAATTCTTGCCTATATCATTGTAGAGTGAGATTTGTTTGTATCTCCATAATCTCAAACCTTCCTTTAAATAATTTAATCAAAAGTCATGACAACTAAGCCATACAGTCTTCAAATTGTCAAGGTGACCACGTTAATTTTCGGTTTTTGTATTAATTATACCGGTTGTTCATACTATTCTCGACTATATTAATGACAAATAAGTCCAACGATTGATTCACAGGATTTATAGTTACATCAATATATATTTTAATCATTGGACAATTGGACTTTCGCCTATTTACGTAGTGTTCTGGATGTTTAATTATTACATTTCCATTAAGATTTCTATTCTCAATGTCTAACTTCACTATCAAAGACAACGGCTTTCAACTTCTTCATAAGATATTTGTATGATTTTCAAAAAAATTCATATAATTTTTAGACTTTTGACGATCAGATTTATGACCTACTTCAGTAATGCACTTTGATTATCACTTGCCATAAAGATTTATATTCTCAAGGTCTAGTCTCAACAGCAATGACGATCCCCTCCAACCTTTTTCTTACAGATATGCATGGTTTCAAACATATTAATATGATTTTAAGAACTGAAACGATGGGATTTTTGACAATTTCTATAGTTGTTTCAATCTCTTATGTTTACACTGCACACAAACAAAGAAATTTACTCGCAGTGCCTAACATTAACAGCAATGAGGACATCCTCTAAACTCTTCAATACAAATCTTATATATGGTTTAAGAACACATTAATATGATTTTCATTACTTGTGGACCTCTGATGGTCGGACTTCAGCGTTTTTTGTTAATAAGTATTTGTTTGACGGGCCTTTTTATGATTTTAAGAGCCCTTGCGTAGCTGTTATTACGTGTCTTAGTTTTACTTTGTTGTGCAAGGGAACCAGTGGCGTCGGTACATCTCTTTCTTTTGGGAGGGAGGGAAGTTTCACGAACTAAAAAGAAGTAAAATGATTTATTTTTTGTTCAATAATTTCGTTCATTGTAAAAATCGTGGGCACTAGTAAAGTACACTGACTTATCCAGCTGTTGCATGCAAACTTCTCTACAGATCGCGCTCAAACTTGGCATCATAATGAAAGACAGTGCTGCTAACTTAGCCAAAACAATGTTTTTCAATCCCTTTAGCGGGCTATTTACGTTAATCCGGGGCAACGTAATAAGTGATCACATGTCGGTCCAAATCGATGATTTCAATTATTTTATCCACATTTTTACGCCCCTATCACTCGAACTGAATCTTTGAAACCATTGCTTTGTTGTTACATTCGAAACAATATTGGTATATATACAGCACAAAAAAAAATTGGCTGCGTCTTCTGCCTTGTCACTTTGGTCATAGTGATACTGAAGAATGTATCGAATTTTTACTTTTTTACTTCAATTTTGGAAGGCGATAACACACAATTGGCTTCACCATATACAAAACTGTATATGAACTTTTTGTTAGGAGTACGCTTAAACTTTAAGTGTACTTTAAGTTTTTCTTGATGCAATGTATTAATCGTGAAATATAGCTCACTCAAGACATATATCGAAAAACTCTCAGAACATTTACTTGACTTAATATCTAAAAAAACATGTTTAAAGAATTTATTATATAACACTGTTGATAATAATTTTGGGGGCTAAGACCTTCTTTTCCCTCCTCCAAATGTTAAGGGCTAACAGCACCGCCGAAGGGAACAATCAAACACTTAGATTTCTAGTAGATCAGTGAAGTTACAAATATTTTTTTCTCTCTAAAAGGACACAATATTAAAATTAAATAGCCATGATCTATCAATAGAACCTTTCTTAGAGATAAATTTATATGGCATACCCTGTATGTCTAAACATGTACATAAAATTATTTATCATTAGATTATATGGCTTTGTGTCATTAACGTTAATGACTTATCAAAAGAGATTCAGTCGTTAAAGAAACCTTGAGAGAATGATGCTGATGTTTTAGTTAATGATAGTTAGTTTTTTTTGTGTGTGTGACGATTTGAAATTTACAATATTCATTGTTGTTCAATTATTCTGTCAAAATTATTAGAAAGCCTCTGCTCGTGGAGGTAATTTATAAATAGTATAAAAATCCAAAATTGTACCCCTCTATAAATTTAATAGAGATAACATACCATTACAAATTATTAGAATATAAAATTATTTTCTAAAGCTGAAAAAATTAATTTAACAACATGCAAATCTAAACATGTTTTGGGTACAAAAAAAAAAAGAAGAGGAAGAAAATACATGAGGACATGGGCAAGACTTAATTCTACGTCAATCTTCAATTTTTCTCTGAGTTCAACAAAGACTGATAATTATAATTTCTTAATAAGTCTCTAAGGTTACTCTCTATCTTTTATATGCTTACGTCTATGTTCAACAGGGTTTTTTTTTATATAGGAATGGTACCTTGTATATAGTAGAAAGTGAGGTTCACATTTCAGAAGATAAATAATAATGATAGAAGCTTAGGAAAAGAAAAATTGGTCTTGAGGCTGCCAACACTAAAAAAACAGGCAAGCTTAAAAATGCAAGTACATTGTATTTTGTTGGACATCATAATTTATCTTCCTATTTTGACAATGGAAACGTAGTAAGCGCAAATTTGAAATTCAATTCTTGCAACCTTTTACAAATATGATATTTAGCACTTAGGAGTATCATGAAAGGAGATGGAAATGTCTCATCATATTGAATCAGTTGCAAGTTTGTCTCTTATGGAGTACTAGGGGTAGTACCCAGCATTGCCCAGAGTAATTCGGTGTCGACTAAAAGACAAATTTTGCCTTAATGGTATAGAAGATAACTCGGCAAGAAATCCTTAGTCTTGCTCTCTACTTATCATGAGCTCACACACACATAACAACTCAATACTTATAACAGTGCTTATCATGTGTTCTCTCCTCATGAATGGAAGAATAACAATAAAGGTTTGAGAAAAGTTATAAATATATATATTTGGAATGACCTATCAGTACTTTAGTCTTAAGAGCACTCACCAAAAATAAAAAAAACTCATTTTAACATAACAGCACTTATATTCTATTCAAATCTTAACGTTTTCTGAAAATTAGTTTTGTGGCAGTCCTTCATTTGGACCGCAGTCCAGTCCAATCCCACTTGACGGTCCTTAAAGCAGATAAAATGGATCACTCGTAAAGTCATTATTTCCTTTTTATTATTCCCTTATATAAATGAGTTAAATTATAATATTTTCGTGTAATAATAAAAATAGGAATATTTTTGGCAAGATATGTGCAATATTTTTAATATTTCTCTCATATATTATATTTGGCCATCGACTTTTCCTGAAAAATTCCAGGAGCCAACATTTAAGTACCGTTCTCAAGAACTGATGGTCTTAAGTACCACCCGAATGTCCATCAGTCCAAAGGACTGATAGGACCGGTCTTAAGATTGGACTGGACCAAATAAATTAGGAGCTACAGAACACTTCTGAAAATGCACGATAAATATGTTACACATAAGAAACCAATAAACAAAACATACAGAAACAGTCTCCTTGTACACAAAATATTTTGTAATAAATATATCTATAACATACATCATGGAGCACTATATATATTCTAAACAAAGCACCCCATGACTTGTTGCCATATATTCAAACAGAGAAAAAAAGAATATTTGCTTATGAATATGGATATTGTAGTTTGATCGTATAAGTAAATGGTATTAAAGTATAAACGCCTGCAACATCTTATACATACACCTACATTATTACTACTTTTATCAGAAATATTTATATATATTACATCAGGGAGCACTATATTTAGAGCACCCTGTATACACGCTCAATGCTACATGCACACACTCGCAATATTTCACTTATACGACTACATTGCTATTTCTTAGACCAAAATATGTTTTTGATCTACATCAGGGTGTATTGTATACAGCGCACTCGGTGACTTGTTGTCATATATTCATACATTGGGACAGACATACAGATAAATATTGTTGGATTATATAGATGTTGGGGGACGGTCGATCCGTGGGTTATAGGAGGAAGCCGGAGGCGATTATGTTGTAAGGTACTTTGACTTTTTCTTATTATTAAAAGGTGGCGATATTTAAATTTAAACTCTCCGCTTTTATGATAAAAAGATAAAGTATGATATGAGAGAGACTTAAATAATATACTCATAAATGTTACCAATGAGTATTATGTATAGTAACTCCTTTTGAAAATAAAAATAAAAACCTGTTTATTTTATACTACAAAATTTAGTACACTCTGTTTGAGTCATATTATTTTTTACAACCCTACGGAAGACAAATTAACTCTTAGTGACGAATGGGTAGGAAGCAAGCAAGACTGAGTTTAAGTCCTTAATCTGATGTAAATATTTAAATATTGAATAACTATTCTTTTGCGATATATAAAAATGTTTTGTTTTTTGTCAAAAAGGAAATATATTTATAATATATACATAAAAATATAGAATAACATCAAACTTTATGCCGCTGTTGTTTTTTAATATTCTTATAAAATGTACATAACTAAATGTTATATTGTTTATCCAAGCCTAAAAGTGTACATAAGTTAATATATTTTCTGGTTGTAAAATAGTTGACAATATTCATAAACAATGACAAAGTTTTCCTCTTCATTAATTCCACTGCACCATGCTCATTTTTTGAGCAGTCCTTGCAGATTGCCAAGATTCACTTGCTTTTTTGAGAAAGTAGAAATGTGGTCCGTCAACACAAAAATATGCTAGAGTGATTTTTGTTGGTGATATTCAGAAATATTGTTTTTATTTATATTTTAAAGCTGTTCTCGTCATAAATCAACAAATTATTTTTTTCTTGTTGGTAATATTTTCCCAAAGTTACTAAGAATCTATCTAAATGAAACACCTATTAGACATATACCAGGTGGAAACTGGATATTTATACAATTGGAAAGCAAAAAAAATGGCCTCCATTCTTTAATTATACATTTAGCAAAAATCTTGAGACATGGCCAATGTCAAACTGATTTATTATACCGCTATTGTCCTCACAGATGGCGACAACCCTCTTGCAAATAAAAGTTGCAAGTAATGCGAAAGAAGTTGGGGTCCATCGCAACCCACTCCTTGTTGACGGAGTCCTTGTTGGCTTCAACCTTCGGGTGACAGATGCTACAGCCCCTCCTCTCGTTGTACACCAAGAAGGAAAAGTTGAGGGGATCGACATCCAGACTATATGGTGGCCACATTCTTTTGTCCTAGAAAGCAATGTTGTTAGCTAAGAAGGTCTGAGTAGTTTTCGCAGTGTTTGCGGGATCCCATCTAACGGAAAGACGACGTTGTCGCCGATTAAATTTTTTTTGTACCCAAAGCATTTTCTTAACGTTGTAAAATGTCCTACAAACCATTCTTGTCAGCCTGACTAAATCTGTAGGGTTCTTATTCACACAAAGAAGAGTTGATGCCCTAAGCTTTTAATCTCGTTACGATGACATTTTTCGTCTGATAAAAAAAAATCAAAAAACCGAAGGCACTTGACATACATGGCTACCTATACAATTACAATCATAGTTCTACTTTCCTCACAGAGAACCTCTTAAATCAATATAATACAAGGGTGTAAGTCTCAAGTTTCTGCAAGGTAATTAGTGTTGTAAATCGTGTGTATTTGTAGTTTTCCCGTCGTTGTGTTTTTGTAATTGGTAATTTGAATAATGAATTTTATTTTCTTTAGTAGTTTTTATGATTATTTAATTCCGGACGAGTGAACTCCCTTTCTTAAATAGATTCAATTATATTCAAAACCTGATTGACCGTGGAAAAATAGTCTTTATTATAAAATATAAATGTGGTTCGTTGACTTTTATCATGCCTACTCTTCATGCAGTCATTCTTTTAATTCTTATCCATAGTTAGTTTAACTAAGTAGTTCATTTACATAAATTTGCATTTGTTTAATTTGTCCCTCATCAATCATTCTATGATAAAAGAATAATTTTTGGTTCGCCTAACAATTATGTTTGGCTTCGTAGAACTTAGTAAGAAAGAAGTATTTAAAAAAATAAATTTCAAACTTTCAACAATCTAATGAGCCAATTTCTACACATTCTCTCTCAAAAAAAAAAGTTTTTATGTATAAAAAACAAATATTTTCCACTTTTTACAAATATGGCTCGAGATAGGCTTGATACAGACATTTAAAAAATAGTTTTAGAAACTTTTAATATTTGTTATTTATAAACATAATCAAATTATTCATCCGTATCTTCAAGAGCAAGCGCTTAAAAAGGATTTGTATTTATAATTAATGAAAAAAGCTACCAATGCTGTTGCCTTTTTCTTAAGGCTATGACGATACAACTCCAGTAAGTTTATTATATTTATTTCTTGCGACATTTTTGCTTTTGAAAAGTGTAATCAGTCAGTGAAAAAGCATTATTGTTTATGAACATAACAGTTACATGAATGAAATTTGTTTTAATGAAACAATTAGTTTTCCTTATCAGAAAAGCTCTCGTTATTTTTTGCAAGGAAGAAAAATTGGATTGTGTGGCCTTTTCAAGTACAATCAAGGTAAAACAAAAAAATCATGTACTGTTGTTATCTCTACTTGATATCAACATAAAATGATTCTATATTAAGATTGATTCAAAAAAACAAAAATTGAGAAGCAGATACAATCACTCAATAACCAACAGAGTTGGTTATTGAGTGATCGTATCTGCTCTGTTGGTATCAACAACGGGGTTGATTCGGTTCCTGAACCGTGTGTAGGGTCCTGGAGACTAGAACACTTTCTAAACGCTTACATTCCAGAAGGATGGATTCAATCAGGAACTTCTTGGTCGTATGAGTACCTCTGTTGACTCCAAGTATTCTCTCACAAGGTAATCAACAGATTCAGTTTAGGGGGGCTAAGAGGCAAAATTATCATTCGATACCATGACGTAGCAGTGATCCTGGAGCCAATCCTGAGTTTTTCTGAGTAATCAGGCTTTGGCGAAAAGACAAATTTTGCTTTAATAACATAGAATATAACTTCTCTAGAAATCATCAGTGTTGCTCTCCGATTGTAATGATCACACTCATTCGTACCTACTCAATATTTATATCTTTATCAATTCATATGTGTTCTGTCCTAAAGAATAATTATGAGAGTTTGAAAAAGAAGAGAAACAAAATTGTAGGGAAATAAAGGAAGAACAGTGTTTATAAGACCCGGGATCCGGGATGATATGGGATCTAATGATCCAATTTCAATGATCCAGGATGACGAGTCTTTTTCGAATGAACTCATTGACTAGTCGCCCCATATTCATAGTCACAATCGCAGTTGATGTTTAAAGACATGTCAGATATTGATATAGATAGAATATGTTTTAAGACTAAAGGTAAAGTTCGAACTCCCATAATATAAATACATAAAAAGGCGGCAAATATGTCATGCAGTCAAATTTCTAAGCGGCGAAATTTTTTGCTGCAAAATTGCCTAAAACTAGCAGGATTTACTCCAATGAATATTTTTCATCCTACTCCATCTGACAAATTACAGGAACATAAAATTCTAACTAGTTTATAAACATAATCCGTATGACGTCACTAAATATCCTGCTCCAAAATAGGAATAAAATGTGTAGGGATTTACTTCGAAGGGAAATGAATTTACCAGGAATAAAATTGCCGGATAGGAAAAGATGTATATTTAATTTACCAGCAATATACTGGGTTGATCTTATCTTGTGGTACACATTTTAATATTTTCAATTTTTCAAAAGTAAAAGTTAAACCAAAGGTTTTGTGGAGACTTTTATTTTTACAAAATCATCTGAAAATAGGGCTAAGTATAACTTTTATTCAATATAGCAGTCCTCGGCTCTAATAATTGCCTAAGTAAGAGGTCTATATCTTTTGTAGACCTTGACTATGTAGTCTGACTCGATCTTTGTCAACTTCTTCCTGAGAAACGCCTCTGGAGACTGGACACTCCTGTGAGAAGTAGCGCACATTCCTTCCTCCAGACGCACCTACATTGAAGAGAGAAGGGCAACCACGTATTAAGGTCCCAAAAGGCCTTGGTCTTAGTGCTACTACGACACAGAGCTCTGTCTTCAGTAAAAACAAAGTTGCTCACGAACTTTTGCACTTGCTTATCCAGAAGTTTGATCTCCATTGAGTGCTTCGTCTGTGCTGGCAACTAGATTTTTTGTTCAAAAGACATGTCTCACTGAGGCTGAGACATTGTCTGGATGTTTGGTTGTGATGTAGTTGCTGTTTTGCTTTTTTTTGTAGTCCTCCTCCTTGATTTTGTACCAATGTAATTCCGGATTGAAAATTTAAAAAAATGTCTACCACAAGATAAGATCAACCCTGCAATTACCATGTTTTGAAATATTATCCTTTGATGTTGAAAAAGGCAGAAATGTATATATATATATATTCAAGCCATGCTTATCATTTTTTTAAATAATCAAAAAATCGGCTTTCAAAATTAATATCTTTATCATTCTTTATCTGGCTTATATAAACAAATTTAGAATAAATATGCGTAGCTAACAAACTACTTGAAGCAACAATAACCTTTGTAGAAATAAACATTCTACATATAAAAAGTTGAAATAAACCGGGAAAACACAAAGGAAAATAGTAGAGTTTGTAGCATTGGTGGATCTGCTTTTAACATTTGTTGACTTAAATATAAATAAATGAGTGTTTGATAATAAAACATAAGTTTTTTATAACTATAAATATCCCAAGTGTCTTAAACAGTAATGGATAAAGAAAAGGATACAATTCAGCATAAAAATAGAACCAAAGACATAAATGTCTAAAAAACATACATCATTTATTTATTAATTCGTCAAAAGAGGGTCTATTATACGCAAGGCTCAACGGCTGTTAAAATTAGTCACAAGCCAGAAGGGTTAGTTGAAAAAAAGTATCTACTTACCTTGGGAAAAATAAAGAACTTTAGAATACTACAAATATTGGATAATTTTTCGACTTGTATAGCTAAGTTTTTGGGACTTCAAAAATAAAGAAATATAATTTCTGTGAAACACAATTTAAAGGCACAAGAAAAAATTAATCTTGTAATAGAAAAGTTATTATTCAGGTTCTTAAACACCATCAAGATTCCTTTAAACAGTAGTACCGAGTGTTCCATTAGAGTTTGAACACTTTGAATTGTAAACTTTAGCAAGATATAATTTATTAATTAACAATAGAATTTCAACAAAATTAATACTATTAATGGATGTTTATCTCAGCTCTCTTAATCATTAATGTAGCAATCCTTAGCGGCAATGATGGCTTCCAGGTGGCGGTGGAAGGCTAGGTGCCCACTGCAGAAGTATATTTCTTTTATGGGATCACAATACCGGATTAGAGTGGCTTCAAGGGCCTCGGTATTTGGATGACGGACACTGCAGGCAATAGTTGGCATAGTTTGATACGGGGGCAAAAAGTGCGGAGAAAAAGTTTAAAAGAACTCAAAATACTCGTTCAAAAGAGTCTGGCAACAAAAGAGATGGGTTTCTATCATGATTGGTGTTAGAAATTTCCTCCAACCTCACAAGGTTCTTTCTACCAACTTTTTTATAACTCTCTGGAATGCCTCGTGTGATACCCCGAGATCTTGCAGGTGTTTTCTTTAACTCCTCCGAGTCCAGTTTGGCCTTCTTGACAGAGTCCTTCTTCTTCTCCATTGTTTCAGACTTGCTGAGGGCGTAGACAATGGTCCTAGAGACGACCAACTCCTTGGAGTGCGTGAGTGGAAATTTGTTGATCACGTTCGAGTGTCATTTTCTTGACTTGCACGTAAGTTGGAGAACTCAAATTTGTGTATGCTTTAGTATGTCTAAATCTGAATTAATTTAAATCACTCAACCTTCATTAATTATTGAATGAGTAAGTTCTCAGACTTGAATGATACACACGGTAATGCAAATAAGAATTCTCATACCAAGGAGGATTTGAAATCGTTAGTTGGATATCCAATCATCGTTTTTAATTCTTTTTACTCAGCCTCGTTAGAAAACAGAATTAGTTACTTAAGGAAACGTTTTGATATTCGAGCATGTAACCTTGAATAGTATTTTGAACACGAACAGTTTTCTTTCCTATACTCAAATAAGATTGATTAAGAAATTACTTTAGACTTGAGTCTTTCAATCTGTTCTAGTGAGCATTTTTACCAAGCCGAATGCATATAATTGGTAGGCATAACAAGTACTATAAATATATAGTTATAAAAAATATAACAAACTTTTTCCAAAAAAAACTTTTGTATAAAATTATAAGTGATTACTATTACGAAAATAAACACTTAACAAAACGAGAGTTAATTTGGTGGATGTACATATATAAAAATTTAAATATGTATTTAGCGTGCGGAAATGATGTTTAACTTTCCTGATTCTTTGAACTTCCGAAATAGATTTATGAATTATTAATTTTGAGTATTTTTGTTATTTTTCCATTTATATATAAAAACTTTTGTTATTATGTTGTTGTTAAAAGAACCACACAACCCATTGATGATCGAAACTTTATTTAATTAAAAATCCAACAAATATGTGGGCTGTCAACACCAATACAAGCTTTTTTTTTTTTTTTTTTTTTTAAATTGAGTCTGGCTTACAATTGAATTCTTTGGTGACGAATTATCCAATAATTTTTACCAACAAATTAGCATAATTAACCCTCTGGGTATGCTGATAATTACACATAAAATCCCCAAAACTGTTTGTCAATATAAAAGAATGCGAAAGTAATAGACTTTATGCATAAAAAGTGCAATATTGGGCCCAATATAAGTCTCTCAAATCAAATAAAACATTTAAACTATCACTAAAATTCTTGGGTATCTTCAATCATCCAAGTAATTTGAATAATAAGCTAATAACAGAGGGGAACACTAACTTTGTACAAAAGAACTCAAGTCCAAAAATGAATTTATCTTTGAGAGCAGAAATCCAAAACTGATCTCGGGTTTTCAGTCCTCTGATTTCTCAAATATCTGGGATCATAGTAACTTGGGACTCTTATCGGTTATAGTTATTTGCAATCCCCTAAAATAA
This sequence comes from Lepeophtheirus salmonis, assembly GCF_016086655.4. Classification (NCBI taxonomy): domain Eukaryota; kingdom Metazoa; phylum Arthropoda; class Copepoda; order Siphonostomatoida; family Caligidae; genus Lepeophtheirus; species Lepeophtheirus salmonis. Next base: position 37,815,466 of record NC_052143.2, on the reverse strand, counting down.
TCCCCAAATTAAAAGTAGGATTAATAAAACTTATGTTAAAGTATTTTTATGATTAAAAAACGTTTTTATTGAATCTATTTCATGTTCTGAACTCAATATATTTCCGTTTTTAGCCTAAAAAATTATAGAATACGACACTCTTCTTTAAACACTTATAAATTATTCATAATACATTGTGATGAGGAATATCATAATTTATATTATAGAAAAATATTCGATGTATAATTTAAAATAAGATTTAAATAAGGATTGTTCCAATTCCACCCCCCGCTTAATTAATCCCCATGTAATTCAGTCAAATATGTCTATGAAATATGAGGCTGTAAATATATATTGTACAACTTTATGTTCGTTAAATGCACGGGCTAATATGATTTTTTATGACACCATCCCTGGTTAACGTTGATACGGTCGCCGTATACAACCCCTTCAAATCGTTTGTAAGGCTCCAGAAGTATCGTCTCTCTAAGATATGAGAAACAAACGTCTCAAAAGATCCCAATGGCTTTTGAATTGGACGAAACAAAATTGTTCCATCGATAAATTCTTTCCTGACAAGAAGCTTTCTTTTTAGGATAGACCTTTTGTGATAACTCTCCAAACGATCGTTTCTTGTCCAAAAAGATGGATAACCTCATCCCAGTAACAAAGACGACATTTGTAGCCTCGATAATGGTACTTGGGATCATTTCCAGGGATACGAAAACAATGCCTCCCCATTTTCCACAATAAAGTTATCAAATTCAACACAGATGGATATAGAAATGGCCTCATCGGCTCATAATCTCAATCCCCTGGATTTTTATTCTTGGTGCAAAATCGAAATTAGGCATGGGGGATTCTGTCTTCAAAATATCAATGCTCTCAAGGCTGCCATCTCGAAAAAATAGCCCAAAATTCTCCCGGATCAAATTGCTAAAGCATGTTGAGAGCCCTGTCTCAAAAAATGCATCATTGCCAAAGGCAGATATTTTGGGTAATTAATGTTTCATTAATTATCCATAAATTATATAGACATAGAAAACAGTTGCATATTTGATAGAACCACCCATATAATTAGTACAATACGAGTATTTATGTTGTTTTTTTCTGTCAGAATAATTATACGGTTGTTTTTTTCACTTGTCCAAGTGACATGTATATTCGGGTTTTTAACTTCCACTTTTTTAGATAAGAGTAAATAGACTCTAAAGCAGGTATTCCTTCCTTTTTATCACTGTGTAGCTACTAACTGTATTTTTTGAGGGAGTATCTATTTTTGGCCGAATAGAAATTTCGTACTTTGAAGATATTTGATGAGTTTTTTTTTTTTAGAAAAACAATTACTTTTTTATTTCTGATTATATTCTTGATAATCTTCCTCTAGACCAGTGATGTCCAACCTTTTAATATAATGGGCAGTATTACCAAATGTAAATATTTAAATGGGCAACAGATCCTATGACATTTAATCTGCTGAAAAATGTTATCACAAAAAAATAGTATTAAGTACATATTTATTTCAAATTTAGGGCCAAAATGACAAATCGAATATTTCAAGGGCAAACTGCTTCAAAAAAAAACAATCTGGCAACCCTGTTCAGGGATATCTGCAGAATTATGATTGATTATTATTATTTATTAATTTTTGAAAAAAATTAAAAAAATTTCCTCCATTGCATAATTTGATCGAACGACTTTTTTCTTTTTAGAATTGAAATTCTGGGGGAAAAAATTCTTTTTGTTTCCTTATATTATGTTTTCCCTCCAGATCCTAAAAAAATACTATTTGAAGTGAGAATGAGTTATGGGCCCCACTTAAAATAATAAGTGGGTGCAACGCGCCGTTTAGGCCACGCGTTGAAAAGCCCTGCTCTAGACAGTTGAATTTTGCTAAAATATTGAGCATTACTTAGTTTGCTTATGGCCTGCTCACACGGTAAATACCATACGAAAAATTTCCCTACACTTGGTGGATAGTACATTTTCAACTCTGATCATAATAACTCTTGTTAATAAAAACTTGGTCTACAGGCTGAGCAAAAATAATAAATAATGAAAACAAATAAAAATAACTTTTTATTATCAAAGTTTTTTTTAGTTTTTTTTTTTTTTTTCATGTTTGCGACATTTTTACTATCTATTTTTATTCTTTCATTGATAGCCTAAAGGATATTTTATTTCTTGATCGTATATTGATTCATATTTCCTTCCTTCTATGGCACCTTAAGGCATTGATAAGATGTAAAACTATAGATTGAACTATTGGGATGAAAACGTTACGTGTATGAGTAGAAATAAGATTATTCAAAGTGATGAAAATCGGGCGTTTGTTTTTTAATTGAAAAGTAATTGTTCTTTTCCTAAGCTGTTGTCATTATTATTTAATTTCTCATGAATGAACTTCCTTTTCTATTTCATATAAGACATCAATAATATACTAAATGGGATTGATCATTTTTGTGTGCTCATAAATGACGGAGAGTAACCCTATGCATTTTTTCTATTGTAAGTACCCTTGTTAGACTCAGAGCAGAATTGGGGATCGACATCAGAGTAATTCATGCCAATTGCTTATTTCCTTCTCTCCTTCCTCTTTTCGCCACAGCTGATTGTAGCTGCTCTAATAAAACGTCAACACAGCTAACTTGCTCTCTTCTAAACTTTCTTCTGAATTAGCAGGGTTACCATCTTGACTTTTGTTAACATTTTTTTTAAAGCCCGAAATACAAACGATTTTGATTTTCAGAATTAATAATGCCCCTCCTTCCTTTAGTTCAACAACTATTACTTCAACTAGCCTGGTTAAATTTGTAAATGCTAGGTTTGATTAAACAGGGAAAACCATAAATCATTTTGAACACATCTTAGATCCCACAACTATTTTAGATAAGGTGTACAATTTTTATACCTGATAAACCAAATCATAGGCGTAGAAAAATAAATCTTTTATTTTTCAAAAAAAAAAAAAAAAGCTTTAGTATGTGTATCTCGTTTTTGTTTTTTTTTACCAATGCAATCGGTTTACGCTAGAAATGTTATGTTAGAAAAATTTGTTATGTTTTTTAAAATACAAAATCTTATTTTTCTAACATAATCTAGCGTAAACCGATTGCATTGGTAAAAAAAAACAAAAAACGAGATACACATTACTAAAGCTTTTTTTTTTTTTGAAAAATAAAAGATTTATTGTTTAAGCGAGCGTCAATGATGGACACTAGCAAAGAGAAAATGCCCCATATTTTACAGTTTTTCTTAGATAAAGGAAAAATATTTGTGTAAATGTCAAGTAATTAAATGGATACTTTTTATAAATTTTATGAGCATTTCATCCCGTGTTTGGACCTGAAAAAAAATTTGGATTTAAAGTTACTTTTTTACTGATTACTGATGCCGAGACAATGAATATCTCAATGTTTTTACTAATAGCGAACAATTGCTCATAATTATTAGAATAATTTTTTGGACACGTCGTTCCCTTGATTGTATTTTTAGATACATCCGCAAGGGGTGGGCTGGGCGATCTGTAGACACCCAATTTAAGGAATTTTTATTTTTTTCCTAAAAAATTTTTTTTTTTTTGAATAGATATGGATTTTTGATATTTTTTTCCAAAAAAATTTAATATTTTAATAATTATTATTGAAATTTTTTTCCGATTTTTTTATTTTTATGCGAACAACTATAGATTAAATTTTTTTTTTTTTGAATAGATAAGGATTTAATTAAATTTTTGAAGGATATTCTTATAGAGTGCTTATGAATGAAAGATAATTACACGAGGATATGTTTGAGAGCTATAAGTATATGGACTCATTGTAGTAATCTTGAGGACATCAGAGTCAACGTCTTTGTTATAAATGAAGTAATCATTGTGCTATTTTCCATTCCTATCATAACAGCTTGTGAGTAATCTAATAAAACGTTATGACAGCTAAGCAGCTCATTTCTAAAATATCCTTCAAATTCTCAGGCTATTGTAATTTTTCGGTCCTTTTTTTCTTTACTAACCAAAACTTCGTTGAGTTAACAATTCTACTTATTCTTTTAAAAAAACACACATTAAAGATTCATAGTCAATTTATTAGACGTACATGCTATTTAAATATAATGTAACATTACAACGATCCCTACACATGAATTACAAAATTAAGTTAATTGACCTCAATTACCCCCACACTTTTAGTTTTTTTCTCAAAAATTGTAATGCCTGCAAAATACACAGTACTTTCAAAATGAGCTCGCTATGCCCTGGGGGACTACAAAAGTTTAAATTTATACGCCTTCATTTATATAGTAGTTTATTAAATTCTTAAGCCGTCTCACTTGCAACATTGAGACTACAAGGTTACGATCGGGTGCACTGGACGTAAACTTTTAAAGATTTCCTTCAAGCCAATGTCCTAGCTTTCTTGGTTCTCTAAGGAAACAGACGACAGACATAAAAATGGAAGAAAAAATATCACCATGAATTGTTGATATGCTTAAAATATGCTATATTTATCATTTGTCAAGTGTCGCTCTGAGGGATGGCATTTTTGTGAATACATATTAAAGCTTTATTCTCTTTGGATTTTACAAATATATCCCATCCCTCCACAATGTTTCATGCAGCAGTATTTTTAACCTCTGTTGATAATCTATTAATGAATGAAAAAAGACTTATTGCAATTGCAAAAATCCAATCTCTACCAATTTCATAGATACAAAGAAGGGTGGCCTCAGTGTTTTAGATTGAATGGACATTTAAGCGAACAACGTTCATGCTTGTGCGAACTTTTTGTTTCAAGTAAAGTCAATTGTCTTAGCTTTAGAGTCTAATTCAAGTCTTGTGTCTTTGATTGTGAGATCGAGTCACAAGTTCTAAGTCGAAGTCCCCACACCGCTGTTTTTAGAGGGTTTCAATCAAAATATTTACTACCAGAAGAATTTACAACCAAAACTTGCCCCTAGACATTGACAAACAGACAAATTTTATTTTATTCATATATGTAGAATATAAGACTCCAAATGATCCTCAGAGTTACTCTTGGTTTTTGATGAGCACCCTTACACGTATTAACTCAATAAGTAGATGTTCTATCCTCAACATTCTGAGCTGGATAAAATATAAAAAAAAAACATTTTTCATGTTCCTAACAAAAAAGAAATTCGAAAGGATATAAAAGTTATTTACTTCCTGAATAAAGATTAAAATACTGCTTTAATCCTTGCTTTACATAAGTTAATGATGATAGACATTATTCTAACCTATAAAAAAGATTAATAAAGGTTTTTTTAAGCTACCCTATGGAACAAAAAGAGACTTTGATTTTTCCTTTCTGAAAATGTAAAAAGGGATGCGCGCTATACGCGGATCATCAAATTTCCCTAAGTTTTTTTTCCTCAATAATACAACTTTAGCAAAAAAATTATTATATACTTTCGTAGTTTCGAAAAGTGTCTATCAAAACTATATCATCCAATATAACTTAAAATATATTTTTAGTATCTATATTGACTAAGTAAAGAGTTTTTGTCTTTTTTTCATAATTTGATAGAGATCTGCGACCTAAAGATGACCTCTTAGGACAATACAATTTGGTATTGGTAAATTTTTATACTATATGGCAAGTTTTGGCCGCTATCTGTAATCGAAATTCGAAAAACCCGTCTTATATGTTATTTATATAATTCTCTAAAGATATTTAAGACAATGATTACGAATCAACAACAAGGCTTTTTTAGTCAGTTCCTATTTAATATCAAACAACTACGCAATATTTCTTATAAAATCATCCAATTATGAGAAAAAATAATTTTATGGTACAAAAAACTGTTTTTGTAAAGTATTTAAATTTGAGTATAAATAACACTTTTTGGTTTCCGAGAGGAAAAGGTAGTATATTTTTTTCTTTGCTTCTTCTCATTGCTTTTTCTCAAGATTGGATGCTTTGAAGCGCAAATAATTGATCATTCATTTTCAAAAGAATATATTATACGTACAGTGGAGTCTCGACATACGAGTGAGCCATTATACATTATTTTGTAATTAGGTCATTTGATGGATTCAATCCCTAATTTTATTTGAATTGCAAGCCCAGAATGAGTTACAACCATTCTATTGATTTGATATTTGATATATGAGCTGGGTCACGGAACAGTTAAAAATTACACCTATATGTATTTCTAGAGATTTTTTTTTTATTAGTGAGGCGTAATTTTAAAGTTGTCACAGATCTGTAGTACAGGGTCGGACAGAAAAATGTGCACAGAAATATTACCAAAGTTGTAGTATATTTCGATTTATTTTCCAAAACTTGTATCATTATTCTTTCAGTCTTAATAAGACGACATCTTTGTATAAAGTTTTATATTTCATGCGTGTGTTCTTGAATGATGGAGATGAACACTAAATATTTGTGGGGTATTTATAAGTATTTGTTGTACTAGGAGTATAATTGAGCATCAACAACGAGGTAATTCTTGTCTACATATCTCTTTACTACTAGATACGGAGTAGGATTGGGGTTACTTCCATTATCACATAACTGCTTGCAGCTAATCTAATTAAATGTCATAAGGGTTAAGCGTTTCTCCTTACCTTGCTTGTACAAAAATGAACAAAATTGTCATACCATTTATTTACGATTTCATCCGCTTTATTTATAATTACAAGGTTTCCTTACGCTACCAAACGACAGCTGGAACAAAAATAGACAAGTCTTTTAAATATCCAATTTCTCCAAGTGTAAAAATGTCAGAGGAACAATAAAAAAGGCAACTTGTCTCAGATCTTCTCCACGCCGGTGTCAGTGACTAGAAGGCTCCAATGGCCATTGTCATCTTCATCCGGACTACCTACACCATAAAAAACTCATTTTTATCCAAGAAGAACCAACACTTCTGCAGCAACAATATTGCTGACATCTGGCCTGCCCGCATAGTGACATTTTTCTAGCTCTCATCTCAATCCCTTGGAATTTTCAGTTTTGGATGTCTAAGAGAAGTATGTCTCCCTCATCTCTTAATCAAATTTGGATTAGCTCCGAGCTGCAATCATAACTGTTTGGTACACAATGTGTACAACCATCATCGTCAAGAGCTATAAATATCTCGCCGGCGTGTGAGGGTTGCTATTGCCTGTGAAGGAGGGCATAGCGAATAAAAATATAGTATTGAAACATATTACCAATTTGTTGTGAGCTGAATTTTTTTGATTTCATAAAGAAATCACGTTGTTGTTTTTTTCCATTTATTCACGTTACTGCAAGTTTTAGAGCATCACTCTGTACTGTGTATTTTGTTGTCAGCTGAAGATGTTTTTGCTTCTTCAAAACGTTCATTGATTCAATGTAAATGACCTACTTGTCAGCTGTGTTGTTGAACAATTATCAGCAATTATTGAATAATAACTCTAGAGTTTTGAAGAATTGACTAACAGTTACAAACTGATTAATGTCTTTTTTAATGTGTTTTTTTGGAGGAAAAATTACGAGATGTAATGCAAGACGTGATTTATATAATTACCCACATTTTAAGTATGTAAATCTCACATATATACATTAACTATGGGATTACAAATTTCTTTATTGGGGGCTGGCAACGACGCTTTGATAAGTCCTTATGATGTAACTGTATACCCCTGAAAATGAAAGCTGAGAAAGAGATAAGATAAAAAGAATACTGTTACATAAAAAGAGTCAAAGATTTTTCTCCACTTTATAAATAAATAAATCTAAAATATATTAAATGCTCTTTTATAATATTAAAAAATAGTCAAAAAAAATTTTTTTTTTTTTTTTTTTTTATCATTTGCTTTCTCTTTTTATATAAAATGTCTTATATCTATGTGAGTCGTCTTTTAGTTATTGATGTTGTTGAAAATTTTGCTATATTCTTATCTTAGAATTGAGTATGAGTTACATATGTATTCTTTGACAAACCATTGTCAATTTCTATCATACAAATTATTCTTATTAGCCATTTTTGTGTATCACAAATTGTACTCAGAGTAACCAAAATTAATTTTTACACCAAAAGAAGGATAAATTGACAAAGTTTTAATGGAAAGTGCATATCCCGGCCAATATACAAAGGGGTGATTCCAAACTTGCGGAAGCTTTTAATTACAATTTTATCCCCGTTATTATTAATTAAGAGCTTTCATTGGACAACAACGCGACAGCTGAATCAAAAATAAACCAGTTTTGTTTTTATCCCATGTATATAAGTGTAATAATTTCGGAGGAATAACAAATGTGGCAACGTGTGTGCACTTTCCTCCTCTCTGGTGTCACTTCCAAGAAGGCTACAGAAACCGCTGGTATCTCCCTCCGGACTACCTACAACATCTAAAAGACAATTACATCTTCATTATTCACCAATAAATCTTTAAAAGAGATCAAAAATGTATCCTTGTGTGGCTCGGAGAAGAAAATCTCTTTTCATTTATTTTACGAATGTCCGATAATAAGCTCATAGCAGCTTCCTTTTTAAACATCCATACCTGAGACTGATTGTTTGTTGATGTATTCCCTTTTCTATAAGAAATCCAACAAAATTGAATTAATCATTTCAAAAGTCCTACGCGTTCTCTACTATGTAAACATTTATGACAGCTAAGTTGCTGTTATTCAAATTGTCCAGACATTTATAGCTTTATAAAATATGACCTGAGACAAGCGGGATACTTTTTTAGTTGCAAACATAAATAGTGTTTTTATTTTACAATACTTTATAATTTTATTATTTGAGGAGAGAACTTCCAACTATAAAGTATGTGTGCTCATATCTGACTAATCTTGACGATTTGTTGAAGGGGTAATAATTGTAAGTCCCTGTTGGTTTTGGAGAAGAATTTAGGATCGAGTCCAGGTAAATCCTACTTATTTCCTTCCTTGGTACGAAGTGGCATTTGTGTATATTTCTTTAATCTCAAAGGAGCTTTTGGATAATATTTGTTTACGTCATGACAGTTAAGTTGCTCTTCTCCTAGACAAACTTCAGAATAACCAGCTTAATTTTCGGTTTATTTTATTTTTACAAGCCGGCAAGCAGTGACGACGCTAACCCCTTTTTGGGAAATAATGTATATGACAATTTATTTGCCAATCTTTATTCAGTCATTCACAAATCTTTCATGACTGGCTCCATAGTGAAGTCAATCACTCAATCTAACCACCTCCAGGCTCAAAATCAGCTTTCAACCTGGCCCTGAACCGGACACAGACCTTGATGATGAACTACTTGTCCATATTGGCCATTGCCTTGATAATTGAAGCCTACAAGAAGTTAACATTGATATGTGTTTATTGAACTATCTCTCGAAGGCATCCTACATATATTAGTTAAATAAGTTCAAATCCGGGTAGCTATTTCGGCCAAGTTTCCTTTGAACAAAACCTAAAAGCCTTCAATTGTTTGTATTTCCGGAATAAATCCAGTTCCAATTGACCGATTTGGACATACTGCATTAATTTAACATTCTAGCATGATATCAGATCTGTAAACATCTATTTAAGCTGTCCTACATCATTATCTATGGAGTTATTTTCGTCTTCTCGGAAAGGAGGCACATAATAGTGGGCGCATGGCGTTTGTACCCCGTGGGCATCTCATATAAAAAAATGTATTACTTTTCCGACAGGTGTGCGGGCAATTTAAAAACTGTAAAGCCTTCTTGAATCTCACGTTCCACCAAGAGGACTTTCAATTGTCTGCTGAGTGGCATTTTTTCCCCACAAGCCACAGCAAGGAACTTGCAGATGGTGTAGGTGGCACTATTGAAAGAGAAACTACGAATGAGAGCCTCCGACGTCCTTAAAAAAAATAAAATTACAAAGTCGAATGATTTATTCGAATATGCACTGGACAATAGGAAAAATATAAAAGATATATTTTTGCACAGAAGAAGATTATGAAAAAGAAAAGACTATTTTAAAAAGAAAGGTTTGGTTTTGCAAAAACCATTTATGGTACACAAAAACTTCATTCATTTATTCCCAAATTAGACCTATCACTAAGAGTTCGCTTGTACAGTGAATAAGAGGAGTCAAAAGTTGAATCTGTTATGTAAGGTAAGTTTAAAATGAAAATGATTGACTCAATCATATTGTTATTTTATAAAATATATAAATTTTCAATTATATTATACTTAAATAAGAATTCTATTTTAGTTTATTAATCAACAGAAAATATGGGCATTATATATAATACGAGTTTAAATATAGAACAATAATACCAATATGCTATAAAAGCATGTCTATATTCCTTTAAATAATGCTCTTGTTGGAAGTGATTCCATTAAGATCCCACTCTGAATTTTGGATATGTTTGAAAACATAAACTGATACATGTTCTCTGAAAATCAAAACAAGGTTTACTACTTTGCAGGGGCGCTACTTTGAAGGCTGCACAAGAGCCCCAAACTTTTATTTTTGATTAAAATAAGATTAGGATTGAATATAAGATAAAGTTTGTGTTCTTATGCACCTTTCGACGTACTTTTTTTTGTAATCAAGCAACTGCAACCAGAATTATGGCCTTCTAGACAGTACTTTTCAAACGCATTATGCCCAACTTTGAGAGGGCCCATAACGTCAAAGAATCCTCATATTGCACACACTCTTTTATTTTATATAGAAAAGCCAGCTCACCAAAAATCATCAAAATCGGAGATGATCATGCCTTAAATTGTAAAAAAGTGTATACACTTCACGTGGAATGACCCATATATAATAAAGCTTTTTTTATTCCCTTTTGATAAAAGCAATCAACGACCCTTCCGGCATGTCATATTTTATTCAAATCTAACATTTATATATTTAATTCCTTAATTAGCTCTGGTCATAGAAGAAAATAACTTATTTAATTTTTCACAAATAAGTAAAAAAGAGAAAGCTCTTGACAAAGATAAAAAAATATTCTAATAAAAAACTCATCAATTAAAAGGATTACGAATTTTTAAAATTATCTACTTAATATTCGTGTAGTATTATATTACTTCTTCCTTTTATTATTGCCCCAAAGAAGTTACAATATGTAGATCTTAGTACTCATTATACAAAAACTGTTCCTTGGAGGCCATATTGTGTTAAAAAAAGAATTAAAAGAGGAATAGAGCGAACACTCATTAGTTCTTCACTTTATATCCTATCCGAGAGAAAAGGAAAATAAAGGGCTATCATGTGATATAAAGATGATTATTGTCGCCCATCTTAAAATTTATAAGAATAGTTTTATTACCCTCCGTTACACAACTGGGATATTTTATACCCCAAAATGAATCGTTTTTAGTATGCTTCTCAAACATTCAATTATATTATATGTGATTTTTTACTTAACTTGATAATGCTTAGTGTAGGATTTATTCGTTGATTTGGTATTTATTAATTGAGGTTTTGTGAATTCAATTAACTAGGCTGCATATTTATTTTTATTCCTTAACTTATATTCATACAGAAAAGTTCATTACTGATTTGATTTTCAATATCCGCATTAAGCACTTAATATATATTTTTTATAAAAAGATAAAAATTGTTGTTCTTACTATAAAAAACGACAAATTATATCGTTTTGAAATACAAAACCCATTTTGTTAATATTATTTTATAATACAGATGTAATTTCTATCAATGTATTATATCCATTGGAGTATTTTTTACCATTTTAACTAGTCGTGTGCCGGGGGCTGATTTTTGCTGCATGAGTATCTTCGAGTTTCCAAAATAAAACGCTCGAGGAATTATGTTCTATACTCATTACTCCCTTGAATATTCGTTACTTTCCCGAGCACATTTGCTCGCTAAAAATCTCGTTAAACAACAAAACTATATATATTTTTTAAATTATTGAAACTTGTGATTTAAAAATTGTTTACGTATTTAATTTGAGGTAAAACTTGGTCTAACTGCTATATGAGATGCAAGGTTGACCCTTTCACAATCTTCAAGTTCAACTAGAGATTCGCAAAGACAAACAGTCATGAGGGTCACCAACTTCACCATTACTTTCCTCATGATTAAAATTCTTAAGGGCCAATTTTTCATTATTCACGAGCTCAACACCAGAAATTATTTTTTCGTCTTCAGAATAGTTATTTATTGAATACGAATACATATTAAAATTGTAACCCATAAATTCACTTCAAGGTGTAACGACTATTTCAACAAAGAGGATAATAGTAACTAAGATAATGCTCTAGTAAATAAATGTTGCAAGTGTTAGATGAATGGGGATTATGTATATGCTTAAGTCTCAAGGGATTTGCCTAACAAATTAGTAGCTAGTCGATTGAAAATCAAATTTGACCATTCAAAATTATCTTTAACAAAGACTCTTCCCGCATGCATTTAGAAATATTCATTAATTTATATTAATGCAGCCAATTTTTACGTTTGTCTATTAGTCTGAGGAGGAATTTTAAGAGTGTATTTAATTAACTGTGTAACTCCAAAAAATCTCGATTACTCCGGCTAGTCTAAAAAGAATCAAACAAAGATTAATTTTCAAACGAACTGTGGAAAAAAGGACCCACTATTAATTGCTCTTGTCGTAGTCTTTGGAATAAGAAATATTTATATGATTTTTGATCAATTCATTTCAAGGCTTTAAAATTTATATAATCAGAACCTAACCAACATTTATTCAACATCACTACCCATAAAAGTAAAAATAGGCCAAAGCTCACACAAATGTGACTTCTCATAGTAAAATTGTACAAGAGATTTATTTAAAAAAATCCTAAATTAACCATATAGACTGACCTTCCTTGAATAAGATTTGAAACTTGTTTATTTTATTTATATAACATAAATATTTGTGGCCTGATAAATACATTAAACTCTAAACAAATACCAATTTGATCACAGTTTGTATTTCAAAATGCTTATTTTCCCTTCATAGCTTAATTTACTTTATTGGAGGAGGATATTATAAAGGGTGTTTAGATCAAATCTTTTTTTTTTTAAATCTTTAAATTCTCAATAAGTTCACATTTTTGGGAAGATTGACTTGAAAATTGATTTGAATTGTGGAAATGTTGAGAAAAAAATCATTTGATTTATTTACCTGTATTATTAATAGGAAGGAGAAGCAGGCGTTTAAGAGGTAGTAACTTGGCATGTGGACCTTTGTTTCCTTGATTGATGCTATCAGAGAGTCTTTGTTGGCATGAGATCTACGATTCGTTTTAGATTGAACATATCTTCAGACAAAATAATCAGTAGGATTAAGATCGAGACCGCTGGAGGGTACTCTGGATCTGTTACCATGAGTTTAAGTTCTCTTATCTATGAAGTTATTTATATCCTTGGCCGTAGGGGACACAATAATGTCTGCACAGTGTTCCTATTTGGAAGACATCTCAATTATTTTATTTTTCCTCTTGTACAGTTTTTACAGATAAATATGATGAGATGACTTACATAAACATAGATTTGAGGCTTGCCAAGATATTGAGGTTTAAACTTACTCCGGATTTAAAATCCTCAACCTGTAAATGTGGCAACACTTAAAACGATTCATACTTTTAAACTACTCCTACAAACATTGATGATTATTTGACAACCATTTGAAAGAGTAGTGGGGAAGACACACGGCCAATAAAGGCCATAAAGACTATAAAAGATATAAAAGTTATTCGTTTTTCGTGCTTTAACTACGTAATGGCTTTCACTTTTTGAGTTAAAGAACTTAAAAATATGAGTCATTTTCACGTTCTTATATTTTTATATTTATGGTTCATTCCACGAAATTTTTTAGAATCAAACAGATTTGTCACAAACTTAATGTGTGGCATTATTGATATTAGTCTTCTTTAAAAATGAAATATTGTATCCGTAATTCAATACAACTCTGAAATTTTGAGGTTTTAAAAATGAGGAAATAAACCATCGTAAGGCAATGTAATGATGAACAAGTATACCGACTGGTTCATTAAAATATGAATTTTAAATTTAAAAAAGAATTGATAAATGAAAATTTTTTTGAATGTTTTACTCAATATTTTTTTATCAAAGATGGACACCAGCAAAGAGAAAATACCTCTTATTTTACCGTTTTTCTTCAAACAAGGGTAAAACGTAAGCCATGCGGCTGAAATTGTGACTAGTGTTTATGCTTCTGATAATGTTACAGCCAATTCGGTACAATTCCGGTGTCGCCGATTCCGATCCGGTAATTTTGAAAGCCTATTATTGAATCTATGGATGAAATAATGGAAATCTTTGAGTCTGTCCCTCATAAAGTCACTGTTTTACTTGCCAAAAAGATAAACATTAATACATTCAATTAATTAAAATTATGGATTTATTTGTATTGATATGATGAAAAAAAATTTTAAAGTAAAAAAATACACATTTTGTCACCATAATTTTTAATTTTAGGATAAAAACTGATTTTGAAGAATTAAAGTAATTTTGGGGGGGAATTGTATTTTATAAAATATGCTAATTTGTTTTTGCCATAATTTTGACATACATACTTTGACTCAATCCGACTCAGAGCTCTAAAGTCTTAAATATGAAGAAATTATAATTTTGATGTTTTTTTGATTAGTGAAGGATCGTACACCAAATCAATGATAGACAAATTATAATACAGGATCGATCGTTTCTATAGTTATTGCTACACTTCATTTAATTTTTCAAGGGCTGCAAGTAATTGAGGCCCCGAATTGAGGCAGATATTAGAGATGAGGCCTCACATATTGAATAAACGTTGTGCCAGGAGGCACTATTTTCAGATGATTTTGTCAAAAAAAAAGTCATCACAAAGGCTCACATATTGAATAATAAATGTGCCAAGCATATTTTTTAGATGATTTTGTAAAATAAAAGTCCTCATCAAAACCTTTCGTTTGAATTTTACTCTTGAAAAATTGAAAATATTAATATGTTATCCACCAAATAAGATTTAGTATTTTCAAACTTTGGAACATTTTATAATATAATTTTTGCAATATTCACAAAAATGAGCCAGTTATTGAGGTTTATTTATACTGTGAAATAATTAAAAATCTATTAGTATGTAAAACACAAATAATGTTGTAATGGTTTTTGACCTCATATATTTCAAGGTTTTAAGAAAAAGTATTAGTTGGTGAAGCCATTGAACTACAAGTAATTTTGTGATTTATAACAATCGTAGCTTAATGTATAAAGTGTTTTTTGTACATTTAATCTATTTTACTATAAAAAGGTACGTTCGATAAAACCACATTTATTTATTTTTTGCAATCATGTGTGAGTCTATAATAAGGAGATCTCATTTTAAGGCCACCATTTTGTCGATTGTTTTCTGTTTATTTAGGTAGAAAGGGGTTGATAGTTTATTTGGTTAAAGAAAATATACTATTAAAGGACTTGTTTGCTGGTTAAAGGTACATTAATCCAAAAGGACTATAGACTACTTTTTTTTATAAAATAAGCTATTTTGTTAGTACCTGTCAATGTTTCTCCCTTATTAGTGTTTTAAATGTTGATTGATTCAGTTGGAATTATATTTGATTAAGTAGGGAACGTTTCTTAGCAATTGTGGAATAATCTTTTATATATATATGATAGAATGTATGTGTTTTTATACACTGTTGGGCATATGAGACTGAAAATTTACAGATGTGCTTTTTATAAACTTGGTCAGGTTAAAACAGGGATGCCAATTTGGAGAGTCATGTAAAAGGGGATTATTCAATACTCAAAACACAAAAATTGGAGCTCAAATAGAGGAATAAAGGGGTTGAATTAAAAATCAAAAAGGTACTGGCGTCTCAAAAAACAACTATACGAAATTGTACACTTTCTAAATTTATTCAAAATCAAAAAAAGTCATGGCAAACTAAAGAAACTGGCAAATATTACAATTTCGTTTTTGTTTTTTTTTAAGGTGCAAAAAATGTAATAAGACGATGGAATATTGATTTGTAGATCAAATAAGTTTGATAGAAATTGGGCTAGAGATTTTTTTGCATATAAATTTGACACATAAAAATTGATGATTAGCTTGAATATCTGTCATTTTATATATATTTTTTCAATTTTTTTCATTCTTTTTTTCATCAAATGTGAATTTTCTATTTGTAAGAAGAAATTCCACATAGTAATGCACTTTGGATATAAAATTATATACCTCAACACAGTAACAATTTAGTATTTTCAAATTTGGGAACATTTTATTGCATATTTTTTGCAATATTCACAAAATGAGCCAGTTATTAAGGATTATTTATTCGACAACATTTTTCTTCATATTTATTTTTGTTTTTACATGTGCGAAAAAAATCTTGGTAGGTTTGTGTTCTTCTTTTAATGCCAATAAATCCTATTAAATACTTTTGTACAAAATTACTGTAAAACAGTTTTTATTTCCAATTTTCTTCTCCAATTTCAATTTGTACATTTTTTGACTAAAATAAAAGATGGACTTCTCATATAAAGGCATTTGCCCATTCATATTTGTTGATATGTTATTTGAAGTTCATAACTTTTTTTTTTAAATTGATAATAATACATTTTATATAATATGCTGGAAGTATATTATAATGCCGCTAAAAATACCATCAAGCTCGCACGAGCAACCCCAGGTAACCCTTTGCAAAAATATTCCATCAATCTTGAAGAATTGATGAACTGCAAGGGAATTATTTTTGAAACGTTTTCCTCTTACTTTCTTGGGGAATGGTTCCGAGCTACCATATATATAACGATGTGAATGAATGAATCTGATAGCTGCTATAAAAATAAAGTTTTCAAAAGTGTATTTTGTACCATATGGCTATTGATTTATTTATGTAACAAACTCGTTAATAATGACGAATTACTAGTCAAGATAAATTTAAAAAAACAATGAATGAAAGAGATTTCTTAAAGAGAAATAATATATTTGAAAGAGAGTTGATATAAATATAAAAATCACAGCTTCTCTTCACCCCGGCACTCTTTCTATCATTGAAGAAGTCTTCTCATGTGCATATAAGGCACATCACTTAAAGGCAAACCAGATTTTTTTTTTTTTTTCAAAATGGATTATCGTTTTTTTAGACTCAAATATACATATCTATATTTATAAAAGTATACAGTTTTTTCCTCCAAAATGAAGTTTAGATTATATTTGTATTTTTCGGTTAAATATCGTCAATTTATATTAAGAATTTTTTCTTTTTAAACTTCTGGGTATGCTGCAAATTGCACTTAAGATACCAAAATTAATCGTCACAATTAAGGAATGAGAAATTGATAGATTTAATTGGCAAGGGTGGAATTTTGGGGACAATATAAAAGGGTGTACCCAGGATTATATTTTTGGGAGGCTTAGTATTTGGAAATTTATTAAAAAAAATTAAAAAACTAGAAAAATTTTGTATCAAAGATTCAAATATCCCTAACTATATATAAAACATTGTAAATATTGAAAAATTTCATAAATTTATTACTATTCACAGAAATTCCGATTTTTGGAGAAAAAAATTGAAAAATTAAATAAAATTTTCTTCTAAAAAGGAAAAATTCCTTAATTTTAGGGGGGAAGGCCCTTCCAGCCCACTATATACTGTATTGAAAATACATAATTTTGAAATAACATCAATTGGACGATGAAGTTAAAAAAAAGAATTTAAATCTTTAATAAAACATTCGCATTAAGATTAGCAATATGGAAAATTCCATCGAGGTTGTCTTCTTTTACTATCCATAATTTATAGACCATATATGGCGTTTTAATAATAATTGCATCAACTCTTTCATTATTTGAAGTAGAGAGGAAATCTTTTTTATCTAGTTGTTTATTGAATAATGTACAAACCATTTTAATAACGTCCCCATCAATTTTAGATAAAGATTTACATTCACACAAAATATGATCGGTCGTCTCTTTTGAACATTGACAGAAGAAGCAAATTCCCTTTTCGTCATTTAAATTCTTTGAAGCAACCTCGAGAGTCCCGGAGAATATTCTGTATTAAAAACATCTTTCGTTCCAACTAAAAAAACTTATTGCCAATTGCCTGAAGGATTTTGTGGCTACGTTTTGAAATGCTGCGTCGTTCCAAATATGCGTTGAATGGTGTTAAGATTGGTGTTTACATACGTTTTCTCAAGTAAGAAGTACTTGTATAACATGATTTCAGTCTAAAAGTGACGAGGGGACGTTTTACTGAAATGTTTGGTCCAAAAAAAAATGAATAAAAGACAAAAGCCATTATATTCATTAGACAATCTGTCAAGTTAACATTTAGAGAAATATTGGAGTTTATGGTACACACAGGGTTTTGGTTAATGCAACCTCTAGTTGTCATATCCCATCGTAAAGATAATCCAAACTTTTAGACTACTTCAGTAGCACAATCACAAAAAAATTTAAAACTCTCCGAGTATAATGACAACACTTTAAAAACATCCAAAAGTCCCAACTTAGCTGAAATTCCACGTGGTTTACCTTTAAGAATTCATTTAAATGAATTTTCCAATAGTCGTCATTCCCCCCATAACTTTCTAATCCAATAGAAGTTCAGAATTTCCATAGAAAACCTCAATCCACTACACCCAGGCTCCCAAAGTTCAATGGGTTATGGACTCTTTGGTGATTCGTGTTTTTTTGGTTTTTTTGGTCAATAATTTCAAGTAGAAATCTTCTAGACATAATATTTCCGTAGCGATACTGTTGTTGAAAGGTGTAATCTGGAAGAGGTGTTTTACTTTAGGAATAATATAAATATTCCATGCCCTGATTCTATCCCATACTTTTAAATTGAAAGAAGAGAAATAAGAAGCCGTCTTCCTAATTCTCAAACAAATCTCTCTCCCATTCATTTTGCAACTTCCTTCGCCTATCCAAGATCCTAAGAGCTGTAACTTTGATTTCAATTTAAAATGAAGCTAACCCTTTCTAGGTAACCCGCTATAAGGACTAATAATTTCAGTTTTCTGTTCATTCAACAGCAGACCAGATAATTTAGAGAATGAAGACAGGGACCCAAACGTGTTTTTGATTGATTTTATTGTCATATACGGACTCCCGCAAAACATCATTGTTAAGTCGTCTGCATAACATAGACATTTTAAATTTGAGTGTGGCAACTGAAGGCCTTTTATCCCATCTCTATGATATATTTATTGTATTAGCCCATCAAGGCATATAATAAAAAATATTTTGGGACAGAGGATCTCCCTGACGAACGCCCCTGTTGTTTGAAAAATATTCAAATTCGTTTTTGCATTTAATGATTGTACGAGTACGCACTAAGGTAACTGCAACCATAGGTATTATAAAATCACCAAATCCTTTTCGGTACAGCATTTTAATTATGTACTCATGAGACAAGCTATCGAAGGCCTCGGCAAAATCCACTTCCATCACTTTTAAGTCACAGTTAGACTCGACAAGAGTCTGTAGCGTACAAGGGATACTATCCATGATCTTGTTTTTTTACAAAACCATATTGTGATACATGTAAAATATTATTTAGAGCTCCGTAACTTTCATTCAAAGGGCGGAAATAAACAGAAATCCAGCTCTGTATATATAAAGGAAATAGGCTCAAATGTCAATTCTCAATTATACACTGACTTTAACAATTATTAACAATTACAAATCCTCACTGTTACACGTTGTCGTTTATGAGCCCACAAACTAATAATCTATATATACCCATATAAAATATATTTTGTGTGTGTACTTTGTGGTTGCCCACAACGTCGGACCTAGGAGGTTGAACGTTTGTATGGACACCTTTTTTGAAACTGGTCAAGCTTAGACAGGGTGCCGGTTTTTGGAATGGAGGTCATACCTAGATTGGGGCTTATTCTATACCCAAAACACAAAAACTGTTTTTGTAGCACAACAAGACTAGATATGCGGTGAAATTTTAATCAAATTAGTGAACCTCCTTTTTATAATTTTAGTTAGTGAGCTAAGCAAAAAATGAAACCCCAAAAATATAACGAATTTAGTATCATGATGAACAATTGAACAGTTACAATAATTATGTCATATAAATTTTGTATCATGTAAACTCTTACGTACATTTGCAATCGTAAATATCCGGCTAAATGCTAAAAATACTTATATTAATAGAAGACATCAATAACAAATGAATCCTTATTTTAAAACAATCTGAACAACCTGTGTTTAGGCTTTTAACAATATATAATTTGTAATTCTAGATGTTGAAAGCCCTACGTTTTGATTTCAGGAAAGTATTTCTAAGAAGTATTGATTAATGTATACGAATTGTTGAAATGAAATTTTGATGAAGTTTTTGATATTTTGATGAGGTAGTGACAAAAAAAATCTAGGGAATTAAAAATGAAAACAAAGACTTTTCAGCAAAATGCTTTATTAAATAAACTAAACCTCCCTTAAAAATGGTTAAATATAGAAATAAATCCTAAAAAAGGCATTATCATGATAAAAAAAAACTTCCATAAAATTTGATTGAATGATTTAGGGGCATGCTGAAAAGTATTGACGATAAAATGTACATTCAAAGGAATAAAAAAACATTTTGGGATCTATAATGTCCCAGTTAACTAACGCAAGGTTCTTAAAAAGAGTTTGCATTCTTATGAAATAAATATGGACAACATTAATCACTCTAATATCACATGGAAATCCCATAATACCCCAGATAACTAACAGAAAGTTGAGAATGAAGGAAATAATGTTAACAGTTTTGAAAAAATTACAAAAACAACGCAATTTTGCACGTCTGAAAGGTTACTTTTGTTACAACTCTATATTTACAAATATGTTAGTTAATGGAGAAGGTCTATAAAACTAAGGAACTTTTATAAAGGTATATCCTTAGCTATCAAATGACTCTGTTGGAACTCAAAATAATCAAAGGCTTGAAATGAGTTTCAAAGATGTATTTAAATAAGGAAAAGTTTTGTAAAATCCTTACAAAATGTATTCCGAAGAAGAAATATAAAATGATTATCTGTCAATGTGTATCTTTTATTCAATATATTATATATAAATAAATAAAAAAAGGGATATTAGAAGAAGGGGAGAAAAAAGGAAGAAAAAGTTCTCCTTTTCTTTTCTTTCAATAACAAAAAGAATAACACAGAAATATTGTTAGAATACAACAACAGACGTTTGGTATATACAAATTGATCCATTTTTAATTCATTAGAAGAGGAAGAAAAAACATGCGTCACATGATAAAGTTGTTGTTCTTCTTTTTCTTAGTATTAGTAGTAGTAGTACTGGTGGGTTAAGGGAATCGTAGAAAGGGGGAGCCCATGACCTTGAGCTGCTCCTGCCTTTCTCTTTTCTACTTCTTCTTCTCCTTGCTCCATAAAAACTGCTCTCCTTTTTTTTTTTCCTCCCCCATTTTTTTCCCTTCCTTTTTCAAAATTTTCCCTCCTAAAAAATATGTAGCCATTTTTCTTATTAACTATAGGACCATATAAATAAATTGAGATTCACTGTTATTCCATTATTTCATAGTCAACTGTTATTATTCTGTGAGGGGGAGGGGGGTTATCATGTTATTAGTATTTCTTTATTTTTACTTTACAAGTTCATACATAAATATAAATACAGCTGACATGAAGTTATGTAGTAAGAGGTCCCTACACTGTCTTATGATTTGAAGTGACCTATGGAAAATTGCATATTCCTACGTTGTCATCATTAAATAGCACATCTCGATCAATTTATGAAAAAAGCCAAAAACTCTCTTCTGAGTAAATCTAGATACTAAGAGGACATTTTTAGTTATTTTGCATTAAATAGTTTTAATGGATATCCATATATATAAGGTATATGGATTTTTTTAGAATCACCTCGGCGCCAATCTACACACATAAAGCTCAAAAGAATAACTTCTCCCGAGAGCGTTGTACATAAACTTTGGCAATTTTTTTAACCTAAAAATAGTGAGGTTAGGATCATTTGATAATCAGTGAATAGTTCTGTTTTTTTTTTGCTTTTTTTTTTCAGAAAGGAAAGATTAAAATTATTTTATATTATCCTCTATTATTTCTCGATAGGGTCGCTTTAAAATTAACATTTTAAAGTGTTTTTTATACATTTCAGTAATGCCTATTGTAAGTAATAAATGTAAAATACTGATAATTGCTGTATTTTAATCTTGATTGACGAAATAAAGAACTTTTGTCTCCTTTCAAACTTTGATCTAGATGTGTTACCTAATGATGACATCGTAGAAAAAAATTAACTCATTTTTTTACCAATTGAAAACTTTTCCACGCGATCCCTTATCGAAATGGGGAAAAAGTTGCAAATCAAACCGGTCTAATGTATATATATATTCTTATAAAATATACAAGTATAGACTGGTTTCAACGTAAATGGGGCATAGATAGAGATGGGATTTGTGTAAGAGGGCAAGAAGAAGGCGGAAGCTAAACATGTGGTGCTCCTGAATTGTTAATAACAGCTGCCTTTTATATATTTTTGGAAGAAAAAATGAATAACTACTATAAATATAAAAACTTTCTACATTTAAAATAGCATTACTCCAGTGAAAATATTATAATAATATTCATGTTTATATATATTTTTTTTATTATGCATTTTTAAATCAATATACACCAAAGATAGGCGATAATTCTTCTTTTAGAGGAAGATGTTTACAACCACACGACTTATCAAATAATGACCCAAAAGAAGAAAAAGCACATACATCCACCGTTTTTCCTTTTCGAACCCCTGTACTTAGTTTTTTCTTTACATGTATCCGTTCTTTAGGCATAAATAAATGTACGGGCAATTTTCCTTCCTTTTTTAAATTTGAGTTACGTTTGGAAAGTGTTTGTTATCAAACATAAAATCCAGGCCTCTTTTTAAGTTTTTCTTTTTTATGACCTCTTTTATTTCAAAGACACAAAGCCCTGATCTCTTACGTTAGAGTACCTATCTTATGCCCTCTCTCAAAACCGGCCCAGCATATAGTAGGCACATATTTTTAAATTATAATTAATTACTCTTCTTTTTTTCAGCCTTAACTGCCAAGGCCCTCTACCATAAGGAAACCCTCTGCAACAAGGATGAAGTACAGAAGTTTCTCAGCTCCCTCGTTTCCAAGAAGCCGGAAGTGGGTCATTTGATCAATTGTTTCCATACAGCAAAAACCACCGGTAAATCCCTTCGTAAAGTGATCACCTTCTCCGCAATAGAAAACTTCAACTTTCACTCTTGGAGGGATTTCTCAGACGTGCGACTAATTGATCCTTCAGCTCAATATCCCGTCATTGAGATTGATATCCTTCTCAACTTCTTCCCAGGGGATCACTTCACTGCAGAGAAATATAAATCCTTTGTTTCGTCACTGACTAAAACTCATTCTTCTAAAGGTAAATATATGCACCATGCATGGAAGGCATGATGGTATCAGATTTTGCATGAAAATAACGTTATACTAAAATAGCTTTCATTTCAAGCTCTCCATTAGAGGGAGAGATTTCGTTCTGTGTAAGAGTATATATTCCTTCTTTTTTTATTAATGATATTAGGTTTTTTATTGTTATAGTTATTTTTATACTCTGCCCCTCCCCCCTCCAGACTATTTTTTTATTTCTTTCATAGAGTAATCGCAATGCCTCCTCATTTTTTGCATTTACTATTGAATCCCCTTCTTTTGGTTCCATTATGACTGTACTTATTTTAGCTCTCACTAGATCCTTACAAAATAAATAAAAGATTATAAATAAAGTCATCTCAAAACTACCAAATTGGAACCAAAGAAATAATGAAATCAGAAATACTTTATAGATCCTTTAGCAGATCGTAAGTAAAATGGGAGTATGTTTATGGGATACTACAATTTATTAATGTATAAGTAGGAGTATCCACCCTTGCTCGGAGTTATTAAACGTCCATGAACTTTGCTTTAACAATATGGCAATGTGCATAGATAAATATTAAATAGAGTAGCATAGCTCTTATAAATTTTGATAAAATTAGCTAGGATCTTCTATGAGATACAGCTCGACGTAGCTCAATAATTCTAACAAATTAAATATCAGTAGGTTCGATACTCAGTATGTTCTAGCAACAGAAATATACTAAATGTTTATTTACTTCATAGACAACTCCTAGGTCATCTGGAGCAACTGTAATACGTTAGGGGGGATCGTATCTAGAAGTACACATTTATTTATGTGCAATTTTTCAAGTGTAAATTTAAACGAGAGGTTTTGTGAGCATATTTAGTAAAGAGAAATAAATTTTAAAGGATTCTGTGCCCAACTTTTATTCAATAGGTGAGCCCTCACTTCGAATAATTGTTTGGAACGTGGATTAGCTCCTCCTAAACTGTAAAAATTTATGGACAGTCATGGTACAATAGTTTCATGGCTTGGAATTTAGGCTATTTCTGTTTCTTTTAGGATTAGAGTTTTTGTGATACAATAAAAGCTAACGATATGTGAGGTATCGCTGTGGAGAATATCAACGCTCTGGATTTTTCAAAATTAAATTGACAAATGAAATTTTTTTGCAAGAAATTAAATCATTTTGTGAATGGCGATTGATTTTTTTCCAATTTTTTTTATTTGAAATTTAATTTTGGCTTTTTTTTTCACAAGATTTAATTTTCTGTGAATACCAATAAATTGTTGTAAGTATTTCCAAAAAAATTAGTTTTTTTTTCTGAAAATCTGTGGTTTTTGTTTGTTCTTTCCCAAAAAGTTCCATTTTTTTTTTTTAAATTCAAAATTTTACAGCTATCGACAAAAAATTAAATTTTTATAGAAAAAATTTCATCATACACAGCTGTTCAAAAAAAAATTTAATTCTCCGATTGTTCTTATTCAATTTTTTTTATGAGAATATGCTCTTAGAATGAGTATGACTGAACAAAAAATAATGAAAATATAAATAATTGAAGGGACGATTCGGAAAAAAAAATCATGATGCCGAATCTTTAATATTTTAAGTAATAGTTAAAAAGTACCAATTTGCTATCAGAAGCGTACACAGGATTATATATATATATATTTTTTTTTTTTAAAGAAAATCCAAAAATTAAAGTTTGTGGAAAAACAGAGAAAAATTAAATTTCAAATTTTAACATTTTTGAAAAAAATATCTTTATTTTTCAAAATCTACACCTATTCAGAAAAAATTAAATTTTTTGACCAAAAATTTCAAAAGCACATGGCCATTCTCAAAAAAATTCAAAAATCCACAGCTATTGACAAAAAATTACATTTTTATAGAAAAATTTCTACCATACATATACTGTTCCAAAAGAAATATATTTTTTTTGGAAAAAAATTTAAAAAATCTCCAATTGTTCTCAATTTAATTTTTTTTTTTTTTTAATTACAAAGATTAAATTTTTAATTTAACATTTTTTAAAAAGGAATTCAAATAATATTTTTTTAGCGAAAAGTTTCAAAAAAAAATAGTTATTCTCTGAAAATTTAATTTTTTTCGGAAAAACATTTTGAAAAATTTAATTTTTTGTCAAAATATGAAAAAAAAATTCATATTAAATTTTCAACAAGAAAAATTTTAAAATTTGGGAGAGGTTATTTTATTCTCATATCTTAGAAAAGCTATAAATAGTTAAATACAACTAATAAATAAGAGTCAATATCACAAATTAAATATTTTCCCAATGCCAAATCCAATTCCATAAAAAATACCCCACTCTCTGATTTCATATTAACCGTACCATCACTAATATATATGATTTGAAACAAAAGAAACAGTAATTTTCTTTTATATCCTTTTCTCCTATACTCAAAAAACTATTTGATCTCTTTTCTAAGAGACATCTGAGTTTCTTTTATGCTATGGGTATAATTTATTTAGTGGGCAAAAGTTTTTTCTTCAAATTTAGTGGATATTGTAAGCTCTGATCCCTTGAGAGTTAATATACCCTTCACCAATAAATAAACAATAATTTGATTCCTTTTTTGCGTGTGAATGTGTTTAAGAGAGTTGTGTAAAATATGTCCTAAAAAGAAGGAATATTTTTTTTTGTTGGCTTTTTAATTTTGCAAAGCTGATATCATTATTATTGAATACTTGAGTATAAAGTAATGACTAGTGGGTGTGCACATAGAAGATGAATTGTAAAAATGTGGGTTTGCTCTGAAGTTTTAACTCATGGATTGAAAAGTCTTTGGTTTAAAAAAAAAACGCTTTTTTTTTTCGTGAAAAATTGCCTTTTTTCAAATTATATTTTTTATTCCCTTTATTGAGTGGTGTCCATATAGAACTAACTATTCAAGCCATTGCTTAGTTTTTACGGTATTGGCTCCCATCAATAAGACAATACGACTACGTCACACGTAGCCCAATAACTCAGTAACCAAAGACAGTAATTTTGACAGCAATTTTTTGAAAATTTGTACACTAACTGAAAGTGAGGTGAATTAAAGAAAAATAGGTATTCTATGTGTGAAGTTCGGTATTTTTCAGCCAATGGACTAGAAGTAGAAGTGATGATTGGATTTGTAATAATTTCTGCCTCTAACTTGCTAGATACAGTGTGGGACTAGTGTTTATTTCCTTTATCTCAAGTCTGAGTCTTACAGCTGATCCATTAATACTTTAGTAAGCTAACCTACCCTCCTCCCAAATATTAGTCAAATTGTAAAGATACCAAAAGTGTCCAAATAGGGCTTGACTGGAGGGCTTTTTGATTTTTTCAAAAAAAAATTATTTGTGAAATTTATCTCAAAAAAAAATAATATTTGAATTTTTTTCAAAAAGTTATATTTTAGACTTTATTTATTGAATTTTTTATTGGGGGTTTTTGAATTTTTTTTTTTTTTAAATTATATATTTTGTGAACAACTTTAGATTTTTGAAAACTAGTTCTAAAAATTTAAGTTTTTGTGAACAGCTGTGAATTTTTTTTTTTTTTTTCCAAAAAAATTTAATTTTTTGATACGAATTTTTGATTTTGATTTTCTTTTTTCTTTTTAAATAATTTTTATGGATTTTTGGAAATTTTTGTTTGGAAAAATTTTATATTAGATTTTTTATTTTAAATTTATTATTGAATTATTTGGTTTATTTTTAAAAGTTCCTAAAATCAATTTGTTTAAAGTTGGGATATTTGAAAACTTTTTTGTTAAAGAAGTTCAATACTAAGGTCGATAATGAGTTTTAATCAAAGCATTAGTGAGCGGCGCTCAACCCTATTGAGCAGCTGGAGTGAACTCAATGTTTTCAATAACGAGTAGAAGCGCGCTCATCATTTTAGAAGAGCGATAAAATCCGTCGAATGTTTGCTTATTTATACAAGTTTTATTATTTTTCCTGTTAATCCTCCTTTTTAGACTCAGCTATCGGTTACTTTACAGACACTTCCCCCTTTTTCCTTTGTGGAGATATAGTTGGAAAATAAATCTTTATTTTTTCTATAAGAATTTTTTAAACTATAATATGATCTTGCTATATTTTTGTTGAGTTGATTTACATAAGACCTCAAAATGTCACGCAAACATAAGTTCTAAAAATTGAGAACCCTTTATTCAAGCTCTAGCTAATTATCAGGCCTAACTAAATGATATTGGACAAAAGTCGTAAATACATGTTCCTTAAGACAGTGGTTCCCAAAACTTTTTGCACCCCAGTCACACTAAAAGACAAACAAAAAATTCTTGACATACCTACTTTAACTAAACCAATCGTTTGGATTATTAAAAGCTATTTCAAATATTGTATAGTTGTCACAAATTGAAAGGCACACTTGAACTTGAGATATATTGAAATCAATTGCAATTAATTGCAATCATAAAGAGTTGTCAGATTCAAATACGAGAGAAAAAATGAGTGCCGCTCATTTTAATTGAACTGAGCGCGCTCACAAAATTAGTATCTGAGCGGACGTGGGAGTGCGCTCAGGATTTCTTGAGCGGACTATTGCTAAGGGAAAACAACATAAGATTTTATAAAATCATATTAAAGTTATCTTTAATATACTAAAAAATATTTATAAAATAACATTCAGTTTTGATATGTTTCTATCATCCGTAGTCAAATCTTTCTTATCAAAGTTTTCCGTTGATGAGTTTGCAGAGAATGATCCCTATTTTCAGAAATAAAACGTACTCACATATCCTCCGAAAGTTC
This sequence comes from Lepeophtheirus salmonis, assembly GCF_016086655.4. NCBI lineage: Eukaryota > Metazoa > Arthropoda > Copepoda > Siphonostomatoida > Caligidae > Lepeophtheirus > Lepeophtheirus salmonis. The sequence continues at coordinate 37,787,446 of NC_052143.2, read as the reverse complement.
ATTATAAATTCAGAAAGCAATCAATTTTTATTTGTTGCGGGCACTACTCACCAAATTGAGGCGAAAGACTCAATAAATATAACTCTCAAAGAAAACAAATTGTGTAATAATTTCCGTAGCAAAGAAAGCATCATCGCTCAAGAAATGCTCTCTGTATTCAAGAGAAATTGTGTTACAGAAAAAAAGAATCACGTATTTAGCAAAGTAATAACAAACTCCTGATTCTTTGAATGGTGCATTGTAATTGCTTCAACATATAAACAATTTTAAATAAACATCAACAAAAGGAGAAACCCCCAATTTGTTATAATATTTCATAAATACCATCATATATTATTTAACATCTGAGTAGGGACTAGCCAAGGCACCTTCACGATAGAACCTTAAAAATAAATAATAAATAAATCATCATTTACCGGTTGGTCCATTGAAATATGAAAATGAAAACAAAATATATCTGAACTCTCTAGCTTAGGTACAAGTTTTAGTAAATGACACTTGAGCGTAATCACCAAATTTCCATTCGCACACTCTAAGTAGTCGGGCGTCTCAATCACCACCGTCTACTCCATTAGCAAATCAAGAACGTTAGAGAGGAAGATGGGATCTATCAAAAAGGCTAAACTGGACCCGGAGGAGTTAAAGAAAACAGCCCAGGCCAGTTTCTTGAAGTCCATAAGGATATATGCAAGAGATCTCACACCAGACTATCAAGAGAGCTATCAAAAAAGTGGGAGGAAATAACCGTGTGAAGGTGGAGAGGCCACTTTTTACACCAGCAATGAAAGAAACTCATCCCCTCCGATGCAAGACTATTTTGAATTAGTTTCTTGAGCTCTTTTGAAATCTTTTTTGACACTTACATCCCCGATGCAAATTCCCTTGACTACACCACTTAGCTTCAATGTAAGTCAAGCAATCACTGAGTCCCTCTAAGCACCTGTCTGCCATCACTAGGACGCAATGACAGAGGACTACAGGTGCAGTGGGTGCCAGGACTTCTGTCACACCTTGGAAGCCATAATTAACGCTATGGACGGTTACATTAATGATTAGTAGAGCTCAGTCACACATCTATTTATAGTATTAATTTTGTTGAAATTCTATTGTTAAGTAATAAATTATATCTTGTTTAAGTTTATCATTCAATGTGTTCAGATTTTAATGTAACACACGGTAAATAACAATTATAGAAAAGAAGAATCATGAACGTAAAGAGAGGGTCTCCTTTGAAAACCTACTTATTTGTAATCCAAGTAATCAATGAAGCAATTGTGAAAGATTTTTTTTTTTTAATATTTCCTTGTTTAGAGGGGAAACTTGAAAGATTGCTTAAAAAGTAATAATCAAGCAAAATTCAATTTTGTGAAAGAAAGATAATTTTTATGCATAACTTTCTTCTATACCTTTCAGATCTTACTTCTAATCACATATCCATGAATTTTTTTATTGACATATTTGAGTCAATTATAAGCTTGGTATCTAAGCTTCTGGGATGAGTTAAGCTATTTAAGAATAGCTTACTTTAGAACCTTCAGTTGACTTAAGAGACTTGCATTGACCCCAAAGTATAAATCGATATTTCATATACATATTGAAGCAATTGTAGGCTTACTATTCAAATTTGTGGGATAAGTTATACTAACAAGGAGTTTTATCTGTATTTTAGAACTTTCATTTAATTTCATAACTTCATGGCAATTTGCAATATTTAATAGGGTACATTAGAATAAATTCTTGATAGAAATTGAGGTGAATTCATATTAGATTACAAATGTAATCTAGCTTTCTTTAGTCTTGACAGGCCACATACGAGGGTCGTTTGAAAAGTCCGTGTAAAGTCCGAGAGATGGGACTACTAATTAGTATCGATGATATGTTTAGTTAGTAGTATCTCTTCGATGAACCCATACAACTTTCATCCAGATCGATTAACTTATTTCTGTTTGGCATTCATTCATTTGAATCGTGGAATCATGGCTCAAGATTATGGTGACTGTCTTTTGGATTCACGAGGAATATTCATCTTCGACTATTTGGAAAGGGGTAAAAGAATTACATGTCCTTATTATTCATCCTTATTGGACTGTTGGAAGGCCCAACTGCAAGAAAAACGCCCACGATTGGCCCACAAAAAAGGCCCATCACTACAATGCACCAGCTCACACCTCAGTAGTTCCGGTTGCAAAATCAATATAAATGTGGTCCCAACTCGAGATACCCACAGCACCAGGAATCGCTAGTACGTTCACTCTTCTTCCCTCCAACACCAAGTCATGGATATCAATTATTTCTGGAGTAGTAACCTCAACAAGGGTGTCCCGAACGGTCAGCATCACTTGTGCCCATATAGTCACTCCGAAATTTTTGAAGACACTTATAAACTATTCTAATGGAAGGTGTAGAGTCCCCATAATGTTTATCAAGCTTCTTTAAGGCGTTTTGCCTTTCAAAAAGTAATATTTAATCAACACATGAAATTATTTTTCGAGCATTTTTTAAAAATCACTGCACTTCCTCGATTCAAACGAATGCAAAATAGAAATAAATAGACAAATCTGGCTGTGTGTTCTTCCAAGACATGCTACTAACTAAATATAACCTCGATATGTGACAGCAGTGCCATCTCTGGGACTTTGCAAGTACTTTTCAAACGACCCTCGTAAATTTTAAAATAAAGTCCAATATTATTTTATAAAATATTTTAATTTAAGATTACATTCGTTTATCTGTTACAAATCCTCATCGACCTTCTTTTTTTTATCTTATTTTCAAAAAAGTTTTCAATCTATCTAAATTTTGAAAAATAAGTACGTGAAGCGTTTGTCATGACGACTAATGTATTTGTTTATTTTCCCTGTTTCATCCCTTGTTATTGTATTTTATGTATACAATACACATATTGTTTTTCTTTTTGAGATCTTTTATGGCTTCAATTTGTTTATTTAGATTGGAGTCTAAGTCCTAGAGGAGAAAGAAGTTAAGCCTTTTGATATTTAATGAGTTCCACCAAGGCAACACTTATTCCTTTTGTTATTTACCTCTTACTTTCTCTTTTTTCTCCTTTTTGCTCTTCATTGATTGAGGACAAGAAAGGGTACATTTGATTTATTTTAACATAAAGATGAAGGCTATTTCACTTATCTATAAACTATATGGTCCCTGGTAATTTTGTCTTAAATTATTTCACCTGAAAACATTTGCCTTAATATATAAATAAAGGAAGCTCTTACGTCATTATTGTTTATTTTTTATTATTGTAATCAAAATATATCATGCTTATTTCAATAAAACGCATTAAAGGTTTCTCTTCTGTTTAAATAATGATAGATTTGGTTTCTCCTTCAATCAATGCGTATTTTCTTGTCTAATGATAACATTATCCAACAAACTCCAACTTTTTTTATGCATTATAACAGCATATGCTCAACTTAGTAGAACTTATCTCATGATTCCAAATATATCCTTATTTTCCCCCTCAGAGCATCGTGGCCTTCAGAAAACGGACAAACATTTTTTGTTACTTTTAAGGTTAAAAGTTGTTTTAAGCCCTCAATGTTGAAGATATGGATAAATTCGATTAATATATTTTAAAGCCGAATGATAAAATATTCTAAAATAATTTTAAAAATATCTGCATGTTCCGTATACCTAGATTTATCTTTGCCTAAGTTGGAAAATAGGTGTTTTTTATTCAGAGGATCATAGCTTCAAGACAAATCTATTCAAAAAGTTTAAAAAAATCTGATTTCATTGCTGCAAGTCGAAGCTTTAATTTAAAGAAAGAACTTTCCCAAAAACGCTTTATATCGTTGTCAATTTGAGATAAGGCCACGAAAATATTTCAAGGATATAACTAATTTTTTAAATGATATCATAAGAAAAGTCCATATATATTGGCACGTCCCAACTAGAGGAGAAGAAAAGAGATAGAAACAAAGAGAGAAAAGAAAAAAATGAGGGGGAGAAATTTAAAAATGTAAAATACAATCCCTGCTGAGAGAGGAATCCCAAATTCGGGATCGGTGTTCATCAAAGAAGAATTATGTATGTATGGGAAGGAATACCTGGCTACAAAATCCCTGCTGAACTGCCCTTGCCATTAGAAATTGCTCCGAGGACTCCCTTAAAGATCTATCCCGTGGAATCCCTCACTCAGTAGTGATATGCAATGAGTCATTATGTGTACATGGAGCTTAAAATAATAATAATTAATTAAATCAAGTAATTAATGATAGATGTCTATATAAGGAATGTTCATATACAGAATAACAAGTTCTGCTTTGTAATCTTCAGTCTATTTATATAAATTGTAATTTATATGAAATAGTTTCAATGAAAATAAAAATATATATTATACAATCTATTATAACATTAAGCCTCACTTCTGAAACTGTATAAGTAAATACAGATTAAAACAACTCTTTGGTTCCATCGGAAATGTTGCTCTGATCCAGAATTTGCTCTTTTCCAAAGTCTATTGAATATTTTATTCTATTAAATGAGAAACTTTTCAACTTTTTGAAAATATATTCGTCTTGAACCTATGAGTCTCTGAATGAAAAGCACCTATTTTCCACTTAAAACGAAGATAACTCGAGTTATAAGCATCATGCAGACATTTTAGAAATGGTTTTAGAATCTTTTATCATTCGACTTTAAAATATATTAACCTAATTTATCCATATCTTCAACATTGAGGGCTTAAAACAGCTTAGAACCTTAAAAACGGTCAAAATTAACAAATAAATTATGGCCTTTTCTGAAGACCACGAGGCTCGGAGAGAAAAAAATAAGGTCTTATATGGAATCAAGGGATGAAATCCTACTAAGTTGAGCATATGCTGTGATTGATACATTTTTGCTGTTGAACAGTGTAATTACTAATGTAGAATTAATAAGCAAATCTTCGTTTCGTATTTCGTTACTTTTGTATTTTTTTATTATACTAAATTTTGACTCTGGTTTAAATTTATTACGTAGTGAGATTTTTGTTGGTGTGTGCATTGAATTTTTGGGCCATGATGTCATTATTTTTCCAACAGAAACCAACCATTTAATGCGTTTTATAGTACTGCATAGAGCCTATTTTGATTAAAAAAAGGAACATCAATATGAATCATAAGTACCAGAATGATCTATAATTCTCATTTATATATATATTTAAACATAATATATATTTGAGACAAAACAGTTTAAGGGAAAATTATTTAGCACTAAATTATATATCTGTTCCAGTGTGTTCACACAAATTCCTATATATTTATTTAACTAACATCACCTTCTATTTATTTTCCATAGACTCGAAAATAACGATTGATGACTACTTCCACATTGAGGATCAACGAGAATGGAGTTTCTTCATCGGAAATCCAGAGTTCATTAACCCATGGTGGGATCGTATGCCTTTTAAAGGGATTCTCTCCTGCGGACTCCTCTTTGGATGGCCTTTAAGAGCAAAATATGGGGGTCGAATGGCAAAGCATCGTATTGAAGTTAAAAAGGCTGTTTTCTGTGAAGACGCCATAGAGGAAATAGAGAATGAAGACGAGGAGCAAACTATGGGGTCTTCTTGCAATACCTCACCTCCCTCTGACAGAGAGAAACCCATAGAGGAGCCACCACTAAATCATCATTGTAGTAGCAAAAGCGAAGGAAGACCTCTACCTAAGAAGAAGAAGAAGGATATGAACTCCAGCATTCCCTCCACTGGCACTCCAGAGGAAGATCAGCAGTTGCATCATTCTCCAATCGTTATCGAAGAGACATCCCACAACCATCCCCTGTCTCCTCCCTCAGTGGCCAATAAAATACCTTCAGGAGGAGTTAGCGTCTTTCCTCCGGCGTCTTCCGTTCATACTAATTGTCTTCGAGGCCAACCCCATCGCCCCATGCCCATTACCTCTCCTCGAACGCACATACGAGAAAGCAACAATGATATAGTAACAGCCGTCACCCATCATGATATTAACGGTGTGAACTCCACCGTGACTCTCAAGGACATTGACGTCAAAATGGCATCCATTACCGGATATGAAACCTACGTTTAAATCATGTTGGCGATTAATATGACATTATTATATTTTATTCACACTTATAATATCTCAAGACAGAAATCTCTCTTTGTCACTTTGAAAAAGTGATAGGGGATCTCTCTCTATCTATTTATGAATATCTTTCAAGGAACTTTTTATGTTATAGATTTTTAGTCCTTGTCATCTCTTAATATAAACATCTCAATTTTTCTTCTCTTCCTATTATAGAAAAACAATTAAAGAAAAATCAACAAATAGCTACATAACTCATTTCCAACTCATGGTAACTCCAAATATTACCTAAATATCATTCATAACATAATTACTCAAAAAACAAAGAATTTCATATATTTGCATAAAACCAATATATTTAAAGAAAGGTTTCTTATTCAATTATTTTTAATTGATACCTTCTTTGAACATTCATATATTATATAAAAATTCGAATGGTTCTTAAAATGTTGGGGGTTTTTTACGAAATGTTGAAGATATTTGATGAATATTTAAAAGGTTTTTACAGCCTTTGAAGCTTCAAAATTTCATAGAATTCTTAGAAAAAAACCAAATTTCACTCTATTTTTTTATTTTGTTGTTGAACTACGTTTCGCTGATCTGATATTATTCATAAAGGACAAAAAAAGTGCGCGCAATACGCTGACAAGGTTATTTTATTTGTCATTTTGTTACATGAAATAATCCTTTTTGAGGGAAAACTATATAAAAACTTTTGAAAGATTGATTTCTAATCTAAACTGTTTAATAAAAAATTTCATATTTTGAGTTGTATAGACATTTTTTGGGTGCAAAAGTTTTTGAACTATGCCTTAAGTCCTGACTCATGTAGTATCTCAGCTATTGAACTAACGAAGAAGAAAATGGCGAGGAAATAAAAAAAAGGATTAGTGTGTTATAGGACAAAGGAGACACAGATCTGGGATTCTGAGTCTACTTCCAAAGGACTCAAAGACGAATGACATTTATTTCTTTGTCATGATCTCAGTATTTGTGAACTTTGTCCACCCTACATTTCGAAAGAAATCATTTTAAGAACCAGGCTAAAAATCATAAATATCACATCTTTGTTATCGTTTCTAAGCGTTGTTATTACTTATTTCTATCTATTGTTTTTCCTTTATTCATATAAATATATATATATTGCTTAATTAGTGAGCCAATCCTTTTTCATTCTTATACACGTTTTCATTTATATCATTTGTAAACTTTCATTCTATATCTTTCATTTATCCAATTACTTGACTACCATTAACAAATAAACATGTGTATTGGTGCCATTTAATGGAACGTAAGATTCAAATCCCATGGCTTCTCTTTCAAATATATAAAAACATAGCAGGTTTTCCCATCAATATATCATAATTATACACTTTTTCAAATAGATTCATAATAATTAAAGTTTCATATATAACCTATACTTAAAAGATATATCAGCCAACTACATTAGATGCTGTGGATTCAAAAATTGCTGGTTATTATATATATATTTATAAATAAGTATACTCTTCGCAGAACCCCACTCTAGAGCAATTCCACTTGAAGCAAACCGGCCCAGACTATATTGCTTAAATATCTATCATAATTAGGAAATTATTTGTTTATGAAGTAATTAAAAAGATATGATTTAATTGGTTTATTCGAATACATTTGCTTGTGATTGGTTAATTCGAATATATTAGCAACATGATTGGCTTATTTAATAGTATTAAGTTTTTTAAAACGAATTAATTGTATTATAGTGTCTTTAATTAATCTATTTGACAAAATGTATGGTTAAATATGGGGGCAATCCTTATATGTTTAAATCCATGCCTACTTTTTGAGTAATATATATATTATTTCCTTTAAAATGATTCCTCTGGGAGGTACATTATACATTTCATATATCTATATTAATTATATTTATAAACGATGCCACATAAACTACTTCATCTATATTATATATCATTCCAATTAAATTTCTTTTTATATAATATTGTATGTAATTTCATAGCAAAATATCATAGATTTTATTTATTTATTTATTCATTACTCCATAGCTTGAATTTTACAGAAAAAGTATTTTTATTTATTTTTAAGTCAAACAAATTATTATTATCAAATATTGTAGGACGAGAAATCAAGAAATATGTAATCCATTGGGCCATTCTAGATATTCTCCAATTATAGCTTATATGTACTCTATTATTTTATTGATTCATATATCAAATCAACTTTGTTATTCTATAAAGTATTATTAACCATATTAGCATTTATTAATTAATTATATATATACGTAAATATTATATAAAAAAGAACAAACTATATTCGTTTCAACGCAACTTTATGTAATGAAAAAATCACACAACCTCGTGTGTTTAGTTTCTTTCCCTCTTAATTACTCTATTCAGCCTTGATTTATATGAATATTTTTTTTTCTTTTTAGACTATATTAATATTAATTATATTATATTCATTGTCAAAATCTACAAAATTGTTTTTATCAATATCACATTACTCTAATATTATAACAGTTCTATAAGAAAGAAACAGAAAATATTACTTACTTATTTAAACATAATTGATTTGAGAAGTTTTAATAGTTCTATTACCGGCGTAAGCTCGCTAACACAAAAATCATGGCTAGATTTGGTATTACCTTGATAACAAATGATGTAAGAGAGTAGTCTGAAAAGTTTCCAACCTCGAATTGATGCTGGGAGCTCACGTAAATAAAAGCTAGTCACATACAAAGCAGTACCTTAGAAAATGAGAGTCTGGTCATCATGCACGCCATCTAAAGCTAAAATATGAACTAATTACGTAAACCCTATGCATATATCAATTTATAAAGTAAAACATAGTCAAATAATTAATTAGATACCAAATTAAATAAATTTATAGAAAATAGTATGGAAATAAACAAATTTACAAATTGTTTAAAAATTTACAAATTATGAAAGAATTTGTCTCATTTTCACGCTTTTGCTTGCATTACTTTTCACTAAAACATTTGAGGCACCTTGAAATTTTATATTTTTCTGTTAACAATAAAATAGTACAAGTATTTTACAAAAGAGGGGGTCATCTAATCTCTTTTCTCCCCCGCCTATTAAGTCAGCTCAAACAGCTGATTGATCAGATGTTTCGTGACGCATAAAACGCCATAAATAATTACATCTTTTAAATCATAAATTTGATCACTTTTTCTTAAAGAAATACAAAAAATTCACCCTAATAATGTTTTGAAGGGTATAAATTATATCGTCACTGCAAAAATTAGAAAAAAAAATTCCAATATACACATTCATTTAATAACTCAAAATCACCTCCAAGTCGTCTTAGACGTTATGGGCCCCCTCTTATTCAGAGACATCATTTTTTTAACCTAAGACAGCTTGAACATTTTTTTATCCATTAGTGAAAAAATATATAAATCAATAGACAGAATTAGTTTTTATAAGATGAAGCAGTTTGTAGTCGCTAAGTAATAAAGGATATAATGAACTCCAGATTTTTGTTGCAGTTTTGAGGTAAAAAATAATTCCTTTCATTTGAGAGAGTAAAATTTTATTACAGAAAAAGGAAGCTTGAATATTTTTATATTCATTGGTGAAAAAAATATACAAGTTGATTCAAGACATCAGTTTTTATGACATGAAGAAGTTTGTAGTCGCTAATAAATAAAAGGAATATTATTTTATATTCAAATTGGCCTCGACGTTTTTGGTCAAAAGTTAATAAAGATTTTTTTTTTTTAAACTTAAGGAAATTTGAACATTTTTCTATTTATTAAGGGAAAAAAATTTATAAATTGATAAAAAAAATCTGTTTTTATGAGATGAAGAAATTTTTTGGCGCTAATGGATTATTAGAAGAGTGTCATGTTAGTGTCATGCTCATTCCCATTCCTCACTAGGAATAGTGTTAATGATATTGCCTTTCTTTAGCACTATTGCGAGCTCCCTCTATATCGCCTGATTTGATGGACCTATATCACTGGTTATCGACCCAACTGTCAAACCAATGGTTGAAGGTGAAGTGATTATTTCCTTAGTTATGGAAGGAACTTCCTTCGGGTAGAATGAGTTTCCAGTAAAATGATATGCTACGATTAGATTGAATACCTTTCAACATGAAGCACAAAGGATGAGTTGCGTGGAAATCGTTTTTATTAATGGATGTAAATATTTTTATTGATTGTCCATCGAATAAAATGACAGACTTTATGCCCATTTCATCGAATACTAAAGAACAATGGAGTTCATTAGGAGAAAAACTTTGAACTTTCACCTTAAAATATAAAAGAAGCTGCAAAATAACTATATTTAACATTAAATTTTAAACTACCTTCAACAAAGTAATTACGTCCTTTAAAGTACCAGGATTGAAGTCCAAAACATCCAACAGTCTTTTCAATATCCTTAGACTTGGTAGAGGAAATATTTGTCAAAGGAACATGTCGTATCCTGAGGTACGACAAGTAATTTGTAGCTGGACTAAATTTTTCTTGGTGCACGGAGACAAGGTATCGAAATTTTTTGTATTATTGTACTGATAAATACTCCTCTGAATTAGCTTGGAATTTTTAAATTTGTGTGCAACACTCTCGTACATCGTGCTAGAATTCGATAGTTTGAGTAGCCGTCATTTTAGAAATTGTGTCATCTACTAAACATAAAATTCAATGTTAGTCATAAATACATATATACAAATTAGATTTATATTAACCATTCATACATTTTATAAGAATACGTGATGTCAATAAAGTACCTGTTGAATTGGTATAGGAGGGTTCAAGGAGTATACAACGTCCCGATTCCGTGTCATTTTCAGATGAAGCATCTCCAACTTTTCCAACTTGAGAAAAGTTGTAGGCGGATACTTCGGCTTGATCTGAGCTAAACAGCGATTGATCATGTGCCTTCATAGAATTATTTTTTTTCTCTTGGTTTTGCTTCTTTATAATAGAAACACTTGCACCAGGTCTTAAATGCCTCCATTTGCTTTGAAGAGAGCAGAACATAAAACATGGAAGCCTTTTGGTACGTAGTTCTTCCGCCTCAGAACACGTAACCAAGTTTCATTTTGTTGTATATCGTTTGGAAAACAACATAACGATCGATCTATTTTCTAGAAGATACTTATTCCGCCATTCAAAAGCAGTACAATCAAGCTTTTTCACACAGAAAAATTATTCTTATAGATAAGAAAATGACTTTTATTCTTTTAAAGAGGGGTTTGAGCGACATGTTTAATGAATCGCCTGACGTTTTAGCAGCATAACGACCAGACTCTCCTATTCTAAGGCACTGATCTAAAGAGACTAAAAAGGAAAAATAAGACAAGATGTTTTAAATAAATAGGTATACAAAAACTATGTATATGAATTATGCTCAGGATTCACGTAGCCTCGATCAAAAAATATATAAATCCCCCTGGTAGGTGATTAGGGTTATATATTTTTGTTTTAAGATAACTTTTATAATTTTTTTAGAGCATATTTATGATTCGGATACTATGATCTATGGTTTTAATTGATAGTTTATGTTTTTGGTTTATTCTAAAGAAAAATACATCACCCAAACGTTGACTTCTATTAAATTACATTAAATGAATCTTAGTAAAAAGACGTGATGACAATGAACTGCGCAAGACCTGATGAAAATAAAGTATGTAGAAAATTCTAGACGAATCAGAATTAGAGACAAGAAAAAACATTCTTGATTAATTTACATGACGCCTCTTTCCCTTATAGTCTCTTAGTCACATCTATCTAGCATCTTTTGATAGTTAGTCACCAAAGTTTCAGCCATTTTAGGGATGCAGTTATTTTGTAACAGCTGTTTGAGTGAGTTGATGCGGATGTTTTTGTGAAAATGGGAAAAATCGAGTATGGAGTTGCCATTAATTTTTTTTGAAAGTATAACCTTTAAATAGAATCAAAAATTTTAAATATATATATATATAGGCTTGTTATATTAAAATTTGACGCGTCAGTCCAACTCAAAGAAAGTGAACCAAAAAAATAAGTCTCTCGAAAACAATTATTTTGCAGAGAACAACGTCCAGTACTATTTGGACGGGTTAGAGAGATGGGAGTATCACTGGAATAACTCTGTCTAACTACAAGGACACCATGTTGGAAAAGAAAAATTCAAAAAAAAAAGGTCTTGTATCTTTGCTAGATTGGACACTTTTCGAACCACCCCGTAAATCGTGTGTTGTTGTTTTTTTAGGGCCCCATATATTTTGTACTTGGTAATCTAAAAGATGAATTTTCTTTCCGTTAGAAGTTGTCATTATAATTTAATTCCTGAATAGTCCAAACCCTTGTCTAAAAAGAGTCAATCATATTCCAAACCTGATTGAAGATTCCTGTGTACTCATATAAGACGGAATGTAACCCTGAGGGTTTGTTGTGGAATTATAATTTTAAGTCCTAGTTGGAATAAAAGTTGAATTGAGGATTGACATTGGAGTAATTCTTGCCAATGTCGTTGTTTATTTCCCTCTTCCCCTCCTCCTTGTCACAGCTGATTGTAGCAGATCAAATGTCACGACAGCTAAGTTGATCTCCCTCAAAACATACTTCAAATTGTCAGGGTTACTAAATTGATTTTCGGTTTCTTTTTTTTTAATATGACTAAAATACACAAAAAAATCTAAACTATTCCCAACACAAAAAACACAAATAATGTTTTTTGGAGGTAAAAAAGACGTGATAGAGGATTCATCTATAAATTAAAAAGTGACTGGATTCTCAAAAACAAGTATACGAATAAGGACATTTTCTAAATATATTCAAAATTAAAAAAGTTGTGTGCACCAGAAGAAATCGGTAAAAATTGGATTTTTTTTTTTTTTTTTTTTAGGTACAAAAAAAATGGTTTTGCAATTAAATATATTGGATTTTAGATAAATAAAGTTTGTAGAAATTTGCCTGAAGATTCATTTGCATATGAATATGAAAAATAAAGATGATTTTTTGGCAAAAATATCTTTCATTTTCTTTATAATTTGTCAGTTCTTGTTTCTTTTTTTCAGCAAACGTCGATTTTCAATTTTTAGGACGAAATGCAAACAAAATTTGGACACAATTATACACCTTCACATTTACACTAAATAATATTTTTAATTTCCAGAATAATTTATTTCATAATTTTTGCTATATTTTCAAAAATGATCCAGTTATCGGGGGTTATTTTTTCGACTACATTATTCTACATAACTTTTTTAGTTTTGCACGCACAAAAAATAATGTAAGGTTTGTATTTCTCTTTACAATGTCCATAAATGATATTAACTCTTTTCTGTTTGAAAAATTTGTTCAAAGCAGTGTTTTGCAAAAAAAAAAGAAGCAAATTTCGATTTGCCAATTTCTTAATATAAATAAAAGATGAACTTCTCATCTAAAAAAAAGTTCTTCATCATTATATTTTGTTGTGTTATTTAAAGTTTATAACAGACATTTATTTATTTTTTTCATTTGTAATAATATATTTCATATGAAATATAGAAAATTAGACTGATACCTGACTTAAATTTTAGGAGCATTTGACATAAAATTGGTACATAAACAAAATAGGATTTACATGATTGTTATATTTTTACTGATAGCAAAACAATAAAAAACAAATTTTAAAACTATGTGAGCCCTCCGCTCTAATAATTGCCTCAATACGAGGCCTAAATCTCTTGCAGGCCTAAACTATGTAGACAGACTCGAGCTTGGTCCACTCCTTCTTGATGGAACCCTGTAGACTAGACACTCATCTGAGGAGTAGCATACTAAAGACCGACAAAACAATGATGCAGTAGAATAGAAATTAACTTCTTGTGTTGTTCAACCAATCTTCTGAAGAAATCATTTCACTCTTATAACGTCTCCAGTAGTAGTGATAATGAGTAATGGGATTGAATAAATTTTTGACTGCGATCAACAGCTGACTCAATTCGGCCTCCAGTAATATTCATTTGTAGTCCTTGATCAAATAGATAAATGACTTTGTACTTGAAATGAAGACAAGGTACGTTTTCTTCCAAGTACAATGTTAAAATTGAAGAAGTTAATGTTTCTTAATTAAGTAATTTGCGTAATGAATAACTTCTTCCTGTTATTGAGACCCTGATGAAGAAATCCACGTTATATACAATATGAAAAATTGTTGCATATTCAACGAAATGAAGACTAACAATGTTTATTATGCTTATTTGATCCCATATAAATTTGTTTATACTTATTTCTTATTGCCACTATTACAAAGAAGGTAACAATGTAATCATGATTTCAATTGTTTAGAGCAGTGTGTCAAACTGTAAACCATCGGGTAATAGTACACGATTATACGAGGGTCATATGGAAATTCCGTGCAAAGTCCAAAAGATGGTACTAATCGCGAGTATCGAAGTTATGTTTATTTAGTAGCATCTCTTGGAAGGACACACACGAATTTTCAATTAGATCGACCAGATTTCTTTCTGTTTGGCATTCGTTTGAATCGAGGAATCGACCGGAAAGATTATGGGTACTCTCTTTTGGATTTGCAAGGAATAATCCTCATCGACTATCTGGAAAAGAGTAAAACTATTCAAAGTCCAAATTATTCATCGTTATTGAACCGTTTGAAAACCGAGCTGCAAGAAAAACGCCCACGATTGGCCCACAAAAGAGGCATTGCCCATCACTACAATGAACCAGCTCACACCTCAGCAGTTCTGGTTGCAAAATCAATAGAAATATGGTCCCAACTCGAGATACCCACAGCACCAGGAATCTCACGTACCTTCACTTTTCTTTCCTCCAACACCAAGTCATGGATATTAATTATTTCTGGAGTAGTAACATCAACAAGGGTGTCCAGAACGTTCAGCGTCACTTGTGCCCATATGGTCACTCCGAAATTTTTTGAAACAACTTATAAACTATTCTAATGAAAGATGTACAGTCCTCATAATTTTTATCAAGCTTCTTTTTAGTCTTTTGAGGTCTTTTGCCTATAATAAAGTAATGTTTCATCAACCCACGAAATTGATTTTCATTTATTTTTTTGAAAATCACTCCACTCCACTTTCTTGATTCAAACGAATGCTAAACATAAAGAAATGGAAGAATCGGGCTGAAAGTACTTGTATGTTCTTCCAAGAGATCCTACTAACTAAAAATAACCTCGATACGCGCCATTAGTGATATCTTTCGGACTTTGCACGGATTCTTCAAATTACCCTCGTAAATATTCCCGATATCAGTAATGTAAAGGATATTTGAATAGAGAAAGAAAAAGAGGGGGTACCCAGTCCAGTCCAATGCAATCAAGTCTTACTTGTCTGTCCTTAAAAAAGGTAAAATCCATCCCCGTGA
This sequence comes from Lepeophtheirus salmonis, assembly GCF_016086655.4. Taxonomy (NCBI): domain Eukaryota; kingdom Metazoa; phylum Arthropoda; class Copepoda; order Siphonostomatoida; family Caligidae; genus Lepeophtheirus; species Lepeophtheirus salmonis. The sequence goes on along the minus strand of NC_052143.2, from coordinate 37,772,056 downwards.
CGTCATTGAGAGTGTTTATCCTTTTTTGAAAGTATTATTTTATAAAACAGAAGAAATTATATAATTAAGTTAAAATAAAATAAGTTTGTATTATTTATCATTAGTATATCATTATATATATTAATATATAATGCGAATGTTTGTAGGTGTGTCCGGAAATTAGAGCCAAACCAACAAATGGATTTAAATGAGATTTTTCGTGTAAGTTCTTGAAGTTCAAAAAATGGTTCTGATAAGAATTTTTTGGGCTTTTAAGAATGATTCTCACTTCACGTTGGTATGCATGTTTGCACACTTTTTTAATAAGGCTTAGACAAGAAATTAAAGAATAGAAAATAAGACAAAGGATTTTTGACAATAGTATGAAATATGAGCGAACGACCAGTTCAACAGTCGGCTCTTCAATATTTTTATTCCCTAAAACTTATAATCTCTTTAAAAAAAGTGTTCAAAGATACATATTAGAACACTTGCAAGAATCATTCTTAAAATTATGACCGGTCCTAAGACTAGACTAATCGGAATAAATAAGGATCGACACATCACTAATACTGACTATCATACAAATAAGTGGCAAAACATTATTCAAAATAGTTCCCTTTTACCGAAACTAAGGCCTTGAGCCTATTAGGGAACTCATCACAAAAGACACAGACCATATCCATGGAAATATTGTCCCATTCTCGATTGAAGAAAACTTTCCCATCAATATAGATAATGTTGGGATCCATTTCCGACCTCAACAAAACGATGAAATCCTTGCTTCGGTTGACTCTCTATTATTTGGATTTGACCGAAAGGACCTGTCCCTTCAGGTGACGTTAAGGGAACATCTTCAGGTTCTTCTTCACAAGTTTTTCATTGTTCATTATACAAAATCCTCTCTTTATGATATTGAACTTTTTTGTAGTCCTTGCTGTTCGTGCTCGACCACTTCGAGGACGATCTTTGACATTATTAGTCCTCTTGTATCTGTCTACAGTGCCTTTTATGAAGGATCTGTTAATTTTCATGAGCTTTATTGCCTGTAAAATCTATGGATTGCTCTTTCTCAAACAGTGAAGCTTGACGATAGCATCACGTTTGCTTTCCATGCTCGTAAATGAAGGATCACCCAAAAAATTAATTTCGCAAACTTTGTTGAAAATTAATCACTTATTTGACAAACAAATTTTACAATGATAAGGAAACCCTTATGGGTGATATAAGGAGTAGAGAAGCTACAGAGAAAAAGAAGAGTTGGACAAGAGAGAATCCAAGTCACAGTATTAAGGAATCAATCATCCAAATATTGAGTAAATTTCATTGTTCCTTTTAGAAAATTGTTTCGTCAATTATTTAATCAATTTCATTATTAATTTGAAGAAGATATAATTTTTTTATTATCAACAAATAAGTAAAATCTCTATTTTTTAAACAAATTCAAGGTTCTTTATTACTGTTAAGGAAGAAAGTGAAACATACTATTTGAATTAAGTAAAATTGTATTATGTAAAGTTATCCTTAAGGGAAATATTTATGAAATCTCTCAACCTTTCAGTTAAGAAACTGACATATAAACACCTTAATATTAAGTTTTCGTAGACGCCATGTTAGAGGCACAAAGTAGTTGAATATAATAAAAAAAATTCTTAATAAAACTGCATCCAATGGCTTAAAAAATTTGAAAAAACTTCACATTTACACTTACATAGTGAATAATACTTGATGTCGAAGAAAAACAGTGATATTTGAAATACTTAGAATCAGGGATACCAAAAACCCATATGAAATAAGAATGTGTAATAAAATATTTCGCCAGTCAACACAATAGCAAGCAAGAATGTTTTTTGTTTTTTTTAAAAGTTGGGATTACATTTTCATCCTTCAAAAAGTTATCATCAATTTCTATTAAGAAGTAATACTCTTATAAGCCCTTTGAAGGCACTGCAAATTCTACTTCAAGTAGCCAAAATTGATTTTCACAATATAAGAATTATAAATTATGGCTTTTATGGTTGAAAAGGGCCATATCGTGGCGAATATAAGTATTTAAAATCAAACAAAGGTTAAATGCAATAACTAAAATTCATAAGTATCTCTTAGGATCCCAGAAATGGGGAGTTTGGGAGAAATTATTATCTTGTTCGGTGGTTCTCAAATATGGGTTACACGTACCAACATTAGGAACTTAAAGGCACTTTACAGGATACTCAAGATTTTGAAAGAATATTTTTAAAATGGATCATAACTGAGGGTTGTCTGCAGGGGCTGTAGCCCCTCAAATAAATGACTTTGTTTTTACTAGAAAATTTAATATTTGATTGATTTTTTTATTTACAAAATTTAATATATGTAATTTAATTTAATTTTCTATGAAAAGCTATGGATTTTTAAGTTTTTCTCCAAAAACAAATTCAAAAAATATTTTTTTTTTGTGAATAAGTGCTGATTTTAATTTTTTTTACAAGAATAGGTTTGGATTCTTGAAATTTTTTTGGAAAAAATTTCAATTATAATTTTTCCCAAACTAATATTTTGAATTTATTTTTAAAAAAAATTTAATTTTTATAAAATTTTTCTCCCAAAATATTTTTATTTTTGGTTTCATTTTCAAAATAAAATCAAAAAACCAACACTCCATCAAATATATAACCCTGGGGATGCCCCTGTCACTGAAGCTAAAAATGCTATGTGTTGATATTAGTTTATACATCACTTAAAAAAAAGGTTGATAATCCCTGATGTAGCTTTATCCTCGGTCGCTCCTATACAGGTGTGCACGTCTAAAACTGAACACTTCTTTAAATTTTACGGCTTGAGGGCTTGACGAGGGGTTCTCTTGTAGACCTTAAGGCTAAGATCTTGCTTAACTATCCGGTCCATGATTCTTCTGCTGACATTGAACTCCCTGGAGAGGCCGTTGACGTTGACCTTGCCTCTCTTGTCCTCGACAGACGTTTTCACGGCAGCAACCATTTCGTCCGACCTTGGAGGCCTTGACTAAGATCTTGTGGTCACCTCAGGAGTCTCTTTGGCTACCACGCTGTAAACGATGTTGCTGCTACAGTTCAAAACCTTGGCAATTTCAGTGGGAGTTTTTCCCTGCTCGGAAAGTTCCAAAATTGCGACTCGACGTCTCTCCATATCATCAGCTGTTGTTTCAATGTTGCTACTTAGATTTTGCTAGAGTTTTGTTTGGAACTAGTCAAGACCCTTGCCTCGAAGTATAAACCGGTTTCAACTCAATAAAATCACGAATATGTGCATGCCGTAAAATTTAAAGGAGTGTTCAGATTTAGACGCGCACACATGTAGAAGGATGTATATTGACTTCAAAGAACATTCCTAGATCTGATGGAGTTATTATGTTCTGTGTATGTATACCTATATATATAAATAGAGTTGGTGAGCATTGAACCTATGAGGGTGAAATTTTGTATGGGTGCTTCATTTGAACCTCGTCAGGCGAAGACAGGGTGCCGATTTTGGGAAGTGGACTCATACAAGGGGACTTATTCTACACACAAAAATCAAAGCTGTTTTTTGGAGATCAAGGAGACTAGTTAGTTTCTTGAGTTGTGAATCAAAAAGTGACGGGTGTTTCAAAAACAACTAAAGAAATAAATCGATGAAAATTGCATTGGTAGATGGAATAAAGTTTTTCGAAATTCATCTGGAGATTGGTTTGCATATAAATATCCCCATAAAAATTTTATTTTTAATAAAATATCTATCATTGTCTGAATAATTTTTCAATTTAATTCATACTTTTTTTAAATTCATAAATACATTTCATTTAAATATATAATATAAAGGCTCGTACTGAAGGGCTTTAAGTCATGGAGTGTATTTTATCTCTATGGTCTAAGTATCAAGAAGAAATCAAATTGACCATTGTCAATTTGATTTTAATATCATTAGAATAAAACTATCAATAGAAACGTTGTACGTTGAGAACACAAGCATTTCTATCCATACTATAATATATAAAGTACATTCCTATCTATTTAACCATCAATTAAACCAAATAGATGTGGAGGTTGTATTAATTTAGATCAGTTACCACGTAATACGAGTAAGTTGTTGTCAACACATCAGTCATCTTATCGAGAAAAAAGGTCCACATAATTATTCTTTCCGTTGATTTAGTGTTTTTAATTTACCTTGTACAATTTTTGTGAATTGAATATTGACTTTTCATACTCACTTTGATCCCGGGATTTAATGGGTGCTTATTTAAGAGATAAGAATGACAATAGAAGAACGTTGAATGCAGGCTCTTTAGTGGTTTTTTTCAAAAGCTAGAGATACAGAAGCAAAATGTTCGATTATTTTAAAGTGTCGATAAAATATTGTGTTTTCCTATCATATAATCTAAGGCAGCCATTTTTCCCGTTTATTTATTATTTCTAATTATGTTATTATAGAGAAAAGAAAAGAAGTCAGATGAACAGGTGACAAAAAAAAATAATGTAATGGATGTTGTTATGTAGGACACCTTCGTATCCCTACCACTGATTCTAACAACTCATACCGCAATAAAAGTTTTTGAACAGCGTTCTTCAAACATTGGACTCAAAGATACTCAAAATTTCCCCCAGAGTTATTAAATGTCGATGAACAGACAAACCTTGCTATATTAATATGGGAGAGAACTCCCCAACAATGCTCAGTGTCACTCTCCATTTTTTTTTTGGGCACACTCACACACACGTAGTTACTCAATACTTGGAAGTTCTCTACGCAGGAAGAAAAAAATATTGTTTCAAATAAGGTTTGTCTGTTGGTTGGCCATTAATTACTCAGATTAATGCTGGGTACTATCACAAGTGCTAGATAATAAACAATTTGGCGAGTCTGGTGTTATTTTATTTTATTTTTCCCAAAATGATTTTTGGACGAAAAAAAAATTTAAAAATTTACTATTTTTAAATTTTGTTTAATTTTTCAAATTTTTTTCCGAAAATGATTTTTTTAGAAACAGCTTTGATTTTTGAAATTTTTCTCCTAAAAATTTAATATTTCAATGTATTTTTTTTTGTTATATTTTTTACAACCAATTATGAATTTCTGTAATTTTTCTCCAAAAAATTTAATATTTGAATGTATTTTTTTAAATAATATATTTTACGATCCATTGTAGATTTTTGTAATTATATGTGGAAAATTTTTTTAAAAATTTAAATTTTTTTCCTCAGAAGTTAATATTTTGATTTTTGAAATTTTTTTTCAAAAATATTTATATTTTAATGATGAAATTTTTTTCTAAAAATTTATTTTTGTGAAGACTTGTGGATTTAAAAAAAAAATTCAAAAAATTTACTAGTTCTAAATTTTGATTGATTTTTCAAATTTTTTTCCCAATTTTTTTCTTTTTTTTGAAATAGCTTTGATTTTTGAATTTTTTTTTCAAAAAATTTTATATTGAAAATTGATTTTTTTTTCCAAAAATGTTAATATTTTGAGAGTATTTGTAAATTTGTTTAATTTTTTGAGAATAACAGGGGATATTTATAATTTTTGGATAAAAATTTAAATAGAATTTTAAAAAAATAATTTCTATGATTTAATTTTTATTCTTTTGTAAAGAGCTGTGGATTTTTGAATTTTTCAAAAAAATAGTATTTTGAATTTTTTTTCCATAAAAATTAAATGTTATTATTCACCACTAAATATATATATATTTATATAATCTTGTGGACTGCCTGGCAATTTTTTGTGTATGGTCAAGGTTTGAAAAAAATGAACATGCTCATATAGATTGTCGTTGGTCAAGTGTTAATTTCAATTAAAGAGATGCTTTTGAGGGGTTACTTTTTTTATGCGCCCTGTAAAAGCGAAAAAGGAAGCCACATCTTTAAATAAAAGGCCCCTTATTGGAATTGGTGTGAAAAAGAAAGCCTAGAATGTAGTATCTTATGTAGCCATGAGATAATAGTTGAATTCAAAATGAAAGTTATGTCATTCTAAGGAAGGAATGTGTTAAGAAAGGAAGTGGAATGTTTCATTCAATTGTATTGTAACTACGTAGATAGATTTATTCCTAAGAAATTACTTTTCTGATAAAGCATATATAAAAGGACTTATTGCATCAAAATACAAATAAGTAAAAGCTGTTGTAAGTAGTGTCAGGCAAAACATAGACAAATATAATAGCTTTAAGATTTATAATATTTTTGTAATAGATCGTAGTGGTATAAAAATCTCTCTCTCCCAGAAGGATGATAACTTACCTTTGGTATATTTAAAAAAAAAAAAAAGATAAAAGATCTTGACCAGTAATTTCATTCCTTGCAAAATTCATCTCCATACATTTCCATCCTATTTAAAAGTGTGATATTTAGTTACGTCATACTATTTATGTTTCTGAACTACCGGGCGTTCCATTGAAATCTGAACATTTACTAATTCAATAAATAATTAAGATAATAGAGCTATTAGTTACAAAAAAAAAAAAAACCTGAGCAATCTATCTTACGTCTTACGTTTATATGTCTAGAAGGTAACATTTGAAAATGAACGATGAATTTACATTCGCACCCTCCAAGCAGCTGGGAGTGTCCAAGACTAAAGGCTACCCCATCAGCAAGTCTGAAACGTTGGAGGGAAGAAGGGATCATCCAAAAAGTCGAAACTGGATCCAAAGAAGTTAAAGAAAACAGCGCCGGCCAATCCCGTCAAGTCCATGAGGGCCCATGGAAAAAATTATGTGGTTCACATCAGTTTGTCCAGATAACTATAAAAAAAGTGGGTGGAAAAAGCTTAGTGAGGGTGGAGAGGCCACTTTTGATACCAATAATGAAAGAACCTCATTTGTAAGACTTTTTTTTGACACTTTTGCCCAGCCCCCCCCCCCTAGCCCTGACGCCAGCTTCTTCGACTACACCTTTTTGGTGGTGCCTGTCGAGGGGAAGGCCTTCACTCTCTGTCATCCAAACACCAATGCCCTCAAGACCACTGTCAGCCATCAATGGGGCGTTATGACAGAGGAATACATCCGCAGAGGGGGACAAACAACCTTCTGTCGCCGTCTGGAAGTTATGATTACAGCTAAGATTGCCTACATTGATGATTAAGAGAGCTCGGATACACATTTACTTATTTTTTTTTTTTTTTTTAAATTCTATTGTCAATTAATAAATTATATCTTATCAAAGTTTAAATTCAAAGTGTTCAGATTTTAAAGGACCCCACGGTACTTAATAGTTTTTGTGTAATGCTGTGCATTACAGGACTAACTTGACAGTCGGCACTTGAGATTCTTATTAATCGTTGGAAGATGGATATGATTTATAGATTTTATTGATTAGAAATGACGTCAACATAAATCTATAACATTAGGAATTGAATCTGTAGATATCCTTGGTACATTAGGAGATTAAAGTAAATCCTGTCATCGTTTTTCCCCTCCTATCAACTATCGGGCTTGAGTCCAAGAAGAAAAATATAGGGAATTAATTGCCATGTAATGTTTTTACCTAGCACCATAAAATAAACATCCACAGTTTTTATTTGTTTAGTCTGTTTAATAGTGTTGAGACTCGGTCCAGCACCGAATTTCTCTTTTTGGTTCGATCTGAAGGGGTATTTTCCAGACACATTTTTTGGTCTCATATCTTTTTCGGAGTTCCGTGCTCCAGAAAGAGTCGACGGAATGAAAATTATTCATACTATCTCTGTTTAAAATTTGTATGACATCATTGTACCGTGTTCACAATTAGGAAACACATGTGACGTCATAAAAAATGTATATGTGAAAAAAGTATATACCAAACTTTTCTAAGCAGAATCATAACGTTCTCAGACCAATCTAGAATTTGTACACCGAAATGCAGCAATAATGTCTATGTAAATGCATTTCTGAGTGATTTTACAGCATTGCTTATATACTTGACCTAATGCGAGTCTGACTTGGACTAGAACTGTTCATGGGAACGGTCTTTAATACAATTGGTCCTTCGGACTGATCCTTAAGGCCCTCATTCAATAGGACTATCAGTTTTTGGGAACTACGGGTCCTTGGAATTAATTAATTATTATACCAAATAAGATATATGTGATGCACACTCATTTTTAAAGAAGAAGAGTACGTTGGACCGGCGTTGTTCAGGCCATTAAGAAACTGTCGTTCCCTCAACTTTCATATTTTTGTCAAAAATTATTTGTCTAATTCTCTCTTCTTTTTTCTTCTCTAAATCTTATAATCTCCTTTAAAAAAATAGTGGAAAGATACGTACTAACATTCAGCGAGAATCATTCTTTAAATATATTTGCCTTCTTTATTTTCTTTTTTATATGAAATAATCGTTTGTTGGTCAAAAATTATTTTTTTTAGAAAAATACTGTCTAAAAGCTGCGATGGCCTTAATTAGCAAAAAAAATTGTTACCAGAACCATTTCTTGAGCCTTAAAAAGCTACGTGGAAAATTTCTGAAAAATCAAATGATTGGTTTGGCCGTGATTCCCGGACAAACACACGCACATAAAAATCCACTGGTAATATTTCTATATATACCATATAAAATAAACCTTTGATATTTTTGTACCAAATTATTTGTTCTATTATATAGCAAAATAATTAAAAAAAAGGAAAAACCCTCAATGACGTCAGAAATGATCTGTTTTACCTTATTTTAGGAGATACAAGTGAGACTGGACTTGACTTCACCCCGGTCCTCGTTTCTAAATAAGGACCGACGTAACATAACAAACTATTTGTGTGTAGTAACTATTCCGGACATTGCGTGAATGTACCTTCCAGATAATTATAACCTTGTAGTTCACACTCTTACGTACATCAATCAAAAAGTAATAATTGACTATAATTATCTTTATAAATAATCTTAATTTTGTTCTGTTATATGAACGTAGCGAGTGAGTGAAACAACTTACCGTTACAAAAAAAACAATGAAATTATCTGATTATGATTTCTTTCTACAAAGACAGACGCATATTTAGTGTGCGTATGGTTTAATTTTTATTAAATATCATTTCATAAGCGTGACTGACTCTTTCATTGAAAAGATCTGTTGAAATAATGATTACATTTTCTGACTATTTTCTGTATCCATATATTATGTAGACATAATTAGTAATGAATGACTTGAATATAAAGCATCAATGATTGATTGTAGGTATATATATTTATATGGCAGAAAAGGGTTACCTTGGCCTTTTGGAAGTGTGTTTGTTCCACTTTTGAATGATTTTATGTATGAAAAGTTTAAATAACAAATATTTATATAAATATCTGAAACAAATGATTCGGTTAACCCTTAGAAGGGGTCCCCCGGGGATGGACTAAAGTAATTCAGGTCTTTCTCACCCAAATAATATTGGTTTGCGAAAAAAATATTGAAATTGGAAAACAAATGGATTTTTTTTAAACAAATAAATACAGTAATTTCACCTTTAGCCATAGTCGCAAAATTTTATAGTTTAAAGCCATACCCCTAATAAATTCCTACACACATTTCTTAGACACCCAAAAGAAACTGAATAAGGATTTATTTATAAAAAAATCTGAACAATTTGAATTTTAAAACTGAAACAAGATATACTTTATTAATTAACAATTGAATTTCACCATTAGATTCCGTTGGTCGGCTATGATTTTTGATAAGACTTCGACTGTCTTTATCAAATTTTTTGCAACAACATTCGAAGAAGACCATCTCCATTATGATCTAATTCGTCATTCTTCTTTTTTTTTTTTTTGCTGAAAACGACTATAACCTTTTAAATTATCTATTTATAAAGTCATGGAAGCTAAACGTTCTTATGACTGAGCCTGTTGTTCAGTTGATTTACAGTTTTCACAACTTTTTTTTTTCTTTTAGGGCGAGCAGAGTTGTAGTTAGAATGGCAAGAGCCAATCCTGAATTTCTTAAACGTATTCTTCTTCTTTTATCCCTCCACAATTTTCATCACAGGCTCAAATCTGCCACATTCATAAATCAAACAGAAGGAAGACTCTATATACTCGTTACAGAATGAGCATTACTAAACAGCTTAATTTCCTTCAGATTTCTATATAAAGATTATAGAGGCAGCTAGAAGATATCTCATCCATTGCTCCATGGAGTTGCTGAACCGGATTCTAAGGACTGATTTTCATCCTGATTTATAAATGTCTGAGTTAGATCGACACAGTTTCTGTATACGTTTAGAGACTGAGAAAACCAAAAGGTTGTGCTCTTATTATTGTTAGTAAAGGGATACACAGCCTTTTAATATGATGGATCACATTGCCACTTGAAACATTGTAAGGGCCCACAGAGCCTATTAAATTAAATTTCTTGAAAAATGACTTGATAGAACAAAGCCATGAAATACATTTTTTTTAAGTTTATGCCAAACTTAATTTTTCAAGTTCAAACTGCTGCAAAAAAGGGTAATCTTGCAACCTTGGGGAGGGGCTACCTTTTTTTTTTTTTGGGGGGAAGGGGCTTAACTTTTTTTTGAATTTTTTTTTTTGAAAAGATTTTTTTTTTTAAAAATGGTCTGCTGGATAATTTGACTATTTTTGGAAAATAGTAATATAAAAATTTAATTTTTACTCTGGTTTCTCATGTTTTTTTTTTTCGCAGAGCGATAATTTTTCAAAAAATCATATTTAAAAGAAGAATAAGTTGTGGGTTGCACATAAACATTAAGTGAGCTGCAATGTAGCACATGGGCCAAAGCTTGGGCACACCTGCTCTAGTATGTTCGTTTTTACTGATTGGAATCACTCACAAGTAAACCTAAATTAGTAATTAAGTGATATTTTTAATGGTGACATTAACCATTCATTCATTTTTGGTGTCCCATTTGGCATTTCCATAATTCATTTCCGTCAGCCTATCAAATTATTTTGATACGTTTGTTTGTTTCTTCTCATTTTCTGTGTTTCAAGTACAATTCAATTAGAGAGGAAAATATGGTTTCAATGACAGGAGTTTGTGATCATGGTCCTAAAGAAAACTTCATCTCATTTTATAAAGGACAAGTGAGTTGTGTAACAATGGTACACATTACAACAGTGTCAAGTAGTGTTGTGTTCGCCCTTCCTGAGGACTGAAGACTGCAGTCCCATTTAGTTCAGTCACGGTCCAGTTCAGTCCCGCATAAATTATTAAAGCTTATCAAGTTCGATCTCCTTTAAGGAGTTTTAAGGACTGGTCTTAAGAATTTATAGAGCCCAATAACGAAGTGCTCAAACAGCACAAGTGTCCAGTAGAATTATATCAGTTCTTAATATGGGACTTAAAATCGGTCCCATGTCTCTTAATGTTGCCAGTATTTGGAGGTTTATACGTCGTTATTGTTTATTTTTGTTTAAAATTGATGTTTTCTTTGAATTTTTTAAATTAAAATAATCAATAATTATTACAATAAAATATATGAAATGTTTGTTTTCTTTTGAAGTTAGGATCCTGCCTCATGTTATATTTGTTCGTCAATCCACGAGTCTTTTGTAGTAAGAATAATCCATCATCTCTACTAAAAACAGGGAAGTTATTACCCCTACTTTATACAAATTATCCAAGTTTTTTTCTGACTATTCTAAATTTATTACCTATTTTGCCTCTGGCTTCAATTAATTAAATAGTGAGATTTTGTTGGTGTATGCATTGAAATTATTTTGGGACATGATTCCATCATTTTTCCAACAGAAAACAACTCTTTAATGCGTTTTAAATTAATCCACATTAAATATTTTGATTAAAAAATTCAAAAGGAACATCAATTTGAACCAAAAATTAACAAAAACGACGTATAAATCTCATTTACTTATATATTCAGGTAAAATGTCCTGATGCAAAATTACCTAACGCCCACTTAACGTTCCTTATAAAACCTCCCAAACTTGAAAGAGTAATCAACAGGGCATTATTTTTATTAATATTATAGTTCAGATGAACAACTCAACGTAATGAACTCTTTTAGTAAAACGTTAAGTATCTTTCAACCACAAGAGTTATAAACTATCATTAATTTTCCTTAATTAATATTTAATTAAAGTTTTTATTATTTTTATAAACATTGACGAGACCAGTAATTTTGGTACATACCTTTCTACCTCTGATTACATCATCACCTTTAACAGATTTTGTATCCAAACATTTTTGCATTTATTTTAATTTGTGTTTTTTATATATATTTATTTATCTCAAATTCCACTTTGCATATTTAAATTAATAACAATTAAATAAAAAACACTTTAATAAACTAGAAACATGTTTAAGTAGAATAAACACTCGGTAAATAACAAAATTTCGCCTAAAATCGTAATTAGTTATGTATCTAAATTTATTCCGAAGTCGACCATGTATTTTATTACATTTTGTGTTATTATTTCTTTTATTTTTTTATTTTCCATTATATTATCCGAATAAAACCATAAAACCACAGATTTCATTAGTTCTTGTTTGGGGTATTTATAAAATGTAATTGTATTCCATTTTGTCTCTGGTTATTCCGTCTATCGGAGATTTTAGCAAATGTCTTATTCAAATACCCTTTTCGGTTTTCCATATTACAGGGTTCATGTTACCTAGTGGTACATATTTTATAATATAAATAATTTATAAAGGTGGCAAATACGTCATGGGGTTAAAATCTCCAAGAGGCGGAATAACCAGAGACGAAAAATTTCGCAGCAAATTACTTAGAAACCAAGATTGCATCTTTGACGCGTCGGTACCTTTATTGTGCCGTTCAACTTTTTCTTCAAAAAGAAACAGAAAACAAGCCATAATCAATTGGTAATTAGGCAAATAATTTAATCATACCAACTCTTAAGTACTTCAGACTATCATTGCCATATTATTTATCGAAGTTTAATAGATACTGTATTAAAATCAAGCTTTATAACATTTTGTAATGATTGAAGTATATGATGTATGAATTTTCTTCATAGAATCAATAAAATGGCCAATGTATCTCAATATATACCTATGTACTGTAATGTACTACGAGGGATCAATACAAAATTGTATTCCTGCCTTCTTGGAAACAGAGCATAAATAAATAATAATTAGTTATTAATTCGTTTATTTATCATAACCAATAAATTATAAAATAGCCATGACGTAACAAGTGTGAGACAAGGGAATCGACAGCTGACATCACAATCAAATAAGTTATTTTTGTATTAGCGATATAGCCCCAGGCTTATGGTCCAGATTGATGGATGATGGAAACCTTACCTGGTATCTTTGAGGTCGCTAATGCATCCGATCCTGACATTTCCTTAAAATGTAGGACAAAACCGAATGGAGTGTTTAAATTTGGAAACTGATACATCCCTAGTCTCTTTAATCACGCATAATTAATCGTCTAAGTACGAGTACAAAGATAATTTTTAGATTCAATTCATGCCATGTTTTTTTAGCCATAAATTTTTAATAGTTATTAGTATTATGCAAAAAAAATCAAACTTCCGTATATAAAAAGGCCTTGAAAGACACTTGCATTTCAATCTAAAAGGTGAAGATGTGTAGTAGGCTCTACCCACTTTTGGGGTAATATTTTTCTCCAGAAAAAAAAGTTGTAGGGGACGATCAAAATACTTAATGAAAGCGTTAGTCAAAAATATTATGGGCCTTCTTTTGAATAACTTATAGAGTCCAAAATGTGTTCAATAATTGGATGTTCCTCTGTTTTATCAAAAATAACATATCACAATTGAGCCCCAGTAGTTGCAGTGACATCTGTTCAACCAAAAGGAGGAACATTATCTTGTGATATGTGTGATAAAGCCAGGAAGCTGCAAATCATTATAGAGCACATCTTAGATACCTGAAATTATTAGAAATAAGGTGAAAAATATTTTTATCTGATAAACCAAATATTAAAAAATATAAAAAAGTAGACTCTTTGACTCTTTGCATCATATTAGAGACTGTACTGGGTGGAAACTTGAAACTTAAAAGTTTTATTATATTGATTTGAGAGGTTTTTGTAGTGAAATTGTATAGGTAGCCGTGTATCTCATCTACTTGTTATTTTTTGAATTTCTGAAATCGGACGAGAAGTGCCTCTCAGTGGGATTCAAGGCCTAGGATATCAAGTCTTCTTCTTGTGGGTCACACTCCAACAGAGGTGGCCAGGCGGACGGGAATAGCTCATAAGACCATCTACAATGTTAAGAAGAGGCTACACCACAACGAGACCAAATAAATGAAGGGAAGCTCCTAAGTAAAGCCCATCATTAATGCGGATACTCTCAAGGTCCCTATCTAGAAGAACCCAACCAATTATCTACGTACCCATGCCAAGAATCATACTGTTTTCAAGACCAACCTTCTTCCCTGTGTCCAGGCAAATTTACTTTACGGCAACGTCGTCTTTCAGCAAGATTGGACCCCTGCCCACACTATAAAAGTTTACTAGACATTCTTAGCTAACAACATTCCTTTCTGGTACAAGAAAATGTGGCCACTATACATTCCGGATGTTAATGTTGAATCCATCAACAAGAAGTGAGTTCCCATGGACTCGAACTTCATTCGCAATATTTGCAACTCTTTTCACAAGAGGTTTGTCGTCATCTGTGAGGTCAATTGCTACCGAATAGAATGAACCAATGTGATATTATCTAAGTATAAGAAATAGATTTTTAAAGATTTTTGTTAAAACGATAATTAAACAAAGGTAGAGTATTTCCTTTTTTCTTTCCAAGTGTGTAAGTGTCTAGTTTCGCCCCGGTATATAGGGCCTTAATATGATAATCTTTACCCAATAATACTTTTTTTAATACTAAAATTACCTTTACCACGTGTAAAATAGCCTGAAAAAGTCAATGTTTTGATTGTATCCAGCAGAAAATATCATTGTGAATAATGACGGGGGGGAGAATTACCTGAAAAAGGGGCAGGCTAAGGTGCAGTGACTTAAGTCAATGAAGGTATTATAAAAATTTACAAATAGTTGTTTTCAAACTTAGTTATAAGATTATTGCATCTCTAAGGAGCTTACAAAAGCATTGCGACTGACTCTTTAGAATCTAAATGAATGTCTACAGAGATTCATGATGTTAATAGGCTTAGAGGGATTATCCATTAACATGAAAACTGTGCTTCCGTATTTAAAAAAATAATCCGTCAATAAAAAGAGTGGATTATATTTCCAAAATATTTTAGGTGGGTCTTGTTAATCAATGGTGACTTGATTTTGAAGACCAAAATTTTAAAGGGAGTTGTCTTTTCTCGATCTCAACTCTTCGATACCATGGTCACAACTTGTGTTATTTCGGGCCTTATCTAGGACTGAGGAGCGGGATTCTATCCGGTCCTTTATTTTGGCTCTAAAAAAAGATAAAATTGATCCTTTGTAACTTCATTCGTAAATGCTACTTCTCTCATGACAAGAATATAAAATCTGTTGAACATATCCATTTTTTTAAATTGGAAAACGCTCTCTAAAAAATAAAAAAATCATAGACACAAATAAAAGAATACCGGGTGGTCCATTGAAATCTGTAGTTCAATAATTAATGAAGGTTGCGTGATTGAAATTCAATCATATTTCGATACATCAAAATATGATTTAGTTTCTGTTTAATTTCTCTAGCTTACGTACAATTCGAAAAAATGACAGATGAACGTGATCGTCGAATTTCCATTCACGCACTCCAAGCATTTGGGCTTAACCAGGACCACTGTCAACGCCGTCAGCAAGTGTGAAACGTTAGAGCAGAAAATGGGCTCTGTCAAGAAGGACAAACTAGATCCGGAGGAATTAAAGAAAACAGACCGGGCAAATTCCTTCAAGTTCTGCAAGAGATATCGGGGTTTCACACCAGACTATCCAGAGAGCTATCTTAAAAATGGGGTGGGGGAAGCCTTTTTAGGGTGACACCGGCAATGAAAGAAACCCATTTTCTCCGTTCCAAGACTTTAGAATTTTTTTGAACTTCTTTACAGCTGCGATGCCAACCTCTTCGACTACACCTATTGGATGCATATCTAGCGGAAGGCCTGTAGTATACCACTCTCAGCCAGCACTTAGACGCCATGACAGAATTTTACATCTGCAGCTGGTACCAGGCCTTCCACCAACGCCTGGAAGCCATCATTGCCGCTAAAGCATCTACATTAATGATAAGAGAGCTCAGACACACATCTATTTATTGTATAATTTAGTTGAAATTTTATTGTCCATTAATAAATTATATCTTGTTGAAGTTTAAAATTAAAAGTTTTCAGATTTTAATGGACCACTCGGTACATCTAGGACTGGTAAAAATAATATATATATATGTAGCCTGTTAGCATAAAAGCAAGCTATATTAAGTGTGTATTACATATATATTCTTACATGAATTATTGTTTATTCGTTCAGCAAGGATATTTTGGATGTGTCGTAAATTGAACTTAAGTAGTCAAAATTGATTGTCACAATAAAATGATAAATTTATCAAACAGAAGAAATATTGGGATCAATATAATTCTCTTAAATCCAATAAATACTTAAAACTATTGTTAAACCTCTTGGGTATCTCAACTCATCCCTCAAATTTGAATAATAAGCGTTTAATTGACTACAATATGTTTATAAAATATTGGGCTGTGTGTAGTTATTATGTAAAATAATAGATTGGGGTTTTCTCTTTTTTTTATTCTTGTGCAAGATTATCTTTATGTTGATGCATAGCAATAATTCACCAAAAAATGAATCTATTCCACCCCTATTGATAGAAATACAAATATTTCTATAAATAGACATTTACCCTAAGAAGTTATTCCTTTATATGAGAATGACTTAGAAAATTACTCCCTGCATAGAGATGTAAAATTATTCAACATCTTGTTATAGTGTTTGTCATTCATGTCAAGTGGCATGTATCTTGTTTTTAAAATTATTATTTTAATAATTTTACCCTACAGTAAGCCAAACTGATTTCAAGTCAATTTCCACAAAAAGTCCCATTTCTTTTGAGCACATAATCTATGAAAAAAGACAGATGTTGCAACAACCTGGTTCACCTATTTCCCATTAAGAGCCACCACACGTTTTTACCTTTATAATATCAAGAAACTTCTCCTCCCCAAAGAAAAAAAGGCCCAAACTCATTTGGTAATTGGCCAAATCTGGAACAATTCTGCCCAAAACCAGAAATATTATTCAATAACTATTCAGAATAGTTCAGTTTGTTCACGCAATTGTTCACAGGTTAACAACAAATAAATAAATTTTATCCTATCAATGTTTGGAATAGTTATATGTACAAAAGAAACAGAAACTCATACAGCTGACAACAAAATAAGTAAAAATATAGGTTAGGCTCCGGTTTAAGACTGAGAGTTATGAATGCTTATTGTTTGAATTAGAATCTCTTTTTTACAAGATTCAAACGATTCTCTACAATTATTGAATCATAATTCCATAGTTGGAAAAAATTGGCCAACTACCAAATGATTTTTGACCTTTTTCCCCTATTTATTTTCTTATGAAAAGGTTGCATGATGCAATAAAAGAACGACGCTCAGTCCCAAAGAAATTTTTTGGTCTGGATGGGTATCTTTTAAAATTTGGTATATATTAATTTTATAAATGGACTGTTGATGACGTCATTTATATTACAAAATTATGAATCTTGATCTACAAGAACGTGATAATAACGTCAAATACAGACCGGAAAAAAATTGATTTGAAAACGATTAAATTTCAGTATAAGATCTAAGATTGCGATATGTATCGAAATATCGGTCTAAAAAAATTACTTAAATCTATAGATGTACCGATATCAAAATTTTAGACGATTCCGATACTGATTAGAGCTTGGCAAAAAAAGACATAAATATATCAATCATAATTATGATTATAATTAGTGGTAAATAATTTGAATGATATAAAAACTTCCTCTCAATTTGCAGGCATTTAATACTAGAAACCAGGGATTAAAGGCTAAAACACAACCACTAAAAATAAGGTAGAATAACTCGGAGATAACTTCAACGACATAACATAAATTCATAAGGTCATCTGTCAACCTTTTCCCATATTATTTTATTTTTAAAAAAACCCACTTATAATATTCAATTAGTCAAACATATATCTATATGTAAATAAGAGGCCAAGGCTAGGCTAGATATTAGAATTAAATAATTTCAAACTGTTATTGATGAATTTGTAAAAGGCCTGATTTTTTATATTGGTATATGTTTGACAATTTAAATCTAATAAATACTTCTTTCTTTTTTTTTTTTTTGATAAAATTTTTACAAATGGTATGTCTGCATGACGACAGGGATATGCTTGTGGAAGAAAGCCAACCACTTGTTCTTCTGGAAGTTGAACTTCTGATCCTGGCAAAAGTTTTTCTCGTCCGAGTAAAATCAAAGCATCTATGAAGATATGTACAATTATCTTAATACATATTTAATATATCTTACTTGGCTTAATAAACCATTGATATTTATATGAAAAATTCAAAGGACTGACAGTTAAGGACCGATTGTCTTACTGACCGGTCCCAAAGACTGACGGTCCTAAGGACCGGTACTAAGACCGGACTGGACCAAATAAATAAGGAACGTGACAAAACATATCAATTGCCCTGATGGACTTCCCTGTGTCCTTATTGACTATTTGCTAGATTCTGGCCACAAATTCCGCCATCTGGACCTAGTCACTTTGACCTCACTTCCATTTATGTTCCCTCAAAGTCACCTTTAGGGGCCTCATATTCCCTTCTAACCTTGTGAACGAACGTCGCACTGAGTCTCAGAATTCGAACAATTGTCATGTTGTCGCTCCTGGGTCGGATTTCAAGGAAGGGTCCGTGATTTCTAAATATTTGGGACAACGAATTTGTCAATTTATTCCATTATTTTCCAACTGGTTCAAGTTTGAACAAAAAAAGTACCCGCCTTTGCCCTATGTGATCATTTTCAATTAATGGAACTGAATTTTGTTATACATGTCTATTATTTAAATATTATCGGTACACCCCTATTTAAAACTGAACCGGACCGAGTCTCAACACTACTATGTATACATAAATTTTGAATAATTAAATCTTTCCCTAATATTCATTTTTGTTTATTTTTATACGTTTATTTAACAGAAAATAAATTGAAAAATTTATTTAAATAAGAGATCGACTAATTCCTTTGACTTTCTACAGAATCATATTTTTTTTTAATTATAAATAAATCATAGAATTGCAAATATACGTAACTATAAATGACGTCAAAGAGGGAAAAAAACAACAAAAGAAATCCTGCTTCTATGGAAATCAAATTCTATGCATAATGCCTATGTAAATATAAAGCTTACTGCCTTCTAATTAATGATCATTATCAGTCAACCTTATCGTTCTCACCTGAGAACGACATGCATTCGTAATCAAAGTAAAAATTTATTTCGAGTAGTTATTAAGAATTGAAGTTAGTGTTGTTTGGACCCTTATTTAGGTCCGAGGACTTTGGTTCAGTCCAGTTCAGTGTCATTTTTTTAGAAATTAACCTGACGTATATTCATTTACTAGAAATATAAAATAACCAGCTGAATCGTAGAATCTATTATCAGCTGACCATGATTCTGCTTTTTAATCAGTGTACTAAACTTTTTGTACCTCGGTACAACTATATTTCAAGTTATTATATTATAAAAACATTGATTGAAATTTTTGCCCATATTTGATTGAATATTAAAGTAAAATCCTAAGACCCTTGTACTTTTAAATTTATGTATAAGAAATTGTACCTTTGCATTAATATAATGTATTTCCTTTTGATTTGGGCTGCATAAAATATGACCAATCCTTAAGTGCAATGCTCAATTTAAACTTGAAAAAGAAAAATCGATTACTTGGTCCATTATACTGACTACGAGGTTGGTCTGAAAAGTTTCCAACCTCAACGTGAAAATGGCCGCACTCGTAAATAAGAGCAAGTCACATTTATTTAGCATCTGTTGACAATTACTCAACAAAGTTTCAGACACTTTGGATTTGTACATTTTATGGAACAGTCGTTGGAGTAAGGGATATGGTGAGAATGGACTAAATCGAGTATGAAGCTGTCATTAAATATATATATAAATATTTTCTTTTATAGTATAACTATTTAAATATATTCAAGCAATAGCTCAGTCGTATAGAGGCTTGTTGTGTTAAAATTTGAAGTCCATACAACTCGGAGTAATTGAGCCCACAACAAAGGTTTCTTTTGAACAATTATTTTGAACAGTAAAAAGCTGATTACTATTTGGACGGGTTGCAGAGATGGGAGCATCGCTGGATGAAGTTTGTAGAATTATAAGGAACCTATGTTGAAAAATGAAATTAAAAATTCAGAAAAAATGTATTGTACCTTTGTTATTCCAAAAAAAATTCAGACCACCCATGTGTATGTGTGCAATCGAATACAAAATGTTTGGATGTCCCCAGCGATTGTTTATAAAAGAAACATTAGCTAAGTAATTCAGTAGCCACTCTGGACTCTAACCAAAATATTGATTGACGTATTTTGCATGAGAGACGGGTGAGAGATTGCGTGATGCAAACGGTAATAATTGTGAAATACACGGGCTTCATGAATTTGTTGGGAAAAAGAGATCAGAAGGGCAAGGAATCTACTCTAGGTGTATTGTATTACTTTGTTTTAAAGATTTACTGAGCATAAAAATGGGAAAGAGGCTGAAAAATCGACAGCTGACATCAAAATGCAATATAAACTTTTAAGTAAGTATGGAGTAACATCCCGTAAGTATTGGAGTTTTTCTCGCGGTATTACCTCACCCTCACAAAAATATACAGGGTAGTTTGGTGTCAGTTGTCGATGTCTCTCCTTATTCTCTCCTAATGAGTGTTCTCAACGTTGATTGGTTTAATTTGAATTAGTTATTTTTAAGCTATAAACTATTCTCTACAATCATTGAATAGTAATTAATTAGTGGAGAAGATTAATTGACAAACTACTAACTGATTTTGTGCCTTTTTTTCCCTGTTTCTTGTCAGAAGAAAAGTTGGATGATACATTAAAGGTAATGACGTGTTATAGCTTTGATCAAAGCAACACAGCTGTCATGACAAATTATATAATTTTCTTGTCGAATGCATTAAGTCTAGCCCTAATTGAACACAAAAATATACCGTGTATTTTGTTGTCAGCTCTCGATATTTTTGCTGATCATCCCTCTTTACCAATTTGAATTATCTCTTGTTAAGGCGTTGTAAATGATTCCAACAAGTATTGAATAATCACTACGCATATAATTGGGAAGAACTGCATACATAACATTTGGTTTGGGCCTTTTTTATGTTTCTTTTTGGAGGAAAAGTTGCGTAATAACAAAAGTAAAATAGATCCTTTGTGATGTCAATAACGGTATTTTACATATTTGTAATAATAATCTTGAGCGACAACTAGTGCTGTGTTGGTCCTTATTTATTCGGTCAAGTCTAGTATTAGGACCGGTCCCAGGTATCCTTGAGAACGTACGTCCTTGAGACCGGTCTTTCACTGTTGGTTTTTGATTTTTTTTTTGTAAAAATCGATTATATAATAATCCAAATAAGATATTTGAGATTTGTATTAAGATCATTGCATACATCTGTCAAAAAAAGTTCCTACTTTCATTATAATAAAATTTTAATACGAAGATGGTATATTTTTATTTAATTTATTATATTACATTAGGCTTGGGCAAAAGTAATTATGTATTTCTTTTTAGGCCTTTTTTTTAAACTAAGTATATCTTGCTCATCATTGGCCACATGATGTCATATTATTAAGTGTTTTAAAGGTGTGAATATAGTCTCAAAGGAAGAAATTCGATACATATTTTTTTTTTTTTACTTGAAAGGGAAAAACGCATCATTTCTGAAGCGGATTGTGACTGGCGATGAAAAATGCATCACTTACGTCAATGTCAAGCTACAGATATCGTAGTAGAAAGCCAATGAAACAACCTAGATCGTGCTAAGCAAGGATCGACTTCCAGGAAGGTGTTTTTTGGTACGTTTGGTATGGAATAATCTACTATGAGTTGCTTCCCTATTGTCAAACGCTCAATTCTGCCCTCTACTATGAGCAACTCTACCGTTTGAAGCTGGTGATCGAACAGAAGCGACCAGCATTGGTGAATAGTAGAGGAATTGTGCTTCATCTAAACAACGCCAGTCTGTACACATCTTTGACGACGCACCAGAAGCTTTGGGAGATTGAATATGAAGCTCTTATGCATCTACCTTATAGTCTGGACCTGGCACTAAGTGATTACCACCTGTTCCAATCTATGGCCAAAGAGCTTTGGGGTAGAAATGTGGCCTCAATAGAGTCCTGGTAATATAGGTTGTCTGAGTCGTTTGGCAATAGGGATAAGTGCTTTTAGGAAAAGGGCCTTCAGAAGTTGGATTCTTGTGGGTAACAAGTTAACAAACAGAATGATCATACTTGTCTTGTATCACTTCTTATAAAGCATTGAAATAAAGCATAAAAACTACGAAATTACTTATTCACCAACCAATTTTAACGGAATAACTAAAAAAAAGGACAAAATGACGTCATGAGGGATCGGTTTTACCTCTTTTAAGGACCAACAAGTAGGATTGGACTGAATTGGACCAGACTGGACAATGGTCCTACATACGGCCGTCATAGTCCTAGCAACAACCTCGTTCCTTTCAGGAAGGGCACTGAAAATGGGTTGTGTAATGGGTATTCCAGCACGAGATTGACACAAAATATAGAACCAAAGCAAGAAAGTATAAGTAAAAAGTACAAAGCTCAAAAATAAGACATTATGACCATGAAGTGCCCGAGTTAGTTTCCATACTTCACTCCCATATAGTGGGCAAATTAACAAAATCAACAAGGGATTACATACTTATTATATGTTCCATTAATGTATAGTGCAAACGAGAATATTTTTTGCTGGATATGTGCAATGCTGGACCGAATAAATAAGGAATGCCACAACACTAATTTGTAACACAAAGAGAAAACGAAGAGGTTGCGGTATCCTGTCTTCTCTATATAAAAGTTACGAGGATTTTATTATTTAATTCATAACATGTTAAAATCATAATTATTATAAATGAATATAACATATGAGTGATTTCAATTTGTTCTAATGTTTTTGAAAATTCAAATCTCTTGCCAAAAAAATATAGGAATAGTTCATATAATATGTAGTATATATTTTTTTGTTATATTGCGAGCGCTCGGCTTGAATATACTTAGTAGTACATACTTTTTTTTCTAAGTGTTTTCTTTCAAGCTTACTAGTGTATATATATATATTTTTTTTTTTTTTACTTTTTTTTATTCCATGATTTTGTCTTTAGAATCTTTCTGTATTTTTATGTTATTGAAGTGTGACGCACGAGTCTATTCTGCGTAAGAATATTATAAGTTATAGTGAAGCGTTCAAATTGTATAAGACTCCAATACTTGGCTTTCAATTCCAAAAAGAATTGATTTTGATTCAAATTCCGGGTTAGTAACAATACAATATATTTAAGATATCAAAATTGTTGTATGTTCTAGTCAATTGTTGTTTCTTATTGAGTAAAAGTATTTTTAAAACTTTTTAGAATTAATGTGTTTCGTTTGTCAACACCTCATTTATTGGAGGAAGGGTAGGGTTGCTTTAGGAGAATTATGAAGCAACGCCCAAAATGTGTTCATATGAATGAGACGCATTGTGGACTAGCAATTTTTGTACATATTTAAAATACTATATAGGGTTGGTGGGAAAACGTGGAGTATCGAGCCTCTTGGCCATCATGATCTCTCTCAGAAAGTGGCGTTGGGTTCTCTGTATAAAGACAACCCTTAGTCCCCCTTCACGGCCCAGTTATTACCCAGGCAGTTAATCGATTTTGTGGGGTCCGCCTAGATATTTTTTCAGAAGGTGGCTTGGGGTTATTTTTGCTCTTGAATACCATCCTGATGGCCCTAACAGCAACGGAAAAGTCGTTGGCGAGTTGGCAATTCATCGACTTTGCGGGAATCAAATTGATCTTCTTCACCAAGCTGGACAAGAACTCCAAATCCCTTTTTAAAATGTGCCCTCCCATTCCTGCTTTCCTGGAGAGGTCTTCTCCATCATTTTTCATCTTGACAGCATTGAAAACCAGGCTCCTGGAGCACTTCACAATGTCCATAATCCTCACCACCTCAACTTATGCATCTAGAAGATATCGGCTTTTTGATCACTTAAGATAATGAAATAGCGAAATGTTTATTATAGTTTGTTGATGCACAAAGGATGGCTGAACCAGAATGTACAAAAATAATCAATAACCATCTTTTTTTTCATGATAAACAATTTTTTTATTAGCAAAGTACTTAGATCAAAGCCCAAGAGCTCTGTTAGAGAACACCAAAAACTCTGAGAGCCATCTATCATTTATCAAGATATTAACCCGGTTATGATTTGTAACTATCATTTATTACGGTGCTGTAATCACTTTTTATTATTATGAGTTCTGATTGAACTCCCTGTGGATAGCTTACCATTAATAAATTCGACCTATACTCCTACTAAAAACATTGTGGGAAAGACAGAGTTTGAAATGTATTGCTTGGGGGGACTATGAGTTTGAAATTTGTTCTTTGCCAAATGGTATATATTTACTTAATAATCGTATAAAATATAAAAGTTCGTATAATCAATACTGAGGGGCCAAGGGCCTGTCCCAGTAGCGTTCGCTTGATTAATTTTTGTGGAGTTTCTTGATATTTTGAAAAAAAAAAAATCCAAAAATAAAAAAATTAGGTGGGGGCTGTTTGGGGGGTCTAGTCTATCCCCTCAGACGCCCCTGTCTCCTTACCGTAAACTCTGCCTATGTGGTACTGGCGTCCGTTTGATTACGTCTCTGTGATATTATATCCATATTACTTCATGTAAATTAATATTATAGGGGCTCTGTGAACAATGTTTAACATTATCCAGGGATTTAGTCTAGAACATCACTATTTTGAGTTCAATAAGTAGAAATATTAATGGGGGGAGGGAGGAGGGGGTGGTTATAACACCTCTGAAGTAGTTATTCCTATTGAACTCAAAATTGCCAGCCTCATTTGCGTCCCTAGGGTTTTTGCTTTCGTGGAAGACTAGCTTTTTTTTGTTTGTTTAAAAGACAGTTTTGTAGAAGGCCTAACTCATAAAATTTACATACAAGTAGTATTTTTATGTTCAAAGGGGATAAAGCTCCCAAGTCCCCCATTTTCTTTGTGTGCTTTTGACCTTTAAGGATGTCAAACCTCGTACATCACTTGGGATATTAATTAGTGAAGCCACTGATTGAAATCAGTGGCTTATTCGACGATTATCAGATTTAGAAAATATAATTCTTTCTTTGTATCAAAATGACGTAATCAAGCTAAACGGGGGAGAATGTTATATTAATTTAACTAGAATCTCTTAGAGTATGGATAAAGAAATTTATAGGTGAGACTAGTATGAAAAAGGCTTCACCTAAATTTCAACATTGAACAAAGAGGGATAAAATAGAGGAGATATGTGTATAAGAGATTACAACTATACTATTGATAAATTTATCAGACCAATATGGTGTTCATTTTTTCTTTCTTTTTGGAAAATGTTTTTGCCAATCATTTATTTCAGTTGATGTAAGAAAAATCAATGAGTAGGGTTGACGTTAAATATTCCAAACTTGCTCTTCAAACAAAGGAGATTCATATTCAATCTGTTTACAGCATAAAAAAATAAACTACCATAAAAAATAACTTTTGGTAGGCATACGGGGTTTGGGTGTAAAAAGTGGACGGTTTATTAATGTTAATTTTATCATGAATATAGTTATGATTATTTGATTTTTTTTCTACATTCTGGTTTATCTATCGTTTGTGTATAAACAAAGAAGCCAAAAGGCTCGCATTTCAAATCTGAAGCTGAGGTGGAGAGGATTATGGACATTGTAAAGTGCTCCAGGAGTCCGGTTTTTCAAGTGTCCAACATGAAGAATAATGGAGAAGACCTCACCAGGAAAGCAAGAAGTGGAGGCACAATAAAAAGAGGGATCTTGATTTCCTGTCCAGCTTGGTGAAGAAGATCAAGTAGGATCCCAGAAAGTCGATGAGTTGCCAACTCGACAAGGACTTCTCCGTTGCTGCTAGGACCACCAGGATGGGATTCACGGGAAACAAGGATCCCAATCCACCTTTTGACAAAAGTGATGAATGTCAGGAGGCTCCAGAGTCCACATTTTGCAGCACAACCCCGTATATATTTTTTTTCTAATGTCTAAGAGATTTGTCTCATTGAATCATTCCCAAATATTACTCAAATTTCCTCGTGAATAAGTTATAATTAATACATAGATAGGTATTTATGCCTCATTTATGAAATAATTTCAAGGACTATGAAGTATAACTTACAATGAGCTACTACTCTGGAGACATAAAAAACTGATGTAAATTAGAGATTTTATAAGTGACTAACTGTATTTTTGAATTGCATTGTTCGACATTTAACTCTTTTTAACAAAATAAATAAATAATTTTCACCTTAATAGTATGTACTTAGCAGTCAGTCAAAGACAGATTTCTCCGATCTTCCTGTAGTATGTACATATGACGAGATATAAGCGGCTCCTCCTCGTAGGTAAAAGTATCATCATTGACGTGATAATAAGCGTCATTGACTAAGATATTATTTTCATAGAAATTATTTTAAATTGTTTTTGTTTTGTTTTGTGTTTTTTAATATTGATAGCAAGTCATCAAAAACAAAGTTTGTAATATAAAACCACAATATCATTTCAAATGTCAGAAAGTGTCCTTGCTCGGGAATCATTTACATGATATATATTTATTTAACATATTTGACATAAGAATGACATATAAATAAATAGTTAACCGGGGTTCAGCAAGATTATATTTTTTGGAGGGCTTTGTTTTTAGAAATTTTTAAATATAACATTTTTTCCCGCCCAGCTCCATTTCCGTCCGGCCCAGTCCTGCATCAGTTATAAACTTTATAAAACTTATAAAGTGCAATCCCATGACGTCACTCAACTTTCTTTCTTCTTTTTTTAATCAGTTCCAGTACTGACATTCCAAAGGACCCACGGTCTTAAGGACAGGTACTACGGACTCATAGGGTATGCCCTTAGACTGGACTGTACCAAATAAATAAGGGCAAACACAATACTACACAACGAGTAAAAACATTATTTTGGAATTCTTTTACACAAATTATTAATTCTATTAGTTTTATAATCAAGTAAATTATGTAATAATTTACTTGATTATATGCCTCCATGGTTTAATTATTTAATAATTTAGGCATGGAGAAGAGAAGCCATAGACCAAAGGCATTTTCCTCTTCTACGTCGAATATACTTGCAGTAATGGACGGTGATGGGTACAAGAGATCCGCCAGTGAAGTGGATATTAGTCGTGGATTCATTCCTTCAGACATGAAGGATCCGAATAAGAAAAAAATCCTAGATGATTTGACGAAAAAGATATTTTTGTCATCAGATGAAGAAAAGTTGAGAAAGAAGCAGATCAAGCAGAGACCCATGAGACCTAAATATTTTTATGAAAAAGTAATACGAATTATGGGATTTTTTTTTTCTTTTTACATAAATTTATTGAGTTCGTAACTCTGTTGTAAATTTACAGAATGGCAATCAGTTTTGGAATTCAGCTTCTCCAACTCCTGCTCCCCTTCCAGAGACAAAGCAACATCGATCTCAAGATAAGATACGTGAGTAAATATTATTTTCTTTCGTTTTACCCGTGATTTACATAGTTGAACCTGAGTGAGTGTTGTGACACATTTAAATAATGATCTTCCAAACTAAATTAATCCGAGTCCCCCCCCCCCCGGGACGTGGTTGGAAAGACTGAACCCCATTTATTTAGGGGACGTTTGCTTTTTACTAGAATTTTTTTTTGTCAGGATGAAATAATTAAATGCGAAAATAATTTTTTTTGAACAGATTTGGATTTTGGAAATATTTACCATAAAAATGAATTTTATGTTTATAGCTATGAATTTTTTTTTTTTTTTTTGAATAGTTGTGGATTTTCAATGTTGTTTTTTTCCCAAAAATTATAAGTTTTTATGAATATCTCTGAATTTTTGAATTTTTTTTTTTTTTGAAAAACTCAGTATTTGACATTTTTTCCTGCAAAATTTAATTTTTTGTCTACTGCAGTAGATTTTTCAATTGTTTTTATACAAAATTTGATATTCGAAATTTTTAAATTTTTTGTGAATGGAGATGCATTTTTGGAATTTTTAATCCAAAAAAAATAATAATAATAAAACTAAGCACCTAACACCCCTGCCCCCCCCTCTCCCAACCACTTTATGTGCTAGTTCCTTTCGCTTTACATATCAAAGACAATAATTACCTATATAATTATGTTTTTCTCTAATTATCCTAATTTTTTCGCCCCAAATCGATTCAAAAAACAAAATTGTACAAAATTGCAATTTTTTGGGATTTTCAGTATATATTACTTTGAGTAAATACAAATATCAGTGTTTGTCATTTGCATCAATTGGTATTCAATGTAAGCGTTGAGTTTTTTTTTTTTTTAAACATAAGGCTATTCAATGTTGAATTTTTACCAACCCGGAGCCCCCAAGATGGCGTTTTCTTCAGAGAAAATGCTCTATACCTGAATTATATTAAATACTCCAAGCTAAGGGGCTCCAAGGAAAGTGGCGACAGTTGAAAGAATAAAGATTTTGGGGAAAAGTAAAAACTTAAACTATCTTAAGCCCTTCACGCAACTTTGATCAAAAATACATTATAATTACATGTGATGGGATTTTTATACAGGGTGAGAATAATAAACCTGTTATACTTCTCTACAAAAATCCCATCCTTACAATACCGTGAGACAAAACATGAACCTTAGGCAGCAAACAATTCTAAGGCTATCATAATTCAGAGTCCAATATTTCCTTAGAGTATTCGTCGTCCTAATGGATTTAAAACAAATCTGTACTGGACCTAGAAAGAGACATGAAAAGAGTAGACCTATTTGTAATTTTTAAGCACTCCTACAGCAATTATCAGCAGAAGTGGCTTAATTACAGATTGGCAACATCCTCACTTTTTACTCAAGAGCGAGTCCAGAGGATAGAAAGTGTTCATTCTGTAATAACGAGACATCATTTCATATTTTGTACTTTTGCCAAATGGTTTTACTCATGTTGGGATTGGTGGAAGACATGGTATGAGCCCACTACGGAGTGAGACTCAACCAGATGGATTGGCTTATCGTTGTGACGTCTCCATTATATGAGGAGTGAATCTAAATAAAGAACATTGTTTTAAGGTCGAGGAAGTACTCTAGGCGGCGAAGCATACAAATGGAATTATTCCCCTCGGAATCCGAAGCTGGGTGTACACCTGAATTAATTCTTGAGTGAAAACAAAAGTTGTCCCCTAGCTTTTATCTTGCCCAATGTATCCCTTTCTTATCTAGAAATTCGATGTAAGCATCAGCACTGAGCTCCTCCTTCATCCGTACAGAAATGGGAGGGAAGACTTTGCCTCTGCTGGGCACAGCACCCAAGACTATAGTGACAGTTAATTAGTCCTGGCACGACAAACACTACTGCAACCGACTCCTTGAATATGACCAATGGGATATGCCACGGTTGAGAAGCTTTTAAATTTCACTCCTTAGTTGCTTCATTTTACTCGTTCTCGTTTGGTTAGTCTTTAATTTGAGTCGGAACTTTACATAAGGAATCTTGAGTTACAAAACCAAACTATCGCCGAGTTTGAAAACATTCGACAAATTAATTTCAGATTTATTAAAGTTTAAACTAAGTGTCAACATAAATAAAATCAACCCTGTATATATTAGTGTTGACACTTGGTCCAGCACCGATTTTTTTTTTTTTTTTTGGTTCGGTCTTAAGTGATTTTTTTTAGACCGTGGACCAATTTTTTATTTTTCGGTCTCACTTTATGAACAATTTGTTTTAAGTCTCAATTATGGACCGATTTTTTTCCGTCTGGTATATTATGAGAGACCAATTTTTTTCTCGAGATAACTGTCATTCATAGAAAAAAAATGTATATATATAAGAGACAATGGGATTTAAATTAATCCAAACTATCTCTATTTAAACTTTGTATAACGAAATTGTACTTGAAAAAGTATTTGATGTCATTTTATAAGAAATTTATCAGTCAAATCGGTCTAGACCGATTTTTTTGGGACCGAATTAGACCAATTTTTTCCTTTGGACCGATATAAACCAAATTTTTATATAGGACCGATCCGTACCAAGCTTTTCTGTTGGACCGAACAAATTCGGTCCGACAGAAAATATAAGAGTCTCAGGCCGGTCTAGGATTTCATGAACCGAACCCCAACACTATATATATATATATTGAAAAAGTATCAATACACCGATACTAATTTGGTTACCGGAACTGATTCGAAAATATTGATATTACAGTTAACAGGAAAATGCCCAATCATACCTTTCACTTTTTTTTTCTTCAAGCATCTGGCATATATTTTTATATAGATAGATGTTTGAGTCCTGAAGTCACTTTCTCCATCGTAAAGAAGATTGCTTTAAATACCTTCTATATATAATGTACATATGTTTCTCAGTTCCTTTGTCTCTTTCTTTAAAATAAGTTCCATAATTTAATTAGTTATAGACACAGAATAAAGATCTACGATCCTAATCTAGTTACAAGGTCCATCTCTAGAAAAATAGTTAATTAATTAGCAAATTTCTCATGTATTTTATTAAAATATCTACATTGTATGTACATATTTTCCATGGTATATTTTTAATATCTTTTATTCATAGTTTTAAATATTTGACAGGAAAAGTGTAATTAATTACGCTAGGCAACAGTAACAAAAAACAAACAAACATTCAATTCAAAAAACACTCGACGATGATAGAAATATGTATTTTAACTCATGTATATTTATAAATATCTTGTGTACAAGTTGCACCTATAAAACTTCTATAAGCAAATTGTACAATAGGCAGTTTTTGTCTAAGCTTTTTTGGATCTTCGATTATGGGTGGTTCGAAGAAGTTTGTGATGGTGTAAGAATACACTATGCCAAATTTCATTTTTCTACGATGTAATCTTTAGGAAACAAATCTAGTTTGACAGTTTTGATAGAAGACTACAGTTATTTATTTCGTCAATTAAGATTAAAATGCAGCATTAATCATTATTTTGTATTAATTAGTTATGATAGACATTATTCTATTCTATAAAAAACATCAGTAAAACTTTTCTCTACAGCTACCTTATGGAGCAAAAAGAGAGAACAACATAACACAATTGATCTTTCCTTCCTGAAAATGTAATAAATGATGCGCGTATAACGCGCATCATCAAATTATCTTAACTTTTTTACCCTTTTTTTGTTCCATAGAACAATTTTAGAAAAAAACTTTGTGAATATTTTTTTATAGGTCAAATCAGTGTCTTTATAAACTGTTATATATAAGATAACCAAAAATGTCTTTTTAGGATCTATATTAATTAAAAAATGAGTGAGTACATTTTCTCATAATTTGATCAAGATGTTTGACCTACAGATGACCTCGCAGTACAATGTAATTTTGATATGACGCATTTTCTGTAACAGCTGTAATCAAAATTCGAAAAAAAATATACAGTTTTTTACAAAAATTTAAATTTTTTGGAAGAAAATTTCAAATGTTGAATTTTTTCCTCTGCTGCATAATTTGCCCGAATTACGAAAAAAAATTCCAATAAAAAGTAAATATTCCTTAATTTGGTCTACATCCCCTCCAGCCAACCTCCTGCGGACGTGCCTGTAAATTTAATATCGTTTTAATAGCATTGCCGTGTGGACGGGACTTGAAAACTTGTATTTAAGATATAAAAATACTCATATCTCTAAAACAAAAATTCTGAATAACTAGATTTAATACGAAAAAACTAATACCAGATTCCTAATTAATTAACCAACAAATAACACATGGGCTGAAAAGTCCCGCCCTTAACAAAGAAAACTCGTTTTTTTTCCCCTTCAAAATATGCTTGTTTTATTAACTTTATGGAGTGGTGTCCACATAACACTTTTCAAGCTATAAAATAAAAATACATAATTGATATTGACCCATTGGCTTGCAAATAATAAAAATAGGCCAGACTTAGCACACTCGCGTACAAAAGAACAGATTATCATAAAATTTTGACGGCTGTCTTTTGAAGATTGGTACTAACTAAAAATTTATTGAATTTAAAAGAATAGGGTCATCTATCTTTCCATCCCTTTAATTACTCCTAATATTTGATAAAATTCCGTAAAAATGTATCATTGATGAATACCATTAAATTTTATAGGGCATCCACACCAAATGTACACTGACAGCTCTGTCTATCAACCAAAGCATCATCCAAGCGTGGCAGATCAAGTCAAAATGGCACATCAGCTCTCCTCATCCTTATTTGCAGACGCAAATAAAGAGAGTCAAGGGCAGGAAATGTTCTTTAAAAGAGTTCAAACATCAGGTAATATATTCTCCGCAGGGTGCTGTGACAGTATGTTGTTGTCTTGGGGTGGGCAACACATACGAATAAAAAAGAGTTTTTCTTTTTGACATAAGTTTCCTACGCCCCCAAATACAATTTTAACCAAAATATATGTATATAATATTAATATCATTTAGGGATTTGTATTATTTTACTGCAAGACAAGTCCCACTCTCGATCCGTTTAGTAAGCAAACTACTAATAATAGTAAACAACGCTCCTATTCTACAAATTAATCGATGTCTATGGACATTGATTAAGCGTTTAAATCGCTGTATTTTATATCTTTTTGAAGATCTTCATCTAATTAAAAAGTCATTTAATAGATAATTGATTTATTCTTTTGTTGTAATTTTATTGTATAAGCCAACGCATAAGGTTTCTACCTCAAAAAATTTGTTTTTTTCAAATTCACTCAAATTTGTATATGTTATCCTATACATAATTAATAAGTTTTTAGAGATGCATTTGAATACTCCAGATGAAAATGTGTGCGTAGGGAGAGCAAATTTCAGAATGTATCTACTAAATGCTCTTAAAAATTTAATTTTTGGATTTATTTCACTTGGATTTACCCTATAACTTAACAGATAAATACCGTCAAATTTTGACGTTGTTATGATCTAACTAGACTAAGAAAGATAGTCAAGGTCTATGGCCTTGGGCATTCCTTTTTTCAATTTAACGTTCATTCACAACGAATACAATTTTGAATTAGAATATATTATGTAAAGATATAATTCGGGACGTTACATTATTTTTCTGCAAGACAGCGCTCATATCTCATTATCACTACAATAAGGAGTCCAAATAGAGATGTAAGTGCATAGATTAAAAAAAGTGAAAACATTACTTATTAAGATCCACATTTAAAAAAATGAAAAGAAGCACGAAGTAGTCATTAAAACTTAAAGATGGCTGGGTGAGAGAGATTTGCACTTTCTTTCCGGAATTATTTCCAACAATAATTAGTAATTAACTATTAATTGTTTTTTTACGTAGGGACAATGCATCATTTAATGACCTATGTAATCATTAGAATAGGCTTCTTTGATCAGACAAAAAGTGGTCCTTGGCTTATTAATAGAGGTGGGGACTCGAGACTTGCGATTCAGCTTGGACTTGAGTCAATATTTTGAATACTTAAGCTCTACTTGATGAGTCAATCAATGATTCGAGACTTGAATTGGACACCATAACTAAGACTAAAGAACCATAATAATTAGCGAAATGAAAACCATGTGATTAATATTTGTACAACGGAGTTGCTCAATCTTTTGGTCCGATAAGAGCATTGGATGCTATTCTATAACTAACTAAGGAGCCTATATGAGTTCTGCCTTTAAATTGAATTAACAAGACGAATTCTGTTAAGGGAAGATACAGTTTGATACCATATAGGGGAAAATGGTACAGTGACGTCATCAAACGGAACGTCATACTAGCTAAGCTGCTCTCCTTCAAAAAAAATTCAAGTTGTTAGGGTTGCCATAATTTTTATTTTTTTTACATGCCCAAAATCCACACGATTTCCATCACTACAAATGATGTAGAAGATCTCAGAAATTAATACATTGACATAAAAAAAGGTCATAAGGTCATTTGTTGAACATTTATCATATTTTTAGTGGATAACAAAGTATTTATTAGATTTAAAAAGTAAAATATTAATTGTTGTATGTCTGTCAAATTCATAAATCATAGTTGTTTTGAAATTAATGAATTATAGTATCAAGCCTATCACAGGCCTCTAATTTAGTTATAAGTATACATTTGAGTATTTAAATTTAATAAATGAATGTTTTTTTTCTAAAAATATGACAAATGGTTGACAGATGACCTTATAAACTTATATTATGGCATTGTAGTAATTTTTTTGTTATTTTACCTTATTTGCAGCGGGTGCGCTTGAGCCTTTGCTTACTTGTTTCTAGTAACATATACTTTTGCTAAAACGTGCGACTTGACTTGGACTTCTTACTGTATATAAGATACTATGTGACGTATCTTTTACTTTTTGGAGGACTTGAACGGTACTCAAAGAAACTATTTAAGGACCTGTCACCAAAGACGTTAGACTCAACTTGAACTGGCGGTATAAGGACTTTCTATGACTTCTCTATTGTAATTATCTTTATCCAAATTATAATATATTCACCCCAGTATTAGCCTTCATATTACGCAATCT
Organism: Lepeophtheirus salmonis; assembly: GCF_016086655.4. Lineage (NCBI taxonomy): Eukaryota > Metazoa > Arthropoda > Copepoda > Siphonostomatoida > Caligidae > Lepeophtheirus > Lepeophtheirus salmonis. Next base: position 37,737,394 of record NC_052143.2, on the reverse strand, counting down.
TGCTTTAAATACAAAATTAAAAGTATTTTAAATAATATTTGATATTTAAAATATCTCTTTAAAGAATGAGTATATCATGAATTTTTGTTGTTATAAAAGAAAGATGTTAACATTTTCTTCTATATTAATAAACTTTAAAAATGATCCTTTACTTTAAAATTGAAAGAGTTATTCTCCTACTTTTTTTTTTCTTTCAAGGTGTAAATCCCCTATAAATGCTTCAAAAAAATAGTGGAAGAGTTAAAAAATATACCTGATTTTCATCACTTTCATATTCATAAGCCTATAGAGACACTTTTTAGATTATCAAGGAATTCCAGATGTTCCTACACTCGATCTCATATAAAAACAATTAAACGTCAACTAAGGTTCAATTAATAGAAATATGAAAGTAAGTGGCTGCTATGAGATCGAAAAACAACTTGGTTCATTGAGATAGGTCGAAAATATCGGTAAGGTATCATCAAATCGAAAAAAATCGGTCTCGGACCGAGTAGCAACTGTAGAAAATCCATTTTATTATTAATGTAAATCTTTACCTAAACTCCAGTGATGAAAGATAAGAGTGAGAAAGTTTGTTGACTCTTTGACATTTATAAATATTATATATAGAGCAATAGAAGATCTGCACTTTGTCACTTTAATGTTAGATTTACTGTGCATTAAATAAGAGAATTGCAACAGTTTATTTATAATAACTACAAAAAAAAAAGTATTGCAAATAATTATTTCCTTTACAATGACTTTTAATTCCTTTAAAATATTAACATATACTCTCATTTTAAAGAAAATTCCATTTTACAGATCCTCAAAGCAAGCACCAAGGAGTCAAAGTTCATCCACATCGACCTCCCAATATGAAATTAGTGATGAATCCAGAAGGAAAACTCCATGATTGGACAGATCTTCCCAAAGAAGAGATCTCGGAGTTGGCTAATGTTGTATCTCATCATTTCTCACAGACAGAGAATGATATCCAAAGGAATGGGGGAGATAATTACTCATCTTACAAAGATATCTTTGAGTCTCGACGCAACGTCTTTACCAACATCATGGACAATGCGCTCATGACCCCATCTCACTCTTCACCACAATGGAATCATAACAATAATAATCGAAATATGAATTTAAATTATATGAATCGAACCAAACAAGGCCCCTCCGTCTCGAACCAAAACTATATTCATCGTCAACAGACTGGGCAACCCAGCTCTCATTTATCTCATTTCCCTCAAAGTAACTATGACATTTTGAGGTCAAAAACGGCTCCCTCTCTGGCAAGCACCCCTAAATTGCCCAAACGTGGAGGTAGTAAATATGTTATGCCCAACTATGAAAATCGACCCAGTATTGAGAAATTCTTTGTTTGAGTTATTTTATTATATTTAAGGGATCATTCAAAAGCCATGTGGCTCTATTTTTACATAATTTATACCCTCCCTACCCCCTCCCCTTATTTTGGCCTCTTTGAAAGAATATAATCTAATTACATTTTATTAGAAAGGTCATTTTTCTTCATGGTCCTTATTTTATTATTTGAAATTTATGTTCCCAGTTCCATATGATGTCATTTATGTCATATTAGTTAGGTCTACCCAATGTCAATAGAAATGCAAGGCTATAACATAACGCGTGTACGACTGGTGATTGATTTCCACCACGCTTTTTAAAAGTGACGTAATAGAATATGATTTGTCAAAGCTGTTTGTACCTCCCCAGCAATCAGTACTATAAATCAAATAGAAGATTATAGAAATAGTGACGTCATAAAATATGATTGGTTGCATGTTTTGTTAAAATCAGTCTGTTTTGCCCAGCATTCGGTACGATACATCAAATTGAACATTCTAGCAAGCTCGATTACATGATGGTCTAACCTTGCATTTCTATTAACTTTGGAGCTGCTTGCTTATAAGTTAACCCCTCCTCTACTCAACGAAAATTAGGCCTGGTTTTACACCAGATGGTGTGACACCTCCCATGGATTGTATGAGTAAAAAAAAAAAATATTTTGGACTCTATAAAAGTTTGAAAAAGTTTAAAAGTAAAAGACAACTAACTTTTTCTTTCAATAAAAGTACTTTTAGAAATAGATAAAAATAATACTTTAAAAAATAACCGTGTCAAAGTAAACATTGACACCGTCTCAGTTGTGACCTTTCTTTTTAAGGTCATATGAAGAATCGTAAAAATGTTGAGTACAAGTTTGCGATTTTGTACAAGTTGCAACCAAAAACTTAGATGAATATTTTTAAAGGAAGGATTTACATTACTTGCGATGAGGATCATGCCATAATTGAATATTCCATTGATAATCGATATATTAATAGTGTCATTTTTAACTATTTTAATAACAGGCACTAAAATATAACAACTATTCTATGACACATTAAAAAATTCACTTGTCCATAGTTATATTACTCATAAATAATTTAAATAGATCAAAATGAAATGATAATATCATTGAAAAATTGGTAACTAGAAGGATGAGTGATCGTTTTATAATCCCTTTGAAAACGAATAAATTGAAACTTATATAGTTTGTTTATAAAAGTTGCACTTGTAAATACATCGCAACTTGTACAATGCATATATATAATTGAGTGATCTCTGTTAGATCCACAAAAATGTGCTTTTTACAAAATATACAAAACATTAAACACCCCATCCCAATATATTTACCTGACAGGATAAGATTTGGTTATATACATGACCCTCCCCTTCCCCAGAAGTGCCCACATGGTTCGTAAATCTCCCCAAATAGTCCCATAAATTCACATCATGTTATTATAGAAATTTAAACACTACTATTAAATCAACGGAACTTTCCCACTAAAAAAAAAATAGAGAAACCTTTCACGAGAACACGTAATTCAACAATCTATTTATTTGTAAAATGAAATTGCATCTCTTTGAAAACATTTTAGATTGATAAATTTGTTGGCTGGAATAATAATGATATTATGTATCTAAGTGCAATACTCTTCAAAATAGACTATGTCAGACATGTTTTAATGTATCTAATAAATCAACCATGTGTTATGAAAAGTGAAAATAATAATCGTTTTTTGATTTATGTTTGTAGCTAGTCGTTTCAAAATTACATGATAATTAATATTATCACATTTCAACTTTCAATCAATGTTCAAAAAGAGAGACGTTGAGGTTGTGTGATGTATTATATGGGAGTTAAAAAATTGATAATCTGGCGATTTTTTATTTTTTTTAAGATTCCTCAAAAAATTATTTAACACCATCAGGTGCTCTATTAATATCTGAACACTTACTAATTCAATAATTAATGAAGGAGGACAGATTGAAATTAATTCATATTTCGATTGATTAAAACATAAATAATTAATTAAAAACCGAAACCAACCTAAGCTCTTTAGCTAACGTACAAGTCGAGAAAATGACACTTGAAAGTGATAGACGAATTTCCATTCGCACACTAAAAGCAGTTGGCCGTCTACAAGACCACCGTTTACCCCGTCAGTTAGTCCAAAACGTTGGAAAAGAATAAGGGATCTGTCCAAAAATCCAAACTGGATCCTGAGGAGCTACAGAAAACAGCCTAGGGCAATCCCCTCAAAACCATTATGGTCCCTGCAAGATATCTTGGGGTTCCACACCAGACTGTCCACGGAGCTATCAAAAAAGTGGGTGGAAAGACCCTTGTAAGACTAAGGAGGGCACTTTTGACACCAGAATTTTAAAAAAAAACATATCCTCCGTTACAAGACTCTTATGAATGTCTGTCTTGAGTTCTTTTGATCTTTTTGTGCCCCCAATAGACCTGAGTATCCGTCATTCAAAACCGAGTCCCTTAATGCCACAGTCTGCCAGCACTGGGACGCCATGACGGATGACTACACCCACAGTGGGTGTCAGGCTTTCTCCACCACATGGAAGCCATCATTACTGCAAGGGCGGCTATATTAATGATTTAGAGAGCTCAGACACACATCTATTTTTAGTATTCATTTTTGTTGAAATTCGAATTTTAATTCATAAATTATATCTTTTTGAAGTTTTAAAATTCAAAATGCTTAGATTTTAATGGACCACTCAGTAGCACAAGCATGTCCATTAGGGCAACATGGTTTTAATTAACATTTGACAAAAGATTACTTTGCAACAAATTGCAAGAGATGACTTAATTCGATTTTGGGGGAGGTATTACACTGGTCAGAGTGCCCATTCCATTTGTTTCTCAAAAGCATGGGATACACTAACCACTGCCAGCTTTTGTATCTACATACTTTCGACCTTGACTGTCATAAGGAAAATGAAAAATTTGAAAACACATATGGTCTTCTGTTGTTGTTGTTTTTTGTTGTTGCCAACTGTTCATTATAATTTAATTGGAGAATAGTTCTTACTTATTATGGTATATCTATATTAAATTGATATTCTTATCCATGACTGGATATCAAATGACATGAAGGTCTTTGATTTATTTAAATTAATATAAAAATCCAAATCCTATGTTATACCCTTTTTGAGTTCATAGGACGTAGAGTTAGCTGCTTAAAATCATCAAGAGTCAACCATTGAGAAAAAAAAGAAGTTGATTCCATTGGAGTTGACCTATTATACATTGTAGACGTATTGCAAAGGTGTATGCTTACAACATAGAGGGCGCTTCAAGTATTTTTATGTTCGATCCTCACTGTATTTTCATTTGATTATATTTTTATTTATGAAACTTTCCCGTTTTTATAGAAGTATAAGATTATTCTATACACCAGTGTCGGAACGTATTTACATGTAGGAGTGCAAATTATAATATGGTGACGTCATCAGGGACGAATAAACGGAGGAGGGTGGGCTCTCTGACATGTTTTTTTTTTTTTTTAATATACCAATTTTGACAAGAACTGTACTTTTTTGAAAAATTTTAGAGTTAAAATATTTTAAAGGTATTAAATATGATCGAATAGCCTTTTTTTATAAGACAAATTGAGATAAATTCTTAAAATTTTGACATTAAAATACACATTTTGTTTTAATAATATAAAAGATAACGCCACAGTTACAATACAATAATTACTTAACATGTGTTCAGTCCCCAAGAATATATGAACAATAATAAGAGTTGGCAAGAAAAAATGTTGGAATGACGGATAAGTAGTTTAGTCTTAAGAGAGCTCACTAATGCAAATATGGACAATTCATTTAACATACCAGCGGTTATATTTAATTAAAATATTTAACATATACCTAAAAGGTATCTTAATTACGAAATTGATATGAATAAGATACCAAAAACAAACAGAATCAGTCCTCGCTCATGTTATCCCAACAGTCTTGCAATATTTCATTAGTATGACTACATTGCTTATAAGAAAAATATGTACATGATTGACCTCAGGGAGTACTATGTACGGTGCACCCGGCATACATGCCCGATGAAATATACACATCCCTGCAATATTTCATCAATACCAAGGTTAATAGAAACACAAGGTTAGACCTTCATGTAATCAGGCTTCCTAGAATTTTCAATTTAATGTATCGTACACACTACTGGGCAAGACAGACAGATTTTCACAAGCATGCAACCACTCATCTACTATGACGTCAATATTAAAAGCGTGGTGGAAGTCAAACATCAGTCGTACACGCGTTATGGTATTTCTATTAACCTTGATTTTTAAACGACTACATTGTTATTTCTTAAATCAAAGTATGTTTATGATATACATCAGGGAGCACTACATATAGTGCATCCCCTGACTTTTTTCACATATATTCCTTCAAACAAACAGACATACTTTCCTTTATTAATATGGATTATCCAGGTTCATTTCCATTTTCTTTTCTAGCATACCTCCAATAACTTTGACTGTTTAAAGCAGCCTAAAATCCCCCATTATTTGGATTTAGTTTTTATACATCTATAAATATAACTTAATTATTTTGAGTTGAAGAATATTTTGATTGAATTCATGGTAATATGGGGGGGGGGATATTTATATTATTAATATAACCAAAAAAATATATATATATATTGCCCTGGTTTTGAATACCAATTCCTTTTGATAAAAATTTATGACAAATTTGAATTCTTTTTGAAGTTATTTCCATGAAATAAAATAAATCAATTCCTTGTTCTTTAAACATTTATATCATGATTTGAATATATTGTATTATAAGAATGGGATTTATTCTGTTATTTAAAAAAAAAACACACAACAACAGATTGAGGTTTTATGAAAGTTTTATCTAAGGTGGAATGTTTCATAGTAATACACTGATATTACAAAAGCACACGCAGATAGAAATGTTACGCAGCGCGTCAGACATGAACTGATATAGGAAATAGTTATTTCATATGCATTGGAGTTGGGGTTCAGTCCGAAAAACTTAGACCGGTCTGAAACCAATGTGATTTTTAGTTGTTTTTTTTTAACCAAAACTTGCAGTAGCATGACTAAATTTTTTTTAAATGTGACTTTTATGGAATCAAGAAATGACACCCCCGAACCAATTTGTGAATTGTTTAAATACTATATTTGGCTAATTTTTTTATTCAATGTGTACAACCTTCACAAGCAATAACAGCGTTGAAACGCCAGCGAACAGATTAGTATCCCTTGGGGATGAAGGTTGTGTCCATGGCGTACTACGCTATCATGATGGCAACTCGGAGCAAATTCAAATTTAGATGAGAGGTGCATTAGACATTATCCTCCAAGACAACCCAAACTCTAAAGTTCAGGGGATGAGGTCACGGCTAGGGATGGGCCAAATGTTGACACCCTCAAGTTAGCAATATTATTACTGTATACGTTTTGGTTCTTTTTGCCTCTATGGGAAGGGATCCCATCTTGTTTCCAGATAATGACAATGGGTGTTTTAGCCACTGCAAGTCTATATGCCTCAGTGCCTAATAGTAATTCTCCATGTTCACTCTCTCTCTCCAATCTAGAAAAAGTACAGCGGCATGTTCTTTTAGACACTGGCAATGACGCCAAGGTACATCACTTGGGTTGTTTAATTGGTATGGCAGATACTCAGAACCTCTTCTCTTGAATAGATCATTTTGCCAATTCACAACAGAGTAAAGATCTTCGTCTCTGATTAAATCTTGACTTGGTCTTGATATCGCAGATGCGTTGGTTTTTTTGTTCTTTCTCGGACATTTTTATACTTTGAGACATGGAATAAAAACGAAATGTGTTTATTTTTGTTTCAGCTGTTGTTTGATCGCATAATAAAACCTCGTAATTGAAAAATAGTTGAACTACTTTTGTAAATTAAATGCTATTGAAAGTTTTGTCTTTCTATTCAGTAGAGAAGTTCGGTCTGGACCCGTTTCGAAGAAAAATTGGGTGTAGATCGATCGCAAAGAAAAAATCAGTCTAAACAGATTTCATAGATGAATTGTTCATAAGGTCATGTGCGTTTCAAAATAGTGAACAACGACCTACAATGACGTCATATGAAGTTCAATGAATCCATAAATAAAATTTGTTTAGCTCATAATTCAGGCAGATAAGGAAGAAAATAGGTTTCCGTAGATAGAAACCGAAAAAAAATGACGATGATTTGAAAATGGTTAAATTACGATTTACGCTCTATGATAACGGTCTCGACAGGGAAATCGGTCTTAAAAATCACTTATGACCGAACCAAAATAACAATTCGTGTCTCAACACTAGTTTTCATACATCTGTCGTGCAATTTGTAAAAGGGGTGAGTAAGTATAGTTATTTATAAATAATGTATCATATTTACTAATGGGCTAAATTACTTTGTCCTTTTCACTTAGGAGTATTATTATGCAAGTCACAAGTGATAATAATTATCCACGCAGTTTGTACGACATTAAAGCTCTAATAAATTGTTCCCCGCCTTTGATTTCAAAAAAGGAATTTCCTAATAACTATGTATAAAAATTAACCCTTGAACATGTCTGACTTATGATATGTACTTTAATCTTTATGTGAATAGCTTGACATTCTTATCTCTCCCAAAAACAAGACGCAATTATTGCAATGATAAATAAGTATTCATGTTCCAGCTACTTACTTAAATGTCACACAAAAGACTACTGGACAAAGAAGGAAATGAAAGTTGTATATACATATATTGTGCAAATGATAAATCTTTGGAGGTATAAATTAGAGATAAAACGATTTCAAAATGATGTCGATTTCGAAGCGAATTTAGTAGAAATTTGCAATGCTAATTCTTTAATATTTTAAATAATAGTAACAAATATACTATTTTGCTATCAGGGGCGTCTGCAGGATTATATTATGCGGGGTGGGTGTGAAACTTGGGGGTTTTTTTTTAATTTTTTTAAGAAAAAAATCCAAAAGATTTTTTTTTTTTTGAAAATTGTTTATCCTCTTCTTCCTCGTCACAGCTGATTGTAGTTGATCTAATAAAACGTCATGGCTCTTAAGCTGCTCTCCCTAAAAGCATTAGGGTTATCATATTGATTTTTTTTAACATGCCCAAAATAAACACGATTTGATCCCTAATCATAAGGTTGAACAAAAAAAAAATAACAATGAAAAATAGTAAAACAATGCGTGAAAAAATTATCAACAACGTTGGAGTGTCAGAAAATTGGTGTTATTTTCTTTTCTTATATTTTTCTTTGACAAACTTTCTTCAAAATATCAAACTACACCCAAACTTTTTATTCATATATACTTTTCTACTCGTAGTTGATTTTTGTTAGTTTTATTTATTTATTTTACTTTTTGATACCTTCTCCATATCCTAACAAACAAAAACTTTTCATCACATATGTATAAAATCAACCATTAAAAATAGTATGTAGAATCATTTATTTGATACAAAGTGACAAATCCGCCTTACGTCAAAAGTAAAGGAAGGACAGATCCATATTAGAGTAAATTCCTGGTACCAGACCTTTCGGATCCAGACTAAATAACATTGGTAATTTAAGAAAATATTACTTTGCGTACTAGGAAATTATTTCAAAAAGTTGAACCTATATAATCGTAGCAAAATATGCATTGCAATTAATTTAGGATGCAGTGTGTAAATTTGGGAGACAAAACCTAGAATAGCATTGGTTATTCTCACTATGTTTTAATTACAGGTACCAACCGAGGGTTGCAACAAAAATAAACTTTTTTTTATTCGCATGTCTCTCTGAGTATACAAATCTAGGAGCAACAAAAAATGGCAACACGTGTGCAATCTTCTCCGTACCGGTGTCATTGCTGATAGACCCTGCATATCCATCCAGACTGCATACAACATCAATAAGTCTATTACTGCCGCATACAGACAATAATAACCAAACCTTCTGGAGTTACAATATGGCTGACTTCCTGCCTCCCTCTGTGTGGCTCTTCTCAATCGCTGACCATATACCCTGGGGTTTGCAGTTTGAAGAGTCTTGGAGAAGAACGTATCCTTCTCCTCTTATACAAATATTGATTTGGTTAGAGCTGTTATCATGACAGCATGGTACGCCATAGACAGAGCTTTGATTGCCAAGGGCTGCTAATCTGTTCGCAGGCGTATCGAAGCTGTTATTGCATGTAAAGAAGGGCATATTGAATAAATATTGCTGCTAAAGATGCTATTTCAACTTATCACAAGTTGATTTTATGTTGTCCTTTCACGATTTCATAAAAATTATACATGTCCTAATTTGATCATCATACTACTGCAAGTTTGGGGTTCCCAATCTGTATACATATGCAGTTATGAACAATTTTATTTCTTCATTTTGATATAATTTCGCCGGAAGTAGGAAAGACTCTCTTGCTCGGCACCGAATTTTCTGGAATGTGTATGCATTAAACACGTTTGGAAAAAGCTTTTTTCCTAACGAATTCCATAATATCAATGTATCTTGTGATTGTTCAATACAAGGTCGAAACAACTGGAGAAAAGAGATTTATTAATTGTCGAATACTTTGAGTTTTCATCTTTCGAGTTAGACTTTAGTCGAGCTTTTTTCAAGTTTGAGTAATTGTCGAATCCAACACTAGTAACAATCCTTTTATATAGAGTTTTAAAAGGTTTTTAATTGTATTAAAAAATAGTTAATGCAAATGTCTTTTTGTGAACGCGTGTCTTTTAACCATTCAACAATTTTACATATGTATATTTAATATTAGATATGTTAAATGATATCAAATAAATTCAAATAGTGCTACTTGACATACATAAATCTTCCATTAATTGTTGAAATTGCTTAAGATTCTTACATTTTAACTGTAAAAGTTTCTCATGAAATCCTTTCTTAATCCGTCACTTCGTGACCAAATGAAATGTATATGTGAATATTTAATCTTTTAAAAGGTAGAAATTGGATCAAAATATATACCGAGTGGTCCATTAAAATCTCAAGACTTTAAATTTTAAACTTCAACAAGATATATTTTATTAATTACCAATATCATTTAAACAAAATTCATGTGTGTCTGAGCTCTCTTAATCCTTAATGTAGCCGTCCTTAACGGCAATTATGACTTCGAGGCAACGGAGGAAGACCAGGCCAACTCTGCAGATGTAGTCCTCTGTGATGGCGTCCCAGTGCTGGCTGACAATGGCTTTTATTGCATCAGTGTTTGGATGACGCAAACTGTAGGCCTTTCCCTCGATATGCACCCAAAAGGTGTAGTCGATGGGGTTGGCATCAGGGCTAATCGGATTGCTAATATGCCCAAAAAGACTCATTCCAAAGAGTCTTGCAAGGGAGGAGATGGGTCCTTTCATTGGTGGTGTCAACATTGGCCTCTCCATCCTCACAATCCTCTTTCAACCTACTTTTTTGATGGCTATCTGGACAGTTTGGTGCTCCAAGATCATCTCTTGCATAGGCACTCATGGATTTGAGGGGATTGGCCTGGGCTGTTTTCTTTAACTCCTCCAGCTCAAATTTGGCCTTTTTAAAACAGCTCTTCTTCCTCTACAACGTTTTGGACTATCTCACGACGTATACGGTGGTCATGGAGACGCCCAACTGCTTGGAGTTTGCAAATGGGAATTATTTGATCGCGTTCAAGTGACATTTTCTGGATATGTACGTAAGCTTGAAAGCTCAAGTTTATTTTGTTTTCTAACTAATTTTTATGCTTTATTACATACAAATATGAATTAATTTCAATTTCTCAATCTTCATTAATTATTGCAGAAATCTGGGGTTGGCTTATAATGGACCACCCGGTATATAATAAATGAATTATGTGCGAGTAATAATTATGTACATTTTTTTACTATTATTGTCTATAAATTGTTCAAGATGAGTGGTTAAAATCAAAGAAAAATGTGTAGTTAGGAGTATGTTTGCTCATGGTTACTCTCCGTCTTTTAGGAGCATTTAGGAATGTTTGATCAGGTTTTTAATATAATAGAATGCCGTTCAAATAAAGTTCACTACTCAGGAGTTAAATAATAAAAACAAACGCTGAGTATAATAAAATTTATTCTTCAGATTACTAATTACAAAATAGCAGGCCAGCTATAAATAAAGACGATTTACATCTTCGATAGTAAAGCAAAGTGTGTCTGTTGGTCGAGGACTAATAACTCTGAGCAATGCCGGATACAACCGCTATTTTTATGTTAAATTAAATAGTTTATGCCTCCTCCAAGATGACTGACATTAACAACACTGACGTCATGTGAAAACGGTCTATTGCCAGAAACAACTAAAAACAAGGCAAAATAGTACATTAACGTCATCGTTATTAGCCATTTTCATAACGTATCACCGTCCAATCATTATATTAAATGTACCTTCATAAGTACGAGTACATATCTGTCATATCCTTCCACCCAAAAAAACAGGACTCATCCATCAGGAAACGGGAAGAAAGGAGGACAAATTAACGAGTCCCATTATCCCAAAATTTGAAACTTGTACAATCTATGTTGTAACTCATTAAGATATGAAGAACTTTTATTTTTTTAACTCTTCCAGTGTTGTTATTTTTTTTTTTTTAATTTCGGAAATTAGATGAGCTAATAGCTCCAGGGGGATCCTCATTTATCAAAAAGGTATGTATATATATAGCGTGTGTTAGATATGTGTATACAAAAAGACTGGAAATATGGGTAAATGATATCAAAGGTAGGTATGGTTTGGAAGGAAGGAAAGATAACGACATTATTCACAAGGAGAAGATACAAAACTAAATATATATTTATAAGAAAGAGGTTAAATAATCACAGGAAATGAAGATTAAAAAAGATGAAACAGAGGATCTTAAATTAAATTAGTAGAGCCTCTCCTCGCATACAATATCCAACTCCTTAATCTTACCTTACTTTAATAGTTTCCTATAGAGCGTTTATTGTTGATATCGGCCATCTTAGGGGCTTGTATATTCAAGTTTTGTAGGAATGAAAACACTAGTTAGCTATTGGATGGGACGGACTAACAAATAAAAGTACATAGCCTTACTGTCTATCAAAAATGATCCCTCTATTGTATAGTTTAATTACATATTAAATCCTAACATTTATTCAAAATATGTTATTGCATCATGAAACAATCAGATTTCTAGAGGGTAGATAAAAATTAACTATTACAACAGTTTCTATCCCCCCTTCAATTATGATGCAATTTATGACGTCAGTGAAAAATTTTAATAGTAAAAGTCGTGTGCAGACAGTTTTCTGAATGTCATTTTGACGAGCGGACACCTTACCAAATCTCATTATAACAATGTTTCACATATTTGTAATACATTTTAGGGCAAGATAGATAGCGAAACTAGGAATTGGAGCAGGAGTCGGGAACCTTTTTGGCTGAAGGAGTAATGAACGGTACTTATTTTAAAATGTAATTCCGTGAGAGTTATACAATATACTTAACACCAAGCTTAATAGAAATACAAAGTTATTCCATAACGCCTTTCCACCACGTTTTTTAAAAGTGACGTCAAATATATTTCGTCATTTCATTATGAGTATCCATTCATAAATAGCTGAAAATGCTCTTAAATCCGCTCTAACCCAAAAACCCAAATAAATAGATACCACCAGAATTTTCAACTGTATAAGTATGTTGTAAAAATTATTACCTTTGAGTATGTTAAATAAAAGATACCCAAAATTAAAACATGGTTACTCGGACAGTTCGGAGAAAAGCAGCTTAGCTGTCATAAGTTTTTATTGGATCAGCTGCAATCAGCTGTGAGAGTTATCATTGTTACTCTTCGTCTTTCAAGCAATGGTGATTACTTTATAATGGGAAATGAATATATGGGAAAATAATTTTCGCCTCTTGGATATTTTGCTGCAATACATATTGGCCGCCTTTTTTTATGTTTTTATAGTATACTAGTGGTAGTACCCGGGACAGCCTGGAATAATTAGGCCCCAGGCTAAAAAACAAATTTTTCTTTAATAATATAGAAAATAACTCCCTGTTACTCTCCAAAAATGACACTTGAGCGTGATTGACGACGAATTTCCATTCCTGAGCTCCTTGACGCAAGAAAAACCACACCATGCTGTCCTGAGATCCATCCAAAAAGGTGGGTGGAAAAACCCTTGTGGAGAGATCACTTTTGACTACAGAATGAAAGAAACACATCTCTTCCCTTACAAAACTGATGCCCTGATGCAAATAACCTCTACTACACCTTTTAGCTGCATGTCAAGGGGAAGGCCTTCAGTGTCTGTCATTTCAACACCGAGGCCCTCAAAGCCACTGTCAGCCAGCACTGGGGCGCCATCATTGCCTCTAAGAGTGCCTACATTAATGATTAAAAGAACTGAGACTCACATATATTTATAGTATTCATTTTGTTAAATTTCTATTGTTAATTAATAAATTATGGCTTGTTGAAGTTTAAAATTAGAAGTTTTCAGATTTTAATGGATCACTCAGTACATCTAGGTCTGTTAAAATAATATATATATGTACTCTGTTAGGATAAAAGCAAGCTAGATTAAGTCTGTATTACATATGTATTCTTACGCGAATTATTGTGAATTCGTTCATCAAGGATTATTCACTCTGTTGGGTGTGTCGTAAATTGCACTTAGGTAGCATCAATTGATCGTCACAATAAAAGAATAATAAATTGACAGATTCATATAACAGGGGACACATTGGGATCAATACAATTCTCTTAAAGCGACCACCCGGTAGAACAATTCTCTTATTTTATTGGCGGTCAATGTTCTGGATAAAACTCCTTATTTCAAAGTAGAAAAAATGTTAATACGATGTTCAATATTTTATGATATTCACAGACTGATTTTTTTATCAGTCCATGGGCCATAAATTCTAGAAACCCTCCATAATATCCTCCCATAAAAATCCCTTTATAGGGAGGGGAAACAGCTCTATAACCTCTAGAATGACGCTCTTAATTTCATTATTCTCAAATTATATCCAACATGTACGTATATCTAATCAATTCGCCTTACCTAATTTTATGTAATTTTTCTTCTCATTCAATAATGTCTTATGTTCCTGCGTACACATTTAATTATAGAGCTCAATCACTTTAGAGATTATACTCTCATTCTGTTAGAAAAAAGAAGCTCTTTATTACCACTTAACGATATTCATCATTTGTGGTTACAACCCTAGGTTTATTTCCCCCTTCCTCCCTACTTCCTTCGTTTTAAGATCATGATGGAATCGACCACATCATTATCTTTTGTATTAAAAAATATTTTGCGAAAGATCTCTCAAAAGTTTGTATAAAGGAATAATTCTTTATTTTGGTATCTTAGGAATTCGAAAGCAGGATAGTAATAATATACATATACTAGCAAATAGTGTTGGACCAGTCCCGTCCAGTCCAGTCACGGTCCAGGCTAGTTCATGATTATTTGTTTGTACACACATATGTACATTATAGAATAGATACATCCATATGGCAAAGAACACGACCATACAAAGGTATATATGTCCTACTACAGCAGAAATTGATCTAAAGTCCAACTTAATTTTATACTTATTATCAATAATTTGTCCTGCATATCAGTCCTAAAATTTTAAGGTTTGTTCCTGTTATGATCAGTTATAATTGTACATACTGACAATCCAAAGGACCGGTCCCAAGGACTGATAGGACCGAGACAGAGGACCGGAACCGAGACGAACCCGTTGAAATGTAAGAACCGGTACCGATAGAACCGCTGAATCTGAACCGGGCACAACCTGGCATGCATCATTTCTAAATATCACATATATTTTGACTACTTTATATCTTTAAAGGCCTCTCTTATTAGTGAATACTTACATTTAATGAAGGACTCTGGAGTGACGTTGTTATTTGGATATACATAAACATATAACTATTTAAAAAAGGAATTAATAACGAGACAAGATATTATCAATTCAATGAAACTGTTATGAGTCCCTCTGCTCATATTATCAAATGGAGAAACTCATTAGATAGTTACATTCATTTTGAATCACTAATTTATTCAGTTCGTGTTTCACATTTAATTAAAAAATATTTTGTAGTACTTTTTAATAATATGTAAGTACATATAGAGAGGTGTATAAAATATGTACTAGAAAGCGGGAGCGACTTTTTTTTATTGCAACCTGAGCTGGATTGTTTATTTGTAAAGTTGATGTCAATACTATCTTCTCCAAGACACACCGAACTACAAAGTAATATGGATTGAGGTGAAGGCTAGAGGAAGGACATATGGAGGCAGAACAGAAGTCAGCCATATTGTTGCTGAAGAAGTTTTGGTTCTTCTTTGCTGTATGGGACTATATTGGACTACGTGATGTTGTAGGCAGTCCGGAGAGAGATGCCAAAGGTCCCCTTCACGGTACAGACTCAGGATTGGAGGACATCGCAACGCATTATTTTTTTTTGTTGTTGCTTTGACATTTTTGCCCTTACACACGTCATGGTACAAAACACAAATTGCTTATATTTGTCTCAGCTGTCGTTTGGTGGTAATATCGTAATGAAATACATATTACTGCAAGTTTTGGGTCTAAACTCTACAAAATGCTCAAAGTACTCATCTGCCCATTGATTCCATTCTTTTTTCTACGTGGGACAATGACCTCAAAAACAATTAGGGGTGCATTAAAGAGGACAAAAGCTCAGAGGTTGAACAAAGGACTAACTCATGGACTGTTATAAGATCTGCAGTAGACTGGGGACAGAGTAGAGGAGTTGATAAAGAAACTATAGAAGTGCAGAATGACACAGTTGTTCAATGTCAACGGCGCCAAGTCGCCCAGAAATGTTCAAAAAAGAAGCTTTCATAGCAAAAATATAATCAGTCATGTATGGTCCCAAAATTAGTAAAAAGGTGGGTCCTCACGATATAAATAAGATGATCAAGGGAGCATTATCAATGATGGAGACTTTTGATGAGAATGGAATATATGTGACGTACAAGTTGCGACTTGTATACGCAAATTGTAAAAGTAGACAATTTATTTGGCTTAAAGTTAATTATTTTATTACAGCCTTTTTCATTCTGGTTATTAACTATAGATTTATAGTATCATTTGATTTTGATCACTTAAAATTACATGGTTACTATGTATTGATTAGTTACATAACTGTAAGCATTTGATCCATGATACAGAATCCTTTTATTTTAGTAATTTGACACTAGTCAATACGCCTTTGTGAGTCTGCTTTTCCTTATTTCTTTACCATTTCCTCCACTCTGTTACGACCGAAACGCGAACCTACGAACATTGACTTCAAGAGAATAATTTCTCAGAGAGTGTTGAACATTGAACTACGTCGTTCCAGTGGAGTAGAAGTTGAAGATCCACATCGCTGCAATTCCCGGCTATATACGTAGTGAGGTTTGGTTTATTTCTTTCATCTCATAGCTGCTAACAGCTATTCTAATTAAACTCCATGACAGCTAAGCTGCTCTCTTCCCAAACATATTTATATTTGTTAATTAATTTTCTGTTTCCTTCCTTCGTTTGAAACAAAATAAATGCAATAGATACCCCTTTTCAGCTCCTATCTTGAGCAAAAAAAGATTTCGTGATAATTATTTTTTCATATGGTTAGAATGTCTCAAAAAAAATTCCAACAAATCCTGAATCCATTTGAATATATATTTAACTAATCAATATATTGATTTCGTCATTCTTAACAGTAGAGAGCTGTACATTTCAAAAAATACACACAGAATTAAAAAAGAACTTCTTTGTACAACTTTGAACTCGTGAAAAGATTTTAATTTGATAAAGGAAACTTTGTATAATAAAACATGGGATAAAAGAGAAGTTTAGGGGTCCGGAGAGGATGCTACTCCGCTGAGGATTTAAACACAATGGTCGATTTCTATTTTTATGAAAGAAAACAGAACATTGGAAAAGAAACCAAGTTGAGGATCCTTTCTTTAACAACAAAAAAACCATGAAACTAATCACTGTTTAAAAAGTAGATGAAAAATCATCTGCATAATGACTCAGCATCTTTTCACTTTTTTAAAGAAAAGAAAAAATAAAGGTTTCTTTCGAACAAAATGTCACATACTCGAAAATAACAATAATAAAAATACAAAGTAAAGTTTTTCTGTGTCCCCCCTAGAGAATAAGATGATCAGTTATGTGTGTAAACTGTACGTATGGTCCACCCCTATCATTCACCTCAAGAATATTTGATGGATTTTCACTCTTTGTATCCAGTGGGAGAGGGGAAGAGTAACCCCTTTGACGAACACGGCTATGACAAATAATGTAATTGAGGAAATCAACAACTTTTTGACAAGTTATTTTTTATAATAAATTTTATCGATAGGGGATATCCAAAATCTCCTTTTCATACTTTTTTATTATATGGGTCCTTCAATTGGGGGTATTTTGTAGATGTTGCTAGCTTTATTGTATAACTGAACCTTTGTTCCGAAAATAAACCGGGGAAAAGGACGCTAGGTACTTTCACCCTAAACTATTTTTCATAAAGACATTTTGCCTTAAATGATTTTGTGTAAGGACACTTCGTCTTGCTATATAAATTAATGAATAGTTAGGTATAAATGAAATTATTGCAATAAATGTACACGTAATACTTAAACAAAAAGGCACTCATATTTAATCAAAGAGATAGAATGAACAAAAGCTCATAATATAAAGTGAAAACTTGTCAAAAAAACTTAATTTTAGATTTTGTTTATAAAAGGACTATCTGTTTTAAAGCATGTAGGTGAAGTTTCAGAACAGATACAATACCCGAGATATTATAGTACGAGGAAGCAAGTTTCGCATAAAAAATATAACGAGGCTATGTAATAGCTGTGTGAATAATCCGCTCCTTTTTTTTGCAGAGTAAAAGGCTGTGAAATCATCCTTTTTCAAGTTATAAAAAACAAAAAGATCCTTTAAAAGTTTGCAGGTGGTTTAATATATTGGACGCTTGTCTCGTCCTTGGTCAAATAACAGCGAATTTGCATTTATTTCCGTAAAAAAATTTCATCCTGACTTCTAGAGTACCGGAAACTATTCTATACTTGAGCCATTTTTCTGATAAAGATAGTAAGGATGTTTTTAGAACGCTAAAGCTCTTTCTTACAGGGTAATTTATTGATTGTCCTTCTAGCAAAGTATTTAAGAAAAGTGTCCCATGCCGGAGTTTGACGGATGGGTTGAAATTGATGTTCGTTTTGAATTTCTATGCACTATTTATTACAATAAAAAGCATTAAATATTTGTATTCTGTTGGAATAATTTTGAAATTTTAGTTCATACTATCAAAATTTCATTATTAGGTAATGAGTTCGTAACAGAGACAAAATAGATTCTATAATCATTAATTAATATAATAAGAAAAATAAACAAACACGTCAACGATTCCATTGGAAGAAGTTTTCCGTGATCAATGATCATTCTTCATGATTGATAATTCATATTGGAAAAAACTCTAGGGTTAATTTACAATCCTAATATGAGGCAAGAAAAGTGATTTTCACTTTATTATATTCCAGGATATGTGAGAAGAAGAGGCTGTGGTGAGGCTAATCATTAAGAAGATTCGGGGAGGCACTAAAGTTTTGTGTCATAGGAGAACCAAAGGAAATGAGAGACAGAAAGCGAGGAAATCTGTAAAGCTCTGTACAGTTAGAGCAATGTGGAATTGAAATAGAAAAATGTTAGCAATGGTCTTCCAGAACCTTCTTTCCTGCAAAAAGATTACAAAACAATATATTATTTTGAGACTCACAAATTAATTTTTTATTTAAAAAATATCATTTCGATATGAGGAAGGAATAAATCTATTTTTTCCTTGTTTTAATAACAATTAAAGATTTTATTCTGTATATAAAATTTCCCGGCATACATTTTCCTATATTAATACTCAATTGATTATTAATAGTCAAAAATAGTGCAATATGTACTTTTTGCCGTAAAGCCATTTTGTCTCAAAGATATTTCGCCTTAAATTATATGTAAACATACATATTATTCCCTCAAATGTAAATCTCACTATGTAATGAGTTCGAACCAGAGAAAAAAAAAAAAATTACTATAATAAACAAACAGGACATGAATTGAATGGAAATAGTGATAATCACTTCCCTGCTCTCAATTTTGATTACACATTATTCATATTGGAAATTACTCATGAATTGACAAAAAAGTTAAATATAACATTTACATAATTTATCATTATTCAACAGAAAACATTTAATCCATTTTATAAAAATAAATATTGCATATTATGATTTCAAAATACAATGGAACTCTCAATTTCAACCAAAAAATAATTAAAATCTCATTTATTGATGTATATTTTAAGGGGAAATATCCTCTAGGCAAAATGTTATACAGCGAAATGGTTTGGTAAAATGTCCTACGGCAAAATAGTTTAAGATGAAAGTACAGGGAACCACAAAATATATTTGCAAATTTAGAGACTTATAGATTCATTTTTTGGTTTTCATAAAATATTGTTTTTATGTTGGCATACAATTATATATCCTTTAATATCCACATACCCCCTCCCTTAAAGGTCATTTCAAGAGGAGCAGCTCACATCTCCAAGAATAAAGAATCCTTCCTTCCCTGTCAGAAACTTGAGAACAAAACATTTTTCTATATACATACATGAAGAAAATATTCATTTTTGATAGGGTTAAACGACTTTTCAATGCAACATTTATTGTATATACATGTGAGTAAAAACAGAAAGGGGGTTCATGGAGCAAGAAGGGATGTGTAGAGTATACAATATACATGGATACATAAGAAAAAGGCCGCATTCCTAAGATTTTTGTCTATATTACTATCTACATAAATATATATATTGTACATAAGTTTTTTAAACACACATAATAGCCGGAAAAATAAACAATTTACATACTATGAGCTTTTTTATACGTATACAATATGTGAGGAACTTCCATTGTGTGATTTTTGTTAGAACAGGAACACAGATTTGTTTTCTAACTCTTCCAGAATGTGTTTTGTACAAACTCGGACACTTTGGCGAAAAACATAGGTGGAATAAATGAAAAGCCGAAGATTAAAATGGGTTTCCCCACAACTTGAAGAATGTTTTAAAGGAGAGCAGCTTAGCTGTTATGACGGTCCATTATATCAACTATATGCATTTAGAAGGAGGGGTTGAAGGAAGCAGACACAAGTCCCACTCCGTACCAAGGAAGTCCCGAGTGGTCCATTAAAATCTGAACACTTTGATTTTCAAACTTCAACAAGCTATTATTGAATAATTAACAATAGAATTTCAACAAAATTAATGTGAAAGACCCGGTACCCGCTGCGGATGTAGTCCTCTATCATGGAGTCCCAGTTCTGGGTGACAGTGGCATTGAGGGCCAAAGTAATTGGATGACAGATACTGAAGGTCTTGTGTGTGTTTTATCAGGGTTAAAAAGTGTCAAAAAAGAAACCTACAGACTAATAGCAAAACATTCAAAAGAGTTTTTCAACGGAGAAGTTGTGGTTCTTTCATTGCTGGTGTCAAAAGTGGCCTAAGAAGGTCCTTTCTACCCACTTTTTTATACGTCTCTGAACAGTCTGCCGTTAAACCCCGAGATCTCTCGCTCGGGCCCTCATGGACTTGAGGGATTGTCCTAGGCTGTTTTATTTAACTCCACTGACTCCTGTTTGGCCTTTTGAATGAGTCCTTCTTCCTCTATAACGTTTCAGTCTTGCTGACAGCGTAGATGGTGGTCCTGGAGACGTCCAACTGCTTGGACTTCGCGAATGGAAATTCAGCCATTGCGTTCAAGTGGCATTACCTTAACTTGTACGTAAGCTAAAGAGCTCAAGTTTATTTAATTTTGTAAATAATTGTTTATGTTTTTACATATTAAAATATGAATTAATTTCAACCACTTAACCTTAGTTCATTATTGAGTTTTTAAGTGTTCAGATTTCAATGGATCACCCTGTACGTGGACAAGAATTACTCCGTTTTCGATCCTCTATTCTAGCCGAGACATTTTACAAAATTATAAAAAAGGTACCCCAAAAACTCTTGATAGGATGCAAAAATGGCATCTAACATATAAAACGGCATTACCTTCATATTATCTCGCAACCTCTTCTCCGAAAATAAACAGTAAAAAAGAACTAAAATCTGTTTGAAGGGAGCCAGTTCTCCCAACTCACGAATTATTATTCAATAACCGTTGGAAACTGTTCACAGCCTAATAAGAGCAAATTCTAACTCCATCAGTCACGTTCAGAGCACTGATTAGGAGAAAACAAGAAGAAACAACATATTTTCAAAAGCAACAAAAGTGTGGGACAAGATGCAAAGTTTGAAGTTATTTTTGTGGCCTAGCCTCTCTACGGATCTCACACCCTTATAAATCTTTATCAGATCGCAAAATTACAAAATCGCAAGGAATGAAACACTTTTTTCCTTCACTCAAGATTTTACTCTAGTAGGTATAAACACATATTGAATGCTATGGCTGTCTTAAGTCCCTTCTTTCATTAACACATGCTACGAATCTGATTATTTTTGATGAAAACGTGAAGTGATAATTGTTATATGACAGCTGCTACTTATATTGATGATATATCCATTTAATTTGTGCAGAATACATAATTTGTTTTGTTCCTAGATATGAATATAGGACATAGATTAGGGTGAAGCCAATTAACCAACTTTGTCCAAACTTGTTTAACCTTTTTTCATATTGTGTATGAAATTGTGGAAAAAGTGAGAGAAAAAAAATACAAAATTGTCTGTTTGAATGTCTATTAATTATTTTTTATATTTTTTAGATAGAAGTACAATGGTTAGAATATATTTTTACCATTTCTTCGACAAATTACCATTTATTACCAAAAAATGTCAATATTTATTCCATTCATTTTTACATCATACTATTGTAGGAAAGATTTTTTTTTTTTAATTAAATTATTTTCTATTAAGCCAATCAATATTTGCTGTTCGAAAATTTCCAATATACATAGTGCACAGCCAATGAATTAATTATGACCAATTTGGTAGCAAATGACGATTTTTCGTAAAAAAAGTTAGAACTGCAAATATTATTTTTTACCACGCTCCATGCAGAAACTATCGGAGAACTTTTAATTCTACCCTTCATTCCTATGTTGACTGTCTTCATGTTCGGATTTTAAACGGAGGTACATCATTGAATGTCAAAGGGTAAGAAATCATCGAATCTAATTAAACAAAAGCGATGATATTATTTGGAGAATCAAATATTAGGACTTTTTTATGTAATATTCAGGCATTAAAATTTGCTTTGTCTAATGTCAAAGTCTTTATCTTAAACAAGATATGAGCATATCAACCACTGGAGGCTTCAGAATTGCAAACAATTATGATATCTACTGCAGCGCGATTCTTGTCTTTCTCTTTGAAGATTCCAAATGTGCTGGGTTATGGATGGCAATATGGAGTGGAATTGGTACGATACTACCTGAAAATATCAGCAAAATATTTAGACACTTTGAAAGGAAGGATTAAATCTGATGAAACTTGTAGGAAGTAATTGTTTTGAACGTGAATTTTCGACTCTTGACTCGGGTTTTGTACTTCTTTTTAAATGCTATTTAATATAAGTGTTTATGAACCTTAATAAAAAAAAGTTGTACCCATTGAATCTTTTTCTTACAAAAATAATACACTGATAAAGAAAAAAAAGTTATTTTCTAATTCCCAATTCAATTCCCATTCGATTATAAATTTTTGATTTGTATTGCGTTTGTGGACTACAACGTATGTTGACAATATCAGCAATTTGCATTGTTAGTCGGTTTTTGACAGATAAAAAGGTTAGACGATTTTTAGTCCGCTATTTTCTACTATTGAAAAAATGGAAAGAAAAGAGGTGAAAATTCTGTAAAACTTTTGGAAGATCCTTTATTTTATAAATAAAAAAAGTATTTTTTTTTTACAAAATGCCAAATTTTGAAAAATAAACATTTCTTTCTATGTTTTTAAAGATTTTTCTCCTAAATTGTTGATCAAATTTCCATTTTTTTCCAAACTAGAAAATCATTTTACACCATTTTATTTACTGACTTCCTTGAATGATCCCCGAATCTAAAAATCCTAACTCACGTTACTTGTAACTAAATTGATTTTCCAACTATTAAAAAATGGAATGAAAAAACAAAGTTATAGGAAATTTGGTTATAAACTTTTGTAAGATTGTTTATTCTTAAAAAGTAATTATTTTTTTCAGTATGCTTAATTTTTTTTTTTTTAAATCAACAATCTTTACAAAAATTTGAAAGAATATTGCCCAAAATGGGTGTTTTCGTTCTTTTTTATGTAGAGTTATTTTAGAGAAATCCACAGCACACCAAAAAGATGTCTAAAATTTTGATTTAACATTGCAAACGTTGTGTACATTTGTACCAACATAATACAAAAATATACAGAAATAAAAATTGAATGATAATTGAATTCGGAATGAGAAAATAACGATTACTTTTGTATGAAACTTTGTAACTCATGGGATGAAAGTCCAGAGCCTCACATATAGATTACAGTAATTTTTTTTAAATTCACCTCATTATCAGTTAGTAAAAACCTTAAAAACACAGCTGTAAAAATTCCATGACAATCTATTCTTGAGTTTTTGAGTTACTACACTATTTTTGTTATTTCCAAAACAATGGATTAAAAAATTTCGTGATTTAATTTAACACCTCTTCTTGATGGTGAAAATACCTTTTAAGCTAAGCAATGGATTGAAAAGTGTTAGGGGGACTCTGTTCTATGAATCAAAAAATTATAATAATTTTAAATAAGCCAACTTTGAGCGGAAAAAAAATATTGATGTTAGTTAAGCCTCAAACTTTTCCGCCTACCGGTGGTCCATTAAAATCAGAACAAGTTTAATTCAATAACTAATGAAGATTGACTGATTGAAATTAATTCATACTTCGATATATTATGCCTGTGTTCTCTACCTTACGTACAATTTGAGAAAATTACACATGAACTTAATCAGGAATTTCCATTCGCAAACTCCAAGAAGTTGAGCGTCTCCTGAACCACTGTCTACGCCAACATCAAGTCACAAACGTTGGAGAGGAAGACGGGCTCAGACAAAAAGGCCAAACTGGACACGGATGAGTTAAAGAAAACAGCCCAGGCATATCCCCTCAAGTCAATGAGGGCCCAGGTTAAAGATCTCGTAGTTTCACAGCATACTGTACAGAGAGCTATCCAAATAGTGGATGAAAAGAGCCTAGTGAGGGTAGAGAGGCCACCTTTGACACCAGCAATGAAAGGATCCCATCTTTTATGCTTCAAGACTCTTTTGAATGAGTCTTTTGAACTCATTTTTGACACTTTTGGCCCCCATACAATCCAGATGCCAACCCCCTCGACTACACCTTTTGGGTGCATGTCGAGGGAAGGTATGTAGTGTCAGTCATCCAAACAGCAAGGCCTTCAACACCACTTTCAGTCAGCACTGGTAAGCCATGACATAGGACTACATCTGCAGGCGGTGCCAGGTCTTCTGTCACCGCCTGGAAGCCATTATTGCCCCTAAGAGACCCTAGATTAATGATTAGAGAGATCAGACGAACATCTATTCATAGAAATTAATTTTCTTGAAATTTTACTTTTAATTCACGAATGATATCTTGTTGAATTTTAAACTTCAAATTGTTGAGATTTTAATGGGCCACCGGATATTTCCAAAATTCCATCATTGCCCTTGTACTCTATGTAAGAACTAATATACTTCAATGAAATTGCACGGAGGTTTTTATTTGCTTCTTACCTTAAAAATCCTAAGTCATACGTCAAAACCAGCCTCACTCTAACGTATCCATGAACCTATTAAAACAAGAGAAGAAGGTGTCGAGTTACATAGAGTCTTGTATCATCATGTATCTCTTAAAAAGGCGTAGCAATATATTTTTATTTTTCTGCCTTGATAGTTTTACATATTTATAACATAAGTACGTATGAAATATAATATGAAGGAATTAATGAAGAAAAGATGCTAATTAATGAGAACAAGACGAATACAAAACAAGGGAGAAGGAAGCAAAAAAGAACTTGCTCCTATAAAAAACACTCATAGAGCTAAACTTATCGACAAATAGCACAATTACTCAACAATAAATTCTTATAGTTCCATATTAAACTATGTAGTTTGTGAGATAAAATCCTGGACTTGATTTACTATCAATCTGGATTACTACAGAGTGAATATTTTTAAATACTATGTTAACTGATTAAAAGTTCAGGTTAATAAATAATAAAATAAAAACCTTCAAAAATTAGTAGTTCTTAGCATGGAGGCAAAAAAGTAAGAGTGTCTAATTTTCTCAACGTTTGAGGGGGTGTTGAGTAGATCATGAAGGTCGTAGGGTGCTTCAGGAGTACTTTTTTATCAGATAAAAAGAATGGTGGCTTATGTTCAGAACCTTGAGAGGTCCCCTGCGGCGGGATAAAGGAGGATGTGGACACTGTGATCACCAGAAGTCCGGCCAAATCGATGGAACAGATTGTCAAGACTCAATGTCAGTGATTGGACTGTGAGGAGGTATTTGAAGGATTTGGAGAAAGCCTCTTATGGACAACGACATCGGCAACTCTTATCAACAGCAAATTAGGCCAACCTGGTACAGAGAGCCCATCTGTTGATATGGTTTAATAATAATCGTGGGTACGGCCACTCTACTCTCTCGGCTATGCATTTGGGGTGTATTCGAGAAGAGAACCTGTGCTACCCCTCACCGAAATTGGGATAACCTCAAGGCATCTCTCGAGCAGTAGTGGGCGTCCATGTCATGCTCTATCCATGACTTATTTGCATCAATTAAGAAGTCTTGCATAGAGCCTCAATGTTGTTTTCCTTTTTATTCTTGCATTAGTCCACGATAGTTCATGATTTCACTTTGCAGACTGTAGTGATAATTGAAGAGCTGATCACGAATCTCTAATAATTTTTTTATTATCAAATATGGCTTTCGATAATTTTCCATCTGAACGTGTTCAGTATATTCAAAAATGATAAGACGATCAATTGAAATCGGAATTGGGAATCGGGGAATCGGGTGCTTTCTTCAGAATAAAAATTAGGAAAGTAAGTTGTAATTTCCGATTCGCCTTCCTAATTCTTATATATATATAGAGAAAATATTATTAATAATTTAAATCGTCTTTATTTTGTTGCTGAGTTATGAAATTTCTTTCCTAAACAGATTCATTATATTTAAAACCTGATTGAATATCCCTATGTGTTGATAAAAGATTGAAAGTGTAAACAAACGTGTTTTAAACGCATGCAGTTGATGCAGTCATTGATATATTACTAGAATCGGAATTGACATTGGAATCAAAAACTTTTACAAGGATCACTAAAACTCTAAAGTTTCTTATTAAAATATGAGATATCTATGTTTTATATTATTTTATATTTGGAAGATGAAAAACTGGTATTTAAAAAACAAAATATTTCTTTTAATTTTAACTTTTATTTTTATACGATTTGCTTATTCCAAATGTATTTTGACTCTATTTTTAAAACTACTGCATTTTAACTTACAATAGTATATAATATAAAAATGTATTTTTAAAGAATGGCAACATACATCTTTTTTCGAAAACTGCACTCTCAGAGGCACAAAATCAATAGAATAAAGATGCAAAAAACCGTTTTTAAAATTATCATGAAATTTCCTGCTCATTGTTTAATATTTTGAACGTTATTCAAATTAAAATGTATCCATCATCTATATAGCATCAATCTTTCACTTTGCAGGATATCATTACGTAATTGATTAAAGAAAAAAATATTTCAAATCACTTCTGTAATTACTGTTCATAGCCATGGTCCAAGCTTGTCCCATTTTAGGGACATTGGACAAGTAATGTGTAGGGTAGCTTTTTGCATCGGTTCCATAGTAAATTAAAAATTAGTTATATTTGAATGAGCTGATTGACCAAGCTTAGTAATACATTTTGAAGATTTATATATTAAAAATACTTGATAACCTTGGCCAAAGGCTTTGTTATTTCCTTCTAATTGGCTATGGCAGTTTTTTTATCGATATAATCCCAAAATGACGGAAAAATAGATTCTCTTTGTTCGTTCTGAAACTGCATTGGTCTTCCTCTCAATTAATTAACTATTATTCACATCAACAGAGGGGGGTTCAGATATGCTGAAAATGGTTATTTTTACACAATTATTGTATTTCCAATGCAATATGAGCAGGAGTTTCATTTTATTAGAATCAAACATCTTGGTTTGAAATGACTTATGGCAGTGAAATGACTTTTAAAAACTGGAACAAAATGGAACCCGATGTTTGTGGAGCATCAAGACTTCATTTTTTAATTTTTCTGCTTCCATATCGTTTCTCCCTTCCATTTGAAGGGAATTGTGGAGATTAAACTAAAATGGGCACTCAGTAAGGTGCAAACCTCCGTCTAAAATCATTTTCTCATTTGCAGTTATGTTCGATTATGCGTTTTTGACGTTTTCTGTGAGCTTGACCTCTCTAAGTTTAATGGCTTCTTAAAGTGAACATTTTTTTTGATTGATTGTTTATTATTACATAAGTATATTATTTACTTTGATGTGATTTTGTGTTTAATCCTTGTCTTGTTAAAACCATACAGCTTATCTTATGTTGATGACCTTCTAATTGAAATGCATCTAAATCCCTTATCCATCGATTACCAGATCTTTCTGAGGTCTAATAACATATATATTATTTCCACAAAGTATTACCAAAATCGTTCTCTAACTTTTTCCGTAATTCTACTTACAAAAAGACAAAAAAAAACAAAGGTGATTACAAATCTCAGTTCAACTTTGTTAGCGGAAGTAATAAACTTGGTTTACAATGAAGCAAAAGGTCTTAGTTATAATGTCAACTGAAACGTCAATCTCTAAACAAAAACAGACTGTAGATTCCACCATTTGCACATTTTTCCATGAAGTTATATAAATTATACACTATATAATTAATTATTTATCATCCACAGCTCAAGCAAATCTAATCTGTACTTCCCCATCATTGGAGAGCATTAACGGTGGATCCAAGAATGGAAAAAATGTTTTCAAAGCCAGCTAGGATTACCTACGAGCAAAAGAAAATCTCAGGGATCTATTTTGTCGTGTAAAAGTTTTTTCAGAGACTCCAAGTATGTCATCACGTAGTGTCAATGACGTGGGTTTGAAAAAGTGCTCTGAAAATGGATGTAGAACCTGTCCATATGTTCAACCAGGTTAGGTTACCAAATCATCGGCATCGGGTACTACTCAGAAACTGCCTCATGTGATTACATGCAATTCCGCACATTTGGTTTATGTGATGGATTCTACGAAATCCTCTAAGCAGTATGTCGGCCAAACCCAAAGAAGATTAAAAGATCGGATAAGTGACCACATAAAATATGTCGATAAATGTTTAGAAGCCACTGGAGAACACTTCAATTCGAAAGGGCAAAATAAATCGAATATGAAGTGTATACAGGTGCTAGAACTAGTTCGCCCTACAAGATCCGATCCTGATATGATTCAGTTGCTTTTGGTTGAAGAAAAATGGTGGATGAACAAATTTCAGTCAAAAACACACCCTGGAATAAATAGACATTGAATTGGACATTCCTTAAATTTACTGTAAAACAGTTTCGTTTAAAAAAAAATCAATTTTTTAAAATATAATTATGAATTTATGAAATATTACGATCGTATAAATTGAAAATATTTCGATATTTTATTCTTAATATATTGATGTACTCGTATATATATTATTAATATATTATTTTATATATTCTTAGTTTCAATTTATAATGTTTTTTTTTTTGGAAACTTAAGAATATTGTTTCTCAAGAGGTCTCCAACGGGGAAGAAATCAATTAAATGTTATTGATCCTATAGACATCTATGCTTAATTGTTTTGGTTGAGTTAAGTCCGTCTTTTATAAAGTAAATTATAAAAATTGTAAAAAAGATAGTGATGTTTCATAATTAGGAGTTCATTTGACTATGAGCTACCGAAATTTTTTGTAGTTTCAGTATATATTAAGTATTTCTACAAGTTTTTGGTCCCCACTCTCCAGATTGTTCAAAGCATTCATTTAGCCAATTATTCCATTATTTTTTCTACTTTGGAACAATGACCTCAAAAACAATTAGGGACGCATTGAAGATGTTGGAAAGAGGACTCATCAGTTGTAATAAGATCTCCAGTAGACTGGAGATCCTAGCTTTTAACCGGGATCAATAAACAGTCATGGGGAAACCTTTTACTTTTTATGGACAAAAGTGGTTCCGATATTCAATGGCTACATCCTCAATCCAAACTAACAAATAAGCAGTGGAAAATAACTACAATAAAAGCTTAAACACACCGGTGAACAGATTGACAGCTCATAGCGATGAAAACCGGGTCCAGGGGGGTACCAGACTGTCATGGTGGCATCTTGGAGTTAATCCAAATTTGTATGAGAGGTGTGGCAGACATTCTTCTCCAAACTGCAAAGACCATGTGGTTGATAGCAGGGATGGGCTCATCTTGGAGTATTGGGATGTAATGGACTTGTTAATGTTGTAGTCATTCCGGATAGAAATGCGAACGATCTTTGCTGCTATCTAAGTAACGGAACAAGGCAGGAGAAGATAGGATACTGATGGCCTTTTTTTTTTGTTTCTCCGACAGTATGCTTAGAGGCATTGAACAAAAATAACCCTTGTACATTTTTATTTCAGCTATCGCTTAGTTGTGCAATGAGCCATTGTAATTAAATACTACTGCATGATGATCCGTGTTCCTACTCTACAGATAGTTAATAAGGAATTCAATTGTACATAAAAACCTTGGATTTGTAACTAAAAAAATCCAACTGCTTTCACAAATAATGTAATAATATTTCGGAACCATAGTTGACTAATAAAATAATACTATAAAATTTACATTCCGATATGTCTGTAACTTAAATTCTTTTAAAAGAACGACAATAATAAAACAATAAATTACAAGTGTTGAAATGAATTTCGAATAGTTGTATGTGTAATCGAATCATTCCCTTAGCCTTGATTCTTTTATATTCTTCCCCTGAATTGCATGACTCCCTCTTTCATCTCGTGCAGAATTCATAAATAACTCACATTAATAGAATTGCAAAAATAAGTGGTTATGTACATACAAGAAGGGATGGATGGATCTTATTGAATTCAATTTTAAAGTCGTTGGCATTTCGTGACGAAATTTATGTTTAATTTATGTATTTGTTTTAGTGAGGGAAAGGAATAAATGTAAATTATATTTTGTTAAAAGAAAAAAGAAAATGGCGAAAGGAGGGAAATTTGAAAAATTGATTCCCTATCTTGTTAAAACAAGACAGAGCTTCCAAATGAAATTTAGTTATAGACTATCGTTATGTAACGAAATTATAACATGCTTCTTATCAGATATAAATGAGAGATATTTAGAGAGTGATTCCATGGAAGGACACTCCCCCGGGTTTTATATCCAACCATCTCCCATTCCAAGAGTACTTTGCGTTATACGCAAAGGAGTCCTTTGTGGTGTGTAAAATTGGAGCAAGGAGGGGGATTTGACTATACTTTAAGGATGGGTTAGGCAAAAGGCCTTCCAAAAGCTTTATACGACATGGATATCACAATGGGGCTTTCACTGAGCTATGAGTCAATGGGGATGTGAGTGAGTAATAGCGAAATGAACGACATCTATGAATAAATATTACATTTGTAGATATATGGATATCTTTTTTCGGGTTTCAACCCCTCCACGATGGAAATAATAAAAAAAGGCGGAGTTAACGGCATTTTTAAGGCCTTTTTTATGTTTAAAAAAGCCTTTCACAAGTAGTCGGTGCTTTTTACTTCTTCTTTTTTTTCTTCCCCGTCCACGTTCATCCTTTTTTTTTTTTTTTAGCGACATCATTCTTGCCTCTCGTTGAAATATTTTCCTTTTCTAATTTACCGCTTTCTATTTTATTCACCATTTTCATTTGAGACTTGGAATGGATCAAATCTCTTCTAGGATAACTTCTTAATGGATATTAAAAGAGGTAAGTAGATATTTAATTCCTATATTTTCTTGTTAATAATATTAGGAAAATACATATTTGTATCAAACTATCATTTCATATGGGATGAAATAGTTTTTGACAAATGTTTTTTTTCTATTTTGCTCTCATTTAATCAGACAATTTGCAAAAATATTACTTTGCAACTTTCAATTTATCTATTTAAAATAAATACTTAAACGTGGAGAAAAATTGACTAATATTTGTGGTGTGTCACTATTAAAAACACTTCTGACTAAACGTTTTTTTGTTTTTTTTTAACTTTATTAAAATCATAGACATATTTGAGTCAAGTATTGACTTATTATTCAAATTTCTGGGATGAGTGTAGCTACCCAAGACTTGTAGCCTTCGTTTTAATAACTTTATTCGTTTTACAAGACTTATATTGGCCAAGATATAGACCCGTTACGTATTATTGAACTATAGGTATACGACTCTAAATATAATCATGGAGAAACAGTGGTTGATACCGAGTGTAAATTTAATTACTGTGATATACTTATTTAAATGATTTTTTTTTAGAGAAATGACGAAAAGCCACACAAAAGTGTTTTGAATAATTCTGCAATTACAAAAATAATTTTCCAAATATCCGCTAAGTCAACATAGAAACAATCTTGAGCATAAATCTCAAATAATATTTTTACTTAATATATACATACATACTCACCAATACTTGATCAACCTACTTGAGTCAAGTATAGGCTCTGTATTGAAATTTCTGGGAGGAATTGAGACATTCAAGAGTTTAGGCTATAGTTTAAATCTTTTATTTTCTTTATGACTTATATTCTCACCGATTTGGTCTCTTTGCAATTCAAAATATATCAATTTCTAATTCTTTTATCGTTTTGTCTACTTTAAGTGCGATTTTCAGCACACTCAAAGGGCTAATAAGAATAATCCTTGTTAAAAGACATGGATGATAATTCGAATCAGAATTCAAGTGCAATCCAAACTCAATTTTGAGATAAATCATTGTAGGTTGTGTTTGTGTTGAAGGAGAACATTTGTGCTTGTATAAAATAGTTATCATATTACACTTTTAACATTAAATATTGAACATCATAGTTCAAAATTTCAATAGTTGGTCTAGAGAAATAATACCCGTCTAAATTGGTATAAAAAAATCACTTTAGTCTCAAACCAAGTCCCACACTATTTAAAACCACAAAAGGCATTTTCTATAGATATTTGTAGCTTCGAGTAGTAGCTATAAAGTATTACATTTATATAAACACAATATGTCCCAATATCCCTTGGACACTTTTAAAAAGTAAACATCTTTTTTCACATTAAATTTAGCGTAATTTTTTATTTATAATAAGTTAACCTACAAATTGTTGACCCATGTGAAAACATTCCATCTGGACAGAACTTGAACTAAGATATTTAACTTTGAAAATTTGATTGACAATATCTTTGCCAATATTGAAATAGAAGTTTCAAAAATTAGTATCCTCATTAGCATAATCTAGTCACTAGATTGTCAGTTATTTCAATCATTTATGCATTTACTAGATAGTACGTTTTTGCGGACAAAATATTTTAAATTCAGCGCTAAGCTGTCTTATCTGGTTTGGATTGTATATTAAAGTTTAGATTTTACTGCACTAAGAAATGGTAAAGTTCACTAAAAATGATGTTGTGTAATTGTACCACGTACAATATGTAGCTGTTGAAATAAAACAGTATTATAATTATATATTTGTATACACCTAATGATATTCATTGCAGAGCACTCCAGCTAATAGTCTGTGTAAAGCCGTCACAATTTATCACACTTTAATAACTAAGAAATTAAAGATTCGTGTAGTGTCTGTCATTTTCATTCGTATTTAGCTATTAGCACTGACATTTGGCAAAAAAAAATTTGCAGAATCAGAATCTATGGTTACCCCCCAAAAAGTTATCAAACTCATTTTATTATGCATTGGCAGTTTGTATATTTTTCCTGCTAGGTCAATGACATATTGAGGTGTCCGAATCAAAAATTTATATTCTGTAGTATTGTACCTATTCCTTTTTGTCCAAACTAACTTTATCGCGTGGCGATAACATTTTGGTGCATTATTTCTCTCCAGAAATTATCAAGATGGTGATATTTTGGTTGTAGGTAGCACAGGTCAGTTTCTTAATGGCGCACTATACTTAGTCATCAAGGGGATTTAGGTTTGGTTACAGAGGAGTCCAAATCCCTTTTACCAACCTGACCCTAGTTTTACTTTTTGTATGATTGAGTGGGCATTTGATGTGTGGCATGGAGGCGCAATTTGAGTCAATACTAAATTCCCAAACACATAGGAGCTGTTGTGAACAAAAAGAAATGTGGACAAATAAACTTTTGTATTGGATGCTATTCATTTTACTCCTACCCTTAGACTGTTTTCCATCAATCGTAATTAGCAATTAATCCCAACACCATGGTTTGATTGAGAATTATTTGACCTTCCTATATATCTAACAAAAAGGGTCACATCCTCTGGATGCCTGGAGATGTACAGTGTGTTCTTTGAATTCCACCCACAGTTAACATAAACGAAGTTGAACTGAGATTATGTTTTTGCCTCTGTTTGTTTGTTAGTTATTCACCAGGATTAGGGTAAAAGTTCCAAATCAATTTTGTTCAAACTTTGTAAGAAGATTAAATATGGTCACAGTAAGAGGCGTTTACATTTTGAGAGGTCAGGGCCAAAGGTCTAACTCACACCAAACGTAAAAATAAATAATCAACCATAGCTTTTGAAACAAATTGAAATACATGACTCAATTTGATTTTAGGGGGAGGTCTTACCCTCTACAATGTGCCCATTCTAGTTTTTTTTTTATATAGAATAAACAGTAAAAAATTGGACGTACACTCTGTTTTTGTAGCTCAGATATATTAAAATAACTGTGGGGTTTATTGACATAGAATAATAGTTATTTAATTGTCGACCAGCGGCGAAAATTAAAGTCTATAATGGTTGACATATAGTTAGTGTTTACATTATATAACAGTTATCTTTCTTGGTACAAGTTATATATTTAAGATAAGAATATTGAAATTTTAAGAATAATGTCATTGTACAAAGAAAAAATTAAGAAATAAAATAATCCCAAAATGTAAATACGTCGCACAATTACAGCTTTACTTCCCTGGCAAAAGTAACTAGGTATTTCAATGACTAGTCTATATTTAATCAAAATGTCCGTATTTGGTTTTGGGAGGTAGATTGAGTTCTGAGCAGAGAGTCATGTTTCGTGATAAAGGTAGCTTTTATTTAGTCTCCAGGGTCGTGGAGATTGATTCATCTTTTTGTTTGAAATTAAGTGTAGCGTTATAACATTCTGAAATGCATGTCCATGATACTGACAGAGAAAAAAATGACACAGCTCTAGCCTGCATCTTTTCCCAAGGACTATATCAGGTAATTAATGGAAGGATTCCAGATCTCAGATCCATTCATTAAGATCATGAGGACATAAAGTTTATACAGTTTTACCATGAATGAAGGTTCACAAGTTTTGAAACATCTTTTAATAGTTCACCAGTTTCGATTTATCTTCTTTAACATGTAGTGTATATGCATCTTAAATTTCAGATCACGAGAGATATAAATTCGTGGATCTAAACAATCATCTACTACCTTAAAACTTGAGTAGAGGAACTCTTTTTACATATTTTTTTTTTTTTGGGAAGGAAGTAAGGCACATTTATAGGCATTCTCCAAGTAACACATTAAAGCTCTTGAGGCAGCAAAACATCTTCAAATGTTTTATTGTAAAAGAATCAACCAATGTAGAAGTTTGTGATACTTCAAAAAGTATCCAAGTCATAGTGAAAGACATCAAACTAAATTAAATTAACTTTAAATCAACTTATGTACTAAAACACATGGTAGGCACTTATTTACAAGACACATATCTGAGCATATGTAAAAAGCGTGTCCCCTAGAGAGTAAATGTATCTTGAAACTCCTTCTTGACAAATTTATATCCTTAATTCTTTGGTAGAAACTCTTTATATCGTTCTGATATTTACAAATTGCTATCTATTTGAAGTCTGGAATCAAATTATTCATTTTATACCTTCTTTTCAAATAAATTTGTTGTAATCCAAAAGTGGGTTCTCTATCCTTTGTATAAGGGCTGTAACTTTTTTTTGTTAAACACTCTCATTATAAGTGGTCCCATAAAGAGTGTCGTTAATCCAGGGGAAAAATTTATAATTTCATATTTAAATATGCAAATATTTATCATCAGAATATGAAATAATGAGATGGGGGGGGGGGGCTAAATTGTAGTTTGTTCCTTTATGATATTATGGTGGGAAAAAAAAGTAATTATATCTTCAATTACCTTGCGCAATATCAGCATAACGTTGATATCCCTACTTATTTCAAGAAACAAATTGTCCTTTTATTTAATGTGTTGAGCGTTGACAATTTATATATTATATTAGAGCCCAAAGACATTTCCTAATCCTTATTCTGCTTTCAAAAGACATTTGTGTTGGGTCTGAAAATCCTATGTAGACCGCCCTGTGACCCTAAGGATTACTAGTAGATTAAAACAAATTCCCTCAACATAACCAAAATTTCTAAACAGAAATAATAAGACGCCCAATATACTCGTATTTATATACAACACATGGCGTTAAATGTCCGAGCTTATCAAATATACACGTTTCTTTCGTTCAAAATTAGTTTTTTTTTTTTTTTTTTTTTTTAAATATAATAATTATTTTATTTATTCACTTTATGAAGTGGAGCCCCCATAACACTTTTGAAGCCATTGCTCAGCTTGAACACTATTTTTTCCACATCATGAAGCAGTGTAAAATTAAAAGACGGAATTGTTCTTGATCCATTGTTTTGGAAATAACAAAAGTAGAGTTGTCACACTTACTATAATAAATCACAAACTAATGAACAGATTGCCATGAAATTTTGACAGTTGTCTTTTGAAGATTGCTACTAAATGAAACTGAGGTGAATTTATAAAAAAATGTTAAGTCATCTCCTCGTAAAACCCGGGACTTTTCGGCCCATGTACTATATACGACGAGAAATCAGCAAAAAAATGGTATTTTTTGTCCTTTTGGAAACAAATCATAAGTAGACAATAACATATTAATTTATTTAACAAAAAAATAAAGGATTAAATTGCCATGGCGTATCAAATGATAGGAGGTAATCGACAACTTACAACAAAATACATGTGTATTTTCTTGTAAGCGAGGTAAGGCAGTAATGGTATATATAATTTGTTGATGACCTCATATATGTTTCCAGTTTTGAAATTCGTTCAAATGATCTCATATACAGTTAAATGTGTTGCATAATCATATTTGTACAACTCATAAAGAAGGGCAGAGTAGAAAGTATGTCCATAAATTACGACAGCAAAAAAATTAGTCAAGGATTTGAAAACTATTTAAAGTTTCGTTTCCTATCTGCAATTGAGGTGTGGACGACCCAAATATCTGTCTAGAAAAAAAGTTAATTTTGAACGAACCTAAAAAAATATTCGGTCATGGACCGAGTCTCAGCAATTATGTCTTCTAGGGGATACACAAAGCTATAAGCCGATTGGTAAAGCGCTCTTTTTATATTGTCTTTGTGGAAAAAAAATGCGCGGGAAAAAGGATATAAACAAGACAAGGAATCTAATTAACTACCAAGGGTATTTCGTCACT
The DNA here is from genome assembly GCF_016086655.4 of Lepeophtheirus salmonis. Classification (NCBI taxonomy): domain Eukaryota; kingdom Metazoa; phylum Arthropoda; class Copepoda; order Siphonostomatoida; family Caligidae; genus Lepeophtheirus; species Lepeophtheirus salmonis. The sequence goes on along the minus strand of NC_052143.2, from coordinate 37,700,248 downwards.
TTATTTTATAGTTTTAATCATTATGAGTAGGGCCTCTACACTTTTTCCGTTCTATTCTGAAAAATTTCCTTTTTTATTTTTTTTAATATTCCCATAATCAATAAATCCATCGGATGGATTTGCACTTATTATGTATACGTAAATATTATAATATTACAATTAATTCATTTGACCAAAATCTGATGTGATTTCTAAATGTATTTATCTACAAAAAAGGACTTTTCCCCACACTTAAGATGTCGCTTTTGAGATCCCAGTACAAATGACTTGACCTTCTTCTTTTCTTGATGACGTAAGCTTATTTTTTTTCTTCTTCCATTCCCAGAATTCCCATTGTAAATTCAATTAAAAGGGTAAATTTGTAGAGGTTGTGTAGTTATTTATTGAATGATTCTTACTAACCTCTGTGCTCTAGCAGGCAAAACAATATTATTGGTGCAAAATTAATTTGGAAAAAAATGATCACTTGATTTGTTTGGCCACTTGCTTGGTTGCTTTGGGGAACCACAGAGAATAATGCATTCCAATGAATATTGATTGCTGTATCAAAGTACAAAAGTACTTGATCATGACTGAAAAATATTATTTTGTATCAATACTTTGATCATTACAGGTTGCGGGATTCTGTAGTTTTAAGTTGAGAGAGGGGACTTGTGTTTCATTTTTAATACCTTTATTTAGATAGCAAATAATATATAAAAAGAATTATATAAAATTTTCTGTATCAAGGTGCATTTGAAGAAATATGATACAAAAGTATAGTTTAAAATTTATTCACCAGATTAAGGCTTACATACATGTATATTGATAAATCCAATTTAAAAACTTAGCATAAAATATTTAATGAATAAAAATCAATACATCCATTTTCATATCAATTCTCGTCAGCATAGAAATAAATGAATAACAAACAAGCCACCAAAATCACAATGTTATACTTGTAAGAGCAAGATTGTATCTAGCTTGCTTCTTTATGTTCTTCCTAAAAAGTTTGAGTATATTCTGCAATGTCCAAAAATGTATAGATGAGTTTGATGGATGATATCTAATTAAGTCTGAGTCTTTAACCCAAGCACCTACGATCGTCTTACGAATCTTCAATAAGTTAATTTATTTCATAAAATAAGATCGATTGATGCAGCAAAAAAAATAACGTACATATATTAAATACGAATTAAAAAATAGTGATTTAGGAAGAAGATTAGTGAGTTTGTCTTATTATGTGTTAATAAAAATATTTGAAATAAAGTGTATTATGTGGATACATCCTATTATTGTATAAGATAATAACACGACCTATACCAGTAACGGAGGGATCCATCTTTCAGTGAGGGATCCATGTTTGAATTTGACCACCTCTTTGCTATAGATTTACTGAACTGGCCGCCTTTTCTGATAGAAAATTAATTACGAATCTCCTTTCAATAGCTCAAAATTAGGCGTCCCTTAAATAATAACGCATCTTTATCATATATTTCACATCCCTTGGTTAAAGATTTTTTTTCTTTTCAAAAATAATTTTTCCTTTACTTATGTGTAAATTTCAAATCTGAATATTTATATTCAAATTCTTCTTGCCTTTCCTCATAAACGTATAATTAGACCCCCCTCCTCATTTTCTGTCCATATAATATTTAGTACATGCGTGAACATTATTCTAGACATTTATATCTCTGCAAACTGATTTGTAGCAATTAAGGCACCGTCCACACGGCAATGTTTTTAAATTAAAGTATTTCTTTTATTATGCCTAAAAAATTTGACCCCACTCGAGAAAGAAATCTGCATAATCCGATCCGCTAAAGAATATTTAATTATTTAACGGGAACTTTATCATTATAGAAGGGGAAATGAGCACATTCGGCGTGTACAAATCAACTCATGATTTGTACAATTGTCTTGTATAAATTACAACTTGTAAAAGTTATTTTACGTATAAATATTGTAGTCAGATTCTTCCATTTTAGAAGCTGTTTAAAAAAAAAAAAAAAAAAACATCGAGAGACAAAACGCAGGCTTCGTCATGACGCAAACTCAAAATGGATAAACATTTTGCGTCTTCATTAGAAGGCATTTCCGTGTGAACGGGCCCTAAAACTAGAAACTGGTTAATTAGCTTAATAAATACAACATTCATAAGAATTAATATATGTAGAGGAAACATTTGATTTTATATTTCTCTAATTTTTGTGGCTGTGAAGTATTGTACACAATCTTATGTCAATCAATATTTCTAGTACCCAGATCTATATAAACAAAAAAATTATTTACTATAAGTAAATTTCTTACTATATTTATTATGTGATTGTTATCAGGGGCGTTGCAAGCTTTCATTATTGGGGGGGGAGGGGCTTGGCCCAAAAATTATCAGCAGCATACTACAATTACTTATATAAATTGGATTTTTTTATATATGTGACTTTTTTTTTTTCCCCGGGAGGCTCCAGAAACCCTTTTTTGGGAGAGGATAGCTTGCCTACTTCCCAAAAAGGGTCTAGTCATACTTCAAAATGGCAGAAGGAAATAATTTCAACTATTCTCAGAAAAATTAAAATTCACTCTATAGGTAATATCAAATATTTGACATCCTAATTGAAATATGCAAAATATGTATTATGCAATACATTGAATAAACAATATAAACTTGCATTTATTTACCGCAGAATTATCACACTCTGCAGTGGTTACACCTTGAATATAAATCCTATCAAATGAAGCCCTGGGATACTACAGGTATAATTGTTTATTTTATGGATGCACTACGATTTTCAAAATAAATTTAGTATAGTAATTGTAAAATCTTATTTCCTTGAATTATTGTGGTTTTTTTTGATTTTTTTTTTTAATTTATATGTGATTCTTCTTAGTAATTTAAAACAAAAATGTCACGCATACAATAACTTTAAATTTATGTTATTAGGCTATAGATATATAATTTTGAATATACAAATCATATTATAATTATTTTAATATAAACTTGAAAATCAAATAAATATCAAAGTAGACCCAAATTTGTAGACCCTTTAAGAAATAGTTGTAATATTGTCATAAGATGGAATGAACTTCAGCAAGGGGCTTCTTTTTTTTACAACAGGGTCCGTACAAATCTTTTATTAATTGAATACCTTTTAAAATATATAATTATATTTACAATAAATAGACTAAAGACAATTTGCTCCATTTTTAAGTAAAAGTTCATCACATTCTTCCTCCCTCATGGTGGGGATGAGCCCAACATGGGAAGTCATAATCGAAAAATATTTGGGCTCTTAATTCGCCAGACCCACTAGACTACTTTGATTGGGGTTTTTAGAAACTCATACCCACTAATATTGTCCCAGCTTGAAGGAAGAATTCAAGAACATAGACAGGGATATGCTTAAGCGCTCCAACAACCGATTTCATCCACGGATGGATGCCCTCACTACCGCTAACGGCAATCACATTAAATAAATAGTTTGTTAAGGATAACGTCTAACGAAAAAAACTTTTGTTTGAAAAAAATATGTGTCAAATTAACCGATTTATATTATTTTAGTTAGTACGTTATGTTGGGTAGAGTTGAGAATCCATACCCTGTATTTTATACTAAAGGGGGCAAAATGTAGGGACGAAAATAGTGTGTATTTTGGACATGTTCAAAAAATTTGAAAATTCATATGGAGAATTTGAAGAATTTTTCGGAGGATATGGGCTACAAGGTGTGACAAGTGAAGAGGGGAAGAAGGAAATAAACATTAACATCGGAAGGAATGACTTGTATGCCGATCCTCAATTCTACTCTAAATTCAAAAAGGACTTAGAGTTTATAACTCCACCAAAAATCCTTCAAAGTTACACTTTGTCTTTATTGAGCACACACCCATGTTACATACGGTTTTGAATATAATTGAATGAAATAGAACAGGAATAATAATGACAACAACTAAGGACAAGAAAATTCTTTCTTCAGATTACCAATTCCATAAACAGTGGGATAGCTGAAAAAATACACACAATTTACATATCTATCGAATACAATCAACTTGTTAACCCATGTGGAGTTACTTTTCCTTTGTAATATATGTGGCTCGTCAACACAAAGGCAACCTATAATTATTTTTCTCGAAATTGAGTGTGGATTAGATTTTAATTCTTCAACAAATTATCTTCTTCTTATTAATAGTGATGGGGCGATTAATCGGAATCGGAGAATCGAGTTTTTTTTTCTGGAATGAGGAGTTTTTGCTTCTTAATAGAAAATGTAATATTTGATTTCTTTTCAAATAATATTTATATTTGAAAAATTTCTAATTTTTTCCAAAGAAAATTCATATTAAAATAAAACTTTCTATATTTTTTGAGAACAAATGTGAAATTTTTAATTTATTTTTTCTAAAATAAACCAAAAAATTTATTTTTTTCAGAATAGCCGTGGGTTTTTTCATTTTTTTTCCAAAAAGTTTTAATTTTCTGCAATTCACTATATATTTTTGAATTTTTTCTCCAAAAATTTTTATATTTGAATATTTTTTTCAACTACGTTTATACAATAAATTTTATTTTTGATAACAACTGGAGATTATTAATTACTTTGTAAACGGCGGGGGTTTTTGGAAAGAAATTCAATATAAAATTGAAAATTTGAAAAAAAAAAATTTAATTTAACTTTTCGACTTTTTTTTTCACAAAAAAGTCCAAAAACCAAGCCCTCCTAAAATATAACCCCGTGGACGCTCCCCCATAGCAAAATGGTATTTTAACCATTATTTAAAATATTAAAGAATCTTTATCGGTTTGTGGAATTTTTACAAGAATCGCATCAGTATTGGCATCAGGAATTTTTGTTGGAATTGTCCCATCACTACTTATTAATCTTTAGGATGAACCAAAAATTGTACTTAAAGTAACCATCATCACGATAAAAGTGTGACTTTGACAGATTCTATGGTTGAAAGGGCCCATGTTGAGGCGAATAAAAGTATCTTAAATCAAATAAAGATTCTAAAATATAGATAAAATTCTTGGGTATCTTAACTCATGCCACAAATTTGAATAATAAGCCTATAATTGACTCAAATATCCCTATGTAATATTGGCCTGGATTTTCTTTTTTTTTTTTTTTTTTTTTTTTGTGCAAGATTGTTTTTAAGTAGACGCACCACATATTTATATACGAAAAATTGGGTTGCTCATTGTGTATCAGCTGTTCATTAATTGCAAATATATTTTCTTTTCAGGTAAATGATGAAGAAATACTTTACTATGCACTTGTATAAATGAAGGCCTTTGGATAAGTGAGAAAAATGAAACGGATTAGAAAAAAACATGTTTTAAAAAAATTAAAATTTATTGTTTATAGTTTTCATAAGGTGATGAAATATAGTAAATCGATTTGAATTCCTGTATATTATAGGTGGTTCAACATCCTGGATTCCTCGATGTCCAGTGACCTTTCATTCATTATACCGAGTGGTTCATTAAAATATGAACACTTTCAATATGTATAACTTCAACAAGATATAATTATTAATTAAAAATAGAATTTAAACAAAATAGATATGTGCCTGAGCTCACTTTATCATTAATGTAGCTGCCCTTAGTGGCAATGATTGATTCAAGGCACCCACTGCAGACGTAGCCCTCTGTTATGGCGTCCCAGTGCTGGTAAATAGTGGCTTTGACGGCCTTAGTTTTTTGGATGATGGACACTGTCTTGTTGAAGGGTTTGGCATCAGGGCTAAAGAGGGGGGGAGGGTGAGTGTCAAAAAAGAGTTCAAAGAACTCATTCAAAAAAGTCTTGCAATGGAAGGGATGTGTTTCCTCATTGCTGATATCAAAAGTGGCCTCTCCATCCTCACAAGGTGATTTCCATCCACTTTTTAGATAGCTCTCGGGGGAGTCTGGTGTGAAACTCCAAGATATCTTGAATGCCTCTTTAATGAGCTTTAGGGTATTGGCCTTCTCCTTCATTAATTATTGAATTAGTAAGTGATCAGATTTCAATGGACTACCTGGTAATATAATTTAATATTGAATTGAAAATAATTAATTGATTTAAGATTTTAAAGCTATTTTTAAATTCAAAATGAGTCAAATAAGAGACAAAAAAATTTGATAAATGAAAATCCATAACATCACTATTGAGCAATTTTTGAGCACTTAGACTTGTAATATATATTTGTTATAAGTTTTTCTATAATATATCGACAAATCAAGATCTTAGAATGATTTTCTTACATAAATTTTTCTCTTTGATCCGTTTTAAACATACTAAAAGACCATTTATCTCTACACTAGAAGTCGGAGCAAATTTGAAGTTGACGAGATGCTTAGGAGTCTCTTGAGAAAGAGACATCTCATCAACACCACCAATGATTATAGTCCAACCTTTTGCATAAATTGAAAATCAGTATTTCGTAATTTGGGACACAAATATTTCTCCATTGTACCAAGATTCAAGTGGAATTATTCAACAGTCAATTTTGGGCCGAGTTTCCTCTTCCTCTAGTTTGCTGTTTGTCAGTATCTGTCTCCCTCACTTCGCAGGTGGATTTTTCCTCGAAAAATATCATCAAAAGTGGTTAAGTAATCTAACTAGAACCCAAATGTATTCTATTTATTTAATAACAGTTTAGAAAAATGAACAACTTTCCCCAAAAAGTCAATATGAGCAATGAAAAGTAACAAAGGTTTGAATGAAGTCTAAAATTCCCCACTATTATATCACTCTGGAATGACTTTTCATAAACATACATAATATATTCAGAGTACTGTTAGATCCACCAAAATAGGATACTTCATTCGCTGAAAAATGTTGTCATCTATTTAATAAGGAATAATGATTCGTTGGTTTAAACATGAAATAACTCAGAAACAGAAATAAACAAAAACAATTACCATATTTCATGAACATCATCACATTGAAAAGTGAATGAGCCCTAAAATATTGTTAGAATGTGTCTTTATACAGTGTGATTATGCAAATCGTGCTGCTACAATTAGAGCTCCAAAAAGCTATTATTACTTGAAATGAGTATTGAGCTATAAAACAAAAATTCTTTCAAAATGTGCTAGCTTTTATACCCTGTAATTTTTGGTTGTAATACTTCCATAAACAACGACAATGGAGGCGAAAAAGCAACTTTACTCTTAAAACAATATTGCAAACATTATGAATTTATCTATTGAGCCTGTACGTTGGGTTAGGAATCTTATTAACAGTGACGAGAGCCTTTCACGAGGACACGTTGTGGAGGACTTATCAAGATTGTCAATGAAGACTTCTTGACCAGTAAAGTTTTTGAAATGGAAGCCTTTCTAACGAAGAGGAGGTGCTTGAAGAGGTTGTTAAGCACTGGTTGGATGCCAACTAACCCGTTGGGGATTAATGAGAGCAACAAATATCATAAGGCCATAACAACACAATCTTGGTGTAAGGAAAATCTTACAGATTTATGGCCTCAAAACATGTGGTACCCCAAATCCCCGGACTAAAGGAGTGAACAAATATCTTCAATCGCTACGTGATAAAAGTGTGCAAGGCGTGCAGGCCCAGACTGGAGGCCAATCCAGCTGCTGAAGGAGGATATTTTCATAAATAATTTTGATACTATAAGGTTAAATTACCTGGATCATATAAAAATATTTCTGATTGTATGTGCATTGTACATGTTACTTGTCGTGAAGAAGATTTATATCTTGCTTTCAAAAACGATACGATTTGCTTATCCACACTGTCTTTGAAAGAGCTAAACAGTTTTTACGACTATGTATCCAAAGGATAGCTATTCCAAGACGCATCGAAACCCAAATCATTGTAAATCCAAGTCCATATGGTTCTAAATCCATAAAAAAGGACTCGAGTACTCTAACTTTACTCCAAAAAAATGAACAAGTACGCTAAATTGATCGCCGTAAAACATAATTATATTCGACCAATCCATGTAGGCCTTAAATAAAAGTAAGAGTAGTATATGCCTTTTATAGGCCGTCATTTTGAGAGTCCCATCCTTTCTTTTGTTTTTGCTCTATAATGCCTTTTTGAATAGAACTCTCGTGACAGAATAAAAACAACTTTCCTTTATAAATATATACGTATTTTAAATTATCAAAAATACTTCATATAACATCCAAAATATTTAAATTCAGCACTTTTTTGATTACAGAAACATAACTCAGATTTACATTATATGTACAGTGTGTTCTTTGGAAAGCAATGATAAATCGATTTTTCTTTTCCTTAATATCAACTGATATGTAAAGAATAAAAACACTCCAGTTTTGTTAAACAAATTACTTCAAGAAACCAAGGACAATTGAGATGGAGGGCAAAATAAACTGTCTGCCAGTGCTTCTTGACTCGGGAATAAGTTATGACGAAATTGCATTATTTCCTACTCCCAGGGTATCATTAACAAGATTCAAACCTGAAGGACGGCAACAAGGGCATTGAGAGGAAGCCTGGAAGCCCCACAAGGCCAGAAAAACTCAAAAGTGGTGTGAAGACAACTTGTGGAATTTCTAACCCTGGTCAATGTAGCCACCGTCCTCAACAGACTGCAAACCTCTTGACTATGTGGTCTAAAGGTGTCATCGAGCAAAAGACCTCTGACACCTACAATGTTAATTTGGAAGCCCTAAAGACACCCCTGGAGAAGGAGTGGGCTGACACATCACGTAAAAAAGATCTGGAAGGCTTAGGATTGAGGTCATAGGGGAAGCCAAGGTTGGCCATATAAAGTCTCTTTGTCTAAATAACTGATAAATTGGATCTTGGGAAAAAAATTTCACGATTCGTAAATAATCATTGTATATAAATATACAAAATATTGACCGATTGTTTACTGGATACATGACCACAAATCAAATGGACAAGTACATAATATATAGGAAAAGAAGAGGGTAGACGGTTGTGGCACTTTTTTCTTTTGGGGTCAATTACTCCGAGATAACTTGACTTAAATTCACCAAATTTTAGAAGACTATACCTACAGAGTACAACCTCTATTTAACAAATATAAAAAAAAATCATGGATATTCTCCCAAATTAATCCTCCCATTTTAATAAATTAATTAAAGCTCAATAAAGAAAAAAATCATATTCAATAAATTTTTTTCAATATCAGCCTCGACTCGATCTAGGAAACGGGAGCAGGTCTTGATGACAGCCTCATTTGGCATATTCCAAAACTCCTCCCAATTATGAACTTCAGCTCGGACTTTGTGTTGCAAGAGGATCTATTGGTGTGTCGTTCAACTGCACCCAAAACAAATAAGTCCATGGGGTTGAGTTCAGCTGAACTTAGAGGCCAAACACTGTGTCCAACAAAGTCAAAAAAAAAAAAAATGAAAACCAGGTCAGTGTTTTTTTATTTTTCAGTGTAGTATGGAGCAGATTCTTTTTCCCAGACAAATGGTCTTCCAGCTACAACTTCCTCAATAAGATACAGTTGAGATCCTCTGTAAAGGCCCTCATTTTTGTGATAAGCACCCTGTTGATTCATAATCACCTGAATATTCTTCCAGTTCCTTCCTGACTCTCCACACCAGGGATCTTTTTGGGCTTAAGAAGTTTGCAATCTCAACATTGTTTCGACCGGCGTGGATTGCTACAAGGACACTATACCTGTTCCATGATTGTGAAATAAAACTATTTGATCGATGTCATTATTATTATTATACTGATGCAAAACATTTCTGGCCAAAAGCCAAAACAACAAACAACTCCATACATGCGCATGCGCTCAAAGCTCAATATTAAACAACGCCTGTACGCTGAATATATGTATGTTAATGTTTTAATTTATTGAAAGGTTATACAATTCAGTATTTTTCTTTTTTCCACAAATTGTATTTGATGGGACTTGTCCAATGTTACAACTATATATCAGATTTGAATTAGCAATTTAAGAAATTAGACTAAGTATTATTTTGTGACGTATAAATGATTAGATTTTTCATGATGTTGAATCAATGAATTTCAATATGCTTCGTCAAGTATAATATGGTTTATAATAAAAATCACTGATCAGTATTATAGAAAGAAGTAATTCACACTAAAAAAAACTCATTCTCTGACTTACAAACAAATTTGATATGAAGTGTAAAAATATCATTGAAATAATAAAGAAAAATAAACAATAGCAGCTTCGAAATGCCGGTGAACAAATTGGCAGATGAAAGCCGTGTTCATGGCGCACCACACTGTCATGGTTGCTACTTAAAGAGAATCCAAATTTGAATGAGAGTTGTGGCAGAAATTATTTTCAAATACGTTTTAAAATGCAAAGAGTTGAGGTCAGGTCTATAGGAGAGTCACAAGTAGGACGGCCAGAAGTCAGCCATATTGTTGCCCCTGAAGCTTTGCTTCGTCTTTGCGGAGTGGGACCCTAATGTACTTCTTGATATTGTACACAGTCGGGATAGAGAGGCTATTGGTCTCTTCAGCCTTCTCGGCACAAGTAGTGTTGCCCTATTTGTTGTTGCCCCGGCATTTTTAAGCATACCGGATAGTCCATTGAAATCTGAGTAGTACTAATTCAATTATTTATTAAGGTTGAGTGATATTTCGATATACTAGAACAATTAGTTACAAAACAAAACAGTCCTAAACTCTCTAGCTTCCATGCAAGTAAAGAAAATGACACTTGAACGATATTGACGAATTTCTATTTGTGCACTTCAAACTGTTGGGTGTTTCCAGAACCACAATCTACGACGTCAGCAAGTCGAAACATTCGAGAGGAAGAGGGGCTCTGTCAAAAAGGCTATACTTGACCCGGAGGAGTTCAAGAAAACAGCCCAGGCTAATCTTCTTCTCAAGTCCTTTTAGGTTCATTTCAGACCAGACTGTCCAGAGATCTATCACAAATTGTTTGTTTGGAGAGAGCCTTGTGAGGATGGAGAGGCCACTTTTGATAATAGCAATTAAAAAAAACCATCTTCTCCGTTTCAAGACTCGTTTAAATTCTTTTGAACTCAAATTTGACAATTTTCACTCCCTACAGTGCCCGACATAATAAACACCAAGACCCTCAAAGCCACAGTCAGCCAGCACTGGGACGCCAAGACAGAGGACTTTATCTGTTGCGTGTTACAAGACTTACACCGCGCCTGGAAGCTATATTTGACGGTAATTGTGGCTAAATTAATGTTTAAGAGAGCTCAGAATTACATTTATTTATAGGATTAATTTTGTTGAAATTCTATTTTTAGTTAATCAATTATATATCGTTGAAGTTTAAAATTCAAGGTATTCAGATTTTAATGGACCACTCGGTAAAGACATGGGATAAAATATTTATGCTTCACCTGTTGTTTGGTTGCGTAATTAAACCTTATAAAATGGTAAGATCAAATGTTACTACAAGTTTTGAGTCTCACCTCTGTATACCTATTGACTTTTGCAAACCCCTTTCCTTTATATCCTTTATAAAGAGATCCTTATCTAACACCCCTTGCCCCTCCTTATAGTAAATCATTTCCCATAAACTCAAGAGCCACAACATTTACTTATTTTATTTAGTGTGTACTTGTGTATAAATCAACCATCACACGACACTTTTAAAGGAGTTGTTTATTTCTCTTGAGAAAACATCTTGGAGAGTTTTAGATTGTTATTTCTCTTTCTTTCTCTCTCTCTCAGGATCATAACTTCATTCTTACATTACACATTCATCTTCTTTCAAATCATAATAATAAAAATGATAAAACCAAGAAGTTTATTGATGTTACAGAAAATGAGTTGTCTTTATGTACCAATATACAGGATGATTCAGGGGTATTGTACCTTATCGAAGGTTAGAATTAAACTCTTTTTTATGAAAATTTAGCAAAGTCGTTGGTACAATTGAATTGATTAGGCTATCAGCTTTGTTAAATATTAAATTTAATGCACTTTTTGAACATTGAATTTATTCTTAAATATTATCTTTTTGATGTGGCTTTTTAAATTAACCTAATAAAACGAAATATTTACAACTATTTTATTATAAAAATAACCATTTAAAGTACTGTAACATGAAAATACAACAAATATCAGTTGGTTCAACAGGTTTCCCCAAGCACGTTGGCCATAGACAGGAAAAGGTGATAGTCACATGGTGCCAGGTAGGGTGGATGCATAAGAATGCAAATCCGAGCTTCCAGAGTTTCTGGTACATCATCAAAGAGGTGTACAGCCTGGCGTTGTCTTAATGAAACACAATTCCCCTCCTATACACCAATGCTGGACGCTTTGGTTCAACAGCCAGCTCCAAACGGTAGAGTTTTTCAAAGTAGGGTGGGAGAATTGAGTGGAAAAAAATAAAAATCGCGTGAACCACCGACGTGCTACATAAAACGAAAGAATATCGGCTCTATAGACATTACAAATTTTCTAGGTCGCTTTCCATGTGTTTTTCCCTTTCAGGTGTTAAAAGTGTAAAATTTGGCAAATTACTTCCTTTGAGGCCTTCATACCCGATGCACGGTAATTAGCGACTGAACTGGCCAAGCGCAATACCGTCCGAAAAACGTTTGTAGTACACCTTTCAACGCTTTATCGTATGAGACACTTTGACTCTTAATGAACAAGAGGTAGTTTATTTAATAAAAGGGCGGGAAATACGAGATTACTTTTTCTCTGCCATAACATTTTTATCTATTTAGCTGATCTAAAAATTTTAACAATGCATTATACACCAGAATTTACTCCGACAAAAGCAACTAAAAGGAACTTTGATCTCAAAGACAGTTTTTTCAAGGAAAATAATGGTTTTTGAACATATAAATATAGGTTCCATAAAATGAATAATTCGGTCAGCCAATCAGATTGCAGGCTTGCCAATTTAAATAATAGAACATCAACAACAATGGAATACACTGTTTTTGGAACAAAATTCGAACGGGATGAACTTGTTTTTCAATCAATCATGAATTTGCTGTGTATATTATATGAAAATAGCTGACAGTAAAACAGAACAATAAAACTTTAGAATGTACTGATACCATCAAACTGCTTTATAAACACAACATAATTGAAAATCTGGTAATTAACTTGTTTTAGAAATTACCTCCTCATATGTACTTGATAGTGTTACAAAATAACAACTGAAAAAGTGCTTTTTATCACAATTACAGTTATTTCCAGAAAAATAATTGGTTTTGCCTTTAAAAAATACTATTAAATAGTTTTTTTATTTGTAATTTGAGAGCTGGCTTTCTAATTTTAACCAATAGAATATCAACACTAGAATACACTACCTTTAAATGTAAAATCAAATGGAATTAACTGGTCTTGGAATAAATCACAAATTTGCCGCGCATATTAATTATATATTGCTGACATTGAAACCAAAAAATGAAAAGGTTTACTCTGTGTATATATCATCTAACTGCTACAGGGTGGTCAATAGAAATCTGAACACATACTAATTCAATATTTATTGAAGGGTGAGTATAGTAAAATTAATTCATATTTCTATATATTAATGCATAAGCAATGAGTTACAAAATAAAACTAATTTGTGCAATCTAGCTTACGTAGAAGTCGAGAAAATCCCACTTGAACGTGATCGACAAATATCCATTCGTACACTCCAAGCAGTTGAGTGTCTCCTGAATCACCCTCTACGCCGTCAGTAATTCCGAAACGTTGAAGAGAAAGAAGGACTATGTCAAAAAGGCCAAAATGGACTCGGATGAGTTCCAGAAAACCGCTCAGGCCAATCCCCTCAAGTCCATGAGGAAACCGTGCAAGATATATCGAGATTTCACATCTGACTAACCAGAGACCTATCAAAAAAGTGGGCGGAAAGAGCCTTTTAAGGGTGTGGAGGCCACTTTTGACACCAGCAAAGAAAGAAATACATCTCCTCCGTTACAAGACTCTATTGAATGAGTCTTTTGAACTCTTTTTTAACACTTTTGCCCCCCCCCCTTACAGCCCTATCTTTGGGTGTATGTCAAGGAGAAAACCTGCAGTGTCCTTTATCCAAACACCCGGGCCCTCAAAGCCACTGATTGCCTACATGGGGCCTAATTAAAGAGGACTACATCCGCAGCGGATACCAGGCCTTCTCCTGCTGCCTGGAAGCCATCATTTCCGCTAAGGACGGCTACATTAATGATTTAGAGAGTTCAGACACACATCTATATATAGTACTAATTTTGTTGAAATTATATTTTTAATTAATAAATTATATCGTGTTTAATTTCAAATTCAAAGTGTTCAGATTTTAATGGACCACTCAGTATATACTCGTAAATGTAATAAAATTTAAAAAATGGAAATAACTGGTTTTGGAAATATTTTTTTATGCTGTTGCTTTTGTCTGTCCACTCTTTTTGTTGAGCCTTGAGTGCAAATTACTTTTAAAATTTTTGATGAGCGTTTATTTAAACTTTAAAAAAGCCATTATAAATATGTATCACCCTGTATTCATCCCACCGTTTAATAAATGATTGGTTGATACATGTAATACTTCACATATCCTTCATATATACAGAGGGATATTGTTTGGAAAGGAGGGTGAGAGCTCAATAATGAAATTATGATATGAGGTGAGATGGACTTGTGTGTATATATATATATATATATACTTCAAGAAAATGAAAATATCTGGGCAAATATTGGTTTTAGGAACATCCAAATAATAAGAAACTTCAATCTTACATTTTGATATCTAGATCAAAATGACACTTTTTTATTTAAAATAATATTTCTCCCGAGCGCGTTGTGTCTTGAAAGTCCATTTACATTTATTGTGAATCAAACTAAAGCAGATCGAATTCATGAGAATAATTTAAGACCTTTTCAGGGCATTTACCAAGAGCTTCTTTTTTTTTTTTGGAAAAGAACGAGTGTTTTATTAAATTCAGTCAAATTGTACCTCATAATCACATAATGAAATACTCTTATTGAATTAGTCCTTTTAGTTTGAAGGAGTCAAGAGTTGATGTTATTTGAAATACCCAGGAGTGAAACTTTGTTTAATTAATTTAGATGTTAAATTTGCGGGGATTAAATATACTGTAAGTAGGAGTCAAGGAAAATATACAATCCAATCCCTCTCAATGCAATATAAATGGGACATTTCAAAAATTATTTATTCTAAATGACAAATGCTACTAAATGACAATAATTTGTCAAGTGGTCCATTAAAATCTGAACATTTGAATTTTAAACTTGAACAAGATATAATTTATTTAGCAATAGAACTTCAACAAAACTGAACTTTCTGAATCATTAATGTAGCCGCCCCTAGCGGCAATGATGGCTTCCAGGCGGGGGGAGAAAGTTTGGCACCGGCTGCAGATGTATGTAGTCCTCTGTCATTAGGTCCCACACTGGTAGACAGTGGCTTGGACGGCCAGGGTGTTTGAATGACGGACACTGTAGGCTTTCCCCTTCGACATACACACAAAAGGTGTAGTTCAGGAGGTTGGGATCAGGACTGTAGGTGCCCAAAAGTATCAAAAAAGAGTTCAAAATACTCATTTAAAAAAGTCTTGCAATGGAGGAGATGGGTTTCTTTCGTTGCTTGTGTCAAAAGTGGCTTCTCCACCCTCACAAAGCACTTTCTATCCACTTTTTTGATAGCTCTCTGTAGAGTCTGGTGTGAAACTCCAAGATCTCTTGCATGGCCCCTGAATGGGCTCAAGGTTATTGGCCTGCGCTGTTTTCTTTAACTTTTCTGGGTCCAGTCTGACCTTTTTTACAGAGCCCTTCTTCCTCTCCAAAGTTTCGGACTTGTTGATGGGGTAGACAGTGGTCCTGGAGTTGAATAACTTCTTGGAGAGGGCCAATGGAAATTAAATGATCACGTTCAAGTGTCATTTTCTCTACTCAGGTTTGTTTTGTTTCTAAATGTTTATGCTTAAATATATCAAAATATGAATTAATTTCAATCACTCAAACGGCATTAATTATTCAATTAGTAAGTGTTCAGATTTCAATGGAACGCCCAGTATATGTAATTCAATGAATAAATTCACTCTCAGATTCAACCTTTTTTTTTCTAACATGACATAATATGCAATATATACAAGTTCAGCTAACAAAACACCTATCTGTCAACGGAATCAAGTAAGCTAAGCTCTCCTTTAGACAGCTCTTCAATATCGTAAAGAGTCTAAAGAATACTTTATCTTGAAGAAAAAGCTTTTTACGTCTAAATAAGAATTGGGTTGTTTTTTTTTACTATGCATGAATAAAAAAAATTTTAATAACAATAAATAATAATACAAAAAAAACTTCTTTTTTTTCCTTTTCTTTTCGTTTTTGAAGGAATCTTTTCGACCCCTTACTGAAGGAATATTGTACATACATTCATATATGTATGAAAACGTGACGAAAATATCTCCCAAGACGATAATACAATTCCTTTTTATAGTTATTCCTATTTATCTTAACCCTTTTCAACTTTAAAATGAGATAAATAAATATTCATTTTAATGGATGAATATAATATGTTCATTTTTTTTTCTTTAGTGTGTGTTGAAAAAGTGAGTGATGAATGTTCCTAGGTAGAGTTGTTAATTCTAAGCCTTTTTAGGGCATGTTTTTTGTTTTGTTTAGTTATTTAAATATCAAATAAAAAGTAGGTACATTTATTTAGTAGTGTGACAAAAAAAATCAATGTTTTTGGAAAAGTAAATGGCTTAGGTTCAAAAAAAGGTTCTAAAATTAAATTTCAAACATTAAATTTTCTAATAGATTGGGGGAGATACAGCCCTTCCAGCCCAGCCCCTGTGGAAGTCCCTCTTTCATCATAAGACAATTGATGTGTTGACGACGAGTTATTCGTTTTACATGATGACTTTAGCAGATTAAAAAAATCTCCCCCATTTAAACAGGCTTGTTAATCTTAGGTTTTTTTGATCGGCGATTTATTATGATATGGCGATATTATATCGCAGTATTGCAATCAGTCTTTATCTTTATTTCGCTATATTGCAACAGAAATAGCTAAAAAAATGCAATCCATTCAAACAGATCCTGAAGAGGACTAAACAGAGGCGAGGCAGAGAGACAACAACTTTTAGAAGCAGCTCCTGTTAATATCAAATAAAGAGCTAGAAAAAAAGGATTTATATAGATATTTTACTCTTCGCCGGCAGACTATATTTTAGTTTTTTCCCACATATTCTTAGATTTGAAAAAGGAGTATAAATCGTTTATTTAAGTTAAAAAGGTATATACATATATTCATTTATAAGCTTAGAAAAATTGTATATTTGAATATGATCATAGTTAAATTGATGGGATCGCTGATTGCAAATGGCCCTGACCTTTAATTTGCTACAGTGCAGTGAATTTCTGATCGCAATTTTTTTCCTGATCGCTCACAGCCTGCATATACCCGGTTAAAAAGATAGTTTGTTATTCATTTAAATACTTTTATAAAGACTTCAATCAATATTGCTTCGTTCAAACTTACTTATATAGAGTCAAATCCGGATATGATAAAAATACGCTTATAGTTGTACGCATTTTTACGCTATACAATACTTTGCATAGATGAAACAGGAATTAAAAATTCACATTACATCACTTTTTTTTCCTTTTTTGGAATCAACTTTATAGAAGTCGATGAAAAAATTAGAATGAAGAATTCCCTTGAGGATTTTTCCATTTTTATACGTACAAATTGTAAACTGACACAAACATTTTTGTTCTGTATGTTTATTTTTAAATCCATTTCACATTGTTTTTCAATAAATACGAATACATATCGTAAGTGCCCCCTCATAACACACAAAAAAGTCAAACAAAGAACACTTAATATATCAGAAAAATATTACATTCTATAATTAAAAAATGAATTCTATTAGATAATTCAGATGAATTACAAAAAATTGCATTTTTTTTAAATACTTTGGATATAAAAAAAATTCCGGATATGTTCAACTTTTCCTTCTGAAAAATAGCTGTTCTACTTGGAATGTTGTACAGGGTGAGATCATCTGCTAACAAAGTAAAATAAGCCCGACAGAATCAGCAATGGCGAGATTTTGATCAACCAAATGAAGAGCAAAGTGGATTACGTGTGCTTTTTCTCGGACGATAAAATCTTTACCATTTACCCTAAGATTAACCGATCGATGGATCTGCCGTGCACCTGATGAGCTCCAACTAGTCATGAAGATCAAGTATCGGGCTTTTATTATAGTCGTGGTGATTATTGGACCGTTAGGGCATGTCATTCTTCTCCCACTGCTTCCGAAAGGGCCAGACATTCACCAAAGAGGTCCTAAAGGACGTTGTCAATGAATGATGTAACTGATGCAAAACCATACACATTCTAGCAAGACTCAGCACCTGCTCATAATACCAAAATTGCCCATGAGTTCTTGGGGCATAATGTGCCAGATTTTTGGGCCCATCCTATTAGCCAACCAAGAGCCTGGACCTAATATTCTGGGCCTTATACCAGTGGGCAGGGCAGAGAGGATTGCCTGCAAGAATCATCATGTCTTAGATGATGCTTGAAGTTATCCATCGTCAAGACTAGTATTGTGTCGATCCTTATTTAGGACCGAAGACCGTATTCCAGTTCAGTCCGGTCCTATCCATTACAGTCCAGTCCCACTTGTCGGTCCTTAAAGAAGGTAAAATCGATCCCTCGTGACGTCAATGAGTGTGTTTTTCCTCCATTTAGTTATTCTGTTATATAATAAAATAAATTATATGACCAAGTAACAATATAATATGTTCATATTATATTGTATTATAATGGAAAATATAATATTTTTTGAAAGATATGTGCAATAACCCTAATACATATTTGATATAGCTTATTTGGCTTAATAAACCATCGATATTTTTATGAAAAATTCCAAGGATATACGATCTTAAGGACCGGTCCCAAGGACTGACGGTTACGAGGACCGATAGGACCGGTCTTAAGACAGGACTGGACGAATAAATAAGAATCGATGCAACACTCGTCTAGACTATTAAGAACCTGGACCTGCACGAAGTGGCCAGAGCATGATTGGCATTCAGGCCCCCTGTCCATAATGTGATCGAAAACGAGGGCTCTCATTATAAATAAATATTTCATATTTAGTGTGGATTTTGTACAAAAGATTCATCATCTTTCTATCTCTCATAAAAGTCTCATAATTTGCCTTATTTTTATTATGAATTTCCCTTGTACACCCTGTATAATATAAATTGGTGCTAAAATTACATTGCATATAATTCAATGAAGTTAGACATCAAATGTGATATTTGGCTGTCATTATCCTTTCCTAACGTTGTGCAGATTTCTTGTTAGATACTTTAATCTCTTTTTATATATGAAATAGACTCAATGCAATAGGTCTGAACAAGTAGGGAGTTGAGTTGGGTTGGTGGTGAACATGGAAAATCTATTCTACTTTCCCTAATATGCTTCTTTTTTTTTTTTAGACAAAGTTAATACATATTGATCTCAAGGGGTCTTTTTGTCAAATAAACCATAAATTGTCTACATTCTTTAAAAATTTACAAAAATATGTATACGGGGTTGTTGTATTTTTCTTTTTAAAAAATACATCATTCACGAAGATATTTAAACATACCCTGCATATTTCGTTACTGTTCATAGGTAACAAAAAATTCAATAAGTGGATTTTAGATAACAGAGATTCCACGTACATACAAAATCAAATGAAAAATGAATAAATATGGATAGCTAATAATAAAATGCCCTGGGTTCAATTTACTCTAAGCCTTTTCCCTCCCCTTATGGGTCAGATGGAGTTGCTCCCAATTAGTAGATATTTTATTAATATAATGGATTCATCGGATATAGAGATTTAAAGTCAATAATTGGTGGACCCAAAATCCATCTAACTAAACTTATATAACTCATTGAAATTTAGAGATCCCATTGTAGAAATGCTCGTTATAAATTATTGATTAATTGTCAGCAAATTCCAATGAATATAATATTCATTGGTAATTTTTCAAATACGAGAGAAAAGAAAGTTAAGAGATACAAGATTTTTTTGGACATTTAATGTTCCTATAATTGGTCAGATGGAGTTGCACGATTCAGTATGAGTAAATATTTTAGTGTTACATTTACTCCATCTGACCTAGGAATCACATTTAAAGTCCATATATATAAAGAATATTTCCTTCTCTAGGAACGACCGGGGCACGAACCTACGCACATTGTGTTGAAAGGAATAATTTTTCTCAAGCTCCAATGTTTGTTGAAGTAACATTGTTTAAGTGATGCTACAGGTTTTTCTTTTGAGGCTCTATTCAACATCACAGAATCATCAGTTTTTTTCAATAAAAGCTATGATTCACCCTGTAGGGTGTATGGGATGCAAAAACCACAGTATGTCATGCCATAGGGGGTCATGAGCCCTTCCGGTAAAGTGCCCTGGAAGGACGAAATTAACAGTATTGAGTACGTGGATACCATTTTGGAAAAAAGTCTCCAGGCATGTCCTTATTCCCCTTTAAGTTAAGAGATATTACCTTTTAACAGGATGGTACTTACTCTCACACGTCCAGTATGATGCAAAAGTGGTATGAAACTCATTTCTCTAGATTTTGAAGCAACAATTTTTAGCCTCCATCCAGTTTGAATTTGAACATAACGGATTTTGACATCTTGCCATTTGTGAAGAGACTGTAAGAGGTCTGTAAGATGTACCGCCGTAATCTGGATGTACTGAAAACTTCCCTTATTAGAGAATGGCACAAAATTCTCATTTAGATGGAACAAAATCATAACAAGTCATCACTTTCCCTAACAGACTCAAGGGTTTAGTTTCTGCAAAAAGGGACTACTTTTTGTGAAAAACCATAGATTTTTGAATTTTTTTTCCAAAAAATTTAGTATTCGAAATTTATTTTATTAGTTTTTTTGTGAACAGCTGTGGATTTATGTAATTTTCTGACAAAAATTTAATATTTTTACGAATTGTTATGGATTTTTGAGATTCTTTGTAAACAGCTGCGGATTTTTCTAATTTTTTGTGAATAACCGTGGATTTTTGAATTTTTGGGGGAACAGCTGAGATTTTACATTTTTTTTACAAAAAAAAAATAACATTTATAATTTTTGGTGAATAGCATTGGATTTTGGAAGGGTTTTTCAAAAAAAAATTCAAAACAAGTCAGCCACCAAAAAAAAAATATATATATATATGTTTACATATAATCCTGCAGACGCCCCTGAAGACACAACTTGGGGGAAATCAGTCTGGGACATTGTATCTCCTCTAGTTAACACCTATCATTGAAGGAAGAATTTCCACTTATCCTCGATATATTTTTAGAAAAATACTTGATAAAACAGTAATACAACTGCAATAATTTTCTTGAACTAATGTTATTTAACATGTAGAAGAATCTCCTCTCTTTCCTGTAGTAGTTAATTTTCCCTCCTAATTCACTTCCTTTGTCTCTTTGATAAGTAACTATCATTTTCTTCAGTTCCACTCCGTCATTAAAATGGCTGATGACCAAGCACAGCTCATACAAGATAATTGCCCTCATAGGATCCCACGAAATAAACTCCGTCATGTGATTTGCCTCCTGTTTATAGCCTTCATATTGATCCTACTACTCATTGGGTTAGGCGTTTACTTCGGCTATTACTTTGGCTCTCATCACACACTCAAAATCCTTAGCCTCAATGTATGGGGTCTTCCCTATGCATTTGGTTCCTTGGACAAGGAGGAAAGGATATTAAAAATTGCGGAAATGCTGCATAAAGATCCAGAATTTGATGTCGTATTTTTTGAAGAGCTCTGGATGCCTGCGGATCATGCAACGATTGAGTTAGAATTGGAGGGGGTTTACATAATGACTTCTTTTGACTCTATGAATCCGTGTATGCATTTGACGGCTCCATTAAAGTGCTCTGGACTCGCAGTTTTGAGTAAATATCCGTTTCATGAAGTAGAGTTCCATCCTTATAATTCATCAGGCCATTCGTCAGAAGAGTTTGTTGATGGGGAAGATTTAGTTAATAAGGTATCTGAAGGATTAATTTTTGGAGGCTTGGTTATTTAAAAAAAAAAATCAAACATCCTTAGCTAATCACAAAAAATAACACAAATTAATTTTCAAATATTGATTTTTGGAAAAAAAATTCAAAAATTAATTTTCAAATATTTATTTTTGGAAAAAAAATTCAAAAATCCATAGCTATTCACAAAAAATCTTTTTTTTTTTTAAAAGAGAATTTAAAATTTTAAATGTTTTACATAAAAAAAATTTCCAAAACTGAAATGTAAAATGTTAATTTTTTTTTTATGAAAACTTAGAAAATCCACAGTTGTTCACAGAAAAAGTAATTTTTTGGAAAAATATTAAAAAAAAATCCAAATATTAAATTTTTCAAAAAAAAAAAAAATCCATAACTATTCACAAAAAATCTTATTTTTTTTAATATAGATTTAAAAACTTTAAATCTTTTCGATAAAAAACTTCAAATATTAAATTTTTTCCATGAAACACTTAAAAAAACTTTCGTATTTGATTTTTTTTTCTGAACATTTAAAATTTTTTGGAAAAAAATTCCCAAAACTGAACTTTCGAATGATGAATTTTTTGTATGACAACTTCAAAAACCCACAGTTGTTGACAGAAAAAGTATTTTTTGGAAACAAATTTCAAAAATCCATACTTAATCACAAAAAACTTAATTTTTCCGGAAAAAATTTCAAAAATCCATATTTATTCACAACAAATTGAATTTTTTCAGAAAAAAAATCAGCAGTTCACAAAAAAATTTCAAATATGACAGTTTTTGGAAATAAATTTCAAAAATCCACAGGGGTTAACAAAATATTTAATTTTTCCGAAAAAAATACAAATATTACCTTTTAAGAAAAAAATTTCAAATATCCATAACTATTCATATAAAAGTTCAAAACTTCATATTTATTCACAAAAAAAAATTAAAAATTTTATTTTTCAGGGTGTTGGAAGAGTACGACTCGTATTGCCCGGTAACGTAACGGCGGATTTATTTCTTACTCACACAGTTGCGGACGCTCCCCCTGGAAAGAATTATACGAATGATGATATTCGTTTGGATCAAGTATCCGAGCTGGTTCGTAACGGAGTACAAAGATCCACCGCGGATGTTGTCATTCTAGGGGGAGACTTTAATGCATCTCCGGATTCAAAGCCCTATGAATTTATCAAGCGTTATATGAGGAGTACTGCTTTGGATATTTTGAAAATTTTAAAGGCACTGTTTGATCCTGTTATTTCAACATATGCAAATCCCAAAAATACATGGTCATACAATATATCCGATCCCATTATGTATGATCATATATTCTATAAAATCAACAATCATGACCTATTAGTATGGACAAACATCTTCTCCGTGCCACTCTTCCATTTCTTGGATGATTCCGGAAAGAAAAAAAGCTTTTCGGATCATGAAGGAATTACTGCAACATTGTATTATAGAAGAAAATAATATTTTCCCTCTATATCTAACAAAAATTAATATTACAACTCATGTGTCATTTCAAAGTATATTAATTTTGTAAATTGGGGACTTGGCTTATATGTAAGAAAAATACCCTTGCGGTATTTTTATAAAGTATTTTTTTAATATAATACATACTTTCATTATAATATATATTTTTGAACTCTTAATATATGCATTCTTAGTTTTTTTTAAACAGAAATGATCAAATTTTTGACTGTATTGTTAACAAAAAAAAGACCGGATCGACTAAAAAGAATTCAGTCTTGGACAGAATCTTAAGACCAGCAGTTATCCAACTTATCTTTGTTTATTTCAAAAAGCAAGTTGTGAATCACAGTCACTTGTGTAAATAAACAAAGAAATATTGTATTTTATTTTCAGCTGTTTTAATTCATATTCATAAGTTGACTCTTGCATGATTTAAAGTCGCGTACTCTACGTATTATGAAATCAGAGAGGGTATTATATGGATTTTTATATTTGTTTATATCAATCAAGGGCCTTTGTTTAGAATTCTTGAGATGTCATACTCTGTCATTAATACTTATTTTGATAAAATTATTTACTTAAGGTAAAATAATTAATAACTAATACAGTAGGCTTGCCCGGCGTTGCTCACTAACGGCTTCTCCTTGGCTGCTACAACAAACAGAAGGAACGTGACGGGCGACTAGGGATTTTTCTCATACACGAGGACCACCTTCTGACATCATCAAGGCCAGGAGGCTTGAGAGGTAAAGAGATGTGGCCCTTCCTCACCAGATTTGAACCCGCTGGACTTGAGAACTTTGGAGAGGGAAACCAACAAAACTCCACAGACAAATATGGGCTCACTGAAGACTGCCATAGTGGCTGGATGGGATAAATTGGCTCAAGAGTTTGTCGTCCACTCCTACAAGGCCTTCCGGCGAAGTGTAAAGGATGTGATTGATGTTGAAGGTGAGCATATTGAGTGAACAAGTTTGCAAAGGTATTGTTTACAAGTGTCGTAAAAAAAAATTACAAATATTTTAGTATTTCTTAAGCAATTTCTCGAGTCCACATTTTGTTACCCACCCCTGGATATTATGATGAATCATTTATAAAAAGTTTTGAAAGGAGTTTACTAAACGCACAATCTCTCTTCTTTTTTTTTCTTCTTCTTATCAACAAAAATAAAAAAAAATTAATATTCTCAATTTATCAAAACGTTTTATTAAAAGTATCTTTTTCAATAAATAAAACTTGAAAATTTCATTATAAATATGTATATCTTCCCGTTTTTCTTTTTCTATAGAAATAATATTGAAGATAATACAAAGAGATCTTTTTGTAAAAGAAACAAATTATGATAAGGATAAGAAAATCTCTGTTTTGGACATGGTATTTAAGAAAATTATTTTAATCTCAATGTCCATTCACCATATTTAAATTCATATGTATGCATATCAATCATACACAGAGGTTAGTATCTTCAAATCTAAGGGATACAACTTGGACTAAAGGATGTTTACAGAGGTTGGACATACAACTTGCAGTCACGTGATTAAATTACGAAAAACGTGACTTTTATGGAATAAAGCTAATACTACTCAAAGCTAGTGTTGTGTATGTCCTTATTTTGAAGTGAAGACTTCAGTCCCGTTTAGAGATAGCGGGGGGTCATTAAAATCGGAACACTTACTAATTCAGTAATTAATGAAGGTTTATATGATTGAAATTAATCCATATTTCGATATATGAAAGCATTTACAATTAATTACAATACAAAATAAACCTGAGCTCTTCAGCTTACGATCAAGTCGAGAAATAACACTTGAACGTGATCGACGAATTTCCATTCCCGCACTCCAAGTAGTTGGGCGTCTCCAGAAACCACCGTCTACAGCAAGGGGTTGGCAACCTATGGCACGCGTACCACTGCTCACACGCCAAGGTATATTCACTGGCACGCACAAATTAGAACTTATTCCCGTAGTTTGTCTATGTTTTTTACCATTATTATTGATAGCGGCACACTCATTGATTAGAAATCTTGAGGTTGGCACTCCATGTCTCAAAGGTTCCTACCCCTGGTCTACAGTGTCAACAATTCTGAAAACGTTGGAGAGTAAGAAGGGCTCTGTCAATAAGGCCAAACTGAGTCCTTAGAAATTTAAAAAAAAAACAGCCAGTCCAATTTCCTCAAGTCTATGAAGGCCCATACAAGAGATCTCGGGGTTTCACACCAAAATCTCCACAGAGCTATAAAAAAAATTGGTGAAAAGACCCTTGCAAGGGGGGAGAGGCCCCTTTGACACCAGTAAGAAAAAAAAACCCGTCTCCTACGTTGCAAGACTCTTTTGAATGAGTCTTTTTAGTTCTAATGAACTCTTTTGGATACTTTTGGACCCACTACAGCCCTGATGCCAGTCCACTTGACTACAGCTTATGGGTGCATGTTGAAAGGAATGCCTGCATTGTCTGTCACCCAACCTCTGAGGCCATCAAAGACACTGTCACCCAGCACTGGGACGACATAAGAGAGCACTACATCCTTAGCGGTTGACGCCTTCCACCATCTAGAAGCAAACTGTAAACTGTAATGGTAGCTCGTAGAGAATCCAAATTTGGATGAGAGGTGCGGAAGAGATTATCCTTCAAAAAGCTACAAATAGCAAAGCCAGGGGTTTGATGTCATAGCTGGAGGAGGTCGTATGGAAGCAAGCCAGACGTCAGCTGTATTGTTGATTAAAAAGTGTTTGCTCTTCACTGCTGTACGGGAGTATAATGGACTACTTGATGTTGTAGACAGTCCGGATGAAAATTACAACAGTCTCTGCAGCCTTCCCGGTGAGGATACCGGGGCAGAGGAGATCGTACACGTGCGAAATGGGATACAAGCGAAGTTTATTTGTTATTGTTTCAGCTGTCTAGGGTCTAGCAATAGGACTCGGTATACTACCTTGTCTTTGAAAAGATTCAGATATTGCTCAAAAGCAAGAACTAAAATATAACTTCTAAAAGTGGTTTGTCCTTTACCTCTTCAACCTTAATACTTGAAGTAACTTATCAAAAGAGCTTAATATAATTAAAAATCATCTTTAATCGCTGCCATTAAGGAGCTGTGCCACCGTCTCCAAAAGAACCTGACATGTTTCAAAGTTTCAGAGGCCGTATCCAGACCCTTATCATCACTATAATTCGAGGTCATAATTAGAACATTTCAGATTTTCCGTAGTTGTATTTTGTTTAATTAGAGGATTATGGAAACTAATTAATTAGTTAATCTTCTTCATTCAACTCATTATATATATAGCTAAAATACATATGTCTATAGATAAACTTGATGGTATTATTAGGATTGAATTGAAGATCAAAATGTGGGTTTATGATTAACTTCGTTAATTAAAAACAATATCAGCATAGGATGAACGTAATTTAATTAAATATCCCATCAACTACAGATCTAACGTTCAACAATAACTAAGAAAAAGGGTAGAAATGGGTTTTTATTAATGAGGAGATAGCATCTAGTTATGAATTAAACACAGGTGCGTGTACTCATGAAAGATGGGTATATGAAGATATATTGGGAGATATAAGTAAAGAGGGGGACTTAGACCTGTTTCCATATTTTACAAAGATTTGGCACAAGGCTCACTGTGTATAGTGCTCCTTGATGTATATCATATAAATATTCTTGATCTAAGAATGCGTGTTTGCATAGAGGGGAATACTTAGAATTTGTACGGAGGTTATAAGCGCAAGTCCTTATTAGACTTGGAGTAGAATGTGAGCTTAAACACAGAGTAAATCCTGTTATTGTTCTTGCAAGATACAGTGGGGCCTGTGTGTATTTCCTTTCTATCCCGTCATGACATCTAAGCTTCTCTCCTTCCAAACATTTTACCAGTCGTCAGAGTGGCATCGTTATGTGAAATAAAAGAAACCGGAAAAAGTCAAAGTAATTAGATATGGGTCGATGAACTGGAATCCGAAACGAGAATCGATTGTTTTTTCTGGAATCGACATTAGGAAAATAAAGATTCTTATTGATCACTGGTATTTCGCTATTTATTACTTTTCAAAACTACAAAAAAAAATAGCCCTTCCCCAAGCTAAGGAATTTTTGTTTTTTACTAGAAAATTTAATATTTTGAATTTCATATAATATTTCAAAAAAAAAATTCCAAAAATTTAATTCTCTCGAAATAACCATATATTTTTGAAAATTAACTCATTTTTTTTTTTTTTTTTTTTTTTTTTTTGCAAACAGCTTGGAATTTATGATTTTTTTCCAAAAAAATTAATTTTCTGTGATTATTTCTGGATTTTGAAAAAGAATTAAATTTCAAATTACATTTTTGAAAATTTAATTTCCAAAAATATAATTTTCATATCCAAAAAAAGAAAAAAATTATATATACATATTTATATATAATCCTGTGGACACACCTCACAGCAAAAAGTTATTTTTTAACTATCATTTTAAAGTATTAAAGAAACGTAATCAGCATTGGGAATTTTCACTAGAATTGCATCGGAATCGGAATTTTTTTTTTTAAATTATCGTATCACTAGTTATCTCTAAGCCTACTCAAATATTTTTAGACTTGTTCCATTGCTGTCCCTATGTGATTTGATAATCAATCACAATTCCTAATTCGATTCTTTTAATATCTGCGGAGCCATAACAGATACGGTTTTGTAAGGAATTGCACGATCCCACACTGTCTTTGTCCTTCTACGATAAAGAGTAGAAATTGTCTACATTTCTTTTTAATGAAACAGCATGACACCTCAGTTACTCTCCTCTCCAACTATTTTCAAATTATCAAGTTTAGTTGTGTTCATTTCCTTTTAATGAAACAACAGAACATCACAGTTGCCCAAACTTTTTTCAAATTATCATGTTCAACGTGTCATTTTCTGGGTTTTTTTTTTACTGACAGTGCTTAAGATTTACAACTCTACAAGTTTACCTATCTCGTATTTATGTATGTAACCTCAAAGACTCTTGTATCGCAATAAAAATAATGGTGAATGGATTAAAAGTTAATCTTCGAGTTATATCTTCTTCTAAGAAGTGTAGGAGATTAGTTTGGATAGGAAAAATCCTGACTCCGTTTCCTCACACAGAGGGATTATAAATCTTTCTTTCTGTTGAGTGTAGACTGTACACCCACCGTGATAAGAACATTATTCTAAAAATAAAGTTATGAAGGTACGTACACACGTATAAAAGTTTGGTAATTAACTTTTTCATAAGAAAATCTAACCCGAACTTTTTATTCATATAAAATAGAAAATGAATTTTTTTTAAATTGCAAAATATGTAAAGTTATGACAGAACTATTTTTTTTTTTTTTGTCGAATTCATAATTAGCAATATGCATATCTTATTCACAGGCAGGAGTGTGGATAGCAAGGAAAAGAGGGAGGAAGGGATACATTTATCAAAAAAATGTAGTTGCAACATGAAAACTTGATTTTTTTTATTTTTCAAATCTATATTCATAAATAATTTATTCTTCACAGAGAGAAAAATAAGTATAAAGTAATCACTACACATTTTCTTATCAGCTGTAGATGTTTCTGCTTATTTTATCATAATCAGTGCTCAAAGCGTAGATTAGTAGAGTTCGAATTAGCGTTTATGAAGCTCGAATCCAGAGATGACCAACATGTGGCCCTTGGGCTGCATTGCGGCCTGCTTAATGTTTAAGTGCGGCCCACACCTCATTCTCACTTCAAACAGTATTTCTGAAAAATTACCAATCCTGGGAAAAAAAATTATGCGAAAACAGAGCGATTTTTTTTTTTTTTTTAAGGATTCCGTTTTTAAAAAAGAAGGTCATTCGATCAAATTATCCGACAGAGGAATTTTGTTAAATTTTTTCAAAAAAAAATTTAAAAATACTGCGAACGCCCCAGAACAGGGTTGCTAGCTCACCCTTTCTTTTTTAACTGTTTATAAATGATTAAATTTGAAATTAGTCTGTATATAATATTTTGTTTTATAAAGCCATTTTTCATGAAATTTGGCTTAATAGGTTCAGTGGCCCATTAAAATATTTCAAGTAGGAATGCCACCCATTATATTAAAAGGTTGGACATCCCTGCTCTAAAAAATTTATAAACAAATATAATTATTAAGGAGTTGTAATTTTGTTGTCAGCTGTCCGTTTTTCTGTTTTTTCTGTACTTATCAGTATTGTAAACGTTGATTGCTTAATTATCTTTTGTTAAGCTGCAAATAATTTTCAACAATCATTACATAAATTTATAGTGGGGAAGAATTGGCTATCAACTGATTTCGGAACTTTTTCCTGTTTCTTTTTGGAGAAAACGTTGTCCTTGTTAGACTTGGAGTATAACAAACCATCTACATTTGAGTAATTCCTGCTTATATCATTTCTAGAAATTTATTAGTGGTATAGGTTTGTTTCTTTCATCCCATAGATACATCGAAGGTATGAGATGAAACGCCATTAACTACTCTTCTCCCAATTATTCTTCAAATTATCTGGATAATTCTAATTCTCTTGGATTCTTCACACTATATCAATCATTTAAAAAAAAGTAATGTTATAAACTTTAAATAACATACCAACATATACCGATAGTTGCATAAATACGTAGACATTTTGTGGCAAATAATTAAATGTGTAATAAAATTCGTATGAATTATTTTTTTTTAGAATTATATAATAGAGAATTTATTCTGGTATGAAATTTAGTATAATTACTGAATATAACTGTCATCAGCTGCTATGACACCCTCCAAGCGCCCGCGGAAGGCCTAGCACATATTAATGATGTAATGGTCTTCCATGGCTGCCCATTGCTCATTGACGCTGGTCTTCAATGAGTCCAAATTCGGGTGGCGGGTAGCACAGACCTTCTTCTCAATTTGTCAGTACACACTGTAGTCAAGGGGATTCAAATCAGGTGATTGAGGTGGCCAAATGTTTTTGTTCCAAAATGACATGTTGGCAGTCAGCCAATCCTGAGTCATTCCAGAGATATGGACAGGTCTTTCAGATCTTTTCCCTCCTTGACAAGCTTCTGGACCTTGAACACAGTAGTCCTGGATAGTCCAGTGTCCTTGATTATCTTCTTGACATACCTACAAGCGCGGAGGAGAGTGGCAACCAAATGACGTTGTGCCTCGTCATTCATCGTAAACGATTTTGTTTGATGGGAGTAAAAGGAACAAAAACAAAGCCAAAAGATTTACCGAGTTGCTTGTGCTGAAACTTTTTATTTCAGGTCACGGAACCTCGAGATATAAGCGTTTAAAAAAATAGTCCGCGTATTTATGCAACTACCGGTATGCATCTAAAAAACTGTCTAGAAGAGAAGTCCATCTTTTATTGACTACAAAAAATTCCCAAAACGAAATTATTATTATTAGACCACGTTTGTTATACTTTATTTTTTATGACATATACACTTCCTACGACTAAATGAATAATGAACAGAAAATAGAAGAAAGAGCACACGCATGAACCGTTTTACCTTTTCTAATCGCCAAACTTAGTCTTTTCTTTACATACATCCCTTCTTTAGTTATACTTCAAGAAGGGATGTATGTAAGGAAAAAAACGATTAGCGATTAGAAAAGGAAAAACAGTTGTTTGAAGTGCTTTTTTTTATATATATGTTATTATTCGATCAGTGGTGGTGTGTTATCATCTCCCTCTGAAAGAAGAATTCTCTCCTATCTTGGGTGTAAATTGTTTTAAAAATGCATGATAAAATAAGTATATATTAATTTAAATATAATTATCCCATTTTCCCATTATTTTAAATGTAGAAGGTTCTCCACTTTATAACAGTAATTACTTTTCTTCCTGCAAAACCATATAGCAAGTTGCTCATGGACAACAAGCTCTGGAGTTATCCTCTTTAAATTGATGTGTGTATGTTCGCGCCCCAGTGATTCCTAAAGAAAAAAATATACTTTATGTATAGGAATTTCACTAAAAAGATTCCTAGGTTAGATGGAGTAACTTTAATACTATAATGTTTACTTATACTTAATCACTGCAACTCCATCTAACCAATTAAAGGACATTAAAAAAAATAGTTACAAAACAAATCTGAGCTCTCTAGCTTACGTACAAGTCGAGAAAATGGCACTTGAATGTGACCGATAAATTTCCATTCGCGCACTCCTTGACGCTGGGCGTCTACAGGACCATCGTCTACTCCGTCAGTAAGTACGAAATGCTCTTGGGAAAGAAGGGGTTTGTCAAAAAGAAAACAATTTAGGCCAATCCCCTAATGCAAAATGACAGGAATTTACACCTGACTGTCAAGAAAGTTATCAAAAATGTGGGTGGCCTTGTGAGGATAGAGAAGCCATTTTTAACACCAGCAATGAAAGAAACCCATCTCCTCTGTTGCAAGACACTTTTGAAATAGTGTCTTGAGTTCTTTTGAACTCTTTATATCCCACTTTTGCCCCCCCCCCCCTACAGCCCTCATACCGGCTAGATTAATTATTAAAAGAGTTCAGACACACATCTGTTTATAGTTTAAATTTTCTTGAAATTCTGCTCTTAATTACTAAATTATCTCTTATTAAATTTTAAAATTCTAAGTGTTCAGATTTTAATGGACCACTCGGTATCAAATAAAATACTTTGTAGAATTTTAATATTTTTGAATATATGTATATGTAATTCATTCATTCAAAAATAATTTGACAATAATACACTAGAATTACTTAAGAGATAAATAGCTGTTAGTACGATACACTTATTTGGATAACTATCATATGATTTCTGTTTATTTTGGTTTTTTTACTGTTTATTTTTGAAAAAAAAAAGTTGCGTGATACAAAAAAAGTAACGACGTATAATATGCCCAACTTTATGTTTGAAACTCTCTTCAACTCTCAAAAATACAATGGAAGAAGTGGTCCAAGACTAATTCAATATTCGGTATATCATAGATGGTGCTAGGGGATTTCATTCCCACGTTACAGGGTTATATTTCGTGACGTCATACGGGGTATGCTTCTAAACTAGTTAATAGTCTTTGTGTAGGGCTGTAGAGGGAGTCCCAGCCTGATCCTATGAATGATGATGATTGTTGTAAGATTCAACCAACAGCTGAACTTGAAAAGGGGATATGAAGTGATCCTGGAGAATGAAGAGGCTTGAGCAAACTTGCTTATTGTTTACGTAGATTTGAAATGTGAAAAGGAAGAAGGGAAGAGAAAAGGGGATGAGGAAATTGATAAATTGGAGAATTGTGGATTGATGAGGAGAACTAGGAGCAAGTAATGATGGACAATGAAGAAGAGAAGGAGTAATGGCGGGATTTTCTTCTATTTCCCAAGGTACAAATAGGTAGAATCCACTGATATGGATTCCATTCTTTCTCCCTATTAAAGATTTATCATGACATCATTTCTAATCCATCAACACAATAGATTGTTCATATCTGTCTCCATATTTCATCACTAGTATGGAGACCCTACTGCCGACTCCCAGCCCTCCCTCTAAACCCCTAAACAAACACTACCAACTAGTTAAGAAGTATAACCTGTATGACGTCACTAAATATCACCCTTTATAAAGGGAACTAAATACCCCGGGGATGAATTCTACAGGAAAGGAAGTTACTGGGTATGAACAGACAGGGAATGATTTTACTGGGAATAAAATAACCGGTCACGATACCAGACGAATGTATTTAAAGTGAGTCTAAAATTACATAAAGAACTATAAAAGTTATTAATCATTTTCACATGGGACTCATAATATATACTAAATAAATGAGCTTAAAGATGAAGAATAATGATAACATTTAATAATAATAATTGTTAATTCTAGAGACATAAAAGCAATTTCGTAATCCCTTTGAATTTAGCATAAGAACATTAACATATTAACATCTACGTACTATTCAATAGGCTTTGAACAAAAGAAAATCGTCTTTGTTTTTCTAAGGACAAGGACGCTATACCATATATTTAAAGCCTATATAATGATTGCATGTCATGTGAGAGGAGTTGAGATCAAAAAGTTGATGCTTGAGATCCGTGAGAAATTATAAAGGAATTATGTCAATTCTTTTTTTTTTGTAAGAGAGGAATTCTAATTTTGACTTCATAAATCAAGACGGCTCTTTTTCATCTATATAAACGACTAATCACTAGGGATGATATTTTTGTAGAGAAAAAGGGAAAAACGTTTGGTGTCTGTCCTCTTTTTTGTTCATACTTAAATAGATCCCATGTTGGTGTTAACACAACAGTGTTGTTCGTATCTTGTGTTACACTTCATTTAAATTTTAATAAATTGGAAATTTATACGTCAATTTTCTTTAAACTCGGGGAAAGTTCTGTGACTCAAGATTCCTTATGTAAATTTTCGACTTTATTAAAAGTAAAACAAACGACAACGAGTGAAATGGAGAAACAAAGGAGTGAAATTTTGAAGCTTCTCTCGCGGCAAGTCTCCCATTGCCATATTCATGGAGCTCGGGTGCAGCCGTACCAGTCTGTATCGTGCCAGGGACTTATTCACAGCAACCAAGGTCTTGAGCGTTGCGGTCATTACAGGCGAAGTCTGCCCTCCCATTTTTGTGGAGAAGAAGGAGCGGCTCAATGCAAATGGTTACATCGACCTTCTGGACAAGAAAGTGCTACTTTGGGCCAGAGAAAAGTTTGAGGACAACTTTGATTCCATTTAAGACGGAGCTCCATGTCATCGCACATCATCGCAAAGGATTTGCGTCTTTACGGACTTTTAGTACCTCTCTAGACGCGAATCCTTTGGAATACTCTATCTATGTGCGTCTGGAGGAGAGGGTATGCGCTACTCCTCACAGGATTGTCCAGTAGCTGGAGGCTTACATCAAGAAGGAGTGGACCAAGCTCGAGTCTAACGACATAGTCATGGCCTGCAAGGGATTTAAGCCTTTCATCAATATTAGAGGTGAGGACTCACATATTGACTACAAGTTACGCCAAACACTATTTTCAAATGATTTTTGTTAAATAAATGCCCTCACAAAACCTCTTGTTTAAATTTTAATCTTGAAATATTAAAAATAATAAAATATGTACAACTAGATCAGGTCAACCCTGTAGTGCTGGAGTTTTTTCTGAAATCCTGGACAAGTCTGAGTTTGTTTTGATTTTAATTAGTCCAAACTAATTATAAATGAAGAGGTTGTTCTATAATTTAAAATGTGCCTCGATGAAAATACCATGATAAATCAAATTTCAGAAGTTCGAAAATGACAACCTCTGTAAAAAAAAAATAATCAGGATTCGTGATTCCTAATTTTAATCAAATATAAAATTATGTATGAGGTAATATTAGTAAGGCATAAAACTGTAATTTGATTATGGAGTCGAAATCAATTCCAGTCAACTAAAGGGGTTTTCAATAAGAGGTGTTATTTTGATATTCAAAGAAAAATGGTATTTTTTTAGATAAATGATCGAATGTTTATTTCAATGTTGAGAGAAAGATATGCCATTTATAATAGAGAACAATATCAGCCAAATGGATGCCCCAGCTACGCTTACAGGACCGTATCCTTTTTATTAAATTTTCCATCACCAAATTGCAAAGTGGCTCTAGTATGCTCTCAATAGCTTCACAAATTCCATCTTCGAGGTCTTGAATCGACGCTGGCCTATTGGAGTATACCTTATCTTTCACGTGGCCCAAAGGAAGAAGTCGTAAGGTGTTAACAAAAAATCATAATTTTGTATTTTTTATATATCTAATAATGATTGTTTAATTTTAACTGAAAAATGCTATGATGCCAAAATCATCTTACCTGGTTGGATAAAGACGGAGTTATCGCAATTTTTCTTGACAAAAATTGAAACTTTTTATGACCCGTAATCGTCCCACTTTTCAAAAGTACTTGTTTCTTTAGTCTAATTGAACGCTAGATGGCGCATCGAATTCGAAAACATTGTCATAACAAAAATAACTATGCATACTCATTGATACTAAATAATTTATCCTACACTTGAATTTTGACTATTGCCACTAAGTACGGCAAGATAAAATTTGGCCACTGAATATATAAAAGACTATATTTTACCTCAGATATATTCAAATATTCCTCAAATCAAGGAGAGAGGCTCGGAAGTCGAAAATATCAAACATATCTTACTTTAGATTTAACTCTAAATCTATCGAAATTTTATGAAAATTGAATAAACCAATAGTATTCAAATAGATGATAAGCAATGTACTGAATAATAAAAAGTTCACTGAATAACTCGTTTGAAAAAGAATCATAGGTAGAAATAAAGGACTCTAGGGAAAGAGCGGTCAAGGGAAAATAAACAATTCAATCTCCCAATTCTATCTAATAATTGGGAGACTCACTCATCCCCCTCCCCCCTCCCCATTGGCTGCAACCCTATTTGGAGGAACATATAGCATCTTCTAATTTTAAGCCAATCAGAATTGAAAATTACTAAACCTTATCTTCCTTGCCTTGAGTGTCCACTCTTTATCTAGAGCCCTTTAGATAGAACTAGTTGTGTATGTTTGTCCTGCAATCACGGCGGAACCATTGAATGGATTTTCCTAAAAAATGTCATGTACGCTTTTAAGGCTTCAGAAACGATTCTGGTAACATTCTTTGGCCTTCAAGGTCATGGTGGCCTCTAAAAAGCATTTTTTTGTACTTCACCTGTACAAACTGAAGGTGGTTGTGTATTCTAGCATACTAGAAGGGGTTCTTGGTGCAACGAACCGAGGCGGCGGTAGAGTTTAAACCGTATTTTGGCCCAGTACTTCACTTGTACAACCTCAGAGCCTCAGTGTACTTTAGGAGGCTTCCTTGATGCTCAGGGAAGTGACGGTGGAGAAATTTAACTTGCCTCGGGCCCAGTAGTTTACCTGCACAACACATGGGCTATGGTGTACTATAGAATATTAGAAGGGTTCCTTGGCCCCTAGAAACACGGCAGGGGTAGAGTTTAAATTATATTTTGGCCCAGTGATTCACTTCTGTAGCCTGAGAGCTGGGGTGTATTTTGAGATATGAGGTTGGTTTCTTGATGCTCAAGGAAGCGGTTGCAAAGAAATTAAACTTGACTTGGGCACATCAGTTTACCGCCACAACCTGTGGGCTGGGGTTTATTAGATTGGTTCCTTTGTGCCGAGCATCACGGCAGTGGGAGAGTTTAAACTGTATTTTGGCCCAGTACTTCACCTGTACAACCTGAGAGCCGGTATTTGGGATATTAAGAGGGTTCCTTGATGCTCAAGGAAGGGGCTGTTAAGAAAATCCCTACGTCATTTTCATAAAAAGTAAATAAAGCAACTATTTCTTCAACGCGCGAAAGAAACCATTGTTTTATTTACTTTTATGAAAATGACGTAGGGATTTTCTTAACAGTAGTGTCTACTTGTATATATGTATATTTTATTATCGTAGTTTTATGTACATCCTTTTAAATATTAGTCCCTGACAAATAGATTGTATCCCCAATCCAATTGCTACTATATTAGCTCTGGTCCGTTACCTCCATTTTTGGAACGCCATCCTCATAAAACCAAAATGAGAATAATTCTTATAATTTTGCAGTCTATATTTCTTGTTTTATTTTAAGCAGAAGAGTTCTTAATTAATATTAATTACTTAATGTCTCGGGCAACGCCAAGCAAACCTACTCTAGTTTATTTATTAAATTACAATTCATCATCCTCACAACTAGAACTAACACATCAAGAACGAATTTGCTTTTGTTTTTCAATTTTGTATATATTAGGAAGTCAAAACAAGGAAAGAGTGAAATAAAATACGAGTAGGTTGCGTGAATATCTAATAAGACTCATAACTCCGAAGAGTAACTCAAATGTCCGGAAAACAACTTAGAAATAACAGTATATATAAAGGAAGTCACCGCATAACGCGGCTTCAAACAATGCGGATTTTGCATAACGCGGTATTTGGAATTAATGTGGTAAAACTATAAATTGAAGTGAACAAGAATTTTTTCTAGTTGTAGATATTATCGTTCATATTATGATTACATATTCACATGAGGGTAGTGTATAATTTCGCATAAGTATTTGATTTGATACAGCTTTAGAGTTATTTTACAAACTTGGAATTAAAATAGTTGTTGGTTAGTATCCCAATGTACATATTGATATTTTAAGTTGATTTTTAGATCCAATCGGAATAGGAACAGCAACTTTATTGAAAGTGAGTTGCTACTCTCATCTAAATAGAACAGTTCTATTAAATGTATGAAAGATATTTTCGGACCCACATAATATATCAAATCTAATTTGGATATAAATTTGTTCTAATGTAATGGCTTGAATATCTTTATTCATTTTGAGCACAAAAGCACTCATTTCTCAAACAGTTTGCTTTGATCGTATTTATACTTATAAAATAACTTAGAATTATTCTATTTTTTATTAAAAGCCAGAAATTCTGAGAAAAAAAACCATTTAATGTATAAAAAAATATATATTTTTAAGGTTTTTGTTTGTAAAAAATTAATCCCTCTAGTTTTTCATTTGTTTTAAAGCTTAAATAGTTGATCTTTTATTTATAATGAGTTTTTACTTCTAACAAAACTAGTTCTGAGGCCATATCGATTTGCTATTACCTTTTTTTGATGCAGAAATTAAGTGAGGTTTATTGCTGAATTTTTTTTAACTCCCTGATAATGAAGAATATTATATTAAAAAAGAAATAAATTAGTAGAAATTTAAATAAGTAAACAAATGAGTTATTTGTAATTCTTTTCAAAGTGTTTTAATATCTTGCTGATATTTTCGGATAGTGGCGTATCAAATCCGCTCCATATTGCCATCCATAACTCGGCACATTTGGAATCCTCAATGAGAAGGCTGAGTTTGGCATTAGACAAAGCAAACTCCAATGCTTTAATATTATCAGAGGAAGCCCTACTATTTGATACTCCAAACAATATCATCAATTTTTTTTAAATTAGATTTTATGTTTTCTTGACCGTTGACATTTTGGGAAGTAATTGTTTTCAATGTGAATTTTAGACTCTTGACTCGGTTTTTAGTTGTGGTTTTTTTTTAGATAAAACTGTTAAAGTAAGTCTACTTAAGGCTATAAATAAAATACATAGCACTAATCAAGTTTTATTAATTGGCAAAGAAATTTGATTGCCGTGTATCGGGACGTACTGTAAGGTTCTTCTGGAGGGGTTTAAAGCTTGAATAATTTAGTTTGTTTATGTTATATATAACTCAATTCCTCTACCG
Source organism: Lepeophtheirus salmonis (assembly GCF_016086655.4). NCBI lineage: Eukaryota > Metazoa > Arthropoda > Copepoda > Siphonostomatoida > Caligidae > Lepeophtheirus > Lepeophtheirus salmonis. The sequence goes on along the minus strand of NC_052143.2, from coordinate 37,661,607 downwards.
ACATATTTTATATTATAACTAGCTAAGGATTACCCGGCATTGCTCAGGCTAAGGAGGGAAAGAGAAATCACATTGGAAATAATCCAATTAATTGAGAAAATTAAAAAAATATTCAGAAAATCTGTATATATATAAAAGAGAGATTGTGTGTGTTTAGATGTCCTGTATACATTCCCACGTCATTGAACCTAGGAGGCATAAATTTTGGACAGTCTACCGCGGGGGTATCGATTTTTGGGGAAGTTATATAAGGGGGCTTATGCTATACCCAAAAACCGTTTTTTGCAGCTCAAGGAGACTAGATAGGGGGTTGAGTTATTTATCAATAAGTGATTGGCGTTTTCAAAACAATTATACGAATTTCTACGTTTTCTATAATTATTCAAAATCAAACAATTTATGGGGTAAAAAATAATTTGGTCAAAATTGCAATTTCGTTTCTTTCAGGTGAAATTGAACTTCCAATGGAATATGGGATTAGTAAATGGAATAAAGTTTGTAGAAATTTGTCTGGAGATTCGTTTGTATATAAATTTGCCAAATAATAAATGATGTTTAGCTGAAATATCTGTCATTTTCTGAATAATTTTTTCTCTCTTTTTTTCCATTTTTTCATCTAAGGTTACAAGAGGCAATAATAAGAGTTTTTTTTTGGTTGGGGGGCAGTTAAGACTTTGTGGATTACCCTACTTAACCGGATTGATATAGTGTGAAGAATCCAAGAGAATTAGAATTATCAGGGTCTTTTTCGACGACAACAACGAAACATTCATATTATTACGTGGCCAACAACTTTTTTGATTTTGAATAAATTTAGAAAACGCATGGAATCGCCATAGCTCATGGAGTTATTCTCTTGAACTTAATGAGTGAACATTCGCGCCCCGGTAATTCCTAGAGAAAGAAATATGTATCTCCATCTAACCAATCAAAGGAACATTAAAAAAAAAGTAATTATTCGTATAGTGGTTTTCGAAAAGCGAATCACTTATAGATAAATAACACAACATCAATTGTTTTAGCCTGACCAAGCTCAATAGAGGAACCCATGCAAAATTTCAGCCTTCTAGGTTCAACGGTGTGGAAACGTATAAAGGACATCTACACACATACACAATCTCTCTTTCATATCTAAACAGATATAATTGTTTATGAGCCTTAATAAAAAATAAAAAAATGGAGTTTTTTTATATTATTAAAGCAACCTTCTGCTAATTCTGAACAAAAATAAAATAAAAATGTAATTTTAATGTTTTATCTTTGTAAGAATCTTTAAGTTAAAAACTACTGGATTAAGTTTTACTCAGAGAGAAACCTCCAGGAAATTCAGACGTACATATTTAGCTTAAACAAAGTACCTAATGAAATCTTATTTAACTTGTTAAAAAAAACTGTTCATTTTTAAATTGAATAAATGCAATCTGGGAGGTCCACGGGGTTGGGGTAAAGGGGATGTAGCCCCCTCCCCAAAAAAAAGAATTTTTATTTTTCAATATAATTTTTTTTGGTCAGAATGAAAATAATTACGCGAAAATAGGGGTAAAAATTAATATTTTAAATGTAGCCTCCCCCTTAAATTAACGAGTTTTGCTTAAATTTATTGTATTTTTTTTTTTGTCATTTGGATAAATTACGCAATATTTGTCATTTTTTTCCAGAAAATTATATTTTTTGTGAATAGCTGTGGATTTTTGAATTTTTTTTTCCAAAAAATTTAACTTTCTGTTAAAATCTTTTTATGTTTGAATTTTTTTTTCGAAAAATTTAATTTTTTTGGATAGGTTTGGATTTTTGAATTTTTTTTTTTTAATATTTAATTTTTTGATTTAAAAAATTATATCAAAAAACCAAGCCCCCTAACCTAATATAATCCTGTGGACGCCCCTAAAGATATAATTAATCCTCGTAGAAACACCAAGAATGAATGAAACAAACAAAAGAAAAGATTTGTTATATAATGTTTCATCCACGTTTGTAAGTACTGGGAAATCGGAACAAGGAAAGAGTAACATACATTTGAGTAGGTTGCGTGAATTTATTATAAAATTGATAACTCCGAAGAGTAACCATAGATATTAGATATTTTTATGATTTGAATAAAGACAAAATTAAGGTTTATTAGCAAAAACAAAGGAAAATGACTGATTTTATAGGGTATAATTATTTGTGTAATTTCGTTAAAAACTATTTAATTGAATACTAATGTACTATTATATATCAAGAAAAAAGTAATTTTGGAATTTTTCCTTTATTTCGATGATATATCAGAAGTGTTACAATCATCTGATTTAAGTATGTCTTGTTCTGTTTTATAACTTTTTGCTAAAGAGAATCCAACTTCATAATGCCATTTTCGTAGAAGCCCTTGTCGCTATTAAAACTCGGACTGTAGGGTGAATGCATAAGAACTTCCAATCTCAGCTCCCGGAGCTTCCGGCGTGTCATCAAAGATGTATGTGGCCTGGCGTTGTCTTGATGATGTTTTGTTGTATCCTATTCACCAATGCTGGCCGCTTCTGTTATATTGCCAGCTTCAAAAGATAAATTTAATTTAAAAAATGGGGCGGGAAATACGAAATTACGTTTTTCCCAACATAAAGTATTGAGTTTAAGATCTAATAATCAATTTATATTTCAACCCACATAGCATATAAACCTATTTTAGATATGAATTTATTTTAATGATGTCTTGGAGTTTACAACATTGCACTTATACCTATAGTTGATAATATTGTAGAGAAAAACGCGTGCAAGGAGAAGGGGGAAAAAATACATATGGTTATATGGCGGACGCCCCCATGTCATGTCAGCCAAGATTAATAGAACTAAAAGGTTACACCATCATGTAATCGGGGTTGCTATAATTTTCAATCTGATGTATTGTACCGACTGCTGGGCAAGAAAAACAGATTTTGGGAAAACACACAACCACTTATGGCCTATGACGTCACTATTGCTAGAATTTTCAATTTAATGTATCGTACCGACTGTTGGAAAATGAAAACAGATTTTGACAAAACATGCAACCACTCATCTACTATGACGTCAATATTAAAAACGTGGTGGAAGTAAAACATCAGTAGTACACGCGTTATGGTATAACCTTGAAGTTCTATTAACCTTGATATCAGCTAAGATGCCTTCCTCCAAAACTTTCATCAAACTTTTATGATTACTAGTGTTGTGTCAGTCCTTATTTATTCAATTCAGTCCAGTCCAGTTTTAGGACCTGCCCTATCAGTCCTTGGAACCGGTATTTCACCATAGGTCCTTCCAACTCTCAGTAATAATACTAATTAAATAAAGAAGAATTAAAGTTGAGTTACGCCATTAAGGACCGAGCTTTATCAGTTTTAGGATTGATATGCAGGACTGAACCAGACCAGATCGACACTGAACTGCACCTAATATAAGGATCGACACAACACTAAGGATTTGCAAGTTCGTTTCGATTTCTTTTATTTTTACATGCTAGCAGGATTTATCAAATAAAACACTACAGTAAACTGTAAAGTGTCAATGTAATTTGCAACTTTTTTATAGAAAGACATTACCACAAGAGGAAAATGTTGAATAAAAATATCGACAACTATAAAAATGATTTCCTATGACCCTGGATGGATGTAAGATTTGATATTTTTTTACAACTCTTGTTAACATTTGTAATTCGTATTCCGGTCTTTAAAAACAATGAATATATTTACATTTAAATATATGTTGATACTGAAAAATTCTTATACGAGATTGGATCCAGAATCTCTTTGCAGAATTGTACTTTGAATATAATCCCAAAAATAATGTGGAAGGGATTATTAAAGCAAGACATTCTTTAGTCTATTGATTTTAAGAAGATACCTCCCTCTTAATCAATCTATTTTAAAATCTTTTATAAAAATGTAAACTTTATTTATAAAAGTGTATAGCCTATTACTAGCAGGAGTATTCAGCATTGATCTTAGTTATGAAGCGTCGATGAAAAGACCAAACGACCGAGAAATTTTTGATTGAATGATATAGATATTGATGTAAATAGTGTGTATGTTTTAGCTGGTACATTTTTATAGAATTAGTCATCTGAAAAATGAATTTTCTTTTCCTCATCTGTTGTCATTATTATTTAACCCCCTAGTAGTTAACTTCCTTTTCTACTACATTCGAAACTTGATTGAACATTCGTGTGTGGCCATAAAAGACGAAAAATGGCCTTGAGGATTTGTTGCGGAGTTGTAATTGTAAGTCCTTGTTTTACTTAAAGTATAATTGAAGATAGACATCGCATAATTCAAACCAATGTCCTTACTTATTTCCTTTTTTCCCCTCCTCTCTCGTCACAGCTGTTTGTAGCTGATCTAGTGAAACGTCATGACAGCTAGGCTGCTCTTCTTCAAAACATTCTTCAAGTTGTAAGGCTTACCATGATGATATTTGGTTTATTTTTTAAAACATGACCAAAATACAATTTTCAACACTAAATATTAAATACTGGAGGACCGACCTACGCCTAATACTACTACGAAGATGAGGGAAACTCCTTTCAACTGGTTGATACGTCCAAGATGACCCGCCCACTCTATGGTTAGCATATATTTCCGTGGTGGGCGTTGAATGAACAATAATTTTCAGGTGGAGCTGCTCACATGAAGTGGCCTAATGTAAAGAACATTCCGAGAATAAAAGTCCTGAGCAAGGAGCAAATGAACACAGAAAGCGAACGCATTCGACAAGTTCAAAATGGCAAATAGGATATCAAAATTATTGAATATACCTGTTCAAATTAAACAGTGAGAAGTGTATGTGACAGTGAAATGAGATTGGACAGTCTTCGAGGAGATCAAGAAAACACAGCTGAGCAAGTTGTAACTGTCAAATATTGCCGTACTAGAAGATTTACTCTATTGTAGATTGTTGGAATATTTTAACAAAACCTATGGTCGTGTTAATATAAAAAGAACATTTATACTAATAAAAAGATGATCATAGCTAGAGATGAGTAATTTGTAATGAAAAAGCTACCTTTAAAAGTAGAAAAGAAAAATCGGTTGTTGCGTGTGCTTTTTCTTCTTTTTTGTTCATTATTTAGTCGGGCGTGGGGGGTTAACACCTCCCTCCAAAAGAAGAATTATTGCCTATCTTCGGTGTAAATTATTTTAAAAATGTCTAATAAAATAGATATATATGAAGGTTTACATAATTACAACATTTTCCCTGTACTATATGATATTTTAAATGTAGAAGGTTCTTCTCATTTTTTACCTTTGAATTCATATAAAAGGCAGGTGATATGGCTCACTTTCTTTTCATAACAAACTACTCATCTCTTATGATACGTGATCATAAAGCTGAGTTGTGAGAAAACGATATGAAGAAATCTTAAAATTGAAAAATTGATTATTATATTCTGGTAATACATTCATTACAAAAAAAAAAAAACTTCTAATCCAGTTCCTTTCTAAGTTTTACCATTTTAGCTCACATTTTTTTTGGCTATCCCGTATTGCAGTGCAGCTATCATTTCTTAATTATTTCATTCTTATTAGCTGAGTCTCGTATTTTTTTTTTTTTTTTTTTTTTTTTTTTTTGTCTCTGGCCACACCCTTTCCTCACTAAACAAATATTTACAGTGTATTTTGTTGGCAGCTCTCTATTTTTCAGCCTCAAACTTAACAGTGTTCTAACATTCATTGGTTGAGTTTGGATTAGCTCTTGTTAAGCTATAAACAATCATCAATAAGTTGGGATGAATAGGGTATGGTCAAACTAAAAAATCCTTATTATCTGCAAGATGGCGTTGATGTACTAAGCTGTCCAAGACAGATTCTTCTTCAGAGTCCACATACTAATGAGGGATTATATAAGTTAATTTTGACTTGCAGGCATGAAAAACAACTCATTTAATGAGTAAATGGTCCCATTCAAGAGGGGGAGAACCCTTTTATCTTCATGTACCCCCACCACCACCACATGAAGATGAAAGGTGATTATAGGCATCAAATGTATCCCACATTCAGGCATCATTTATTTAGTAAAGACAGGGACAGGATTGGAGGTCCTTGTCTAAGTCTTCGGCGATATAATTAACAAGCAAAGTGGATATCGAGTTATTTTTAGCAATATATTTATAAATTTTCATAATACTAATGAAAAAGGGGCTCATTTCTTTAAAACTTGGTTGTTTAGGCCCCTAAAATTGCCAACATCAACAATGCTGATATAGAATACAAAACGTGAAAACGCAATGTACTTTTTTCTCTTCTCTAGAAGCCTAGAGGAATGAAACTAGGACGAGGAGGAGGGAAAACTTTAACGTTTATTTCATAGTTTCTTCTCTTCGCGTATGTAAATACAAGGAAATCGAAACAAGGATAGAGTCAGAAATAATATGAATCGGTTGCGTAAACCTATCAAAGGACTGATAACTCCCAAGAAAAAGAAGGTTGTCAAAACATTCAATATAATATCTTCAAAAATAATATGTAATTTGCAATTCATGCTCATTTGAGCTGCCTATAAATATTCTACGGTCGTTATATTCTGGCTTTATGTATCGTCAATAAGTCATTTTAAATAATCAATTGAAATCTGTTACCGTCTCATATAGTTTTAATAAAAATATGATAATTAAGAATTATTTTTACAACATAAATATGATGATTATTTATTATGTAATCTTGTTGCAAAATTAGTTTTTCATTATCTTTCAAATGCTATGATAATTACTACTAGTTTAAATTTGTTTTTCGATACCTATAAGGGAAAAATTAGTAATCTCAAAACATTACTCCAGCACGCATAGAGTAGATTCAAAATACAGCAATATTTGTTACGGCTGGGTTGGGCTATATTCCGATTTTTCATTTAAAAACACTCTTGGTAAGACAATTGACCATACGAATAAAATGAAATGTTATCCTAACAGTCCGGTATAATCGCGAAACTAATGAGTTACACTAGTTGTAGCATTGCTCTAAGAGGATATACTTAGGACTCCCAAGTCTCAACAGCTTGGACATTTAGTATGTGCTCGTGCAAATACCTATTTATACCTACGCTAATCAAAGAGAATCTTCTTTAAGCCAGGATCAACATCACACGAATCTAGAATACGGTCATCATTAATAGGTTTGAGTTAGATGAAGACACAAGCATTATTTTATGAAGGCACGGATCTCAAGCACCAACTTACTCTCCACCGTAGTTACGACATTACTCCTGCTAAATTCCGATAGTTGCTTATAGACAGTTCAAAAATGAAGAGAAAAAATGTGAATGGGTCCATATTTTTATAATATTCCATATTTTATATCTTAACCTTGGAAATTCTTTAATTTGATCTTTTCAGCAATTAGTAGGACCCTAAGAAGGAAAATATTTTTTATCTAATCTGATATTTCTAAAAAACCTTCTCTATTTTAAGAAATATATAACAAAAATGACATTATCTGTTTAATTATCACCCAGTGGTATTATTTAGTCTAATAATGCAGCGGTAGCTAGTTAATCAATTGAATTGGATGCAATTAGGCTACCTACAACTCATTCTTTTAGAAAAAAAGACATAGTGTTTTAATAATACACAAAATCTCTCTTGGTATGTGTTGTCATTAAGGATGATGGTTGGAAATTATTCTTAATCCAAAGGGTAATCTACATATATTCAAATAATATTGAATTTAATAAAAGGGAGGCTCAAGTAAATTCTATGTGTTCAAACAACTTTATGATATAAATGGTAGCGTTTTATAGATGCACATCTCATAATTATTTTAAGAACAATATCAATGAATGAAATTCATTTTGAGTTAAAACTGTTATCAGCTTGGATTTTTACATAATTCCACGGATAATACGTGTTACTAATCCAATGATTGACGGAATAAGTGTTTATTCTTTACTCTCCAAATGAATAAAATTCAAATTCTCTAAAAAAACAATGTATTCCAGGTAAATTGGGGCTAGCCACGTGCTATGTTCTGAGCAACAAGGGTGGAAAAATATTGGATGGGTTCCCTTCCATAAATTAGTCAATAATATGTGGGATGTATAAATTATATAGCTTGCTTTCCTCTGACACATATATGTATATATTTATGGTAGCAGTACGCAGTTAGTTACCACTCCACTGAGAGATGATAAAAAAATATACTCTAGCCACCCAGAAATGACACTCATAATTTCAGCCCAATCTATTATTCATAATTATCAACTAGGTAGCAAGCTTCGAAATATTAAGACAGTAGCTCGTAGGAAATCTATTTATTTCTTCCCTTGATTATTTCAATCCCCTGCTAGGACAAATGGGTGGGTACGGTAGAATTATATTAAAGGCTGTAGAATATAGTAGTTTCCTTTTGGCCACATAGTCCATCTCTATTCCATATGAACTCTTTCACATTATACAACGACAATAACAATATAAAATACAATTAAATATTTAAACACATGTATTTAACGGCGTAAATAAGATCTATACATACATATAGATATCATATTAAAATCATAAATATATTTATAAGTATTTATAGCCACGCTTTTCGTTTGGTGTCAATGTTCCTCATCGCCTATTGCTATCTTCGCACTATTTATTATGGATGCAAAATACGTATTTTACATAGTTTTATTCGCGCAACCTCGTATATTTTGATCATTCTAAATTATTTATGTTTATAAATTCATTTTGTAAGGCAGGGATGTCTAATCTGTGGCTCTCAAAGACTGTTTAGACAGTCCTTTCCTAAAAAAAAAAATTAACTACAGTGCTTTGGATCTATAATCCGTAAAGAATTGCATAAAATATGACAAATAACAAGCCTCCATACAAACCTTTTTGTTCTGATCCTTAAGGTAAAAAGTTGTATATTCCTACCGATTATATAAAAATGCGGTTTTTATAAGAAAGTTATTAGTTACGTAATTAATTTATAGATTTTATCCATATGTAGAAAGGTTTCGTGTTAATGGATGTTTGTAAGTCTGCTTTATTTGATATCTTAGTCAAATTTACTAGAGAAAAGGAGAGGAGAAAGGAAAGAGAGAGAGAAAAGGAAAAAAAAAAGGAAAGAGAAGATCCTTAAGAAGGGAGAGATCAAGACTTCATTAGCTCTTATTGCCAATAATAGGAAAGCAAGGAAACATCTTGAGGACGACTTCGAAGAAACTTCCGTCATCCATCCGCAAGATGAGAAAAGATCTCTCATGACAGTCGCTCTTCCTCCTTTTCTTCATCTTCTTTAATCCATCCCCAGGTGAAGATTTTTTCATTACGCACATTTTCTAATGAATTTCCGAATGGGAATCCCGGATATTTAGCCACATAAGGAACAAGGCACTCTTCGATAAATTACCGAAGTGTAGGAACTGGTGGATTAGGTCTTACTCATTCCCTCCAATTCATTTCCAAGGAGTGGAATTTTGAGTATGAGACTTATTAAGCTACTAAAACTTCCCTGATCTGAATTCCGGAGCGTTTTGAACGTTATTAATGATCCAGAATGTCGCTCCAATATCCCATTGAGTCTTACTTTTGAATCATTCTTCGTTCGTTGATGTATGTGTACTGTGTATGTTGTTACCGGCCTCCAATTGGAGCAAATGAATCGCTTGATAGAGCGTTTTAATATGATGTCGGCCATTTTGAGAGGCTTAAAAACCAAGTTATACAACAATCAAACCCTTTTGCCAATCATACCTATGAAAAATAGTCAACTATTGTCTGTCAAAATGGGACAAACAAATAAAAAAGCCTTAAACCTTACTCCTTAACAAAGATCCACCCTTCCAATGCCTAGTTTTATTATAAATCAGACCCTAAAATGTATTCAGAATATGTTATTATATCGAGAGCCAAATTGTTGTGACACAAAAATTAACACTACTAGTGATATAGCCTATTATATGTTATCCTTCAAGTCAAATATATTTAATGTTGATACAGCGATATAGAGACTCTTGAAATGATTATCTCAGATCCATTCTATTGTCAAAATTGAAAAAAAACAAAAACATTATTAATAATGAAAAAACAGAGTTTCCAAGCTATATTATGTAAAATAAATATATTCGACAATTTGGCTCTCAACCCTCGATATAATCTTATTTCCATAGTGTAGATAAAAATTAACTATTAAATAGGGTATTGTTTTTCTTATTGTACTACTTTTCACATCCTTCATCGATGAAAAACAAAGTGAGTCCTACAAATCTAACCATTTTGAGTAGATTTTACTTTGATTATATCACTGTTTATCATTTGCATACAGTAGTATTTCATGTAATTTTTTTTTTTTTTTTTTTGAGTCATTTAATTAAGAAATATTGAGATGGATAGGAAATAGGTACATTTTTATTTAGTAGAAATATCAACTTTGAACCCCCTATATGGCATATCCTTCCATTATAATGTCAGTCATGGAGCCAAATATACTCTAGTGCAATCCCTTTATTTCTGTGCTAGAAATGTTTTAAGTAGGGAAATGATTAATTTCTTTAAAAAGCAAGATATATTTTTGGTACGGAGTTTTTGTACAAAATCTATGTTATATTCACAATGTTTGTCAAATAATATGGAGAATTCTCCATTAATTAGAACCCTTAATGGGAGTTACAAATCTCATTTTTTGACAAAATTCACTTTTTCTCTGTGCCCACGACAAAATATGAGAATGTTATACGTTCATTAGATGATTATTCCTACAAAACACTTAAATGTTGAATCCTTTGTTTTACCATCTCAATGGAGTTTGGCGTGTGTACATATATATACATATTATAATGATTTGAAGTTTTATATAAATGTCATGATATTTGTTTATATGTTACAGGTTGAGATCGCATTTACTGAAGGGACATCCAAGGCAAAAGTTCGGAGAGAATTTTTTCGTTGTTGTTGTGGAGTTGTGTTTTTTTTTCTCTTGGTTGAGGAACAAACATTATTATTATTATTACTGAAAAATTATGAATAACTCAAGTGTTACGGGGAACTGGGAAGAACTCTTTGACTCAGGACAATTAGATCATCAATTGCAACCGCTCAAACCATTTCATTCCTCCTCAAGTAACTCCATTTCAACTCCTACAATCATCACGCTTCAAGGAGATGACTCCTCTAAATCCATTTATAGGCCCCCTGCGACGACGACGACGATGACAACAACAGAACCTAAACTCAAAATTCTAAAAAGACCATCTAGCTCACCAAACTTTCAAAAACTGCAGGCGCCATCCCAGCAACCAACACAACTTCTTCCTCTACAACAACAAAAAACACCACCACCACCACCACAACTCCAGCTGCAACAACAAAATCAACTCCAACCTTCATCAAATTCAAACAACACTACTGATAGTAGTCGGCATAAAAAGTCTCTGAAACAGAGAGAAGAGGAGTATGCCATGGCTAGACTACGAATATTGGGATCTGCTGGAACACCGCCTGATCTACCAGATTTCTCGGTTCCACCTCCACCATTACCAGCTAAATTTGTGCAACAATATCGACCCGTAGACAATAGCGTTGTTCGACCTCCCAAAGGGCCGGATGGTTCTAAAGGATTCACGAAATAATATATATATATATAGACACTACAATACTTTTTTTTTTTCTTTCAATGTATAACTATATATTTATATAGCTATATATACTTATATGTATGATGATTGAATTGAAATACCGTGCCTTTATTCATTAAATCGAACATCTGAATTACTCTACATATACAAAGCGGATCCATGCCTGATTATTTGTCAACCACATTCATTTATATTCAACCTTGAGGGAGTCATGCCTCTTACAAAGATTAATTCCTTCATTTTTGCCTTAAGTCCACCATCTTCTATCGCATACTACTATATAACTTTTTTTTTCTGTTATCTGTGAAAAGTTTTAAGAGCTACACACATTTTTTATCGAGCAACCATAGATTGTTAGGTTGATACCATTTTGCTTCACAAAAGTAAGTTGTATTTATACAAAAAAATACAATCTTATCTCCACCTTGTTATAATAAAAACGGTATTTTATGTGTTTAAAAAACAAGTATATGCTAAAACTTCTTGTAGTGTGTAAGATCTTGTTCTCTTACACCATTTCCACATCGTATAGATCAAATATAATGATAATCTTTGATAACTTGCATCTTTCTTTTTGTTCATCCTTATATTTGTAAATTAGTACGGAATTCAATGTTTGGTTGAACGGATTTTGTGTTCTGGGATTTGATATCTGTTCATTAAAAAAACCCTAGATTAGACTGGTTTTATTTTTCTGTGTTATGTTTTGGAGTCAAGAGTAGATACTTCATTGTCCCTGGCGTAATTGTATTTATTTATAAATAACCCCGCCTTGCTTTAATTTTTAAATGATTATGATAATTCGGTATAAAAAAATAGCAATAGAGGCATAAATTATTTATTCATCATACCTACTTGTCCCCGCTCTCTGTGATGTGGAGTTCTATATACTATATGATATTATCCAGAGAGTCAATAAACTGTATCCTCTGTATTTTTGAGAGAAAAATATGATATTTAATAAAAAATCCTTCAATAATAATTATACCCTTTTGGTGCCTATTCACTCTATTTTTATAAGCTTATTTCTTCTTTCAGGCTTTCATACCGAATGCAAAAATCCACACCTTAGAAGAATGAGCATCTTCAATAGTGAAAACATGGATGGACTTTTGGCTCTCTTTGGAGGGTTTGGAGTACATTTAACACTCGGTACCGTCTACTGTTTTGGAAATATGAACACTTACCTCACTTCATATTTGAATGAATATGTAAACCCTGACATAAGCTACTCCGTTACAATATGGATCCTCACATTAGCCTCCGTGGGTCAAGGGGCATTTATGACTCTCTCAGGATATTTGGAAGAGTATGTCGGAGTTCGTATGACGGTGCTCATTGGATGTTTTATAATGACTTGTGGTGTATATCTTTCCTATTTCGCTATACAGTATTCCTTTGCGCTATTGGTTATAACTTATGGGTTCATGTTTGGGTTTGGTACGGCTCTTGCTTATCCTGCTCCTATGGGCGTGGCAATGAGATGGTTTCCAAGGAAGAAGGGACTCGTGAATGGAATTATTCTAGGAGGATATGGGATGGGAGCCTTTGTTTTTAATCAGATACAAACATTCTATTTGAATCCAGAAAACAAAGAAGTCTCCTCAACGACACACATGTTCAGACAAAGGACAATCATGGAAAGAGTACCTTCAGTTTTCCTTCTTCTTGGTTCCATCTATGGAGTGATACAGGTTAGCAATTCTTATATTGGATTTATTTATTATATTGCTACTATTCTCTTAGATCCTCTCCGTATTTCTTATATCCTCACCCTCTGAGTCTGAAGTGACATCCATGATGCCTCTCGTAACTCATGCAGTAGAAGATGAAGATGAAGAAGATTCAGACATGGAAATCAATGCATCCAATTCTTCATCACCCATTCCCAGTACTCCTTCGGCACCCATAACAACTCTACACAATTCAGATGAAAATCTCAGTCCTAATCAAGTTATACGCTCAATAGAATTTTGGATCCTCTGGACTACTTTTCTTCTCAATAGTCAGTCCATTGGATATATTAACTCCATGTACAAAGCTTTTGGACAAACCTTCATTAAAGATGATCATTTTTTGGCCATTGTCGGAGCGTTTGCGGCCATATTTAATTCAGGAGGTCGTATTTTTTGGGGTCATTTATGTGATATTTTTGGATACCGTATTTGCATTATGGTTGTGTCTTCATTATTGTCCATCCTATATGGTACTTTCTATGCCATCTCCTTGACTAAAAGTAAGGCCCTCTTTGCTTCCTGGGTCTGGGCCATTTTTTTTTGCTTTTGTGGAAATTTTGTGCTAATGCCTACAGCAACGGCACAATGTTTTGGAACGAAGTAAGTGAACCTTTCAAAAACTTTATTTACTTATAAGGTAAATTTAATTTATAATTAAAGATTCTTGAGTAAGAACTATGGTCTTGTAATGAGTGGAATGGCCCTTGGAGCTCTAGTTTTGGCAGCTGTTACACAAGTTTTACAGCCCTTCATTGGATTTTTGGGGATGTTTCTCTTAATGTCTGCTGTGTGTACTCTCTCTTGTATAATAAACAGCTTTTTCCCTTCGAAACCCTCTCCACAAATCGTTTTGAGCAAAATTCAAAAAATTCCATCTCATCTTTAATAATTACATAATTGATTAGTTCAAGTATCTACAAATGAAACACACTTCTGACTTGTTTGATTTGTTAGTCAAAGCCAAATTTAATGCATTTAAATAATTATTTTAATGTCCTCAATTTTAAAGATATTATACTATTCATCTTTCATTAAATATTATTTTATCTACCAATATGACACTCCTAGATAGGGATAGATTTTGTTTAGTTAGTGGCTTATTTACCAGGCCAACATTTATTATTTAATCATCTCTATTATGCAAATTTTGAAAGATTAAGAGTCTTCTTTTTTACAATTTCCTATGAACAATGTTGTAGAACACATAATTATTTGTCGATTGCTAAGAAAACATTGTACTAGTCGCCACCATGAGCACACAGTACGAGAAGAGAATTGAAATAGCAGCGCTCTTTCGAGTGGAATTGTCCTAGAAGTCCATCGGGGAGCCGACTGAGGTCTCGAAGAAGATGATTTACAATATATCCCATGCCATTGATAGCTAATTGTGTGTTCTATAACATTGCTCATAGAAAAATGGTAAAAAAAGACACATAACATCTCAAAATTTGCATCATAGAGATGAGTTAATAATAACGGTTTTCCCGGTAAATGTGTATAGTTGCTTGTCAATTTACAGTTTTAAAGCAATGCAGACGTAATGTTTTTGCCTACATTTTAACCAAGGAGTCTTAATTTTTGTAATATAAAGAGATATATTTTTTTAAGATCAATGTTTTTACTCGTAATTTCTAAGATTGAGAAACAAAACCTTACACCCATACAGTACTCATTTCCAGTCTTGTATATGATATCTATATATAAAAAATCATCGTAAATCAATTCTCATTTAATGAAAACACTCCTTACTCGTACAAATTCTTACTATTCACTATAATATTCATGCTTACGATAGATATTTATGTCATTAGTAATTATATTACACTTTTCCATCCAATATAATATGTTTGTTTTTTTATTAGTTGGTTCTTTTACTAATTTTGTTTATGTATATGATAAATCTTTGTCTCTCAAGTATTCACTTTTATGTTATATTCTTTCATTTAGTTGATTGTAATATATGTAATATCCTATATTACATAGATACCAATCAAAGTATTAGATATATTCTGAATCTACCTATTGTATTATTTTAATAGTAATTAAAAAATATTTTATTTTGTGAAAAACTTTATTTACATATATTTTATTTTGTTATATATCGACTTTACATATTTTATTTTATGTTTGAAATATAGATATTTTATATTGCTCTTATCACTATCTACGTTACTATGACTGATATCGAAGGGAATGTGCAGGTTCAGGCTTTTAAAAAAAGAAGACGTATAACAAACCAGTCGTCAATAAAGTACATAATTTATTACGACATTAATTTTTTTTGTTAAGATTTAACCTTTATTCTTCCTTATCATCCTTATATTATAAATTAATAACAATATCAATGCCAATGCCTGATAAGTTCGTAGCCCTTATCGTCTACAAGGGCTATATTGTTTGCTTTGATTCTTTCATTAATTATATAAGAGATTAATTATAATAATCATTGTTGTTTTTCCTACTATACAAGGATCCATGAAATGTTTTGTTTTGCTTAATAAACTTTAATTCGTGGATTAATCATGATTACTCTGTACATAGATAATGTTTTGACACGCTAATATTCATCATCAGCCATTGATTTATGTTCTATGTACATCAATCATAATCCTAAAGTTAATATTATTAGAGATTATATCGATAAGATGCTTACACAGTAATATTGGAACCAATATTAAATTAAGACTTCGGAAGAAGTTTCTAAAAAAAAATATATATTGATTTTGAAAATGTTATTAAAGGCTCCATTACCAATGTAGATGCCTAATTATGTTGTAGTCAAGTTGGGATAAGATACAAATTACAACTTGTACTAACGGATTGTACAACTAGCAATTTCTACGCCGTGTAAAAAGTTGAACAAATAGACAGATAAATTTGGATTTAATATTATAGATATGTACTATTCTTTTTTAATATGAAGCTCTGAGCTTTACCTACACGCAGTTCTAAGATTTTAAGCGCACACTTAAAAATGAAACCTCGACAAAAAAAACGAACGAACATTCCTTTATTAATATAGAGTATACATATACGAGGGATGATAACTTTGGTCATTTAAATAATCTGTTTTAATATGGGACTTCAAAATTACATTATTTTCAAATGATATTTAGGTAATGGTTTGCTCATAATTGAATAAACTGAATATTTCATGAATGTATTCCAACCTGTTTTAACTCTAGGATACCTGTTAAATAATTTAACAGTATATTGTAAAAAGAGGACGTCATGTCTGTGTAAAAACTTTTGAGGATTTTTTTCGCTTTATTTTGACAATAAAATCAACATAGTTAGATGGTTCCCAACAGTTTTCTGGCTAATCATCAATTTCTGGGAAATTGAATAAGTGCTCACATGCCGATCCAATTCGACAATTTCCATTATTTTATCAACATTTTCGACGTCCATATTACCAGATCGGAATTGTTGGAACCATTGAATTCGATACGATATTGGGTCGATAAACAGCGCATTTATTTTTTGCCGCCTGCTCTGCCTTTTCACCTTGATCTTAGTGATACTGAAGAATGTATCGAATTTTCTCTTTTTTTACTTCCACTTCCGAACACTGTGACACTCAACTGCCTTCACCAAACACAAGACCGTAAATTAACTTTTTTAAGTATACACTTAATGTTTAAGCATACTTTAATCTTTTTTTTTTTTTAATGCAATGTACCAATCGGGAGATATAGCTCACTAAAGAGATCTAGTGAATCATAGAAATATATGAATCATACCTTAATAAATATGCTATTATATTGTTATACAAGATGGTGTCGTCAAGAAGTACTTTCTACACATCTCTTGTTAAAAATTGAAACGGCCGTCAGATTTTTTTTTTAAATGTTCTGGAAACTTTCCAAAAAAAAAAAAAAATGGAGTCCTAACTTCAAAATATAAACTCGATTCTCAATTGTGCGTTAAGTCCCCATTTCTGGAGTAGTTGTCCCTTAGAAAAGTAAAAGATTAAAGCCTTAATATATATATTGAAGATCTAATAAAATTTCAATCATTGCATTATTTAAGTACTTTTCAGAAATTAATAGTAGGATAGTAACTTCTGCGATTTTATAAATAATTAAATTGCAATATACAAATTCAAAAAATTTTAACTCTTGCAACTAGTGATATATTTTAGCTGACCAGTTTTTTGGGAGAAGGAATTTTCTTTTCTTTGGCTGTTGTCATTATTATTAAAGATCATCGCATTCTATTATAAAAGAAAAACAATCAAATACTAGAAACCTATAAGTGAAAACACAAGCACCCGCTTTAATAGAAGAGTTGGCAAGTTAATATAACTTAACTTAGATAAGTTAATGAACTGTTTCCTTTACTAGTTAATTATTTTAAAGACGTTATTTTACTATAACTTAACTAGTTAATTTTTTAACTTGCATTATCCTAACTTTAACTTTACTAGATTAAGTTAAAGTGGAAATCCGCAGAGACGTCGTTGATCGTGTTTCATTCCATACTAGACTTATTTACCAAAATGGTCTTCTTTTTTTCAATTTGCAATATGTTATGCAACTGTGATATAAATTTTATGCCAGTAGCAGCTGTCTTGCAACTGTTTCCGAACTCCCTACTAGTGATGAGGATATTGCAATAACGGAATATTCAAAAATGCATGTCACATAAGAAAGTTATAGTCACTGGGGCATGATTAGTGATGGTAATTTGTATAATTTTGGATATGTTAAAAAGAATGACCCAAAAATCAACATGGTAACCCTGACAATTAGAACAATGCTTTGTAAGACAGCAGCTTAGATCTCATGACGTTTTATTACATCAGCTACAAGGAGCTGTAATGAGGAGGTGGGGGTGGGGGGTAATAAAGAAGGACATAGGCAAGTTTATGTCCAATGTCGATCCACAATTATACTCTGAGTTCAACAAGGACTTACATTTATAACCATTCACCAAGGTTATCCCTTGTAGTTTATGAGTACACACAAATGTTCAATATGGTTTTGTATATAATTGTATGCAAAATTTTGCCCGATTCTATCGGTCCCGGTCTTGGTTCTTTCTTTTCAAAGGTTTGTTCTCAGTTCTTTTTTTATACAGGCTTAGTTTGGTAACAGGCACCTAAAACAAGGTACTTTGATAGAAAATTCGGAACCCCAAAATGATATTACATACAAACAGAGCCGCATCTACCTTATGTGCTGTAGTGCCCCATATTCCAACAGGGTCGCTGGAAGTTAATGTTGCTTATGAAGATGGTTATCAAAGTGAGGACCGTGTGAGGAGGTCAGGGGGGCGCAGGAAGATGGACTATTGAAGGATTGATTTCAATTTACACATAGATAGTACAAATGTTCTTTTTATAAAGGGGAATTCAGCTAAAAGTGTATTAGGGGAGGGGGGAATTGGCATAGTAAAGTTTAGGAAACTCTGGCTTAACAAATAATATATTTTGGGCACCGACAAGATTAGTAACAGACCTGGATTTTTTATTTTTTATATGGGAGGAAAGGTTGCGTGATGAATAAAAGTAAGGACGTGTTTCATTTACATAAAATTATGTAGATTGAATATTATAAGGTTATAGTTATACCAAAAAATACAACAAACGAAAATAAGCACACAAACTGAGACGGATTAGCAATATATTGCAGTCTTGGTTCTGGTCTACGTTCGACTTTGTCAGTTCCGGTGGTCCAAACAACGTACCCGCTAGACCGATAATGGAATAAACTTGATTGTATGTAGTTGAGAAGGAATTAAATAATAATTAAAACAGCATAAGAAAAGAACATCCACTCTTCAGGTTGCCAACTAAAAAAAACAAACAAACATGGACGAACTAAAGAAATACAACCAATTAGCTTCACAGGGCATAAACATTATTAGTAAAGTTGACAACATGTCAACCTTTGCCTTTTGCAATGAAAAAACTACCTTTAAAAATTAAAAAAGTGGATTTGCCCCTTCTTCTTGTTTATTCATCACCAATAATGAAAATCCTGTGTATTTTTTAGCTAGCCCATTTTTAGCTATTGGTAATCTGAAGAATGAATTTCCATTGCATTATTATTTAATTCCTGATCAGTGAATATCCTCCCATAAATAGATTCAATTATTTTCAAAACCTGATAAAAATATTCGTATGTGTTCATAAAATAAGGAAAGTAACCTTGGGGATTTGTTGTGGAACTATGGTTGTAAGTCCTTGTTGGACTCAGAGTAGAATTGGGGATCGACATTGGAGTATTTCTTGCACATTTTCTTGTTTACATCCTTTCCTCCTTTCTCCTTTGTTATAGGTGATTGTGCCAATCTAATAAAACGTCATGAGTATTATTATTTATCTCATTCTTAACATTCTTCAAATTGTCAGGGTTACCATGTTGATTTTCGTTTATTTTAACATGCCCATTCTACGCTGGATTTTCATAATTTTTTATTACTTTATAGGTCGTCCTGGTGTTAGCTGCTCCCTCTGAAGTAAGGATTCGCGCCTATCTTTGGTGTGAATTGTTTTAAAAATCCATTAATATACAGATATAAATTTAAATATAGTTGCAATATTTTCCTTACGCTAATGCTATTTTAATTGGAGGAGGCTCACCTCTTTATAGGGTTATTAATTCCCTCCCCCCCATCCCAAATAATATAAAAACAGCTGATATTAACAAAGGTTTTAATTCAGCAGTACCATATGTCCCGCTCCCGCCTTCTTCTCTTGCTCTTTTTTTTCATTACAAAAATGTAAACTCTAGTTATTCGTTGCGTTTAATATTATTTATTAATAGTTTGTAATTTGTCACGTAGTTAGTTTTTATTGTATCACTGTAATATAATCTTAGATGTATTTATAAGTCTTCCTTTGGTGTTATCAAACATGGAACCCATATCAGTCGAAGAGATCAGTCTGAAATTTAGCAAGTAGACGTATAAAATATTCCCATTATATTTCTTTTAGCCCTCCGAGGTGATTAGGAGGCAGTTGTTGACTGAATTACAATCTTTTTTCCTTTCTTTCTATCTCTCCTTCTCGACCGTCTCTCCCTCTTCTCTTCTTTCTTTGTCTCTTTTCATATACCTTCATTCTTTGTCTCTTTTCATATACCTTCATTCTTTGTTTCTATTCCCCTCTATTCGGCCGTGCAACACAGGCACTTTCTGTTATTTATTTATATATATAGGTTTATTACATATACATGGTTGCTCAAAAATTTTAAACCTCTCATTTTACATCGTAATTATTTTGGCGCCAAATCAATCAATCATTAATTTGATTGGGTGACATTGAAAAGAAATTCAATCCTCATCTAAAGGTATAAATAGGGTCAAACAAATTTTTACTCACTCAGTCGACTCGTCATGCACCACTTAGGGAATGTAGTCGAAGTTTTTCTTAACTACACAAAAACACCAATTCAAATTTATCGACTTCGATCCGGAAAAATATGTTTAAGTTCGATTAAATATATAATTAAGAAGTTCCACGAGACCAAAAATATCAATTATAGCCCAAGATACGGTCGCCCCAGAACTTCACGAACCCGGAAGAATATCGACTTATTTCGAATAAAGATTTATCAAAATCTGAAAATGGGTGATGAAATTGGAATTTTAATGTCGTGTAGAATTGTCCATGAGGATTTGAAGATAATACCCTAAAAGTTACGGTACATTCAAAAAATCAATGCCAAAACCAGAGCAAAGAGATTGGAACGTTGTCAAGAATTGTTACAAGTCTGTACGACGACGACAAAAATTGTTTTCACCGATAAAAGAAGTGAGATTTGAACCAACAATTCAATAGATAAAGCGATAGGGTTTGTTCCAGGTCCAATGCTCTGTCCTTTGACAATAAAACCATACCTGTTCTTACCAAATGTCGATCTCTTATGGTCTGGACTTTCGAGTTCCAGAGACAACCTCCCCAATTATTTTTTTGATGGCGGATATATCGAATACGTCATTAATAAATATTATTGCTAAAAATATACTTATAGCCTTTTATTATAATTAAATCTAGATATTTTTATTGATAAATTAATTATTGCGTTTTAGCCATCTCAAAAAGGGGCTATTGATGGCTTCATATACTTATCTCTCGGATGGTTAAGATAATTTACGGGATTACCTCATTAAAATATGAACATAATTTTTGTTATCAGCTGTTGATGTTTCTGCTTCTTTTCTCCTAATCAGTGCCTCAAACGTTGATTTGTTGAATTGAAATTAGCTCTTAAGCTGTAAACTATTCCTAAAATATTAATGAGTAGCCATTTTTTAAAGGGAAGGTTGCGTGATAAAATAATAACGTGACCTAGGAATATTAACATATAATCTAGAGCCTTTAATTTCATTCCGCGACGTTCCCTAATGATTTATCAAAATAATGACAATTGATAAAAATCTTCCCAGCTTGCTTTTGTGTCGACTTTTGTTCAAGATTGTTTTTATGCTGGCTCGCTACATGAATATAATAATATGTAGCGAGGTCATTCGAAGGACAAGTCCTTTGCGGTGACATAAATGCTTTACCATCATTGGCATTGAACGAATATGTTAAATCTATTTTTTTTAAATATATAAAATAGCAAATAGAGAACTATTTGAGAGTGATGAAGCTTTTAGCTGAAAGGACAAGAATCCTTTTTGCGTCTCTCTTTACTTGGGAAGTAGAGGGATAAAAAATATATAATAAAAGCAACAAAACAGAGTAAAAAAATGGTGCTCCTGCTTTCTTGGTTATAACGAGGGTGAAGAAGCCTCAACAACCACCATATCATCAAGGACGCGAGTGCAATAGCCCTGTAGTGTATGTCATAATATTTGAAGTAAGGAAGTCACTTCACGAAGGAGTTGACTTTACTTTCTTGTAGAAGGGAGTAAGGTGAATTCTTACGCATATTTGAGGCTTAAGAAAAAGTAAAACTCCGTTCTTCGTTCGGCAGCAGCGTGCTTCTTCTTCTTCAGAGAGTGACGTAACTAAATAAGATTTTACCTTAATATATAATATTGATATTATTATTATATCAGTACCTTTTATATAGCATATTATTTATGAGTAGTAGTGGGGTTCTGAAATCTACGTCGTCTTGAGATGATTAGAGCGAGTACGCGTACGGCATTTGACTTACTATACATCTACTAGTATTTTGTGTCAAATCTTTTACTGTATAATTCCTATAGAGTGAAGAAGTTTGTTAGTAGTAGTAGTAGACAGTGAGTGAGTGATTATTAAACTCCATCAGATAGAAAATATTCCGCTCTTTGGCACGAAGAAACATCCATTGGATTAAAAAAGGATGAGCGATGATGAGGTAAGTGAAAGGTGGCCGTGGGATTTGAGACGTATTTGTTGTGTACCCTAATTAATTATGTTATCATTAATCACAACTTACATACATAATATTACCGTTGACAAGCTTGGATTCACGTGCTTGGAACATCCCCAATTTATAGAATCGGGATAGTAGTATTATAGAAAATTTACAATTATTTTTTAGTCAAATTGTCAACTTTCTTTAATAATATTACACAAATACAATGGCACATTGATTATATAGATATATATTCATCTATCAAAGATGGATATATCGGATTATATTTTACTTTTATTGTACAAATGGGATTTCATACTAATATAGTATCTTGCGAAAAGGCTTGTTTTATAAATCGCCCACATTTTATCACGTCAAACCTAGAAAAATGTAATGCTGCGTTTAAATAAGTAGATATTTATTTCAAATAAGGATTTGAAAAAAGAACAAGAACTTTGTACATGTTATCGGATTAATCATGAGTATTCGAATGAGTTTATTAATGAATAATTATTGCTATTACAGGAATTTGAGGACGCTCTGGATGATATCGCTGTACCACCTTCTCCTCCGGTTTTCTCCAAATCCAAAGAGCCTCAGCCACGTTTTAAGTTCAGTCGGAAATCCCTCATTAAACGTTCCGTCTCTGAAAAATTGAATAATAATAACAATGGAGAGAATACACTCGGAGTCCCATTTGAAGAGTCTCTTCTGGATGCGCAAAATGCTATTGATCTCTTTCTAAATAATCAATTTGATAGTGCTCGTGATATCGTTAAACCATAGTAAGCCATTTACTTCATCATTTGTATAATATAATGTATTTTGAAGATGATTGATGAGTGAGGGTGATTATGATAGGTCTTGTATTATATTATTTGAATCTTCAAGTGAAAGTGAATAGGATATTATGTTCTTTTCTACGAATGTAATTATGACCCCTTTTGTTGGAGTGTTCTAAAAAATACTATCTTGTATTCCTACTCCGAAGTATATACTTGTATAGAAATAACCTCCACTTGGAGAAATGAAAAATATTCTTGGAATTATTGTGTAAATATATATACCAAATTGGATGTTTCATAATAATCATAATTCAAAAAGAACGGCACAAATCCACGTCTTGTGATTAAAGAGTTAATTCCGTACGATATATAATTATATATATCGTTATCTTTCTAAGTAATTCATTAATTAAATCGTTTAAAACTGCACGATTTTTATATATTGATTACTTACAATATACCCAGTATGAGTTTTCTCTAAATTGAGTCCGGATTCGGACATTTGTTTGATTCGACGAATAATAGTTATAGCCAATTTCAGTAATAGCTTAGAATTTGAGTTTTATTCGTTCCTGGCGGAGCTTTTAAGTCAAAGCATAGATATAACCCGTCTTACTTTTATATAATCACGCAACTTTTCTTTTGAAAAAAAATAGAAAAAAGGCCAAAAATCAGTTGAAAGTTAACCAATTACTCTTCCTAGTTATGAAATTATTTAATTATTTTTGGGAATGGTTTACATTTGAATATTAGCTCATTGGAATTCAACTAATCAACGTTATGAACACTGATTAGTAGAAAAGAAGAAGTCACATCGACAGCTGGCCAAAAAATACACAGTATATTTTTTTGTTAGCAAGGTAACGTGGTGATAAGAAATGACTATAAGCTGCTCTCGCATCCAGTAAACAAGAAGTTTTTGCCTTTATTGTATCATGCAATCTTTGCTTCAAAAAGAAACAGAAAAATATCTAAAATCAGGTCATAGTAGCCAATACTTCTCATCTATTGAATTATCATTCAATTGTTGTTCAAAGAGTTGAATCGGTCCTAAGTCTGATTTACTAATTATTCTCTTCCCCCCTTTCAATCTTTCATTTGTTTTTTACCATTCAACTATCCTAAGGACCGATTAGTCGGTCTTTCAATCCCATTTATTTTTTATTTATTTTTTCACTCCTAGCTAATATTTAAGAACATAAAGACAAAAAAATAAGACACACACTTCATTCGTCAAACTTCGAGTGTCTTGTCTCTTTGAAAAAGGTAAAAAGATCTAGTTAGTATCTACGTCATTTCAGCTGTTGTAGTTACCTTAAAAGACCAATATGGACCGGTCCTCGAACTAACAAATTTTAATAGGACAGGAATGATAGGATTTTAGCTTTTTTAGACCGATCCAACAATAGTTGTTGAGAGTTGTTAACTCAGGGGCGTCCACAGGGAGTGGGGTAAAGGGGCTGCAGCCCCTTAATTAAGAAACTTTTGATTTTTATTAGAACATTTAATATTTGAAAATTAATTTTGGATTTTTTTTCCCAAAAAATTAAATTTCTTGAGAATAGCTATGGATTTTTGAAATGTTTTTGGAATAGCTGTGGATTTTTGAAATTTAATTTGAAATTTTTGGAATTTTTTTTAAAAAAAATTACAAAATTAAATTTTTTGTAAAAAAATTTAAAAAATCTATGGCTACTTACAAAAGTAAATTTTGGAAAAAAAAATTAAAATATTAAATGCTTTGGAATGTTTTTTTTTTTACATCCATAGCTACTAACAGAAAAATATTTTATTTTTAGAAAATAATTTGAAAAGTCAATTTTTTTTGAAAAAAATTTCAAAAATTTAATTTTTTGGAAAAAATTAAATAATCGATATCTATTCATATACATGAAAAACAAATCACATGTTAAATTTTCTAGTAAAATGCAATAAATCTTTAATTTGGGGTGGGGCTACAGCCTCTCCAGCCCTTGCAGACACCCTTGAGAAAATTGGAAAAGGAGCAAAAATATGAAGAGCTGACCCGCAAGTACTTTCTATATTTTTGTATTAGTGAGGTAACGTCGTCACAACTCTCAACAATTGTATGGTAATAACATTTTTGCTCAGAATTAAGCTCATATCTTTAAAGCTCGTATGTTGAGGTACTCCTGTATTCGGATGAATCCTTTGAAGGCACTGCAAATTATATTAATTTAAATTGCAAAACCTCATATAAAAATATTATTATAGATTAATTGATTTTATGGTTGAAAGAAGCCATTTCGGGCGTTAATTTATCTCTTTATAAATCAAATGAAGATTCCAAACTATCGATACCATTCTTGGATATTTTATCTCATCCCAGAAATTTGAATATAAAGTCTATAAATCACCATAGTAATATTAGGATGAATGCATATACGATGTATATAATTTAATTGTTTTTTGTTCAAAAGTTGTTTTTCTGATAACATAGAAACAATCCTGAAGATAAATCAAGACAACTAAAAAATCCCAATTTATCTTTTAAATTCATATTCTACATAATTGTTATAGCCCAATATTTCCTAAACATTTTATTGTCTACTATAGGCTTCTTATTCAAATTTGCGGGATGAGTTGATATACTTAATAACTCTAGCAATTGTTTAGAACCTTAATTTATATTAAGACTTATATTGGGCCCCATATGGCCCCTTCAAATACATAAAATCCATCAATTTCTTATTCTTTAATTGTGACGATTAATTTCAGCTACTTTAAGTGCAATTAGCATAAAGGGTTATTAAAGATAATTTGTTCATCTAAATGTACGATAATTCGTACACAAAAAAAGGGAAACCACACTCAATTTTAAGGAAACTCATTTTATCCTTTTTTTTGTGTTAGCTTACCATATAATAAATGATATTACTTTCTGATGAATATGAGATGCAATAGTATTACTATTATTTCAATGCCTTGATGTTGTAATCATTACTTCCAATGTGGTTTTGTTTTGGCATGGATATACGTGTTTTGTATGTATGTGTGATTATATTACTGTATATTAATGCTGGATAAGAGTCCTGCAACTCGAAAAATATTCGAATTGACTTAAATTGGGAATTTTCTAAAAATGATCCTCATTCACCCAAAATATTATTTGAAAAAGTTGCCTAAAACTCAAAGTATTCGTGCAGAAATAAATCTCATCTTGTTGTTTCTACAACTAACCTTCATTGAAAGATCATAAGATCCATTGAATTGTGGAACTGCGAAGGACGAAAGACCTATAGAAAGTTATTCAAAAAATGACGCATGCTCATTTTGGGGAGTAGTTATGTTCTGCTACAAGACGGCGCCACTCTCTGTTGCTTTATTTACAAACGAATATACACGGTGAACCCATAAGTCTGAGGACAACTTCAACACCCCAGAAAGTACACACATATTTATTTCTCTAAACCTCTTTTACACCATTGCAGTGAGCCTGAAATTTCCTTCAAAATGAGTGCCTGTTAACTCCACATAGCCACCATTTGTGGCAACTACAGATCTAAGACACTTTGGAACTGCTTTACACGCTCTATGAATGGTTCCCTCCGATAAGTTGTCCCATGCTGATACTATGGCAGCCTTGAAGTTGTCGACAGTGCAGTGGAAAGTAACACTAACCTCCCTTTCAAGAATGGACTATATGGAGAAGTCCATTAAGCTGAGATCTGGAGAAGATCTCACATGTCCTTGCTCCGAAAGTGATCGAAAACAGTTTGGCACCACTCTTGCATAGACTTTGCAGTATGTGAATGTGCTCCGTCCTGCTGGACGCAGTAAGACCCTACCCAGTGTCATTTCTGGACCCAGGGAAGCACTTGGGACTATAACATGTCCACGTAGACACGTTGATACATACTTAGGAATGAAGATCAAGGGTGTCTTCATCCCCCAGGAGGAGATTCCCACCCACTCTGCTCTCATTCAGTATAATATCCTTCATGCTCCGACCCAGCTAACCCGGCTAATAACTATATATACATATGGCTGCTTAGTGCAGGAGTTCTCTTAACCAAGTTTCCGATTTTTTAACTATTCTACATTTGACAACTGGATATGTCCGCTTAGTGCGGTAACACGCTTAAAATAGATGGCCATTTCTCCAGGTTTGGCTATATCTATAACTATAACTTATTTATATAATTTCTTATTATATGCAAATAAATATTTTATATAATTACATACATTATTTGAAAGGTAATGATTGGCTTCCTTGTAATTGCTGTAGGAGTCAAACATACCTAATTTTGAACTTAAATTAGGTCCTGTTTCCTTCGTTTGATACATAAACTCGAACACAAATTGGACCAAGGCTTAAAAACTCGATAATTATAACTCTAATCCAACACTACTTTTATTAATACTGTATGAACTGCCTATATATAGAGAGTAATTAATCAAATGTGTACTTCATATAAATTTTATTACATATTAAGGTACAACTTACTTTCTATATGTGTTTATTGTTCCCTAAGGCTTCCAGGCTCGGGAGTCTGCATTATTTTTATTTTATTCTAAGGGTTGATCAATACTATTTATAAATTACATAATATAATCGTATGTATATTGCAGGAAGCAATTTTTTAGGCCATGAATCTCTCTTTAATCAGAGGCGCTGGGAGGATTATATTGGGGGGAGGGGGCTTGATTTTTGTATATATCATTTTTTTTTTTAATTTAAAAAAAAAACTATAGTTATTCACAGAAAATTTAATTTTCTGGAAATAAATTTGAAAAATTATTTATTTTTGGAAAGAAATTTGAAAAATAATATTTCAATCATTCAACTTTGTAGACAAACATTTCAAAAATCTACTGTTATTCACAAAAAATCAAATGTTAGAAAAAATTTTTAAATATTAAATTTTTTGCATAAGAAAAATTAAAAAATTATTTGTTTAGTAAAAACATTTAAAAAATTTTTTTTTGTTGGAAAAAAAGTTTCAAAAATTACTTTTTTTTGGAAAGCAATATGAAAAACAAATTTTTTTTGGAAAAAAATTTGAAAAATAGACTTTCAATAATTAAATTTTTTGAAAAAATATTTCAAAATCTACAGCTATTCATAAAAAATTCAATTGTTAGGAAAATCATTTCAAATATTTTATTTTTTGTAAAAAAAAATTAAAAAACTCCAAAGCTATTACAAAAAAATTAAATTTTTTGTAAAAATATTTGAAAAATTGATTTTTTGGAGAAAAATTTCAAAAATTCACTGCAACTAATTAGCCAATGAATCTTTAATATGGTTTTTTTATTAAAATATTTTCTTCTTATGTTTGCAGTGCGGATCGTAGCATTTATCACGCATTAGGATATGGAACTTTCATGTTTCTCAAAGCTGTTATGACTTTTGAACAGGTAAGAAATCTAAAAATATAATAAATAAAAGTTGTTTTGCCAAATTTGTTTGTTGTAAAGGGTATGCACATGACTCTGCATATACTTAGCAAACGCAATGAATGATTATAAATGTATGTATATGTGGCTTGTCATGACAGAAGCAACCTTAAATGATTAGCTGTATACTAATCCCTAAAATAATTTGTTTTGTTTTGTCATCATTGGTTTGTTTCGTTTGCCAAGAGATTCATATCCGAAGGATACAATATTTAATAAAAATTGAAACTGTAATCGTTCTAGAAGAAAACATTTTAATGAGAAAATATGAGATAATTTCTTTTGGTCCTTTGATCAAATTATTCAGCGGAACAAAATTTGGAAGCCCCCTCCAAATATAATAGTTTATAGTCTCTGGAATCGGCCATTGTGGAGTTGTACTCATTTAAAAACAGGTTGATCATTCGTATTCAAAAAGGCTGACTCAGGGGAGGCAATTTAATTTGAATAAAAAAGGTTTGACTTATAAAATATCTACTCATCAATTTGAAGAATGTAAGCCAGGTGCCCGTTCAAAAAAAGAGAGCTATTTTTATGGAAGAAAAACTTGATAAGCCTCAAGGGCGTCCACATAAATTATATATATGGGGGAAACTTGGCCTTTAAAAAAATAAAAAAGTCTAAGCACCTCCAGCAACCCCTTCAGATGCTTTTGTAGTTTCTACAAAAGACCGATAAGGACCGGTCCTAGAACTGATAAATTTTATTGGGACCAGACTGATAGGACTGCAGTCTAGTTAGTTTTTTTTGAGACCAATCCAACATTAAGTCTCATACATCAAATGAAGGCTCTAAATATAGTTTATATTCTTCTTGAGTATCTCAACTTATCCCAGAAATTTGATGACAAAACCTATAATTGACCGAAATATGCGATTTCTCAACAAACTCATCTATAATTTTTTACTTTATACCTATATACAGTGTGCGTAACCGAAATAGGAACAAGATAAAATGTTTTAAATGGAGCCTAACTAATAGAGTTATAAGTTTGAAATTTCTACCGAGGTTTTATGAAGAAAGTTTGGGAGTAACTTTTTTAATAATATTTTGGGTTGATTTAAATCATGGAGCAAACAAAACGAAACGACATCCTGATTTGTTCCAGGCGGAAATGCAGCCCAGGAACATTGATAACCAGTTAGGGTTCTGCCACGCCACTGTGTATGTAGTTATGGTCATATTTGAGGCATTTGGCTCAACTTGGAGGCTTAAAGTCCAAAGTTTGGCTCGAGTACAATCTATGTATGTGATTTTTGGTCTGCATCCATTTGGCCCTGATCATCACCAGGTCTGAATCCATTGAGTTACAGCATATGAAGCGTTGTGGAGAAGGAAGCATGTCGAAGATCCCAAAGGATTACGTATGATCCGATGACTTCCATCATTGCAGTCTGAAACAAAATGGATGAGTCTTACATTAGGAAGACTTTTTTTGTCTGTAGGACCTGTTTAGAGGTTGTTGTCAAAGCTAATGGAAATGATATTGAATGAATTATAACTTAATTATATCATAATTAATTAAATAAAATTTCAAGTTTTTATCTCTTATTATTCTTGAGGTATAGGATCAAATATTGCTGTATTAACATTTGTTTAGATTTCGTTTCAGGAGACTTTACATACAGATCAATATTTCATAGGCATATTTGAGTCAATTAGATTTATTATTCTAATTTCTTGGATGAGTTATGGTATTCAATCATTTAGCTATAGTTTAGAAATTCTATTTGATTTAGGAAGCTTATATTGACGATCCCTTTTGGTTACCTTAAGTGCAATTAGAGGGGAACTTAAAGGGTTCATTATAATATTTTTTGGATATTAATTGACGGTTATTTGTTGTTGGAGAATACAAATGTAATGGACAGTTCATATTGAGAAAAATCATTTTATTTTGATTGTCGCATATGTCTTTGAAATATTTGGCTATCGGGTGATCCATGGAAATATGAACACTTACTAATTTGCAATTATTAATTAGGGTTGAGTGATTAAAAATTAATTCATATTTCGATATACTCGTATTAAAGCATAAACAATTAGTTACAAAACAAAAGAAATTTGAGCTCTTTAGATTACGTACAAGTCAAGAAAATTACTCTTAAACGTATCTACGAATTTCCAATCTCGCATCCAAGCAGTTGGGCGCCTAATGGACCACCGTTTAAGCCGTCAGCAAGTCCAAAGATTGGAGAATAAGAAGGGGTCTATCAAAAGGCCAATATGGATCCGGAGGAGTTAAACAAAACAGCCCAGGCTAATCCACTCTAATCCATGAGGGCTCATCCTAGAGATCTCTTGGGTTCAACCAGACTGTCAAGAGAGCTGTTAAAAAGTGGATGGAATGAACCTTGTGAGGGTAGAGAGGCCACTTTTGACACTAACAATGAATGAAACCCATCTCTTCCGTTGCAAGATTCTTTTGAATGAGTCTTTTGAACTCTTTTTTATACGTTTGGCCTCCCTTCAGCATTTATTTCAACCCAGTCGACTACACATTTTGGTTGTACTTCGAGAAGAAGGTTTCCGCTGCCGCCTGGAAGCCATCGATACCGCTAAGGTCAGCTACATAAATGATTAAAAGAGCTCAGACACATTTCTATTTGTAGTAGTAAATTTTGTTGAAATTCTATAGTTAATTAATAATATCTTGTTGAAGTTTGAAATTCAAAGTGTTCAGATTTTAATGGACCACTCGGTATATACAGTGTAAAAAAATAAACTGGGCATTTCTTCTTAATTTTTGTTCAAGATTAGTTGTGAGTTGATCAAAGTTCAAAGTCATGTCACATGTCTTTATTACTTATGCACAGCTATAATTATAATTATTTTTAAAATTTATTTGATCATTTATTGTCAAAAAACAAACAAAAATCCTGTAAATAACCAGATTTTGTCCTACAGCCATTAATAAAATAAAACGCATTTGAAAAGATACCAGTTATTTCAAATAAAAAATGATGGAAAATAAACTTACCTTGGCCGTTAATATAATTTAAAAAAAGAAGAAGGTTGGCCTGTTTGCTGGTTATCGCTTTTTTATCATCAACAATATTAATATTGGCCTCAAAATCAGTATCGTTCGATATCTTTATTATATCTAAATTGTATATAAAAAGACGTAACATTTGAAACGTTAATCACTCAACCTTTTAATTTTACCCGACTATTTAGAGCCATATTGAAGATGCTTCTGATGTACTTTCAAGTACTTGTGAAACAATTAATTCCTTCAGAAATAAAAAGAGCAGTTTAGTGGATAGCCTCGGTAAAATGCTCGGAAAGGAGGATCCCAATGCTTATACGGAAATCGAGTTACATGCAGAGATTTGTTATGCGGAGCTATTACTACTTAAAGCCATTCTCACCATTTGTGAGGACGAGTCCTTAGTCTCCTTTGTTAATGCGGGTTTGAAAGTGAGATCCTGCTATCATTCCTACAGGTAAGTCCTATCAAAAATGTCAAATATTAAATTTAAATGGACAAAAATTTCAAAATCCATTGCTATTCTCAAAAAAATATTTTTTTTGGAAAAAAAGTATGAAAAATTAAATTTTTGGAAAAAAAATCAAAAAGTAAAATTAGTTTTTCAAAAATAAAGTTTCAAATATTAAATGTTTTGAAAGTTTTTTTTCATAGTTTTGAATTTTTTCAAAAAAAATTATCTACTCTATACATAAAATACATACAAATATTAATTTACGAAAAAAATTTCGCAAATTTAAATATTTAAAGTTTTTCAAAAATCCACAGCTATTCACAAAAAATTAATTTTTTTGGAATAAAATTCAAAAATCCACAGCTATTTACAAAAACCTAAAAATTTTTGGAAGAAAATTTAAAAAATCAATAGCTATTCACTGAAAATTAGTTTTTCAAAAATGAAATTTCAAATATTAATTTTTGGAATAAAATTAAAAAATTCGAAATGAAATTTTTTGGAAAAAAAATTCGCTAATTAAATTTGAAATATTAAATTTTTTGAAAAACAAATACAAAAATTTAAGTTTGAATATAAATTTTTTTAAAAATCCAAAACTATTCCCTAAAAATTAATTTTTTCAAAAAAAATTTTAAAAATCTACAGCTATTTATAAAAAAACTATATTTTTTCCAAAAAATTTCAAAAATTTTACCTTTTCACAGAATATTAGTGTTTCAAAAATTAAATTTCTAAAATTAAATTTTTTGAATAAAATTTAAAAATCCAGGGCAATTTATTTAAAGAATATATTAAAAAAAAAAAAAAATCAAAAACTATATTTCAAATATTATTTTTTTTTCAAAAATCCAGTTATTAAAAAGAATTAAAAATAGAATTTTAAGATTTAATTTTTGGATAATAATTTCAAAAATCTATAGCTATTTACAAAAAAATATTTTCCGGAAAAAAAAATCATAAGAATCAATTGTATTTGTTAAACAAAAATCATGTTTTTATATTTTAGGAATTGTATTTCAATACTCCAGGATCGGGATTGGAAATCCTCAAAGTTTAAAAATGATTTTGAGTGCGGAGTACGTATGGGCTCTGGGACTTTTCATGTCCTTGTTTCTTTACTCCCAAGCAGAGTAACCAAAATTCTTAAATTCATTGGTCTCAATGGAGATCGTGTAAGTAGCATCACAAAGTAGATAGCCCGCTTATAATGACACAGGGATCCCTTTTTTTGGTATAAAAAAAATCCATCCCTCTTGAAGTGACATAAAATATCCCTTTTTTCGACAGTTAGCAAAGCTAAAGGATGGATTTATTGTCTAAATGACGGTAAGCGTAAAAACCTAGACTGAGAGAATGTTCTAAAAAATATGACAACTTTGATAAACGAAATTTCTGCTGGCCTTTATGTGTAATAATAAAGGCCATAGGTAATGGCAGCAGCTTTTTGTAGTTGCAATCTGAATAGGATTTTTAATTTTCTATAGCTGTTATCATTATTTAATTCTTAGGAGGGAACAGCTTAGTATAAAGTAAGTACACGTGCGTGTGTTGATTAAAAACGGGGAGTAACTATGAGAGTTTGCTCGAGAGTTATAAGTGTAAGTCTTGTTGCACTTGGAGTAGACTTGAGGATCGACATTGGAGGAATTCCAGCCTATATGTCCTTCCTACAGCCAAAACTACCGCTTCTTAGTAAACAAGAAGGAGAAGGTCCCCATGGTCTACACAACAAAGTTTTCGGTCTCGGTCTTGACGTTGGGGGTCATCGAGTCCAACGGGACGATGATGCCACGGCCCTTCTTCAACAAAAAAGAGTAGGTCGGCGCAGGCAAGTACTGCGAGGTGCTGAAGGACAAAGTCATCACGTGGATAAAAGCCAACGATGGGGGCAATGAGCTCACCTTCCAGCAGGACTCATCCCCCGCTCACAAGACCAAGAAGACCCTCTACTTACTCAAGGAGGAAAACGTCAACTTCTGGTGCCAGTAGACTAGCCCTTCCAACCCTTCCGATTTAAACTCGGAAAATCTTAAGTTAGAGAGGCAAGTCTTCTCGAGACCCCACAACAGTTTCGCCGACCTCAAGAAATCGATAGTGCTTGGCCAAGGTAAATCATGCACACGTCGTGTCGTTCTGCTCTTTCTTCTGGGCCCACCTTGACAAGGGGATCACCACCAACGGAGGGCACATCGAATAATGCTTTTATCCATCGATGGATGAACAACTTTTTTACAAAAAAAATAAATCTGTAAAATTAAAATTTCAGGAGTAAAAAAATATCCCAATTTACCTGCATATCCCTGTATATAAAGGTCGGGGTTTGTCAGGGCAATATTTTTAATTTGACTAAAGTTTGAGGATGCATAATACACTTCGGTTACGCAATGTGAATGAACAGGATGTGTAAGTTGTGCTTTACAGATGCACAAAAGTTATAAGCAGGAAATAGTGGCTTGATAAAAATAAAGCAGAACCCAATGATTAAATAACAATACAACTGTATCACATGTCAAAACGAACTTGTCTGCAAGAACAGGGAACACTTGTCTGTTCGTACAGAAAATACAGTGTATTAACCTGACTGTCATAACAATTTGACTGTCTTTGACGGTCGAAGTTTTTTTATTGTAAAGCCCGGTTTGGGTTTATTTATTTCCTCTCACGGCTACTTGCAACTGATCCGAAGAAGCTGCTTTCCTTCCAAACATTTTTAAAATTGTCAGAATGATCACGTTCACTTTTGGTTTCCTTTAATTTTTCCATACCGGAGGACATATTTTATACAATGAAGGAGATCACTATAGTGCTTCTTTAGAATTCGTTAGAATTTTCAAAATAGGGAGGAAAAAGGAAGAAAAGCATTCATATCGTGTAATTGAACAAAAATATTTATGCTCGCCGCTATTTAGCCAATATTCACACCCCTTTATTTCTTCTCATGTTTTTGTCTCCTTCCTGGACTCGGAGTAGAATGGAGGATTGACAACGGAATCCTTTTCCTAATTTCCTTTATTTCTTTTCATGCTTTTGTCTCCTTGCTGGACTTGGAGTAGAATTAAGGATTGACTATGGAGTAACTCAATTTACAATTCCCAACCCTATTCATAGGTACCACCCTGAATCAGGTAAAACATATATTTGCCAATCAAAAACTTGGATATAGTAGATTAACTAACTGTCCTATTTCTCAATTTTTTGTTAATTTCAAGAAAAGTTTGGTTTTATGATGGGCAAAGTGCACGTCTTAAAAATCCGAATTAAACTGAAAAAAAAAAAAAAAAAAATTCTAAGAAAACAAGATTCCAAATATCTCATCTAATTTTTTTCTGAAGAAACAAAGAAATAAAAATTGATCAACGATTATTTTAGCTTACCAATCGATTTTCACGAAAAAAATTCCAGCCTGATTATATGTTGTTTTTACACAAATGTAATTTAAGTTTTTTTTTAAAGATTAAATTATAATCTTTTCTTCGTAAAAGAGATTAGTCTATTTTCTTTTAGAATTATTGGAGTTTTATATGAGACTTCAATCCCTCCTTTCAGAATTTTCTAAATCATTTCCCGGTTAAAAAACATTGTCTAGGGCAGGATGCCTAATCCGTAGCCTGCGGGCTGCATTGTGGCCTGCTTAATGCTTAAGTACAACACAATACTCATTCTCACTTCAATTAGTATTTTTTAGCGAAGTCGTCACAATATCATCAAAACGTGTGGAACGTGCATAGTACGTTTTGTAATTTTTGAAAAGTTAGCCAACCTTCATGAAATTTAATTTAAGAGGTTCTGTGGGCATTAAAGTATTTCAAGTGTCAATGCGGCCCATTATATCAAAAGGTTGAACATCCCTGGTCTAGGGTATAGTGAGACCGAATTACTTTCATTATGTGTCATTATAAGTGGACTATTCTGTATATATTTAACATTACCGGTAATTTTGCAGTAAACATTTTCGCCTCTTGGAGATTTTGTCGCATGACAGAATCACCCTTCTGTTTATGTTTTAATGTTATAGATAGGTTCGAATCCTACTTTTAGTTTTTACTGTTGTATCTCAGCTATATATCAGAAAAAAATAAAAATGAGATAACAGTAAGGAAACTAGAATGGGCACTCGGTAGAGTGCAAAATCTCCTCCTAAAATCAAATTGAGGTTTATTGTATCTCAATTTGTTGCAAAGTTATGGTCCATTATGGGATTATTACGTTTACATTTGACCTCTCAAAATTTAATGGCCTCTTAATGTGGCCATATAATAGGTGAAGTAAAAAGTTATGAGCGTTCTTTTTTCTTCTTTCTTTTGACAATTAAATTAACAGAGTTAGGATTATCCAACTTAGATGATTCCAAACGCTTTTCTGGCTATTATTTCGTTTCTGGGCAATACAATAAGTGCGTTTAGACGGTCCAACTCGACGATTCCATTATTTTATCGACATCTTCGATACCCATAGTACCAGAGCGGAATCGTTGGAACCACCTCATTGCTGATGCATTCCATACTGTATATAAGCCCATAAACAGTGCTATTTTTTTGACCGCCTGCTCCACTTTTTCACCTTGGTAGTAGTGATGCTGAAGAATGTATCGAATTTTCACTTTTTTACTTCCATTTTGGAACACTGCAACACACAACTCTCTTCACCAAACACAAAAACTGCAAATGAACTTATTTTCCATACAATGTATTAATCGTGAGATATAGCTCACTAAAGACAACTAGCAAAAAACGCTCAGAACTCTTTACTTAACCTAGTGTAGTCTTTGTTACCAAGTTTGATCAAAAATTGATCTGGAACTTTCGTTCTTAACTTTGTTGGTAGAAGGATTAATGAAGAAATAGTTTTGATAAGGACGAAGGAGTCACGGATCCGGTATCAAGTGTCTATTTTAAAAAGACTCATTGGCTAGTGGCACCTTATTCATGGTCGTGACTTTAGTTGCGGCTTGAAGAAATGTAAGAACGTCCATTGATAGAAAGAAAGAAATGTAAATACTAAAGGTAAAGTTCGAATCTATATAATCTATTTAAACATAAAAAGATGGTAAATATTTAATGCAGCATGTTCTTTAAATTACCGGCGGTCAAAATTTTTGCCGTAAAATTATTGATATTCAATTACTCATTTGTTTTTTTCTCATTCAATATTCGTAGGATGCTGGATTTAGGGATTTACATCATGTTTATGAGGATAGAGAAAGCATTCGACAGTTTGCGTCCTGCATATTTTTATTGGGCTATCATTTAGTCGTGAGTTATTTTCTAGGGATTTCTAAGCCAAATCTGGAGCTCTGTAGAGAAATATTGGATCAGAAAATGGAGCAGTATCCTGAGGGCGTCTTTTTCCACTTTTTTCATGCTCGCTATTTCTTTTTACAAGTAATTATGTGATGATAGCAGGGTCTAACAAATTTATGCTTTTAGATTGTTATGCTGTGTTTTTGATTGCTTTTAACTCGATAAATATGTAAGTGACCATTATTAGACAACTCTCTGTTTGTGTGGCCCACAGAGAGCTACATTTTATATAACATATGTGCTGAAAAGTCACGGTCTTTCACAAATAAAAAACTTTATTTTTCGTTTATAATTAGCATTTCTTAAATTGTTATTATTTTTATTTATTTGCTTTATGGAGTGGTATTTTTCTCATCAAGAAGCAGTCTCAAATTTAAATACGAAATTATTCTTGATCCATTGTTTTGTAGATAAGAAAATAAGTGGCCCATTTAGCACAATAGCTCACAAACTAACGAAAAGATTGTCATGAAATTGTAAGAGCTGTCTTTTTGCATGTAGGTACTAACTCAAGGTTCATAGAAATACAAGGTTATACCATTACCCGTGTACTACTGATGTTTGACTTCCACATTTCTAGACTTATATGGTGTTAATATACCGTTGTTATTCTTTATGACATCAAAAAATGTCTGTTTTGCCCAGCAGTCGGTACAGTACATCAAATTGAAAAATCCAACAAGCCCAATTATGTACATGATGGTCTAACCTTCGTACTAGCTGAAGATGAGGTAAATTAAAAAAAAATATAGCTCCATCTATATGTAAAGCCTGTCACTTTTCAGCCCATTTGTTAGTACTATCAATCAACTTGGATAGCTTAAAAAATAATTATATAATAGTTTATATTATGAAGTTGGATGTCTTCACTTTATAACCAACCCTGATTAGTATCATTGTGATCAAAAATGAAGAACTTGTAAGACTTATGTATAAATGGTCCATTTTGTCATTTTTTTTGTATTTACACGCTATTTTCTTCGATTCCATTTGATGTCTTTTTCTTTTTTTTTTAAACTTTCATGGTAAAACAAATCACAGAATCATGTAGATGTTGTGAAAAAAACAAAAACAAATTAAAAAACTATGAAAGACAAATTCATGCTTATAAGTTTTTCTTCAGGTTTCTTTGGGTAAAAGCAATGAGATTCACATCCTCTCAATCCAATGGTAATACAAAGTTGACATTTTGTTGACAAGTGTAATTAACTAATTAATTTTTTGTTAATGCTATTAATGTATATATATTTAGGGCGAACTGGAAAAAGCAATTAAATACTACATAAAGTCCGTGACTTCCCAAGAGGAATGGCCTCAATTCCATCACGTTTGCTACTGGGAGCTCTTTTGGGCTACCTCTTTTAAAAGGGATTGGAGAGCCTCTTACAACTATGCAAATATTTTATTTAATGAGTCAAGATGGTCTAAATGTTTCTATGCCTATCAAAGAGCAGCTCTCATGTGTATGTTTGAAGAGGATTTAAGTCCGGAGGAGAGGAAAGAACAAATTGATCTCATGAAGTAAGTGTGGATATCCCCTAAAACAGGGGATTAGTAAGTGTGGTAGAGTGAGATAATGAATTAAAAGCTGTACCCACTCACTTTTTGAAAGAGAATGAGCGTAACTATTGATAATGATGCCATTAGTACGTACATAATTGATTTCCCTAGAGATCTAAAATACTT
The DNA here is from genome assembly GCF_016086655.4 of Lepeophtheirus salmonis. Taxonomy (NCBI): domain Eukaryota; kingdom Metazoa; phylum Arthropoda; class Copepoda; order Siphonostomatoida; family Caligidae; genus Lepeophtheirus; species Lepeophtheirus salmonis. The sequence continues at coordinate 37,622,369 of NC_052143.2, read as the reverse complement.
TCCAGTATTTAAAAAAAAAAAAAAATCAACACGAAAATTTAAATTCAAAATATTTGAATAATGTTAGGGAGAAAAACATTTGACATTTCATTAGATAAGAATTTTTTCACAAAAAAAAAAAAAATTACATTTTTTGGAAATAAAATTCAAATGACATCTTGTCGAATAAGAATTATATATTCTAAAGCATTTTCCAAAAAAATAATTTTTTGGAAAAAAATTTCGAAAATCAACAGCTATTTAGAAAAAAAAAAAATCTTAAATATTTTATATTTTGGAAATTTCCGAAATGTACAGTAGTTCACAAACAGTTAAATTTTTTGAAAAATCAAATAGTCAAACATTAATTTTTTCGATTTTTTTTTTTAAAATCAACAGCTTTACACAAAAAATAAACTTTCTCAATTATTCTCAAAAGATTAAATTTTTTGGAAAGCTATTCACAGAAATTTATATTTGTTGGAAAAAATTTGAAAAATTAAATTTTTGGGTGAAAATATTTCAAATATAAATAGGCCCTCCAGCCCACCCCTTTTGGACGCCCCTGGAGTCCTGTAAGGACTTGCATTTATAATGACACCCCAAAAAAGCATCAACATTATACTTAGACTTTCATTCCTCCAAAATGAAAGAATGATGATTTTAACAGTTTAAAAAAAAAAAACAGCATGGCTTAGGTTGCAATTATAAAAAGTATTGTATTCGTTTGAAGTCATACTTTTACAACTCTATTAATATGCATCTGCTCCTTCTTTTGAATTGTTTTAGCGTACCTGATCTCCTGCCCCACATACGTCTCCACAATACTAGATTACTAAAATCTATATGGTAACCCTGACAATTTGAAGAATATGGAGAGCAGCTTAGCTGTCATGACATTTCATTAGATCAGCTACAATCAACTGTGACGAGGGAGGAGGGGGAGAAACAAACAAACAATTGCCATGAATTACTCCATGTCCATCCTCAACTCTACTCTGAGTCCAACAAGGACGGTGCCCAGGAATTTTGCCTCAGGATATTTTGCCTTAAACAATTTCGCCTCAAAACCATTTTGCTTTAAGGATATTTCGCCTTAATATATAAATAAATGAAGTTTATTGTTTATTTTTGGTTGAAATTAATGTTCCTTCTGATTTAAAAAAAAATATGTAACATTTAAATCGTCCGGTCTTGAATCGAAGAAATTATTGATTCATTTTCAATGTCCTATTCATTCTCAAATGGTTCGACAGAGAGCTCTTTGGTTACCGTGACAATCTTTTCTAGCATGTCCCAGTATACCATACCCTCCCAGTCACACCAAATGCAAATCTTGGTCTTCCATTATAGGACTAATAATTAATTAACGTTTGAATTAATTTAAAAAGCGATAAACACAGCTGTGTATAGGAGAAAGAGCTTTATCAAATTTATATCATACATTTTTTCGAAGAGGAAAAAAATCGTTGTAAAACAAACCTTTCATAAAAACGCTACAAACGTATTCACCAATCTAATATTAAGACAAAATATCCTTGAGGCAAAAAGGAAATTACGTTGCGCCAACAAGGTCTTCCTGTTATAAGACTGTAACAAATCCCTTTTATGGGCACACACGAATCTTCTATCAGGTTTTTAATATAATTGAATAGACTAGGAAGGGAAGTCACTAATCCGGAGTTAAATATTAGTGACAACAGCAAACCAAAAGAAAATTCATTCTTCAGATTACCAATTAAAAAAAAAAAAAAAAACAAAACATTTACATCACTATTGATAATATTTCCAATGATTTTTCCTGTTTTGACGCCCTTCGAAGAGTGAATTGTAAATTCATGTCTTAATCCGATTTAATATTTTCTTCACAATTTCATGACATTATTATTTTTATTAGATGCTATTAAACTTTATTAAATTATTAGTTTATGTAGATATATCATTGATGATAGTAATGTATTTATCCATAAATTCTAAAAAGGCATAAAAAACTTTTTATTGACTGCTGATGTCGTTGTTAGTCCCAAAATAACAATATTTTTATTTTATTGTCTTTAATTCCACTATACAGTCTACATTTATTAATTAGTTTATTACATTAGTTGTCTTTTATGACGTAGAGGTAAAAGTTTTGGGCTGGAGATCCGCAGTTTACTTGCATGCGTATGTATTTTCAGCCTGCAGTCAAAAGTCAATCTTACCAACTACTATTTATCTCTTAACTAACCCCGACATTATTATCTTATTATTTTTTCATAATTTTTAAAATGAATTACATGTTGTTTTTTGTTATAATAAAATCCTCCATGATATTTAATTCGATACTGCATTATAATATTATAAGAAAATGAGGCATACAATTATGACGTTCAGTTGAGGATAGACTTAAGTATTTTTTTGAATAAGGGGGAGGGAACTGGGATATGGGATACATTGAGAACTGATTACTACTTCACTGATTAACAAAACCTTTCCAATATGAAGTATACCAGGAAGGGCGTCTGCAAGGGGCGGGGTCCTGTAGCACAAAATAAGTTTTGTTTTATACTAGAAAAAAGAAAAAAAAAAGGGGTTGGTAGATTTTTTTTCTCGACAAAATAGGATTTAAAGGGATTGATTTTTCCAAAAAAAGGTCATTCGACCAAATTACGCAGCTGAGTAAAAACTTTTATTTTTGTAATACCAAGCCCCCCTAAAAAAAAAAAACATAAAATAATAATAATATATACATTTAATTATTATCCTATTTTAGGACAATACCATGGGGGGAGGGGATCTAAAAATTAAGGACATCCAATCGGAGGGGGGAGGAAGATATCACATTTTGGACAAACACAGAAGGGGTCTAAAATTGTACTTTAAAAAAATAAAATTTATAAAAAAACACACACAAAAATACTCAATGTATTTTGTTGTCAGCTGTTGATTTCCTAATCTCACTTCATGCCTATTTCATAATTTATTACTTTTGATAAATAAACGGAGTAATAAGTTATAATACACTGACGTTCCGTTTCCAATTGGAGAGGAATACAGATTCTTATTGATTTTTCTTCGTTTCAATAATATATATTGGCTATTTATTATATTATATAAAGAATTTTGGCTATGATATATAAATACAAGTATATAGCTATGTATTCAATAAAATATTACTAAATAATATTAGAATAGAGCATCAAATAAAATATTATGTAGGATTTTAATATTATGAAATATATATATTTATATATATATGTAATATCATGTTCGCCCACCAGCTAAAACCCACATTTATTATTGTTATTTAAGCCATATAACACGCAAATGACCATTAATATTTTCAATCACAGTTGGTTTGGCCTTTAAAGCATTTTTTTATATTTTAGAAATCACGTTTTTGAGTGTAATTTCTATTTTGACCATGTTTTGATGTGTATATAGATGAAGATTTAAGGGAATGACAATTCATAAAAAAATCAGCATTCAAAAGATAAATGATTTATTAAGTTAGCTTCATATTATACCTAAAACAAAATAAATAACTTCATTATACAACTTAAAAGATTCGCTGTAAAAAAAAAAGATTTTCATTTAGTTTTCCAGCTTAATTTTTAATAAATAAGCAATTAAAAAAATTTCAAAATTAAATATAATTAAAGTCAATAATTATATGACTTATTGTAATAAGTAATCAATGTGTTCAAGGCAGGAAGATGAATCCCAATTTAAATATGCTTCATATCGAATATATTTGATTAATATTAAATGATTAGATGTAAGTAATTTCATCGACTTATTTAAATTTAATTTATGAACTTTTCCTGCCTCTAAAATATTAATTACTTCTTACAATTAGTCAAATAATTGGCTTAATTATAAAAAATAATTTTGGATTTTAAAGATATTAGCCTCAATTTTGTTGCATGGTGTTATCATTGTACATGATAGATTATTCATATTGGAAAAGACTACTGGATTGACGAACAAATATAGTATGAAACAAGAGCTTGACTCCATAGTGTATCAACTTTTGGAGAAGCGGTAGAGGAGTACCGATATGTCTCCGCAACCAAACACCTATTTCAGTGATGTTGTCAAGACTGGTTACATCCAAAGGGAAGGTCATGAATTCTGCGTGGTTCCCATTAGAATACAGGCTGAAGACTGATGAGTACGTCAAAATTCTGGACACCAAAGTTACCCTATGGATCAAATCCATCGTTTGCAATTCTCCTTGGGGTTTCTAACATGGTGGAGCAACTGTCCACACCGCAAAGAATACTCAGGAGTTGCTCCAGGCCAACATTTACTTCTGGGCAAAGGACTTTTGTCCAAACCTCAACTTCCCAGACTATTCCATCAAGGATCACGTAGAGTCAAAGGCCTGCAGGAGATGCCACAACAGTACCTGCGCCTTAAGACCTCCGTCTACAGTGCCTCCATGAGTGCAGAATACCTCCAGAGGGTCTGCAGCAGCTCCCGCCACCGCCTGAAGCTCACCATTAATTCTGAGGGTGGATACATTGACTAAACCATGTTATTTGGGTTTCAATGAATGGTTAATAAACTTGTTTCCTAATTCACCCAGGATCTTACCTTGGGCTTCAATTCTTTTTATGCTAAAATGGGTTAATAATCACGGTTGGCCAGGTATTTCATAATACTTATTCCCTTTGCTTATTGAGTTCAAGAGAGTAGTTTCTCCAAGCGCGTTGTCCACTGACATTAGTCGCTTCATATCTAGACATACTTCAAAATTGGTTAACGCTTTATAATGGTTCTGGTTATGTTTTTTTTTTACATACCAGCAGATTTTACAACTACATACGTACAATACATACGTTTAAGTCCTTTTTGAACTACGAGTAGAATTGAATATCAACATCGGAGTAGCACACTAGATAATGAGTGGGACTTATGTTTATTTCCTTGCTCCGAATGACAATTGCAGCTGATCTAATAAAACTTGATGACAGATAAGCTCCTCTCCTCTCAAACATTCTATTAATGGTCAGTGTGATCACGTTCCTTTTCGTTTTCTTTTTTTTAACAGATCATATATTTTACAATTATATTTATTAGCCATTTTCTGAATAAACTTGATTTGTATGGGACAATCATGTAGGGCAAGGAATAATGAAGTATTTTCTACAATGATACTAAATTTTCTATAATAGTCAAGTTAGATAAAAAAGCCAACCATTGCATACTTACATAATTGTTTTTTATATATCACAATGTCACTAAATGACCTTTGTTTGTTTTTTATAGGAACATACCGAGCTGGAAGCAACGGTTAGGAGGAAAGAGTTTACCTATGGAAAAGTTTGCTCTAAGTAAGGCTGAGCGATTTTTAAAGCAAGGAAACAGATTGACACTTCCTGTACTAGAGCTCATTTATGTATGGAACGGCTTTAGAATCATTGGTCCTCGTCGAAATCTTCTTGAGCCCATTTACGTCATGGTGGAAAAGGAGTTGAAGGAAGTTGAGACCAGAAAAGGTAAGAGGAAACACACAACAACTACGACTGAGTTTTCATAGTTTTAAAATTAAACTGAAAGTAGGAGTTCATCGATATCATAGAGAAAGAAGGTTCTATGGGATTTTTCTCTGAAAAGTTTTGCCGCCTATATTTTTACTGTGCGACATTTTCACCCCCTTTTTGTGTTTTTATATTATCGATATTGTCGTAACAAAACGTGGACTCGAGAGGTTGCTTTAGAAATACTTCAACAATTTTTTATTTTAGGAATTAAAAAAATAATTTTAAATAATGCCTTTGCAAACTTGATTACTCAATATGTCCACCTTCAGCATCAATCATAGGCTTAACATGTCACTGGAAGGTCTTGCAGGAGAGGAGTATAAACTCCGCGAACATGTTGTCCCACGCAGCCACTGTGGCGGTCTTCAGTGAATCAACATGTATGGTCTGAAGTATTGTTGGTTTCCCTCACCAAAGAGCCCCATACAACAAAGTCAAGCGTGTTTAAATCTGGCAGGGAAGGGTCCACATTTCTTTGGACCAGAATCTAGCTATGCTATCAGTGCAGAACATTCGACACTTGTAGGACGTGTGAGAAAACGGAGCTCAGTCCTGACTCCACGCTTAGCTACCCTCCGGGTAGTTGGCCTACAGCAATGACAAGATGATGTATCGGGGCACTTTGTAATAGGACTCTGGGTAGATTTTCTCCAAGGCTTTGAAGAATAACAGAGGCATCTTTTTGCCATTATGTTGACATGTTCTACATTGAAAACCAGGTTCCTGGAGCACTTCACAATTACCATAATCCTTCGCACCTCAACTCAAGATCCGAGATGCCCTGCTTATTGGTTTTTTGTGTACACATGATGACGAGATGGTGAACCAGAGTATCAATAAATAATTACTAAGCTTTCCTACATTAATGAGAAAATTAATATTATTTAACAGTCCACGTTTTTTTGCCCAACTTTGTAGCTCTAAACCTACCACTAGCAGTATCGATAGGAATCTGATTTTGAATGAAAGAAAAACAACGACCCTTTTAAAGAAGCCATAACAATATTGAAGCTTTATAAGGTTTATATTATAAATTAATTGTATTTTTGTAGATATCAAGAAGTATAAAAATATCAAAGATTGAAACCAAAAGTAAAGAAAATTGATTATACCTAATCAATTTTCCTTTTTGTAAGTGAATTGATGCTTCGTCGATAAAGAACACATAATAATATTGACTTGATAAGGAAAATGCATTATCAAAATACGTATTGACATTTCTTGTGTTGCGCCAACATAATGCAATATATCAATTAGTGCCATCTCACTCTCTCTATTACTCATGTAAAACAGGATTACCAATGACTAGGGATATATCGATCCCAAACAAATTTACATTCCGTTTAGTTTGGGTCAATATTTGATAAATGATGTTATTATTGATATAAACTATTGATGTTATCATAAATCTATGTTGACTGTCATTGAGGCAGTGGTGCCATGACCATAGGGGCCATTTACTCTCATCAAAATATTGTAAAAAAAAAAAAATTGCCATATTTTACAGATTTTCAAATCAAAAACCGATCATGAACGACCTTTTTTTTCGGACGATTTAGTTAATTTCTTGTTAGGATGAATAAAATGGGGGAAAGGGGGGGGGGTAAGTCCTGCTTTACCCGATTTTTCGATATTTAGTCATTTCACTCAAATCTAAGGTAGTGGTTCCCAAACTTTTTTCAGTTCGAACCTTAAAAAATAAAGATTTTAATGACACATATATTGAAAAATATATGAAATACAATCCCGATATAATCCAGGTCCGTCCGCAGGTGCGGGCTTGAGAAACTGTAGCCCCACCCCGAATGAAGCAATTTTTGCTTATTACAAGATTTTTTTTTCGTTATTCGGGCAAATTATACGCAGAGAAAACAATTTAAAATTAGAATTTCTTTGAATATTTATGGATTTTTGAATTTTTTTACAAAAATTTTAATATTTAAAATTTAATTTAAAAAACTTTAAATTTTTGTGAATAGTTATGGATTTTTGAATTTTTTGAAAATTTTAACTTTTGGTTGTTTTTTTTTCAAAATATTTCCAAAAACCAAGCACCCCCAAAACCTAATTCTGCGGTACTCTTCTGTAATGAAATATATTTTAAATATAAAAAGAGCAATATAGCATAATGGCTGAAAGTCCCGGACTTCACACTTAGATGTTGTTATTTTTTTATTTCTTTTATTCACATCATTTTCTGTTAGTACTAACCTTAAAAATACAGGTCTTAAAATTCCATGACATTCTGGTGTTTAGCTTGTGAGTTATTTTGCGAAGTGTGAGGCTACTTTTGTTATTTCCAAAGCAATAGATCAAAAACAATGTCGTGTTTTAATTCTTCTTGATGGGAAAAAATACCGTTCTAGGAGAGCAATTCCTTTTTTAATTTAAAGCAACTCGAAGGTCATTCTCCATATTTACCCGCGATCTGTATCTATTCTTATTATAAGCTAAGGTCTTCTCACATAAATATGTTGAGCCAAATTTTATAAGTAAATCCAGAATTCGTCTAGTGTTTTAGAATCAAAATATATATTTAGTGTTTGTCACATAAAAGTTGGATAAGTGCATCTTTCATATCAGACGATAGATGATTAGATATGGCGGTAGAAGAAGCGTATCCAGTTATGTTTTTTTAGAGCACATCTTCTATGAAATACTTTTTCAAATGATCTAGAAGAGACTAATAAAAAAATCATCATTCATTATTATATAAGTTTCTTCTTTTTTGAAATCATCTCGCGATCCCTCCTATATGTCCTGCAATCTTCACAGGGGTCGCAACCCCCACTTTGAGAACCACTATTCTAAGGTATAAGTGTTTGAAGGAAAAAATAAAGCAAAAAAAACAACAAAAATAAAACAGATATTCGCCTTTTTGCACAAAAGAAAAAGAAAAGACAATCTTCTTTTTTTTCTCCGGAGGCCTTACGTTTTAAGACATACTGTGTGCAATGTGCATGCATATATACATTTATTTGTATATTTCTTCATCATAATATGTTTATACCGGGTGTATCGGAAAAATACATTGACTTTGACAAGTTTTATCTTACTTTATTAGCAACTAACCAGTCATTGCCCAGATTAATTAGGTGTGGGTTAAAAGACAAATTTTTCTTTAATAATATAGAACAGGGGTAGGCAACCTTGTAGACATGGAGTGCCAACTTCAATATTTTCAATCAATGAGATTGCCACTATCAACAATGATGGTAAAAATACAAAAAAAAACTACTGGAATATGTTCTAATTTGCACGTGTCAGCAGTGGCATGCGTGTCATAGGTTGCCGACACCTGATACTGGGCAAGATATCCTCATTGTTACTCTCAATTTTTTATGTGTACATTCAAGTGACGTGTTCTCTCCTCAAGAATGAAAGAATAATAACGGAATGCAACATCATTTTTTGCCCGCAGGCTGAAACCCACATTTATTATTGCTATTTAAGCCGTAGAAGACGATTATGACCATTAAAACATTCAATTTCTGAAGGTTTTGTCTTTGAAGCCTTTTTTTTAAAGATCAAGTTTTTAGTGTACAACTAAGATTCAGTGCCGTATTTCGACATGACAAAAACGATATATATGAAAATCAATGTAAATAACTAATTGATAAAAACATTTCAGTATTTAAAAAATAAACTATCTGTTACGTTATCTTAATTTTATTTAATACAAAATCTATATAGCCACCAAAAAATCGAAAAAACCTTACTTAGATGCTAATATATTTTTAATTTTTTCTTCAAATGCTTTATATTATAGCTGAACTTATGGAATACACCAAACATATTTCAATTTAAAAAAATTGAATTTTTAAATAGGAAGATTTTGATTGATTTATGGTCAATTAAGTTTATATTACTTATTAAGAAATTTAAATATAATAAGTTTGTCAGGTTGAATGAATATGCATTACAATAATATTTCGACGAAAAAAGTAATTAGATAAGAGTCTACATAATTACATAATTTATATGTAAGTATCTATTAACTTGTTTTAATTCCCTTGCATATAAACCCTTTGTACATGTTCGATTCTATATGATCACGCTTGCAAAATTTCATTAATATGACAACATTGTTATTTCTTCGATCAAAATATGCTTATAATATAAATCAAGGTGCACTATATAGTATACACTCTGTAACTCATTTTCATGTATGCATATAGACAGGAAGACAAAGTTTGTTTTATTAATTTAGATATTTAAAATACAGTGTCCAAGGAACATAACTTCCTTCTTCGAAAAGGCAATAAATCAAATGTTTGTAGCAAATTGTTTGCACCCTCTACAAAAATATATATTTTGCATTCTGGTTTCCCCTTCTAAGTTTGTACAAATAAACATATCTGATTGCTCCTCTTCTGTAATGTTTTGTAAATAAGGATTTTGTTATAAGATTGTGTATCCATGTTTGTGATTTATGATTCTACTTCAAAGAGGCATGATTTATTGCATAAAAACCTTGTCTTCAAAAGATGAGGAATTATGTACACAGTCTACATATTTTCATCTACATATCTATATCATTATATGTTCATAATGATATCTCCCATTTTCTCTCATACTTAGTGCGTGTCAGCATAATATCCATTTACGTTCTTATACAATACTAGTGGTAGTCTGGTGGAACAGACAAACTTTGCTTTAATAGTATAAGTAGAAGGAATTGATCTTTAGAAGAATGAATTTTGTTTTCATAAAATACTGTCATTAGTGTTGCCAGGATAGCTGATATATGGGCAGATTTGGCTTCTTTAGCTGGAAAAAATATCATTTCACTCATAGCTGGAAAGCTTAGCGGACTTTTGCAATAGTTTTGTTGTTTTTTAGTGATGTCAAAAATATGGTAATCAACATTTAGAGCACTGATTAGTAGAAAAGAAGCAGAAATATTGACAGCAAAAGATTTAGTGATGCATTTTTTAGATGTTCCATTTTTATTTTATTTTGAGAAAGTAATTTAAAGAGCCATTTTTCTTTTCCTTTGCTGTTGTCATTATTATTTAACCCCTGAGTAGTTAACTTCCTTTCATACTGCACACAATTATTTTCATAAGCTGATTAAATATTCATGTGTGTTCAAAAAATAACTTTGTAACCTTAAGATTGGTTGCAGAGTGAATATTGCAAGTCCTTGTTGGACTCACAGTAGAATTGAGGATCGACATCAGAGTAATTCTTGCTAATTTCCATCTTCCCCCAACCTTCTCCTCGGGACAACTGATTGGATATGATCCGATGAAACTCCCTCCTGAACATTCTTCAAAGTCTAAAGTTTACCATATTGAATACCAAAATTACACAGGATTTTCATCTTCTGGATCATTTGAAAAAGTATTTCTCAGAAGATATTTCTCCACTAAAACATAATTGGATACGCCTCTTTTAACGGCACTGCTAATCATCTTGTGTCTGAGAGGGAAGATACGCTTATGGAACTTTCATGGGATCAAACACTGAAACAGGTTTTGCATCTAAAAAACTTGACGAATTCTGGATTGAATGAGTAAACAATGCTGCTTAAAGCATCTTTAGATTTACTAATACCATTTGGCTCAATTTATTTATGTGAGAAGACTTTTTCTGTATTAACTTATATCAAAAATAAATACAGATCGTGGCTTAAGATGGAGGATGATATTCGAGTTGCTGTGTCCAAAATTAAACCTAGAATGGACCTGCTTAGCTCAATACACAATGTACACCCGTCACATTAAGACCTTGATTCGTTTATAAACATGTTGGTACATCCACACCCTGTAATTTTGTTTGTTCGTGAGTCTCAACTTTGACTTTATGTACCGAAAAACAGAGAGTTAATAGTATAGAAATGATTCCAAGTAGTACATAAATCGGCTGATATGTCCTTTAAGTCATCTATTTACATAAAATGCACTCCAAATTTTATATGTATCTCTCAATGAGAGGTGTAAGGGTCGCACATTGTCTAGCTACATATTTTAAGGGTCGAACTACAAAAAGTTTGGGAACCACTGCTCTATGCTACATAAGTACAATTTGAGAGAGAAACAGGCTTAATCCTTTGTTGTTGAAGGATAAAACAAGTAGATTAGTAAATCTATTATCATATTAGTGCATTCCTTTTTATGCAAGGTAAGCTACAACATTTATTCAAGTACTGACGTAATATATTTGCAACTCTATTGCGTATTGCATAATTACACATAAATATGATGTAAGTGTTTGGAATGTAAATCTAAAATATTCATAGCATTTTAAATAAAAAATAAATTACGCACCCATGTTCAACTACAGGTAGTGTTGGTTTGCTGTTGGAGTAATTGCTTCTTCCATCATAGTTGCACGGAGGGTATGTTATCAACTTTGCTAATTTGTAAGCAGAATTACGGAAAAAGTTACGGACACATTTTGATAAAAGTTTGTAAGAAGATTAACTATGTTAATTGTAAGGTCCTATTAAATTTTGAAAGGTCATGAACAAAGTTTAAGGTCAATGATTTGTATTTTCGTAGCATAGTTAAAGAAAAAGTTAAAAACGGAATTGGGGGGAGACTTTGTCGGAAGGTTAACTATGTTAACGGTGAGAGGCCATTAAATTTTAAGAGTTCATGAACAAAGGTCAAGCTAACTGATTTGTCTGTTTGTTAGCAGGATTACGGAAAAGTCTCATGGATGGACAAACAGACATACCATCAGATTTGCTAAAAGCAGTGATTTCCACTTCGTTATGAGCCATTATGTTTCAGAAGAAGAGGCTCTTGGATGTGGTGAGACGAATCAAAGAAAGAATTCGGGGAGGGTGTTTTTAGGTCGGGTCGTAGGAAATCACGAGGAAATGAGGGACGTAAATGAAGAAACTGTAAACATCAGGACAGTCGTTAATCACTGATCTTGCTTAATTTGATGTTTATAGGCTTGTTCGTCCATCCATGATTCTTTTCCAATATGAATACTCCATCATGTCTACATTCGAATAATAATTGATAACGGATAATTAAGTAATTAGATCTTTTTCGAATCGAATTTCTGTCGTGGTAGTTTATTTTTCTTTTATGTTATATTTATTAACATTCATTATTTTGTCTCTGGTTCGAACTTATTATTCAATACATAAATGAGATTATATTGTTTACATTAAATAAAAGAAGGCAATTCTTCTGCCTGGCGAGCTTTGTTCAAGACGAATTTTCCCAAGGCAAGCTTTCCTAGATCCATAAAACATCTTCTACTGGTATGACAAAATAAAAGAAACTGAAAATGAACGTGCTATTCCTGACCATTTGAAGAATTTTTGGGAGGAAAGGATTTTCCTATGATCACAACAGAACATAAATTCATTCGAGCATTCGTTATTAACATGATCACCAACAATTATATTTCTTCTTTTTTATCAAATTTCAATGAGATGAATCCATTCTCCAACATTGTGAGTTTTTATAATTCTAGTTCGAGTTTAGTTTAGTTTTTCAAAATATATTTTTTGTAGTAATTCGAGTTATTTTCAGAAAGTTGAACAAGGGCGTTACTAGGTTTCATAATTGGGGGAGAAGGGCTTATCCCCAACAATTATCAACACCATTATATAACTACCAGTTGTCTATTGAAATCTGAACATTTACTAATTAATGAAGGTTGAGTTATTGAAATTAATTTATATTTCGATATACTAAAGCATAACCAATTAGTCACAAAACAAAACAAACCCGAGATTTCTAGCCTACGTACAAATCCAGAAAAGGACACTTGAACGTGATTGACGAATTTCAATTCGCGCACTCCAAACAGTTAGGCGTCTCCAAGAACACCGTCTACACCGCCAGAAAAGTCGTTAATGTTGGAGAGGAATAAGGTTTCTGTCAAAAAGGCCAAACTGGACCTTTCAGAGTTAAAAAACCAGCCCAGGCCAATCTTCTAAAGTCCATGAGGGACCATGCAAAAGATCTTGGGGTTCAACCTAGACTGTCCGGAGAGTTATAAAAAAGTGGATGGAAAGAGCTTCGTATGGGTGGATTACATATGTATTAGCAGAGAGTGCCTGCGTTGCAGGGCTGAATAGTGAGGAATAACTGCAAAGAATTATTCCGAAGAAGTGAATGAGAGAGAGAGGGGTGTAGAAAGAGACAGAGGAATAAGAGAAGAGGAGTGAGACAGAGAAAAGGATAAAGATATAGAAAGAGAGAAGGGAACAGATTTTTTAATTTAGATATAAAAAAGCCTCTTAAAGATCTCGGAGGTCCAAAAAATAATCATCAGAACATGCTTGTCTATTTTTTACGTCTACTCGCTAAATTTCAGACTGATTGATTCATCCATTTTGGATTCCATGTGGATAATACAAAAAACAGACTCTTAAATACATGTAAGATAACTTTTAGCCTAGTTGCAGTGAATTACGTAGGATTTTTATTTTGTGTTAATATGAACATATTGTTAAATAAAATAATTACTTTCACGATGATTCAATTCTTTTTAATAAGTTGTAAGTTAGAGAGAAGAAGTCATTTTTCATATTTTCATAGAAAAGAAGGTTTTTTTAATATTTATAATAAATGAGTTATAGTCCATATATACCTAGTATATATACCTAGTATAAGAATGAAGGTCATTCAATTTACACAGATGTAGTTAATTACATCCTTGAGGCCCTCTTTGGATAACATGGGATAACCTTTTTATTAGTGCATAATGTGTTACTTATTCCTTGATATAATTATTATAATCAATAAATTAATTATTTAGTCTGTGTAGGGACTAAAATTATGAGCTGGAATACTTTCTGGAGAATTGTTTATTTATTGAAATTCCTATGAACCATTTTAATAAAAAATAATTTAAAGGGTGGACCCTAAATACTTTAATATAAATAATCGCATCTACTGGGTTGATCTTATCTACTGGCACAAACTTTAATATTTTCAAGAGTAAAATTTAAACGACAGGTTTTGTGAAGACATTTATTTAATAAAATCATCTGAAAATAGTGCTCCGTACAACTTTTATTCATTATGTGAACCCTCCGCTTTAATAATTGTATCAATACGAGGCCTACATCCTTTACGACCTTGACTATGTAGACAGACTCGAGCTTGGTTCAGTCCTCGATAGAAGCCTCTTGAGACTTGACACTCTTGTGAAAAGTAGCGCACACCCTCTCCTCCAGATGCGCCTTGATATAATAGTCCAAGGAGTTCGTGTCGGGAGAGCTTTTGCAGCCACATGTGGAGGTCCTAAATGTTCGGAAAGTTGTCTCAGGAAGGTCTGGGACTTAGCAGCCCGATGACACGGAGCTCCATCTTGAGTGAAAACAAAGTTGTCCCAGAACTTTTTCTTTGACTCAAGGTAGCACTATCTTAAGCAGATATTCCATGCCAGCATCTCCATTGAGCCACTCCTTCCTTTCCTCAAAAATGGTAAGGCAGACTACACAAAGTCAAAGGCTCCAGATCTTTTTTGTTCATGTCTTACTGAAGTTGATACATTATCTGGATATTAGGTTATGAATTAGCGGCTGTTCAACGGTGAAAATTTTTTCATCAGAAAAGAGCAAAACTTTGCCCAAATTTTTTTTGGCCTTGAGAAGATTTAGAATCTTCTTTGCTCTTTCCGTCTGTATCAGCTTGCTCTATTCAGAGATAAGATGTCGTGTTGTCATCCTTCAAGATTTTGAATCAATGTCATTCCAGATTAACAATAATAAAATGTGTACCACTAGATAAAATCAATCCTGTATTTTATTTTATTTCCATAATTAGTAACATGAAGACTGCTCACTATCTTATAAATAAATGACCAACAAATGAGTAAATTGGTCCCCTTTTGTCGAAGATACAGTCGTGAGTCTGTTAGACAAGGGATCACAGTAGGAACGGCACATATCCATGGGAATGTTGCCCCATCCCCTAATTATGGAAACTTTCAGTGTCTACAAATAAAGATTTGTGATTACAAATTCTTACAGACCCCGTCATCCAAAATGAACCAGATTCTAAAATCCATTACATTCAAATTTGGAGTGGATGGAGGCTAAAAGTAATTGCTCCACAAGCTAAAAACATGAGTCTCATACCCCTTTTGCATCATATTAGATGTTTGAGAGTGTGAAGCATCCTGTTGAAAGGTATAAATCTCTTAACTTAATGGGGAATTGGCACATGACTGGAGACTTTTCTCCAAGATGGCACCCACGTACTCAATATTCTTAATTTTGTCCCCCTAGGACACAAATATAAGGTCCATCGTGCAAGAATAGCTGATGGCCAATTATACCATGATTGGCTCTTTTTTTCGTTCAATAGATCGGATCAGGGTGAATCAGACTTTTTATTCACCAAAATCCTATCATTTTGGTAGGTAGAATAGAGCTTCAATAAAAAACAGCTAAAACATCACAAAAACAATATTAGGAGACATGTCAGACTTCAAGGAACGGAGAAATTTCTTCCTAGGTTAGATAAATTAATATACTTAATCAATACAACTCCATCTAACCAATTAATGGAGCATTAAAACAAATATCTTGTATCTCTTTACTTTATTTTCTCTTGTATTTGAATAATGACCCATAATTGTTTTAAGAAAAATGTTATGAAAAAATACTATAAAAAAATAGTATTTATAACTAGTTTAAATACTGGGGTGTTTAAACATAGTGCTGTGTTGGTCCTTATTTAGGACCGAAAACTGCAGACCTGTTCAGCTTAGTCTCAGTCCGGTCCAGCTCAGATCTGCATAGCAGTCCTGAAACATATAAAGTTTGGTCCTCGATGACGTCACTTAACATTATTTCTTCTTTATTTAAATTAGTTCTTGTATTGAGTCCTGCGGACGCCCCTGAATACGGTCATATGTACTAATAGGACTAGTCCTAAGACTATACTCAACTAGAATGCATAAATAAGAACGAACACAGCACTATTTAAACACAAGGTTCGCAAGATTATGTAGTACAATTGCAATATAGGATGAGTGAAAAGTTCTGTTTAATCAATTTTTAACCACACTCCGTATCTAGGAGGGACATTGACAGAAATGACTCACATGTCCATCCTCAATTCTAATCGGAGTCCAACAATTACTTACACTTTTAACTTCCCAGTAAATTCTGGGTACTATTTGCCATTATTTATAAATCTCACGCACTTTATACTTAGATGTTTGCTCCTCAAGAATGACAGCGTAATGATAACATTACACTCACGAATGTTAGTCAGGTTTTGAATATAATTGAATCTATTTAGGAAAGGATGTTTACTACTCAGGAATTCAATAATAATTACAACAGCTAAGGAAAAGAAAATTCATTCTTGAAATAACCAATTCCAAAAAAACGGGCCTTCTAAAAAAATTTTAGGATTTCCATCATTAATAATGATTCCTCTTTTGCAGGGAAATATCCTATGGCTTATCGTTTCTGAGTTCATAATACATAGAATCACCTGCTTTAAATCATACAAGAGTCAACATATAAAAGTTTGGGGAAAGCTAAACTACATCTTTGTTTAGTTCAAAAAGCGAGCAGTGATTAAGTATAACTACGAGTAGTGTTGTGCGGTTCCTTATTTATTTGGTCCATTCCAGTCTCTAAAATTATTTTTTCGAGACCAATTTGGAGATTGATGTTCCGGTTCAGATTATGATCTCAGACTGTAAATCAAGTTTTAAGCTTTTTCAAATCGTGGACCGACTTTGTTTTGCACTCAATATACAGGTCGATGTTTGAAAGACTCAATTAATGTTGTCTTGGTCCTTATTTATTCAGTCCAGTCCAGTTTTAGGACCAGTTCTATCGGTCCCTGATTGGGACCAGTACTTGAAAATTTTCCTAAAAATGTGGATGGTTTATTAAGCCAATAAATATATAAGAAATTTTTTTGAGAGTTAGAAATATCTTGCAAAATATATTCAGGTTTTCATTATAACGGAATATATAATGAACAATTATATTTTTCCTTGATTATATAATTTATTTGATTGTATAACATAATAATTGCAAAAAGAATAAATACCCAGAATGACGTCACAAAAGATCGATTTGACCTCCTTTATGGCATGACAAGTGGTACTGGACTGGACTGCAGTCCTTAATAAAGGGCGATACAATACCAACTACAAGCGTGTTTGCTTATGAACTATGGAGAGTAACGCTCATGATTTGTTGATAAGCTATATTTTGTGATGTCCAAATTATGTAAATAGGATTTATTATCCTTTTTGGCTTGTATTTTCGACTTATATTTGCACTTTAAGGGAGGAAATGTGTATTAGGGCAATCCTTCCATAGTAACAACCCTGATTACTTACTCTCTAAGTGTGTCCCTCCAAAGAAAAAAGAGAGGCCCGTCTCATAGGGTTCCTACCACATTTTTCCCCCAAAACCTATTTAGGTTTTTACAATCCCATTGCCTCTCTTGCCCAAGACCTCCCCTGAATAAAGTCAAGGCTCTGAAGGAGAGCATCACTCAGCTCGGGGAAAGATTGCCTCTTGTCCATCATTAAGAAGGTCCGTGAGAGCCTGACCATCCTCAACTTTGCCCACAAGTTGAAGGAGATTCTCATGGAAAACCTAGCATTCAAGAATATGAGTAATATTGGTTTTGTGCTCTCAGGGAAGAATTTATCTGGCTTGAAGGAGAATTCCAACATCATAGGAGTTTCAAATATGTCATAATGTCATTCGTGTACTGTAAAAGAGCCTTTAGTACTTTGAAGGACCAACTCACCATTAAGAGTAATAGGCTAATGGGGGACCGCCTGAGAAAGATTCAATGGAATAAGGAATACAAAATTATAATTGTAATAGAAATATTTAAAATCAAAATAAACCCCTTTTTTACTGGATTTAATTGCATTTTTGGTCTTTTTCTGTTTGTTTTATTATTATTTGCATATTTAGCTCCATTTTTATGGATTAATTGGGCATCACTAGTTATGTATATTAGTCCCCTTTGGCCTCAGTGTAGATTTGAGGATAAAAACAGAGTAATTCATGCATATTTAATTGCTTGAGTTGTGTTTATTTCCTTCTTATCAGAGGAGACAACTTCTTTCAGCTAATGTTATAACAGAAAAGCTGCTTTCCTATTCAACATTCTTCAAATTCTCAGAGTTTCCATGTTAAAGCTTACGATAATATTTTCTAATATGTGGGTTGTTAACATAAAAACCATCTTGAACAAAAAAATGAGAAATATAAATATATTTTTTACGTCATATACACACAGATTTAATAGACATATTTGAGACAATTATAGACAAATTTTTTTGGTTTAAGTTAAGGCTATAGTTTAATTTAGAACCTTTATTGGATTTAAGAGATTTATATTGGCTCTGATATGGTCTTTCAAATAAAATCTATTAATTTATCATTCTTTTATTGTGTATTTGGGTCACTTTAAATCGTGCAATTGGCTAAAAACACAAAGGGCATGAATAATCCTTGTTGATAGAAATATAGGATAAAGAATACAAATGTAATCCCTACTTAATTTTGAGAAAAAATCATCTAGCTTCCTTTTGTGTTAACGAGCCATATATAATACTATGTTTATCTCTGACTATCATTTGTGAATGCATCAATCCGTCTAGACTCTTTCAATTTGTACATATAATTGAGTAATATTGTCATCAGTTGTTTGATTATTCAAACTAAATTAGAGCAAGCCTTTTTCTCTTTCTCTCTAAGTACAGACAAATTCCCTGTTAGTATTAATGGACCTACATGCATTAATAATTATGCAGGTATTCGCATGAAAATAACGTTCAGATTTAAATAATATAGTACGGAACAATTATCGTTATAAGACACGCAACCTTTTCTTTTAATGGTTAAATACATGGCAAAATGATATCCCTTATGTATAGCTCGGCGTCACCTAGCTAACACAAAAATACTAGATGTATTTTGTTGTTAGCTGTCAATTTCTTCGTCTCATTTGATATGTCATGGCTATTTGGGTGTCAGAAAAAATATGACAAGGGATAAAAAAGGAAAATTGACTAATTAGAAAAATGGCAAGATTCCTTAAAACTGATGTAATACACACCACCAATAGAATATATGTTAATTAAAAGGAAAATAAACAAACGCGACAGCGGTTCGAATGGAAGAAGTGTTCATACTAAATTCTCCGTTATCAATAATAATATCATTGTACATGATGGATTATTCATACTTGAAAAGACTCATGGATTGGCGAACAAGTAAAATCAGAATATATTTAGAAATATAAGGTATCTGAAAGTTTTGAGGGTTTAAAGCCTTCCCATGGAGCTGGCCCGAACCGTACGTACAACAATCAACCAAATTACATAATGTAGGATAATTTTTTTAAGCCGTTTTTGTCGTCATTAAATAAATATATTAATTTATGGAATTAAACATTGACAAAGGAATTTACATAAATAATTTTTTACAAGTTAATGAAGTTGGAGCCGGATTTTTATTTTAAATTGAAATAAATGAATATATAGAGTTGTTATATTCATATTCTTTTATAAATATCACTGAAGACCATCTAAACCATTTTTATGGTTCGTATAAATTGGCTTTATATACATTTGAAGTATGAATATACTTGGAGTCCTTTCAGTGACTAAGTGACGCCCGTTTTCTACTCTTTGGACAAGAAAGAAGGTTTATGAAGAGACGAAGACCATTGTTCTATTGCAATTTTAGATTGATCCAACTGTACTGAGCGTTATAGGTTTCCTCACGCTCTTTAACTAATAACCTTTGACTTGCTCCCCAAATCTTCTGTGCTTTGTCTCTCCACCGCCAAGAGCCTCTTCTTCTGACACATTCTGGATCATAACGAAGTGGAAATTGCTGCTCTCTTCCCAAGTATTCTTAAAATTGTTAGGATTACAGGGCAATCATAGGATTATATATATTTTTTGGTTTTTGAATTACATTTTTTGGAAAAAAAAAAATCAAAAATGAAATTTTTAATATTAAATTATTTGGAAAAAATTTCAAAAATCCACAGCTCTACACAAAAAATTATAAATATTAAATTTTTCAAAAATCTACAGCTGTTCACAAAAAATTAAATTTTTTAGAATTTTTTCCCAAAAATCCACAGCTGTTCCCACAAAATTTAATATTTCTAATATTAAATTTTTGGAAAAAAAATCTATAGTTATTGAATGAAAATTAAATTTGTTTTGAAAAATCGACATATGTTAACAAAAAATTCCAAAAATCCACACCTATTCACAAAAAAATTAATTTTTTTGCTCTGCTGCGTTATTTGATAGAACGAAAAAAATTTAATCCCACATTTTCGCGTAAATTTTTAAAATCCAAACCAAATAAATTTGTTATAAAAAGCAAAAATTCCTTCATTTAGGGGGAGAGGCGCTCCAACCCATCCCCTGCGGACGCCCCTGGAATACCATGTTCATTCTCGTTTTATTTTTAAGTACCGGCAGGACATATTTTATGCCTTACTGATAATTATGGGGAGAGGGGGGGGACTTTAGCGGACAAATCTGCAATATTTTATTTTCTTGGAACGAAAAAGTAATTTATATACTGTTGTATGTAGTAATCATATAAGACCCCCCCTCCCCCCTTTCGTTATTATTTTATACAAATATAATAATGTAAGTTTATATATATTCTTAATTTGAAATGATCGATGATAAATGCAGTTATAATGATACTAAATATTTTTTTCATCTTCATCATTGGATAATAATAAAAATGGAATGAGGAGCATGTAGTTCTTATATTATGTACGCAGTGTTGCAGTGTGTGCCATATGTCTTACAGTGAACGACTGTGTAGATGCATGAGGCTTTTTTAATTTTAATATTGCCATCTTTTTGATAAAAAAGTATCATTTGACTCATCTACTAAAACTATATAAACAGTTATTACTACCTCAAGATCTTTTTTTCAAAAATCCAAAAACATTAAAACAAATTAAATTTTTGTGAAGCAAATTGGAAAAATTGAATTTTTTGGAAAAAAAAATCAAATAATAAATTTTTACCGGAAAAAGTTTCAAAACTCCAGAGTTATTCACACAAAATTTCAAATATTAAATTTTTTGACAAAAATGTACAAATTTTCTAGTTTTTGAGAAAAAAAAATTAAATATTAGATTCTTTCATCCTGACCAAATAAAAATTCTAGTAAAAACCAAAAATTCCTAAATTTGGGGGGTATGAGGTGTACAGACCCACCAGCCCACCCCCTGCATCAAGAAAGGGTAGACTTTATAAGTTTGCCCCACGTTATACTTTTTATATAAAAATTGTAGACAACAAAAGCAGAAAGCTGGTATTCAACTATCGAAACCTTTTAATAATAAATAACTATATTATTGGAGATAGGGGAAAGGTACTCAGAGGTTGATTCGGGGACTGAGGATGAGGCCGGAGGAGATCACATCTCATAATGTAAAGTACTACGACTGTTTCTACAAATTGATCGCCTCTGGTCTCGTTCCTCATTCCATAGCTCGACACCAAGGGTCTCTTTTCCCTACCCCCTGTGTACTCCATAAGAGAGGAACTCATAACATCCTCTCCTTAATGAGACCTTTCATCTACTTTTAGGATCCTCCAAAGTGCTAAGTGTCCGAATATCTCGAAAAAGTCGAGGTCTTTCTACTCCTACTCCAATGACAATAATATATTATTCGCTTCGAAATATTACTTCCTTAGTATTTAAAGGTTGCGATAATTGAGTTTTGACTTTCCTCTCCCGCTGGTCCCAATTTTGAGATAGAAAGAGAAAGTATTACGTAAGGGCAAACTTATAGAGTGTACCCCTTAATAGACAATTACAAGATTTTTGTTAAAATTTATAGGATTATATTCCTTTGATATTAATCATAGAGAGCTGCCAACTCATCAAGAAAAATTATAAAATAAGAGCACTGACCAACAACGTCTGGAATGAACTTTAAAAGTACATTTGATCAAAGTTATTTACTTCAAACTTTGTTTTATAATAACTTTAGAGGAATTACTCGGGATTGCTCGGAGTTATTAGGCATCAACAAACAGACCATGCCTGTATATTCGTGGTTAAAGAATACAAATGAAGTAATATTGAGAGAAATCCTTCTAGCTAAGTTTTGTGTGGACGAACCACATATACAAATATAATTTTACTACCCTTGTTAGCTTTTTCCACACCTGCTCCCCCCTTCCCCCATATGTACATATTTAGTGGGTTTCCGTTTGCAAAAATAACCAAGTATGGAAGATCAATTTCCTCTCACCTTCCACCTATGTACATATAGAACACATGACTCTTTTACTCAAGCATAATGAAATTATGTAAGTAATAGTGTTGGGCATGATATTCAATATATCGAACTCACATATTTTGGTCATTTAAAAAAATTTATTCACGACTGGTCTCAAGGAAAACTTCGATCTGGATCAATCTCATTTAAAATCAGTTCTAGACTGATTCTGTATGTAGACTATTGATGATGTCATGTGGTTTTTAAAATTTTGGAGATCGACCTACAATAAAGTCAAATGAAGTTAAATGTCTTTTATATATTTATATGCCTGTTTTTGGTATTATTAATTAGGGAATCCAAAATGGTTCAGTAATTTAGTATGAAATTTAGCAAGTAGACGTAAATAACAACAAAGTATGTTCCCATGATATTTTCTTGGGTATTTGAGGTCATTTAAACGATATTTTTGACAGATCTAAAAACTCATTTTTCTTGGCTCTCCCTCTTCGCTTCTCTCTCTGTCTCTTTCTACATGCCTCTCACTCTCTATCTTCTTCCACCTTCATTCCTTGTTTCTATTCTCCTCTATTCAGCTCTGCAACGCTTGTAACCTCTGCTCGTAAATCATATTTGTACAACTCATAAATCAGGCGTTATTGGAGAAAATCGGCGAATACTCACTAACAAGAAAGTATATAGTGTATATTGTTTGTCAGCTATTGATGTTTTACCTTCTTTTTCCTAATCCGTGTTATTCTGAACGTAGTTGATTCGTTGAATTATATTTAGCTCCTCTTAAACTATGAACAATTCCCGACAACTCTGTTAACAAAATAAATATAAGTAAAAAAACGGTTCTGCCAAGTATTGAATCAGGCCATATTTATTCGTGTAAGTCCATTTTTAAGACTGATCTTATCAGTCCTTGGCAAAAGTCCTTAAGACTGTCATTATTTTCGGACAGTCAGTACTAGAACTGATTAAAAAAAATAGTGACATCAACAAGTACCGAACTTTTAGGAAGTTTTAAAATTGATATGCATGACTTAATTAGACCAACCCGAGTCTGAGCTAAACGGGAATGCAGTTTTCAGTCATAAATAAGGATCAAACAACATTAATCATGCCTCATTGACTAACTATACACTGATTTCGTCCCTTTTTTTGTTTCTTTTTGCAAGAAAGGTTTTGTGATACAATATAAGTAACGGCTTGATACATCAACAACTAGTGTTTGTTGGTCCTTATTTATTCGGTCCATCCCAGTCTTAGGACTAGATCTATCAGTCTTTGGGACCGATCCTTAAGACCGTCGGTCCTTGGTGCGGTCATTACTACAACCTGATTTAAAAAAAGAAAAAATACACCTCAGTGTCCTCATCAAGGATTAAACTTTTAGGAAGTTTTATACTGATATGCAGGACTGAATTAGACCGAACCGAGTCCAAACTAGACGGAAATGTTAATGGAACGACGTAAATCAATGTATAACGTGCTTGCGAGAAATTATTATTTTCAACTCAATTTGGGTAGTAGGTTCGTGACAAGGTCGTTCCTACAGAAGGAAATATAACTGATGTATATGGACTTCAAAGAAGATTCCTAGGTCAAATGGAGTAAATGTAATAATACAATGTTTACTTATACTTAATCTGTGCAACTCCATCTGACCAATTAGAGTAACATTTTTTTTAAAGCAGTCTTTAGTCTTAAATAAGGATCAACACAATATTAGTCATGCCTCAGTGGCTAACTACCAACTGCTTTTGTGCCTTTTTTCTTATTCTTTTTAGGAAAAAGTTTAATGAAACAATAAAGTTAAGATAATAATGTGAGGTATCAAGATCGAAAAATGGGTTCACGATTTGAAAATGATTTAATTTCAGTCTAAGATGATAGTCTGGATCGAAATATCGCTCCAAATTGGTCTGTAAAAAATCACATATGGCGTAACCGTTGTGGAAAGTTTGGTCTTGGACTGAGGCTCAACACTAGTAGGTAGTACTGCTTGATAAGCCAAGGCAAGAGATTGCTATCAATGATAAAAATATGTGGTTGTTTGTAAAAAAGAATAAAAAAATGTGAAATTACCAAAAATGACAAAATATGAGATTGTCTCCTCGTTTATTTTTTTCCCCTCCTTCCTTCTCTTTTTGCAAATTGTTACTAAAAGAATGTATTATTGCAAATCCCCACAAATGATTAATGACTCTCAAGGGCTTGGAATGCAGAGGGGTCCTTCATAGTCATGCTTTTAAACTCATTGATATTCTAATATTATATTATAATAATGTGTATTTATGCAACAATTGCTAATTTAATCTAACAAATTTTTGTTTTGTTTTCCTTCCAGGATCTGATTTCTACAATGAAGACCTTTGTCTCCTCACTTTACTCAAAGGAATGTGTCTCAAATATTTATCCAGCCCCTATGGAGCGGAGGAATGTTTTGAGACTGTGGCTTCCTATGGGAAAAAGCTGACTGCGGATAGTTACTTAATTCCCTATTCTCTGGCGGAAAGAGGTTTTCTACTCCACGAATTAGGACATGGAAAAAAGGCTCTACCCCTTTTTGAGAGTGCCAAGTAAGATGGGGTTCTTTATTCTTATTGCAATATATGTAAATCTAGCGTCAACATGACAACAATCCTGAAAAGGAGATAATCCCAATTTATTGGGTTGACTTCATATAGTTAGGCAGGGTGCGTCAACGTGACTTCCTTTTCTTTTTAAAGCCAATAAAACAAGTTTTATAAATCTAAAAAGTTGTTTTTTTTCGTCATTTTTGGTTGAAATTGATGTTCGTCTTGAACTTTTAAATCAAAATATGCCATTTTTATTACTTCTAAAAAAAATAATGTTTATTATGAGGAAAGAACAGTGATTTACACTTCGTTATGCTCCAGTATGTGTCACAAGAACAGTAGTGAGGCAAACAAATGAGATGATTCATGGAGGGACTCAAAGGTTTGATCATAACTAACAGTCAGCCTCCTCTTCTTCTGACAAATCCTGGGTCATAACTACGAAGTCTAAATCACTACTCTTGCCTCATATTGTACTTTTTTAGAAATGATAATGCATCATGTCGAATGATGATTGATAAAGGAGGCTATAGAAGTTTGTTTGATTTTATTAAATTATAAATTGTTTTACTTATTTACTTTCTGGTACAAACTCATTATATAAAGATATTTCGATAGGTTGTTTTGAAATTTTAAGATATAATACCATCATTATTCCAACTAAAAACAACCATTAACGGCTTTTTATAGTAGTAAATATTACTATTAAATTACATTTAAAAATTCAAATGGAACATCAATTTCCATCAAAAAATAAATAATAACGACGGAGAAATCCCATTTATTTTATTAATGCAAAATATCCTGAAGGGAAAATGGCTTTAAGACAAAATGTCCTAATGCAAAATTATTTTAGGGGAAAGTACTGGACATCATTGGAGACAATATAAGTATCCTAAATCAAATAAAAATTATAATTTTAGCTAAAATTTGTAGATATCCATCCCAGTTATTTGAATATAAACCCTCTATAATTGACTCAAATGTGTCTTTGAACATTGGGGCAGGGAGTCAAAAAATTAATTGGGATTTACCCCTTTTTAATATTTTTATTGGAGATTGTTTACATGTATACGCATCACATATATGAAGAAAAAAGTCACGCTAGAATAGCAAACCAGAGACACTTCCTGGAAGAGTAATTTTGACTTTATGCTTCCGCTTGTTTAACAAGACCCTCGTTAACCCAATTATGTACCTAGATGTACCGTGTGTTCAAAAAGTTTTTTACAATTTTTATTGAGCTACAAATGCAAATAGTAATGCATAATAGTTCAGCAAGGAAAATATTCAAACTACTTTTTTATTTACACTCTATCAAGATTATTATTTATCAATTTGATTTCGACCAGCTTCAATGACAGCCTCCAGACGAGGTAAGAAGGCAGTGCATAGTGCAGGATGATATATATATATATTTTTGTGGAAGGGGGCTTAGTTTTTGGAATTTTTTTGTATAAAAATTACCAAGATTAAATTTCTTGAAAAAAATTTCAAAATCCATAGCTATTCAAAAAAATAAAAAAATATTTAAAATACTAATTATTTATTTTACAAATCCATAGATATTCACAGAAAATAAATTTTTTAGAATTATTTTTTTAAAATCTACTGCTTGTGACAAAAACTTCAAAAATTCATAGCTACTAACAAAAAATTAAATTTTTGGGAAAAAATATAATAATTAAAATGACAATTTTTTTTTTTAAATCCACAGTTTTTCACAATAATAGGAAAAATATATCTTAAAAATAATAATCTTTTTTATCGGAGGGGGGGGGGAAGGGGTTACAGCCCCTCCAGCTTACCCCCTGCGGACGTCTTCAATGGTACTCCTCACAGGCTTTGAAGTTGATGATGCTTATTTTTCGAAACTTTTTAAAAAAAAATTATTTTTTGTTAACATTTTGGAATTTTTTTTCAAAAAGTTCAACATCTGAAATTTCAAATATTAGTTTTTTTTGACTTTTTTTATTTTTTATAAACAGCTGTAGATTTTTGGAATTAATAAAAAAATAATATTATCAATTTGTTTTCAATTTTTTTTTCCAAAATTTTTATTTTTTGGATTTTTTTCAAAAACCAATACATATATATCATCGTGGGAGTGCCCCTGGACAGTGTTGTGTCAGTTCTTATTTATTTGGCCCAGATCGGTCTTAGGACAGGTTTTATCAGTCCTTCAGACTGTCAGTATGAACCAAGGTTAATAGAAATACAAGGTTATACTATAATGCTTTTAATATTGACGTCATAGCAGATGTGTGGTTGTGTGTTTTGTTAAAATCTGTTTTTCTTGCCCAGGAGTTGGTACAATACATTAAATTGAAAATTCTAGCAATAGTTATGTCATAGACTATAAGTGTTTGCATATTTTGTCAAAATCTGCCTGTCTTCCCCAGCAGTCGGTACAATACATCAGATTGAAAATTCTAGCAAGTCCGATTACATGGTGGTCTAACCTTGTATTTCTATTAGGCTTTGTAGGAACTGATGAATATAAGAAGAAATTAAGGTTTATTATGATTTCAACGTCGTCAGCTCAAGGAAGGAGATTGATTGGTCAACTTTTTTTTGCTAACGGAGTGAATATCATTTCTCTATGTTGAAATTTTCCATTATTTATATCAACTTACCAACTCAAGGGTTGGTAAGTTGGTTCTTATTTTCTATTCTTTCTTGAAACAAAACTTTCTCTCCACAAAAGTA
Source organism: Lepeophtheirus salmonis (assembly GCF_016086655.4). NCBI lineage: Eukaryota > Metazoa > Arthropoda > Copepoda > Siphonostomatoida > Caligidae > Lepeophtheirus > Lepeophtheirus salmonis. The sequence continues at coordinate 37,594,370 of NC_052143.2, read as the reverse complement.
GCAACCCTATCTATGAATCCTACTTTACTTGTATTGGATTAATTTGATATTCAATCTATACCTAATCTATAAAGAAATTGTTGATGACATCACTTGTGTTTCAAAACTACCCTAACCACTCTGCCTCAGTAAAAAAAATCAATTTCTTTGTATACCTTATCGGTGGGGAGCTTTTTTGCAAAAACAAAAAACCACACAAACAAAGAGAGTCTACAACTTAGACACATTGTGTCTACTAGTCTCTGGGGTTGGTTTGAAAATCATAGACCGGTCTGAATTGGTCTGAAAGAAAAATTCCTTCTATTTCGTTTTCATTTAAAATTTGCTATACACAAAAATCGTACTGGATGGGTTTAATTTAAAATTCGATCGAAAACGCTTCTAGAAATGAATTCTTGATGACCTCATATGCGTTTCATAGTTGTAAAAATCGACATAGAAGGATGTCATTTGAAGTTAAATGTGTTTCCTAAAGCATATTTGTACAACACATAAATAAGACTGGTAGACAAGAAAATAGGTCCAACGATTGAGACCGTGATAAATTTTGGTCTCTATTTTGAGATGGAAAAAATCAGTTCACGATTTGAAAAAGATTAAATTTCGGTCCAAAGTCTAAGATTGTTTTCTGAATCGAAGTATAGGTCCAAATCAGTTATGACAAAATCACTGAAAACCACCAAACCGGAGAAAAAAATTCGGTCTAGGATCGAGTCTCAAGACTAGTTGATAGATAGTTTGATAGCTTATGCTAGAAAGTTTCATCTATTTTGGACGTGCAGTTGTTATCTAACAGTCGTTTGAGTCTGTTAATCTGACTGATTTTGTGAAAATGGAGCATTGAGCTGTCATGTAATATTTGTTGTCCAAAATGGCTGAAACAGCTTTTCACATCTATTTAATATTTATTGATAGTTAATCATCAAAGTTTCAGCCCTTTTGGACAGCAAATATCTAATGAAAGCTAGATAATTGATTATGTCCGTCTTCACAAAATCACTCAGATTAACACACTCAAACGACTATTACATAACAACAGCGGGTCCAAAATGGCTGAAACTTTGTCGAGTAACTATCAACAGATACTAAATAGATGCAAATAGTTTTTTCGTATTTTATGAGTGCTACTATCTTCACGTTGAGGTCGGAAACTTTTCAGATCCCCGTGTAAATCCGGAATGGGGAGAAAATCGAATTGAAGACGATTAGATTTCAGTCTATGGTCTGAGATCGCGGTATAGACTATTAAAATATCGGTCCGTATACTTGAGAAAAAATGACGCAAGACCGAACCGAATCAAAAATTGATCTGTAACCGAGTGTCAGCACTAGTTGTTAATCTTCCCATTTATTGCCTTTTGTCTCCTGCATAAATATTAAAAATATATAGTAGTAAAATATCTTTTCTTTTCTAGGAATGACTTTAAATCCTATCAACTTCAATCCCGCCTTCATTTTCGCATACATTCCATTGAAACGGAAATTAAGAAAAAAAACAGTGCAATTTGAGAAAAATGATTCAGCATAATGATTAGATGTGGAGGGGTGAACCTGTGGGCTCAAAAAATCATAATCGTGCAAACCCATTTGAACCATCCCTTCATAAAAGACAGTCACTTATAATATCCATTAATATTATTATCATGATTATTAAATGATTAATTATGTTACTTATATATTTTATTTTTATATAATACCGTGTACTACTTTCAAATTAAGTTTAATTGAATTTCTGTTATATCCTATTATATAATATATTATTACATGAATCTATTTTTAGACAAGGCTTTTGTATTTTCCTCGTCTCTACATGTATATATTTATCTCTGTTTTTCACTATTTTTAGAATGAGAGTTCAAAAAATATGCAATACAGGTTGTACTTTACACTTTATGACCAGAGGGATGTAAATCTAGGGATTTTTTAGCTGTCCGATTTTTGGGAATTTGTAGTTGTCTGAAGAATACTTTTCTTTAGTATTTGTCAATGTTATTTAATTCCTAGGTAGTGAACAACCTTTCCTAAATAAATTCAATTATATTCAAAACCTGAATGAAGATTCATGTCTGCTCAATGCTCATTAGTGAATGGTAGATTAATTGGGGAATCAGGTGTTTGTTCTGGAATCGGCATCAGGAAAAATAATGTTTAATTAGCGATTTTGATTCTTATTTATTACTAGTATTGAACTATTTATTACTTTTGTAAGTTATGACAAAAAAAAAAAAAAAAAAAAATTTGGGCTGTTTAATAGAAAATTAATTCTTTGAGATATAATTTGATTTTTCAATTTTTTTTCTTCAATCATTTTATTTTATGTAAATAAATATGTATTTTGAAATTTTTCTCTAAAAAATTGAATATTTAAACTTTTATTCAAAAAATTTTATATCACAAAATTAAATTTTTGAAATTTTTTTCCAAAAATTTATTTTTTTGAGAACAACTGTGAACTTTTGATATTTTTTTTACCAAAAGGTAATTTTTGAAATTTTTTGTAAAAAATTTACCATTTGAAATTTGGTTCCAACAATTTTTTTGTATTATTGCCATATATTTAAAATATAAAATCTAATATTCAACTCTTTAACGACGATGGTTGAAATACCTAATATGTATAACCAGATGATTTTTGGCATAAGTAACTCTTTATATGGTCAAAAACAATATCTATTAGTGAAATTTATTTGACAAATATTTGTAACCTTTATTATCCGACGATTTACATTCGTGACCTTCTGGCCGATAACATATAATTGTGGTTATAAATCATACTCAACTTTACACCGTTTTATATCATCAATATGAAATATAATTCAAAATATTTTATAATAAATTTGCAATAATATGATTATCAAAAATAGCCATTCACGTTGTTAAAGCCAATGGAACATAGGAAAACGTAGAAGAAATAGAGTGCTCAGAAAATTTAATAATTTAATGAAAATAAAGTACACAAAAATTAGTCGGAATAAAGCACAATGTCCCATATGTGACGTGTAGCCTATAAAGAGTTAACACTATTCAATATGAAACAGCAAATATTAGAACCTTGTTGGAATCCATTCTATCCACATCTGTGGAAAGAGCTTTTATGAGAGTCGTTTTATTTGTTTTGAGACAGAAAACTTGTTCATGCGATAAAAATATGGAATATTTAGGCCTTTTGAGGACATTATTAAGTCTAAATAGGTTACGTAAAAATAGATCAAAACTTAATACATATTTAGTTTGCATCACTTGATAGCAGAATTTTGTATATGCGTATTTTACCTTTTCAGCGAAATGGATCGGAGTTTATGTTTTTGCTTCTGTTTGTAAGTTAGTACCTGTTTTTTATTCACCAGGATTACGGTAAAAGTTACAAATATAGTTTGATAAAACGTGGTCCAAGGTCACAGTAAAAGGCCATTTAATTTTGAGAGGTCAAGGTATGGATTGTTTAACATCTGGATAAACTATACACTTTTAAAACAATGCAACCTCTCTATTATAAGTATATCTGTTTTGGTTCCATAAATTATATACATGTATTCGTTTATCGTCAGTTAGAGTTATAAATAACTATTATTTTGCATAGAAAGGGATTATTCTTCCTTAATGAGGAATATGCATTCAGTTTCTTGATGCCACACTCCTAAAACATCTGGTCAAAAGCTCAATAATAATAGAATAAGAATTTTTTTGCCTAAATTTCCACCATCTAACATGGAAATTCTTCATAAATAGAAATCAGCTATTCCAATAAATTGTATACCTGGTAAAATACACTATTTATTTATTTTAGTGATATATGATGAGTTTTTATGTACAGTTATTATTGTTATAGATGTTAAATCGGTTGATAGCTCTTAAAAAGTTAAAAAATTGTTTGCTCTCTTCATTTTGAACATGAATATTTTGAAACAAAAACTAAATGAACGAATGGAGAACTAGAAAGACGTATCTTAAGAAAAAGTGCATTAACATCTTGTGAATTAAAAACAGGAGTGAAAATTGAACAAAGGACTAGTAAAATGTAAATGGCGCGGGTAGGGTGTAAACGGAATAGTGATGAAATAGAATTTAGGTTCCAAAACTTTTGAGAGAATATGATACTTCAAATTTGTCGGAGCTCAAACAAAAATTTGTAATCAATTGTCAACTAAAAATAAATAAAATAAAAATAGATTGGATGGAAGACGAAGTTCAATTTCTGTGCATAACAAAATCAGATTCAGGAATTTTGTACAACACACAAAATTAGTAAAATTTAGAGAAGATAAGTAATTATCTTTTGATTTAAACAGTACATTTTTATTTAATTAATGATTGATAACTAGTGTTAATTCATTTTCGGTTGTCCAGTATATACTGTTATGATTCAAGGAGACTTGAAATTTAAATGTGGAAGTCTACCAATAATATTTTAATGAATGAAATAATTACAAAGAGAATAAATACATGTTGCGAAGTTTTACATTTACTTGCTTTTTTGAAGGCTAAGTATGTGAACGTTACCCAACAAGATTCAATTATTTGAATAAATATCTTAAGTCAAACCATTTCAGGTCGAGCTCAATTAATTTCAGATGAAAAAATGTAACTTATTTCCGAGTAGTTGAAGCTGGCAACTCAACTGCCTAACCAGAGAAGATTTTTCCCAGAAACTTTGACGACAGCTTTTATCTAGCACAAAATTATAAAGAACTTTTATAAATGTTGTCTACCTATTATTTGGTCCGAGTTTCGGAGCCGATTATTACTGTAGATGAAATTTGGTAATAAAAATACGGTTCAAACAGTGGACTTCAACCATTTTTGGCAAATGAAGAGGCAATCACCTTCCTCAACAATTGTTTTGCAGTGAAAAACGCCGAGTACTATTTAGACGGCTTACAGAGATGGGAGTATCGTTGGATGATGTGTGTAGATTTACATGGAGACATTGTTGAAAAATAAAAAATAAAATAGGTCGAAAACTTTTCTTACGACCCTCGTAACTTTGGAACAAATGGAGATAACTAAATCAATTTGATTTTAAGTTGAGGTCTTGCGTTCTACCGTGTATCATTCTAATTTTTTTTTTGTAAAAGTTGTATTTGACTTGATATAAAAACAAACTTTGGTTAAGATGGTAATGATTTTCTGGGGTTTCTCGTGATAAACCTTAATATTTCCAGCAATATTTGTATATAAAAACAGACATCATTAATCAAAGCCTGTTTGTATCGTGAGTGGGCTCTGAGGAATATATAATTTGAGGACCACTTCCATTTAAAAGTTGATTCTTTTAAAAATATTTTCTCTCTATTAGAAAACAAAATTTGGCCCCTTTTAATTGATCAAATGCCCATTTATTCGTAGAAAAAAAAAGTCCTTTCTTATTTTTGAAAGACTTTTAAAAAAAAAAAGCCAAGTCTTTTTGACCTTTTAAATGTTGAAAGTTCATCTTTCATTGGTTGACGGCTCTTTTATTAACACCTTTATTTATATTTATGGTCGTTTATCCTTCATGTATATATTTACAAATTATTTCCAAGGTGGGCCCCAATATAGATTGGGACATGGGGGAAATGTCCACTTAAAACTAGCCCTGCCTTAATCATGGGCATATATGGACTATTGAGGGTATGAAATATAAACTTACCTCCAGCGATCTTTTACTTTCCAAAGCTGTTATCATTATTTTTTCAGATCATCTGAATACAAAGTTTTGTATTTTTAACCAGCCCATCAGGCATACATTTATTATTACTACAGTTACGCCAGTAACAAGAAACGCTAAAGAATTCGACAGAGCATATAAATAAACAATCACCTAAAAATATGAATAAGATAACACCTCACTTAAAAAAATATGAACATAAATAGGTCTGACATATAATTTAAATTTTCTAAATTTAAAGTTTTCAATAGTTTGCGTGCTTATTAATGACAAAGTGACACTGACGATTTGATGTCGAATGTGCATTCATTTCCTTGCTTTCAGGGGTGCTTGCAGATAATCTAATAAAACGTCGTGACGGAAGAAGCTGCTCTTCTTCCAAACATTCTTACAATTTTCTTGGTTACAGCTGTTATTTTTTGTTATTTTTGCATTTAAAAAAATATCCTGAAAATACTGTTTGTGGGAACATATTCAATAAAATTAACTTTTTTTACAAGAAAAGTTTAAAAAAAATTATATGTGTGATATTTTTCGATTAATTAACTGTGAGTGCCGCTATTTAGAGTTATATTTGAGTAATGATCATACATTATGTATCCCTTTTCCTTTCGTCAATCTTGATTTTGTATGAGAGAAGTTAAGGTGAAAGGAGAAAAGAAAAATACATCTAATTCAAGGTGAGAGTAGACCTAACCCAGGTATTTAAACTGTTCATTGTCAACATCAAAATAGAAATGAGATGGGGGTTTTAGAAGAAATTGAAGATGGTATCACGGGATCTCCCTTCAATTATTTCTAGCAAAGTTGGTTCTCCTTCGGAGCAGCTTTAGCCAGGAGTTGAGTAGAATCATCCTTTTGGAGGGAGAAAACGAACTACTGCTCTAAAAAAGGAGAGCTTCTACATTTAAAATATCATGACTACAGGGAAAATATTTAAATTCATACATATTCATTTAAATTATGGATTTTTAAATCAATTTACACCAAAAATATAGGCGAGAATTCTTCACCCCCACAACTTATTTAAAAATGAACAGAAGAAGAGAGAGCACACGCATCAATTTCTTTTCTTTTTTTAATTGCTTTACTTAGTTTTTTCTTTACACACATCCCTTCTTTACTTATAAGTAATTATTTATTACAAAATAAATAAAGAATGAATATTCACTCAAAAATAAAATTGCAAGGTTTTAATTTGATAAAATTAAAACAAAAGATACATTATCAAATAATTTACAATATTATTATTTTACCAGAACAAAAATACATTTTGGGATTCAGTGTCATTTGTGATCCATGAAAATTATCAAAGTAATTTCTTATTAAATAAAAATAGCTTGAAAAGAAAAAAGGTAATTTCGTTTTTCTCTTTAAAATTCCAGGATCTTTTTATGTTGTCTCTATAAATACATAACTGTAGGAACAGGAGAGTTTGGAAAGAGACAATAATTGCTTTTCTCATCATGTGAGTTGACGGAAATACCCGGCACTTTAATAATATAACAATTCTTGTAATATATGTAAATATACTAGTATCGGCCCTGTTTTTTATTCTTGAAGAGATAACTATAAGTATGAAGTAATCACTAGTACGTGAAAGATGAATTGTACATACATATGTGTGGTGATTAAATACAAGCAAGCCCGGATTTTTTTTTTGATGAAACAGAGAAAAGCTCATTTTAAGTTTTTATCTTCCCTGAAAAAGCAAAAAGGATTTTTTTAAAGGGTCAAATACAATATTACACCCCACTGAAAAACTCTCTAAAAAGTTATTAATATGATTGGAATTTGTTTAAATTTTTACATGAACTATTTTTTGATCGTGTGGTTTTTGAACTTTAAATTTAATTTTGATATCATCAATATAATCAACTTCAGGTTGTCAGGCATGCTCTTAACAAGCTAATCCCTTTCTTATTTTTGTAACAGGAATACTTATACACTCTTCTTTAATAATAATAATTTTCAGGTCATGACCTCTCAGTATCTTTTATGATAAGTGTTACCAAATATCCAATTTTGATAGTACTCATTTCAAAATTGAAAAAAAGTAAACCAGCTTGCTTTTATGTTATCGACACAATATGTTCTTTACTAGATACAAAGTGGTTTTATTTCTTTTTCTTTTTCTCATAATTGTTATGTGTAATAAAACGTCATGAGAGGTAAGCTGCTCCGTTGGCAAACATTCATTAAATTTTTCAGGATTTCCACATTCTTATTTGGGTTTCTTCTATTTTTACATAGCAAAAGGTCATATTTTCTACAACTCTAAGTAACTAACTTACCTATAAGGTCCACTTTTTAAACCCCTACAAAATACTCTCTAAATAGGTAATGAGTACAAATTACTTTCCAATTATTATAAACATATTGTGACCTATAAAGGACCGCGATTGACAGGTCGTAGGTGTGTCATATAACAGTCATTAGGATCATCAGTGAGGGTCAATGAACTATTTATTTGACTTTACATCATTGAGTGGGGCAAATATTCACTATATTACATATTGTGTGTTGTACTTATTACTGACCTGTGATAAAAATCGACTTAAATATGTTTTTTATACTTGTAAGAATATTAATTAATTATTATGTGCTCTAAAAAAACAATTTTGATCTAAAAATACACCCGACAAAATTTCGTTTACTGCAGATAAGCTTTTTATTACCAATGAGGTATGCTCCTGGCTTATTTTTCAATAGTTGGTACACATACCCGTGGATGGTGGTGCAACTTACGTTTATTAATCTAAATATGTAGTATGTATGGTTATCACGTCGTTAGCTTTGTAATCTCCGCAGCAAAGCTGAACGGTGAATATATTTTTGTCTCTGTTTTGTTTGTTAGTCATTAAGATACGCGTTTAAAAAAAATCTGCTTTGTTGTTATGAAACTTCTTCACAACACTGTTTTTGCTCAAATATGAAAAAAACACGCACCTCTCATGCACACAGCATGCTGCTCATTCTCAAATTTTCAGATAATATACAGTGTACCAAATTTTGTGAAATTCATACAATGTCTTCTAGTTCATGGACTTCCAGTCCGCTTTGGGGATTTTATGTATAATTTCCGGAGTATTCACTTCATTTGGTTAACCACTCCGATTCTCGCCTTGATAGGTTCTTCACCCTCATTCAAACTCATTTGCCAAAATTTACTTTTGTAAATGAAAAAGCAGACTCTCCCAGAGTAGAATTGAGCTCAGTTTTTATATTGGTGGGGCGGAGGCCTTTCAAATAAAAGTATTTTGTCACATTAGGGAGGGTCACCAATTTTGTGCATTTTCTCAAATTTGTTTGCTAACAACGTGCACTACAAATACTAAACAGCGTGGGACCTCAAACTTGAAACACATGCTTTACAGATAGTGTACTTTTCTAATACCACCATTTCTCAGTTAATCCAGATACTTCTAGGACTGTCATTGTATATATTGAGTGGTACATTAAAATATGAACACTTATCATTTGAAGCTTCAACAATATATAATTTATTAATAAACTATAGAATTTCAACAAAGTTAATTCTATAAATAGATGTATATTAAGCTCTCTTAATAGTTAATGTAGCCACCCTCAGCGGCAATTATGGCTTCCAGACAGCAGAAGGAGGCCTGGCACCCGCTCCAGATATAGTCCTCTGTCATGGCATTCCAGTGCAAGATGACAGTGGCTTTGAGGGCCTCAGTATTTGGATGACGGGTACTGAATGCCTTTCCTTCGAGGTGTAGTCGAGGGGGTTTGCATCAGAGCTGTAGGGGGAGGGGCACAAACGTGTCAAAAAAGAGTTCAAAAGAACTCAAACGACTTCTTCAAAAGAGTCTTGCAAGGGAGGAGATGGGGGTCTTTCATTGCTGGTGTCAAAAATGACCTCTCTATCCTCAAAAGGCTCTTTCCACCTACTTTTTTTATAGTTATCTGAACAGTTTGGTGTGTTACCCCGAGATCTAATGCATTGGTCCTTAAGGAATGAGTGGATTTGCATGGGCTATTTCCTTGAACTCCTCCGGGCCCATTTTAGCCTTTTTGAAAGATCATTTCTTCCTCTTTGATGTTTTGTACCTGCTTAAGGCTTAGACGGTGTTCCTGGAGATGCAAAACGGCTTGGAGTGGGTGAATGGAAGTTTGTCGATCCCGTTCAAGTGTCATTTTCTCGACTTGTACATAAGCTAGAGAATTCCGGTTTGTTTTATTTTGTAACTAATTGTCTATGCTTGAATATATGGAAATATAAATTAATTTCAGTCTCTCAACCTGCATTAATTATTGAATTAGTAAGTGTTCACATTTCAATGGAGCACCAATTTAAAAATATTGTATTTTTTAGAGAAGGGAACATGGAATTGAGTCCGTATTTTGAATAATTTATGCTTGATTTAGATACAAATGCTAAGGTTTGAGGCTTGATTGGATTTGAGACAATTTTTTAATGAATATTCTCACAATAATTTCAGGGAATATAATATTTTAGTCATAGAATATAACTTTTTAAGGAAAAAAACTCAATTATAGATGAATAATTGATAATATATAAAAAGTGTATAATAGATTCAATAACAATTTGGGTAGACTCTGCCCATAACTTTCGAGTTATTATAGCTCATATATAAATGAATCTAATTTTGAATAATTTTATTAGTTAATGTGAAACTATTTTCTTTATACTAAAAAAATAGATTACGTCACCAATTAGTTTTCGTTGTAGTAATTACTTTTGATTTAGTATAACTATTTAATGCAGGACTAAAAGAAACACCTTAAAACTCAAGTCAACTAATAAATAAGGCTGAACTTGAAATGAGCGTAAAAAAACTGTAAGGACTAGAACCAAAGACTGACAATAAGCTTTCTTTTATCTTTGATATTTGTTGTGTATTGCTAAAAATAAAAAGATCAATGATCGAATAATTTTTTTTGCAAAATTGGATATTACTTAACGTGAAACTAATTTGTTAAAATATCTCTATTATTCAGAAAAAATACATTACGCTAAAGGGTTTTGTATTCAGACTTATGCCCGAGAAGGAACATGCCCAATTCTTAGGGGCCAAGGGTGGGAGTAGAACTTTTATTTACGGGTGGTGATGACATTTTGATTGATTTTTAAAAATTTTTGTATTATCATATAGCCAAAATTTGAAACTTATTTTTCATTTATGGAGGTCAGGTCTGTTAAGTACAAGAATTTAGAATGGGCTCAAAATTCTGCATTTTTAGTAAAGTAAAAATTAAATTTTGTTTAAGGTTATATTCTAGTTGGGACTAGTTGGTTTGAGTGATACAGCACTGCATTACAGGTTGTGTGATTTAGCTCAAAGTCCTCTTGGCCTAATGTTAATAAGTATCACATAGAGGGATAGGATTTTTGTACAAAAAAAAACAGGAGCAAAACTTAAAGTATGACTGAATTAAGACGCTTGTCAACGTCAGCGGCCTATTATATGTTTAAGCAGTTTTATTTATTATTTTATTTGATTATGCATTTCAAAAAAGTTAAAGGGGAAAAGGCAGTAATTCATAGAGATATTTTAACGGTCTATATAGAAGGAACAAAAAAATAAAAAAATGTCGAAGGAAATTTTAAAAGAAAACCGTCTAATTAAAGAAAATAAATTAGATTTTATATGAAAGGGTCCGTTTGGAGCAATATAAGTCTCTTTAATCCGATAAAGTTTCTAAATTATATCTAAAGTTCTTCAGGAGTGTCCGCGAAGGTTTGGACTGAAAGGGCTGTAGCCCCTCCCGAAAATTAAAGAATTTTTGCTTTTTATTAGCAAAATTTAATTTAATTTATAAATTTATCTCCAAATTATTTATTTTTCTGTAAATAACTATGGATTTTTAATATTTCCTTGAAAAAATGTAATATTTGAAATTTTTTTCCAAAAATTTAATTTCTTTTAAATTGATGTGAATTTTTTAATTTTTTTTTCAAAAATTTATTATTTGAAATTTTTTTCAAAAAACATTATTTTTGAAAATATCTATGGATTATTAAAATTTTTCTCGAAAAATATATTTTGGGAACAGCGGTGGATTTTGAAACTTTTGTGAATCACTGTAAAATTTTTTTGTTAAATTTAATATTTGAATTTTGATGGGATTTATTTTTCCAAAAAATTTATTTTTGAAAATGGTTTTGAATTTTTTTAATTTAATTTAATTTTTTGTTCATAGGTGTAGATTTTTTGATTTTTTTTCCAAAAAATTGTAATATTTGAAATTTAAAAACAGAATAATTCAAAAAGTGTGCCCCCCCCTCCCTCCACCCACCAAAAGCCTGTACAATTCACTCAAATTTGCCTCTGAAATATTATTGAATTTAAAGGGAAAAAAATGAATTGTGATTTGTAATTTGAATACAAACCAATAGTTGACACAAATATGTTAATAAAATATTGGCTTGTATATACATATATATATGTATGAAATAAAAAAATGGATTTTCTTCATTTCCGGATTTTAATTCAATATTGTTTTATGTTGAGTACAACAAAGGTGCTAAATGAGATCCTTTAAGAATTAAAAATTGTGGTATGTGTCCCTTTTACTAAAATTTTGTCCACCTCTGTTCTAAGCAGTCTTTCCCCAAGTCATTTTATGGCCACAATATATGTACACAAAATGACTCACTGTCATTTTTCTCTGGTTGATGAATGTTTAATCTCATCATTTCATTTTGAGCACCGATAATTGGAGAATCTTAGTTTTACTCAATGTCATAGGTAGCCACCAAATAAATCTCTAAAAAACTCTATACCCAGGTCTTTTTACGGCCAGATGATTCCCTCTTAGCCTCCCTTCCCCTCTGCAAAATACAACATAAAAGGTCCCCTCTTCCAATTCATGACCATAAATCAAACAAGTGTTTAATTCATCACGTTCTAAAGATATTGCATACCAAAGGACAAGACGTGCTAAAGGGTTTATTACTCTTTTCACAAATGAGACTTCATGTAATGTAGGAGGTGCAACAATTACTATGATCAAACGACTTGATAGAGAAAAGTGTCGGCTACATGACTAAATACTATATCTAATTGACATAATATCACCTCATTAAAAATGTTTATAAAAATAATATATACAACTGATGCCACCTGTTGTCGTCATTGAGGTGGTTTTTTAACATGGTTTTAATGATGAAGTCTTGTTCAAATGAATAATCAATGCATAATAATTATAAGTCATTTACACCAATACTAAGAGTTAGTTAGAATTTAATTAATAATTAATGCATACATGTTAATCTGTCGACTAAACATCAAAAGGTTCTATTTAAGGCTCTCTATTAGAAACGGTTTCATTTTTAACTTTTTTTGAATTACGATTACTACGAAAAAGTGTGCACATGATATGAAAATTATTTATGCAAAATTCTTCAAATGTCCTATGAGTTCATCTTTAGTTCGCACATATTGATCAAATTATGAAAAAAGGTAAAAACTCTTAACATAGCGAATATATAATATATTTATAAGACATTTTTAGTGATTTTGTATAAAATAATTTTGTTAGACATTTTTTAACCTATAAAATGGGCTTACAAAAGTTTATTTCTAAAATTGTCCAATGAAAAAAAACAGTTAAGAATGATCCACGTATAGCGCGCTTCCTTTTTTTTACATTTTCAGGCAGGAATGAATAAAAATTTCTTATGTAACTCTCTTTTGTGGTCCATCGGGTAGCTTTAAGAAAAACTCTTCAAAGGTTTTTTATAGGTTAGAATAATGACCATCATAATTAATAAATGCAAAATAATGATAGATGCTGTATTTCAATCATTTTTGGACAAAATTAATAAAATTTTATCTCCTGTCAAGCTTTGAATGGGATTTCCGTCCGAAAGATTACACCGTAGAAAAATGAAATTTTACATTTCCTTACCACATGACAACTTTTCCGAAACTAGCCGTAATCAAAATTTTAAAAAAGTTGGGAAAAAATCTACACTACTCCCTATCGATTTTTTTTGCTGACGTCCTAAATTGGACCATAATCTAAAGAGACCCATCATTCGGCCTCATAGTTAGTGTCCCGTCCAGTGCAGTCCTGCATATAAGTCGGAAAAACTTATTCAGCTCGGTCCTTGACGACGTCAATCAACAATTTTTTTAATTTTACAGTTCTAGTACTGACAGTCCGAAGGACCGACATAGAATCAACGTAGCTCATGGACAACACGCTAGGGATAAATTATTCTCTTGAACTCAATGTGCGTAGGTTTACGCCCCGGTTATATATAGAGAAAGAAATATAATTTATCTATATAGACGTCATACAAGATTTCTAGGTTAGATGGAGTGAATGTAATACTATAATGTTTACATATACTTACAAAAGACCAAATTTCTTAAGGACCGACTCCAAGGGCCGATAGAACCGATCCTAAGACTGAAATAGACCGAATATATTAGTTTTTAGGCCTCGTCATCATGGGAAAGTTTTTAAAAGGATGTTGTATTTCTATTATTGGGTTCAAAAATTTACAAGTCCTCAGGAGGAAGTAATCTGCTTAATCCGAGCCGGTTAAGAATCTTGTTTTTTCATAGTTCCAAAGCTAAAAAAGTTACGGAGAATAAAGTTGTCGGAAAAATAACACCTGATAAATTATTTATTTTTGAAAATAGTGAATTTGATTTGGTTTTGCAACTGAAATAAAAACAAAACTGCAATTTTCATTAATTTTTTATTTTGCCCATACTTTTTTTGATTTTTAGTACATCTAGAAATAATTCCTTTGGTTGTTTTTTGAGACGGCAGTCACTTTTTTAATTATAACTCAACCCTGTATCTAGTCTCTTTGAGCCTCAAAAACAGTTTTTGGGTATAGCCGCCTAGGTTAATCGGTGTGGGCGCCCATAAAGGACAAACACAAACTCCATTTTACATACATATGTACAGATATTCTCTTTGCTGGAGTTCATCTTTGAGGGCTCCTTAAACAATACTTATTAAAACAATAACAATTTTTTTTTTTTTTTTTCCTAATAAGTCTTATCTTTCTTATACCATTTAGGGTAAACAGAATGCAATCATACAACGCGAAATACATATTACTAAGCCCTTTATTCTAAAAATAATGGATTTCCTTTTAACACACCTATTATTAATGAAAAAGGGGTTTCATCGTTATAAAACTTGGTTTGTATGGGGCTTTAAATGGCCGAAGTAAACAATGATGACGTCCCATCAAAATATTTTATAGGTCGCAATGTACCTAATTAAAGAGTTTTCATTTCCCAGAACATTGCCTTTGAGCGGAAAAACGAGAAATATCAGTTTGTAAACAATATATATTGTGAAATTGAAGTACTTTTTTAAATAATTCAAAAAGAAACAGTTTACCTAAAGGACTAAATAGAAGGAGTTCTGAATTGGCTTAAAATTGTCAACTTTTATATTGTCCTATTTGAAAGGTCTTGAAGGTGTTCTACTTATTAGTTTGTAAAACATTTAAATTTAATTAGTTATTATCATTAGGCAATAATTAATAGCAAAATAATTTTCATAAAGGTTATGTGTATTTTAGTGTACTGTAAAAATTGATAAAAATTTTCAAGGCTTCTTGTCTATAAAAATATTTAGCTTTTCAAATGACATCAATAGAAGATCAAAATCAAGATCATCAAACCTGCAAATTAGACTCCAACCAACTAAATTATTGATCTCATTTCATTGTATATTAAATGATTATTTGTAAATATATTTATAAATACATAATAACTAGGGTAGCGTTGCCCGGGACACTAAGAAATTAAAATTAATTGTGAAGCCTTTTATAATATCCTTTAAAAAAAAATAGGGTTGTGCAAAAATACATATCAATATAAACGGAGAATAATTCTTAGAACTTTACGATCTTTATTTATTTTTAATTATATGAAGTACTGGCTAAGAGTTACCCGTGCTCGGGCTAAGGAGGGAGATGGAAATCACTTTTTTAAAATTGACAATTGTGAAAATTAAAAAAATATTCAGGAAATACTTCTATATACTAATAATTATAATATAAATCTTTCGTCTTGTTGCATTTTTTCTTGAAAAACTTAAATTTGACGTTTGATGGAAAATGGAGAAAAAAAAGGAGAGAAGAAATACAAAAAAATTGTTCTGAAAATGACAGATATTTCAATTAAACATCATTTTTATTTGGCAAATTTATATGCAAACGACTCTCCAGACAAATTTCTATAAACTTTATTCCATTTACTTACCCAATATTCGATTAGAAGTTCATTTTTTTGCAGCTGAAATTAATGAAATTTCAATTTTCAATGAATTCTTTTTTAGCTCATAACTTTTTGGATGTTGAATAGATTTAGATAACGTAATTATTCTTGTAGTTGTGTTTTTTTAAACGCCAATTACTTATTGATAAATAACTCAACCCCTTATAGAGTCGCATAGAGCTGCAAACACGGTTTTTGTGTTTTGGGTAATACATAAGCCACCCTTATATTACCTCCTCAAAAATCAACACTCCCGTTTTAGCCTGTTCAAGCTCAAAAGAGGGACCCATGCAAAATTTCAGCCTCCAAGGTTCAATGGTGTGGTAACGTATAAAGAACCTCTACACACACACACACAATCTCTGTTTATAAATATACAGTAGATGCTTTTGTTAGTCAAAAATCTGCCATGCCCTTAAAGGCCAAAAAATAGTTACCAGAACCATTTTTTGAGCCTTAAGAGCCTACATGAAAAATTTCATCTATATCCATTAATTGGTTTGGCCGTGATTCCCGGACACACACACATACTTTTGCAATTAATATATAGAAATTATTTAGGTTTATATTATGAAGTTAAAAATACTTAAAACAATTATATTGCATGTATTGTTTTTATACTCATATGAACTCTACTTCCTGTTCGACGGAATACCAATTGGCACGAAAACTTTCCAATATTTTGTCTCAAAATCTACAATACTGTAGGCTAATTATTCATCTATGCAAAAGATATAAGAAAGAAACTACGGCTTGAGTTGTCTTTTTATTTATTTATCTGAATTGTTTTATGGTTTTTTTGTAAAGTAAATTAAGTTTTAAAAATATTACATACTAGGGTTAGTACCCGGCATTGTCCGGAGAAATTAAGTGGCAACTAAAAGACCAATTTTTCTTTTATAACATAGAAGATAACTCCCTAGGAAATCCTCAGTGTCACTATGCGTTTTTCATTGGCACGCTCACATTTAACTAATTAATACAATACTATTTATACCAATTCATATAACGTGTTCCCTCCTAAAGAATAAAAGCATTTTAATAAGGATATGTGTAAAAAATATATATATATATTTTGGGATGATCAGGGAGCTCTATATATGTACTTGAAGAGATGCATTTTCATGAAATTCATAGGTTGACAAAAACAATCATCTTTAGTATTGCTACGTGGCTAAAAAAACTACTTGAATCCATCAGATTATGGTTAATCATTTAATTAATTATTCTACCCAAATACTTTATATTTGGGAATATATAATATGTATTTATGAGAAACATTTGTTTGCCAAGAGGAATCCATATTTTCGTCTCCTTGCTCTGTTTTCCTGTTCCTTTGGAAACAATTCCTAAATGAGATTCGAGAGTAACAGATTTTGACAATGCACGTGACCCTTCATCTACTATGACGTCAATATCAAAATCGGGGTGGAAGTCAAACATCAGTTGTACACACGCTATGGTATAACCTTGTATTTCTATTAACCTTGGTAAGAAGAAAGATTTGTTTTGATATAAGTTTGTATAAGTGTTTGTAGTATGGATAAAGTGTTCATGAAAAGTGTAAAATTAATTATTCACTAAAATGTTAAATTATAGAACAAATTTCCTTTATTTAATTATAATTATTTTAGAATATTAAATGGAATAAAGACCTTGCTGAAGAGAAAAAAAAAGTTTTGATTCTAAAGAGTTCACAAAAGTATATAATATTTAAAGAAAAAGTTAAGTTATATATTAGCTTTTTAATGGAATTAACTTAATAAAAATTAACTAGCTAAGTTAAAATTTATTTCGAGTTGAACTTTTTTAACAGGTTAAGTTTAAGTTCATTAACTTTAGAGTAATTTAACAGAGACAGGGAGGTTAATGACATTCATATGGCCCATATGGGTCAGTTGATGGCCGCAGATGACGCATCATGGAAGAATATCTCAGAACAAACGGTGCGTGTCAGCTGTACTATTATCTTCAAGAGATTGAGGACTGTTGTTCGGGCAAAGGAAAGCCATGTTGAATCAAATTTAATTCAAAGTCTCTCAATTAACATAAATAATTAATTAAATGTTAAAAAAACAATATTCTGAAATGTAAACTATAATGGATAAATATTATTATTTCCATGTTTCACTAATTCCGTGAGACTTTTTATACCATCCAACTGCTATATCTATATTGATGAAGCAAACTTTATCTTTCTGTCTGTATGAATATATGACAACAAGTCACGGGATGCACTAACTGTTGAAACTTTTCTTAAAAGTTTCAACAGTTTTGAAAAATATTTAGAGGTAGCTCAACGGAGTATTTTCTCGAATACTGTCCAAATACTTCAAATTACAACAATGTAGTCTCATTAATAAAATAATACAAGCGTGTACACGGAGACTGTTCCTGTATATGTATTTTTGTTATCGGTCTCTTATGTTTATCATACTTCATGTATGTATTCAGTAGTGTTGTCCCTGTCCTTATTTATTCGGTCCAGTCCGGTTTTAGGACCGGCCATGTCAACAGTACAGTATTTTTCCATATTTAGATTTAAATTAGAAACAACGCTATAAAAACATACAAAAATGTGACGAAATCTCCTCGAGGAAAAATTACCGTTTGCAAAAATGTTCGTGAATTAGTGATGGGACGATTAAAAAAAAAAAAAAAAAACTCTCTATCCCGATTTTGATATGATTTTAGTAAAATTCCGGATGCCAAAAAAGATTTTTTTTGGAGGGGGAAGGGGAGTGGGGCTGAGTTTTTAAATTTTTTTGAAAAAAATATCACATTAAAATTTTTGGAAAAAATTTTAAAAATTAAATTTTAAATATTAAATTTTTTGAAAAACTTTTTTTAAACAATTTGATATTTTATTTTTTTCTTAAATCCACTACTATTCACAAAAAAATTAAAAAACCCATTTCATCACAAAAGATTAAATTTTGTGGAAAAAAATTTCAATAACCCCACGTTGTTCTCAAATTTTAAATTTGTGGGCAAAAAAATTCAATAATTAAGTGTTTAATATAAAATTTTTGAAAAAAAAAAAAAAATCAAATATGACATTTTTGAAAAAATATTTCAAATAAACAATTTGATATTATTTTTTTTCCAAAAATTTACAATTACTCACAAAAATTAAATTTTTTCGAATTTTTTTTTCAAAAATTATCAGCTGTCCCCCAAAAAAATAAGAATTAATAATTTTTTAACAGAAAATTTTTCAAAAATAAAAATGCAAAAAGGAAGCTTTTAATGAGAAAATTTCAAAAATACATAGTTATTCACAAAAAATTAAATTTTTTGAATTTTTTTTTTAAAATTGAATTAAATTTCAAATATTAAATTTTCTAGTAGGAAGCAAAAATTCTTTTATTTTTTTTTTGAAAATATAACATTATTTTTCGAATGCCCATTCTAGAAAAAACACGGAAGACTCATTTCAATATTCTATTGTGTGTTATTGGTTTTTATGAAGTTTGTCTTTTTCTTGTAAATTAATTTTTGAAAAATAAAATTTTTAGCATTAAAGTAATTTTTTTTTTTTTGGGGGAAGCATTTTTTACAATTTTTCCTTTGCCGATTCTAGAAAAAACACCCAATTCTCCGTTTCCTAATTCTAATTAATCATCCTATGTTCAATATCCTACTTTGTATTTTTTTTTTATGAAGTGTTTTTTTTTCCTTCACATTTCTGCTTATTCCACACAATTATCCGATTTTATAATAATAAAAAATGAACTATCCCGCTGTTATTATTATCTCCTTTGTACTCATTACTTCCAGATTTAAAATGTCAGTTCACTTAATGTCTATTGAACAACAGAAGAGTCTCAATAACTAATTGACGATGACCTCATTGATGTTTATTGACCTTTTTGGAGTGTTTTATATAATATATGTAAAAAGATATAATGGGTGTTTAAAAAGTATTTTAGTCCTATTCAATTGCACTTTGGAGGGATTGATGAATCCTCTTTGAAATTGTTGCATACATAAAAAAACCTAGACAGTTTATTTTCTTCAATACAAGACCTCACGCATATTTGTAGCCCACTTATAAATAAAGATGGAGGTAAAGGATTTACAAGTTGATAATTAGATCCCCACCAAACAGAGCGCTATCTAGATAATCGAAAAGCTTGGGATACAGCTTATAACGTCTGTAAACCTCTGCAAGGTTAATAGAAATACAAGATTATACCATACCGCATGTACGACTGATGTTTGACTTCCACCACCCTTTTAATATTGACGTCATAGTAAATGATTGGTTACATCTTTCGTCAAAATCTGTTTTTCTTGCCCAGGAGTTGGTACAATTCATTAAATTCAAAATTCTAGCAATAGTGACGTCATACACTATGAGTGGTTGCGTGTTTTGTCAAAATCCATCTGTCTTGTAAAACAAAATGCACAAATCTGGTTTGATAAAGGATTTAATTTTTTTTTTTCAAAAATCCACTTCAGCCGATTAATAGCAGCCGACTACTTTATAATAATAGAGAATAAGATTATACCTAGATTTACAGTCTCTAAATTGTAGTAGGATATTATCATGCACTCCTTACCGGAAATATTGTTCATGTGTGAATCCCAAAAGATAATAGCATTCCATTGAAGGAACCTTGGCATCCACAGACCCTCAACATTAGTACATTGGATTACTCTATATAATGGTAATTATAGTCCAGAACTTTGTTAATACACAATAGTAATATGGAAGACTTCAAGAAAGCTAAAAATGGGATTTCAGCGTTCTGTTCCACTAATTCTCACGACATTTCTTCTTAAAACTGAAATCACTTTCACGATCAGTATCTCCACTCAAAAAATACATTCTGAACTTCTTTTGGAATTTTCTCTACAATTAACGGTTGTCTAGAATCCATCCCCTGTAATCTGTACTTTTTTTTTTAAAACCAATTTAAGCCTTTTTTTACATTTTTTGTGTGCAATCAGGGGGAAAACGTCTTTTGTGTTGACTTCTGGCCAAAATTATTTTGTCTAATAAGAAAAAAATTGCCAAAATATAAAAATTTTTATTTCACAGTGGGTCGGGTCGTATTTCAAATTTTCGTATAGCGTGAGGAGTAGGATGTCAAAAATAGTAACCTATGCATCACTAATATATATCTGCATACAAATGTAATTATATTATATTACTTAATTTAACAGGTAATGAGTACAAATTCATAGAATAATTTTTACAAAATACTCACCTATACTCACTCAAACGACTGTTTCTAAAACAGTTGTAGGTCCCAAATGGCTAATACTTTGGTCAGTAACTATCAACAGATGGTAGAATGATGTGACTAGCATTTATTTACAAGTGCTTCCATCCATGAGGTCGGAAACATTTCAGACTACGCTCGTATAAGACCTCAACCTACCAATTCAGCCTTACATATAGCTTGTAAGGTCAATATATTTTTTTTCTACTTAATAAATTGTACACTAAGCGGCATGCTATATACGGCTGAAAAGAAACCTAAAAATGGCTAAACGGGACGTTAAAAACGGTTAAACTCTGAATTTAAAAAAAATAGGTCAAGCGGAACACTTACATGCCTGGAAATAATTGACAAAGACTATGTTTTTAAAGTTTGTAAGATTTTGCAGTCTCACTTGTAGGTGAAGATTGAGACCAATGGAGATCAAATTAATCATTACAGATGTTTATAAAAATAAAACTGTATTCAAATTTATCAAACTGAATTAGGGGTAAAAAATTATTATGATAGTCAACTGCTCAAATACTTTTAATTACCTGCTATTATATAACATAATATGCGTCAGGTACTAAAAAAAATGCATGGAAATTCCCGCCATAATATTTGAATTAGTTCTTTGCAAAATCGTGTTCCTTTTTTTTATATACTACATAAAAAGAGGGGAATAAATATATTTTTCAGGGAGGAGAAGAAAAAAAACAGAGGAGTAAGAAAGGAAAAAATTTTCTTTTTCAAACTATTTTAATAAACCTGGGCCTGTCACGAAACCTTTTCTCCCTTTTTCCCCCCTCTCTCTCTCAAACTCCCTCTGTATTTTTCCATTTTTTTAATTTTTGTTTTCTGTGAAATAGTGGAATAGATATGAGAAGAGAAGAAGAAAACGAGTAAAACTCTTGTTTTGTCACGTTATCCTGGTAAAAAGAAGGATGGAAAAGGAACAAAATTCTCATTCACTCTGAAAAAGTAAAAGAATAGAGAAGAAAAAAAAGAAAAAAAAGAAGAATTAAAAAAGTATAAAGAAGAAGAAGTTCCATGAATAAAAACATCAATTCTTTTTGACAGATTTATTTTTTAATTAATTATTTCTTTTCTCTAGAATTTAACTTTTTTACACTGGAATAATTAAATCCATTGGTTTTCTCAACTCAAATAGTTTGATCTAAAGCTGATTTTTATAATATCCCATTTTTTTTTGACTGGCATTTCTAGAGTTCTTGGGAGAATTTATGGCGTGCGATAATTTTTTTGGCTCTCAATAAGAAATTGCCATGTCTTTTTTTTGTCTATTTTAACACAATAATAGTGCTTAGAATGAACAACTCTAGACATTTTTACAGGCTTGCCTCGGTCAATTTATGAGTTAGCCAGTTAAAATGTAGGATTTTAGGCAGATTTAGAATAAACAGTTAATGTTGCAAATTGAATTATTATTGTATAATAGTTGGAAATTTTTCAGAGCTTAAAAAGAGCAAATTATTATTTAACTCAACATTTGGAATACTAATTAAGAGAAAATAAGGAGAAATATCCACAGCTGATAACAAAATACATGGTATATTTTTTTGTCACAGAGGGGTGCTGTTACAAAACTCTAACACTCAATAGGTGTTGCTTCCCATTTACATAAAAGTGTATATTGTACTTTGGTGTCAGCTGTCGATTTTTCTATTTTGTTTAACCTTACTTTTGATGCTCAGTAAAGTTATAAAACAAAGTAACAAACACACAAGTTAGCTTGATTTGATGACTTATTTTACCACTATCTTTTTCTCCATCCAAGATGTTGACGTCACTTTATCATTCCTCCTTATCACGTATGCAACTTTATCTTCTCCATGCTTAATTTAGCTTGTTAATAGTTAAAAGGGTGAATTAATAGAGGTTGTGAAGTTAGTTTTGGTCTAATACTCAATGCTTCTAGTGACCAAAAAATGTATTCAGCTAAGCCAACTACCTTATACATATATATTGATCACGTGGTGGTCATTTTGCCAATTGGTTTATAGCTTTAGTGATATAAAATATGATTAGTTGAATGATTCTATACAGTTCTTGTGAAGCTGTAAAGAATTAATGACAATTATCTTATTTGATAAAACAAAGTGACACTCCTGAGTGCTTAAAGTAACATCTACTCAATGTTCCATTAAGGGAAATAGAGCATTTAACTATTTGAACAAAAAATAGAATTGAAGTATTCACTGAGTTGACTGAATTGAGTTTAATCAATATTTTTTTTTTTTACAAAAAATGTTGCTAATTGTTGTGAAAAATTCTTTAAAAAGTAGCATAGTTTCAACTTAAACAACACACACAATAGGATATTGAAATACAAAATCCAGCTCTAATTGATTAAATTTCAATAGAAAAAACACTAAATATATAAAAATGAGGAGCGCATTTCCAAAAATAAGTTATTTCCATATTATCAGTTTTACTACATTTAAATGGTAGTACCCGGGATTGCCGGGAGTAATTAGGGGGCCAGCTAAAATACATTTTATTCTTAAATAATATAGAAGATAACTCCACAAAAAAATCCTTGGTGTTAAGTTCCGTTTTTTCATAAGCACACTCACATGTAACTACTCAATACTGGATAGTTGAAATTCAACTCTCGCAACCTTTTAATAATAAGGAAATACATTTGGTAGGGACACAAAGTCAAGGGAAGAAAATAATTGACAGAGGAGATCTCTCCGGCCTCCTCTCTCAGTCAACGGATGGACTCCCAGGGAACTCATCCCCTACCCTCCTTCGAATACTCCATAAGAGCCAAATTCACAACTTCTTCCACGCAATGAGACCTTCCATCTACTTTTGTAAACATTCAAAGTGCTAATTAACCGAATAACTCGGAAAAGTTGAGATCCCTCTTGTCCATCAATGTATCTTTGCTTCACTTCGCGTCTTCTCTTTCTCAGCCAATTATATTCTTCCCTTTACTTCGCGTCCCTACGCTTGACGTCCCAAATGTATTTCCATATTATTGAAAGGTTGCGAGAATTGAATTTCAACTATCCTCTGTCGCTGTCTCCAATTTGGGGATAGAAAAAGAAAGTATGACTTGTGGGCCAACTTATACAGGATACCTGAATTGGTAATCTGTAGAATGAATTTGATTTTCCTTAGCAGTTGTCATTATTTTATTCACGAGTAGTGAACTGCTTTCCCTAAATCGATTCAATTATATATGAAACCTCATTCAACAATCGTGTGTGCCCTTAAAAGACAGAGAGTAACCTTGAGCATATAAATCAAAGATATAATTCTAAGTCCTTGTTGGACTCAGTGTAGAATTGAGCAATTTTTACCAATTTCCTTGTCACTGCTGATTGTAACTTATCTCCTACAAGAAAATTCTTCTAATTGTCAGGGCTACCATGTTCATTTTGGATTAATTTTTTGTTTTTTAACATCCCCAATATACACACCATTTTCATAAATACTTATATCAATTCCTTCCACGAACAAATAAAGTATGGGTGTTTAGATATTTGAAAATATATCATATTCATAATTTTGATCTAAGAAATATAGCGCCGAGTGTATCTAGGTACATACCCCCCCCCCTCAGGTAGAGCTATAGAGCCCCTCTCTGGCTCATCCGTCATAACATCGTATTATTTTTTTTTCTTTTGGCTATTATTGTTCTTTTTCATTCCTGAGGAGGGAACATTTATCATCTATGTTTTGAGCAACTACGTGGAAGTGTTCTCATGAAAAAGGGTGAGTAACAATGAAGATTTTTTGGGTCTTTATTAGGTTTGGGACTCGGTTCAGCAATGACTTTTTTTTTCGATTAATCTTAAGTGATTTTTTCTAGACTGATTTTTCGATTCCGACCGCTCTGTAGGACCGTGGATTGATATATTTCAGTCAGACTTCATGGATTGATTTTGTTTTTGGTCTGACTTTATGGACTGATTTTTTTGATCTCACGATTTGAACCGATTTTTTGTGGTCTTGTAATAAAATATCTGAATAACCCTGAAAATATAAAATGTACACGGTATGTTCTAGAAAAATTACTGCATACATTCAGAATCTATCTATCCATATATTAAAATATGAAATTATAAGCAGAAAATTAAAATATACAACAATTTGAAATTTAGTTATGCTTTAATTTGACAATTGCAAAGGCCTTTGATCATTCTTAATTCATTAACTTTCGTTAGTGAGCTAGGATTTCCTGAGCCCAACATTGAATAAAATTGCTTCGAATCTCTTTAAAATAGATATTATAGCTGGAACTTTTTAGTATGGATGTCCCTTAAACTTAAAATTTTTAATTCAGGTGAATTTCCTATTTCCTTCCTTTTAATAATTTTTAATTAATGTATACATTTTCAGCACATAACTTTGGTTAACAATTTATAATGTTTTAACTACAATAATCAAAGATTTAATCTTGTTATTAGAATTAACTGAAAAATATTCTATTTTTTAGAATTTAAATGGATATTTACAAGTGGAAATTGTACGAAATAGTTAGGGAAATATTTGGTGACTCATTATTACTCTGATATTTGGGGTAATAATTCACCCCAGTTCACCAAATACATAAAAAATGGATTATTAACAGAGGGCCAAGACCAAAAAAGTGCACTTCCGTGTTTTCCAATACCATAAGAATATCAAAGGAATGTACTTTTAATTGATCATCCGTCCCAAGAATCTTGAATTCGGCGTTCCTTATTCCAGGAGGGAAGACGGGATAAAGAGACCTCCAAGCAATCTCTTTTTATTGTTCCAATGATGTCATTGTACCACGGCATAATTTGCCGCGATAAACAATTTTTGGACCGGCTTTTCTTTCAAATCTGTCTATCCCGAACTTTTTTAACAGCCTGCGTACGAGAGTCACTTTATACGTATCTACTCCGTTGTGGGAGTTTACAGGTATTACATGTATTGTGTGGTGCATAACCTTGGTAAGTATTAGCTTCTGATAATACTGAAATAATAATAAAAATAATGGTCAAAAAATAAAAAAACAAATTTTTTTGAAGTTAATTAAATTTTTTTAAATGAATACACGGTTGATCACTCGTACTATATTTGACGCGGCAGTAACCCACCGGTGGGTCAACTTGAATGCAATGTTTAGATCAAATTATTTCACTCCAACAAAAATCATAACTAACTCAGAGTCGTTACAGAAAATACCCGACTCTGATCCAACACACCATTTTTTAATAATACCCTTTATAGCTTTTACTATACTATTTAATCATTTGAGTCTAGAGAGACTATAAATATAATTTTAATTTATAGTTATAGGTAGTTGTTAGTTATATGAAATAAATAATTGTCCCAGGTATAAAGAAACTATTTGGAATTTAAGATATTTAACAAAAGGAACAGCAAATGAAACGGATCAAAATCGTAATTGTTAATACATTTCAAAGTTTTAATTTATGTATTCGTAGCCGGGGAAAGATAATACAAACGACCTCTCACTTCAACGTTACTCTTTACTATGATGACATGGACTATTCACAAGACTAAGTAATGGCCTAGCATTGCTAGTGGCTATACTCTACCCAAAATAATAAAAAAAATATTTTAGAGATGTTTTGGAACTGTAATTGTATATACTATAGGCAATGTTTGAAATTTGGCAAGTAAACTTTCAAGTTTCATAAATTAATAGTACTTCATACCTACAATTTATATTCAATCAGAAAAAAACTTTACGAACACTCAATGTAAGCCTTAGATTATAAATAAGTTTTATTTACATAAGTTATAATAATTTTTGAAGCCGGAGTTGGAGTCCGTTCAAATTTTCCGACTCCATCAAAATAGGGCCCGACTCTGCAGCTCTAGACCGGTCTAACCCAACACTCTCTTCTATATTTCCTTAGGCAGAGTGTGTCTGTTCAACAACGCTTTAAAAACTCTGTGCAATGCTGTGTACTATCGTGAGTTCAATAACAATTTCGTAGTCCGGAAGAAGAATCGACTAATAATTAATTATTAACTGATGTTGTATCTTTTTTTTCTGTTACTTGCTTGAGAAAAGATTGCGAGATACAGTAAGGAGGACAATGTACTCGTACACGACATATATTTGCTATCTCTTTACATGAATGCAATAATATTTCTAAGAATATGACTGATTTTTATCACTATTTGGACGTGGCAGAGTGTTTGCATATCAAATGAGCTGTAAAGATGGGGGAAAAAATAAGATATTTCATTCTGTAGATACAGGGTGAGAAAGATAAATAAGGTATATTTAAGTCATTGCTTTTCTGCATAATATAGTTAAAAATCTACATAGATACATTCATAATGTCTTCTATACGACCTTGGAGCTTTAAATATATATTTTTCCACTTTTAAAGAGGGTGTTATTTATATTAAAAAAAACAAGAAATGATGAAAAAATGACGTCATGTTTTTGCTCTTTTCTACTATTTCTTAACAACTATAATTAGAAAGATTTTGATTCGAAGAAAAACATGAGCAATAACATTTAAGGAGAAGAAAATATATTAACAATGATTTAAAAACAGTACTGTACTTGTTTGATACGGATTTAAAAAGTGCCACGGGTTAAGATGAAAAAATAAAAGTTTCATCCGAGTTGATTAAGGAACTTTATATATTTAATAGGAATTTATAAAATAGAAGGAGGGCCCAAAACTTTCAGTAGAATTTCATCCCCGTTATTTTTACTTAAAAAGTTTCTTTGCGTAACCAAAGGACAGTTGAAACAATAATAAACAAGTTTTGCTTTCATCTCAACTTTAAAAAAGGCAACGCGTATGATATCTCAAGAAATAGTTGGTATTACTTGAGATAAAAGGATCTTCACCCTGGATACTGTTTTGAATAGAGAAAACAGTATATGTACTTTGCAGAAACAAGAGAAAATCTTCTGTACCATTTGGCCGATCCAAATTGTGGTCCTAGGCGTTGAAGGTTAGAGAGAGAGTGGTTACAGAGGAGCACTGTAAGGTGCTGAGGTGAACAGTCTTGCCATGGCTAAAGAAAACAAATTCTACAAGGAAATTATGTCTAAAAACATGATGGCACCTCCTTCAATACAGCCAACAAGAATACAAAATTATGCAGTAACAATATCGATTACTTCTGGCTTGCCTGGATGTGGCCCTCCTCCAGGCCTGACCTCAACCCCTTGAGTTTGCATTTTGGTGTGTCTTGGAGAAGAATGTCGTCCACAAATTTGGATTCGCTTCAAGCATCATAGCCACATGGTACAACATAGACACGACCTTCATCGTCGAGAACTCTGTTCGCCTGTATGTTGAGGCTTGTATTACTTGTAAAGGAGGACATATTAAATAAAAAATATAGCTGGATAAAGTATTAAAACTTACCACAAAATTGGCTTGGAGTTGTCTTTTCTTGATTCCATAAAAATTACATTTTTGTAATTTAGTCATGCAAGTTTTGGATCCTCACCATGTATATTTTGCAAGTATTTCTGTGTACACAAGAGTGAATAGATGTATAAAAATAATGTATGTAAAGTATGAGCTCGAGGAAATGGATTTCTATATACAGTCTGATTAGAAATTAAATGTTATTTTCTTATTCAGAATTCAATTCGCATTTGATTACCAAATTATTTTTGTTATTATGTTAATACACATGTCCTCAATACTTCCGCTGTTGTTATTTTTATTTTTTTGGGCACATCAAGAGGTGAGACGTCTCCTGGTGAGCCTTATTATTTTCTAATATATATTGATAGTGTTGGATCAGTCCTAGGATTGATTGCCTACTAAGTATTTCCACCCCCCCTCCTTTTCAGTTTTTTTATCAGTCTGATATTGTTTACCATTAACAGTCCTATGAACCGATGCCTTGGCCCTTCAGTCCTACGAACCTAGCTATCTTTATATAATCTAGGAATGAATAATATACAAACGAAGAAAAATAAATGGTGGCTACAACGAATAATACTAAATTCTAGTCACACACCCCTACTTTAAACATCAGGTATCTTCTCTCTTGAAAGAAGCTATGTTGGGGTGTTGAAAGGACATATTTAGTAACTACGTCATTTCAGCTGCTGTAGTTTCCATAAAAGACCAGACCTCAGACTCACAAATTTTATTAGGGCTGGACTGATAGGACTTCCGTCTTTTCCTTCTTTTTTAGAACGATCCGTGGGATACTATTAGAAAAAATGGAAGGAAAAAATCAGTTTTAAATTTTAAAAAAATTTAAATTTTTTGAAAGGTTAATTATTCTTGCATATTTAGCGTTTTGTAAAAAATAATTATGCAAAATAATAATAATTTCTTCCTTAGTTATCTTTTTTCCTAAATGTTTTCAATAATAAAAAATTACAGAGCACACCAAAAGACGCTTAAATTCTTTATCTGTCAAAAACAAACTAAGATGCAAAATGGCTGATATTTTCAAAATAATAGAAAAATAATTTTGGGAATTAAATTAGAAATTAATTAGAAAATAACAGTTTCTTTTTAATCAGAGGTATATTTTTCAAAATGTCTATATTTTCATATAACTTATATATCAAGCAGGATTGACTAGGCCTATTCACTCAATCGTGAAGTCAAGATAACCAATTTACATTTGTTTTTTTACTTTGTTTTTTTTTGTGCGGAGAAACTATTTATTAGGTGTTGATGATGGTATGTACCAAATATATTATGCAAAAAGATTTAAATGACCACAGTCAGATAGTAAGACTACCAATTCACTATTGTAGATTGATTGAATGATTACCAAAGGGGATTTGTCTTAAATAAAATTCGTAAATATTTATAACCTAGAACAGTATTTAAACCAACCAACAAATCT
Organism: Lepeophtheirus salmonis; assembly: GCF_016086655.4. Lineage (NCBI taxonomy): Eukaryota > Metazoa > Arthropoda > Copepoda > Siphonostomatoida > Caligidae > Lepeophtheirus > Lepeophtheirus salmonis. Next base: position 37,564,437 of record NC_052143.2, on the reverse strand, counting down.
AAAAAAAATTATTGCAAGTCATAAATAGTGAAACTAATCATAAACATAGAGTGATTGTTACTATACCACAGACGTATGTGTTGACCACAATTGTTTCACTTAAGGTCGGAATGCCTTTGTGGAAAACATATGAAATAACATTTTTCTCGAAATTGATTTTCTGTTGCGATAATGGATGAACAGTTGCCTAAGCATCATCTTTACTTGGTTGAAATATATAGGGTTGATCTGATCCAGTGCTACACATTTTATTACTTTCTATTTTTTTAAAGTAAAATTGAAACAAGAGGTTTTGTGAGGACATTTATTTAAAAAAACATCTGAAAATAGTAGCTGGCACAAATTTTATTCAATATGTGAGTCTCAGCTAGAATAGTTACATCAATAGGAGGCCTAAATCCCTTGAAGAACTTGACTATGTAGTCAGACTCGAGCTTGGCCCACTCCTTTTTGATAGAAACTGGACACTCCTGTGAGAAATAGCGCACACCCTCTCTGCCAGACGCGCCAAGATAGAGTAGCCCAAGGAGCGCATGTCTAGAAATGAGAGCGGCTCCATGTTGAGGTCCCAAAAGTCTGAAAAGTTGTCTTTCAGTGGCGCGAAGAGACAAGATCCGTATTGAGAAAAAAACAAAGTTGTCCAAGAAACTTTACATTGGCAAAATGTAAGACTTTTTTATCCAGAAGTTCGATGTAAGCATCTGCATTGAGCCCCTCCTTCCTCTCCATAAAAATGGGAGGGCAAACTCCACAACGGCTGGACTTTTTGTTCTGGAGACATATCTCACTAAAGCTGAGACATTGTCTGGATGTTCGGCTGTGATGTAGCGGCTGTTCTGCTTATTCAAAGTGGCATCAATGGTGAACCTTTTTTCATCAGAAAATAGTAAAAATTTTGCCAAATTTTTGTTGACCTTTAGAAAATTTAAAATTTTCTTTGCTCTTTCCAACTGTCTCAGCTTACTCTTTTCAGAAATAAGATGTCTTGTTGTCTTCCACAGAGATTTTTCAACAATATCAACATTTCAAAATTTAAATAAACTCTACCGCTAGGTAGGATCAACCCTATATACATAACACGTGGATTAAGAATTCCCGGGCTTCACACATAGGATAGCGTTATTTTTTTATAAATTAACCAGATTTTCAATTAGTACAAGCCTTCAAAAGACAACTCTTAAAATTTCATGAAAATCGGTTCTTTAGTTTGTTAGTACTTCCTCGAAGTGTGACTCGACTTTTGTTATCTACAAAACAATTGGGCATAAACAATTTTGTGTTTTAATTTGACACTGCTTATTGATAGGGAAAATTAGTGTTCTATCAAGCAATGGCTTGATAGATGGCTCCATAAAACGAATAAAAAATATATAATATTATTTTTAAAAAAAACAATTTTGTACGAAAAAATAGAGTTTGCTTTGTTAAGCCTGGAATTTTTCAGTTCATATATATATAAGTAATTTCTTGAGAGTTTTTCAGGATGAAACGGATTTAACTAAGATTTCCTTTGGGTTATTTTTGACAGTAGATCAGCTCAGAAATGTAATTTTTGGGATCTGTAACTTAACCTAACTTTGAGCTCTGAGGCCTTAAATATGAATACACTAGAACGGTTGTTTTCTATTGGACATATGATGGAATTATGACACTAAATTTCAATGCGTACTATTACATATGTGTATTTCAAATTAAGTAGTATCAACATTTAAAAAATAAATTATCCATTAAATTTATTCAAACTTAACATAATTAACATGATATCACAAATTGGTATTACAAATATTTTAAATCTAATCATTGATATCTAGACATGAAGATCGATAGATAAAATATGGTATTACTATACGAATCATAATATTGTATTATTTATTAAAACTTTGGAATTCTTCATTGAGTTTCTTGATTCTTAGATTTTATAAATCTTTGGTGAGATGTAAACGTAGTTCACTTTCTGTAAAGTTTCTTTCTTTCTTTTTCTATATGTATCATAGAATCGGATCATGATGGGATCACGCAGAGTATTTTTTTCTTATATTTTGCTGTGAATAGCTTATATTTTGATTGTACTCGGAGAATATCAAGTAGTTCCTATGAACCAGGTCAACTTCTTTCATTCTGGCTTTCAAACTTTGCTCTATTTTTAATCTGCAGAGTTGTATTACTGGTGTGACTTTCGGAGAGCGACACAATGAGTGTGGCGAAGTTTCAAAACTGTTTTGGCAGAACGAGCAAGTTTTGCTTCTTCCCTCAGTGCACGACTTGTTAGAAAAATAAAGATGATGTTGCAATTCGATAAGGAAGCCACTTCTGCTTTGTTGTAGTAAATGAATTTCTAAAAATAATGTTGGCAATGACTGTTTTTTGGAGAGACCGAAGGCAAAATAGTTTAAGGTGAAAGTACTTCGTGCTCTATAAAAGATAATATTTTTCTAACAATAGACCTTAACTCTACCTTAATTTGTCCCTATTTAAAAGCAAAACACGACTTTAATACCTCGTAAAGTGATTTTTACTGTATTTATGAACCTTTCCTTGGCGAAAAAAAGGATACAAAAAGGCATTAAATTAGTTAAAATAGCCAAATATTATACTATTCTTAAATAATAGTCAGGCTTGTACAAACATGATTTTCTTTTGTCGAACTCGTTCTTAAAACTTTTTAAGTCTATATAATATTCCTTAATTCATAAATCCTTTATATCAATTTATGGGTTTTAAAGTTTTTTTCTAAAGCCGTTTTTGAGGAAATCGATATTTTATGTCAAATTTTCCATTTTTTTATTGGCTCAAGAAAAAGAAGTAAGAGATGCAACAAGTCCTTGACAATTTAATGTTAGGGAAATGTGTATAAAATTAAAAGTGTGGTACTGAATTATATATAACTACTTGTAGAGATTCCATAAAAAATATTCAGAGACGTAAATTTGATTAAGTTTTTTGTTTGAATTGGTTACTTTTCTTTAAAAGTAATTTTTTTTAATAAAATGCAATGAATTCAAATAAACTTTTTGAAGGAATAAGTTTTATAGAACTATACATAATCTCTGCTTTACATGTTCTATGTTATTTCTCAAAAATGTATCCTTCCTATTTCTAAACAGATAATAAATTTGTAGACGTTGTATATGTACTGCGTATAGGGCACACCTTTCTGAAGCCTGGTTTCTATATAAAAGCTTAATTTTTCTAATTAGAGAAAAATAAAAAATGAAATTATTGTTTTAATATAAAGTTCAAAGCCATTTTTGTAAAAATGTTAATAGTTTAATCTCATTTTAAAAGAAATTTCTTACTTTTTCTCACCATTCTTAGTAATGGGCCAATAAATTTCAAATTAGTTTTTTTATCAGGTCTGTTTAAAAGTGTTTTTTAAATTATATATGATGCCAAAGTTCGTATAAATCTTCATGAAAGTGGGGCATATCTCAATATCCTATCTGCAAGTATCAACAAATATGGAACTTTTTTTCAAAGTTTTTTTTATACTCAATTGATTTTTACAATCAATTATGTAAAGTAGATGAAAACGAATAATTAACCAAATTAATTCAATTATTATTATTCATTATAGAAAGTAATATATACTACAACTTGGTTTCGCTTCTCAAATGTTTCATGAATAAATTATTATTGATCACAGTTATTAAACAAACTTTGCTTTATTTAGGATTAATACGTTCATTTTCGGTTTATGACCGAGTCTATGAGGGGTCACTGTTTCTTTACTTTATACTCAACACTCTATGGAAGGTAAATAAAGGACTGTTGAAAGCCTGTTCATTTATGAAACTTAATTCATTTAATAATGAAAATGCTTCAAAAGCTGGCTAAAACCACTATAAGCACAATAAATAAATTTGAAAAATAAAATATAGAATAGATAAAGTAGAATGAATTAATGATTGAGATTCAATGGGCAATGTACATGGATCAGTTGTTTAGATTGAGATTTCAAAATTTATTCGTCATTGAAGTAGTCTAGTAGATAATTACATTGTATTGCAGTATGAATCAAGTGCCCCTTTGGCAAAGCGGATATTTGTTACACTATGGCGAAACCTTATTGCCTAAAGGAACTTTGCCGAACTGACATTTTGCTGAATGATCATATTTTTGCAATACCGACAATTGCCAAATGACCAATTGCTTACTGCAAATTTTGTGAATCAAATTTGTACTCATCACTTTTAGATAAGGTTCTGTGTATTATATCCATTAACAGCTACAATATTATAATTTTCTACTAACTACCATTTTATCTCTCAGTCCTCATATTAACCAAAAAAGGATCCAAGAAGTCAAAATAAAAATCAAGGGAACGACATTTAATCAAAACACTTAATTATATTCAGTAAACGTCAATTTAAAAATGACAAAATATACGAAGAATTCCTAAACAAGGGATTATCAAGAAAAATAAAAAATTGCACATAAACAGATTTAATTTCTTATGAGCATACTGAAAAGTATTAGGGAATAAATGTTAATTGTAAAAAAAAAAAAGAAACATTATTATAAAGCTTAAATTTTTTTTTGAAAAAAAATAAGCTGGGGTGTAAAATATCCCAGCTGCAAACCGGAGGGATAATTTTTTTTATACATTGTTGCAATAATTAGTTCAATTATTTAATATTCATTTTATTCAGGTCATGCGTCAAATATCACATATACTTTAAAAGCTTGCAAATAAAACACCAAAATATTCCATCATCATATACGGTATAAACGAGCTTTTTCCATTTCCTAAGGGGAATGTAAATACCTTCACGTATTTAAATAACTACATACTTTATACTTAAGGAGGTCCTACATACTTAAATATTAATTTATGTTTAAACAAATGTAAAAAAAATGGGATACACAATTTCTTCCAAATAATTTTTTCGCTTCATTTTAACAATAAAACTAACATAGTTAGAATTATCGAACTTAGAAGGTTCCAAACGGTTTTCTTGCTAATTTTTAGTTATTGAGCTATAGAATAAGTGCTCTCATGCTGTTCCAACGACAGGATTTCCATTATTTTGTCAATATTTTCGACGTCCATACTACCAAAACGGAATTGTTGGAACCACCACATTGCTGTTGCATTTGATAGATCACTGGGTCCATTAACAGTACATTTTTAATGGCTGCAACCTCCGCCTTTTCACCTTGGTCGTAGTGATACTGAAAATGTATCAATTTTTTTCTTTTTTTACTTGAATTTTGGAACGCTGCAACACACAACTGGATTCACCAAACACAAAATTGTAAATGATTTTTTTTAAGTGTACAATTAACCTTTCAGAATACTTTAAGCTTTTTTTTATAGCTCACTAAAAACATCTAGGAAAAAACGCTCAGAGCTTTTTACTTAACCTAATATACTAGCAGAGGGTGCCTGCCTTGTAGGGATGAATAAAGGGGAATGGAAACAAAGAATGAAGTTAGAAGTATAGAGACAAAAAGCAAAGAGAAGAGGTTCGACTGCATTGTATCCAATATGTGATTACAACAAAAACGGACTTATGAATATCTATAAGAATAATAAAATATATATAATTTTTTTATGTGGGAGGGAGGGGGGCTAAAGCCCTCTTAAAAAGGGACTAGCCACACCACTGATCATAAATATTCCATATCATTAATTTACTAACCTTATTACCCGGCATTACCCAGAGTTATTAGGTGTCAACGAACATACACATTTTGCTTTAGAAGATGAACTCCAAAATCCTTGGTGCTACTCGACGTTTTTCAAAGCAAGGGAGTATTTTAGCTCGTTGCTAAACCTCATCTGAAGTCACACTCATTTTTTTAAATTTTATATAAAGTACTTCCCTCTTTTTCTTCTTCTTTAATATGAGTGGAACTAAACGCCTGCGAGATTTTCATATATATCTTATACAATATACAGTGTATATTTATATATTATAGTCCCTTTTTTATTTATACTGTCATGGACATCTCGAGCTATCTGAACTACATGCAAATCAATAAAGAAAGGGAACCGGCTCCATGATACGGCTTGTTTTATTACTACTAAAATTATAGCTTCGTGATTCTGATTGTGACTGTTAAGTTTATGGTGATGGGGGAGAAGTGCTGATCCCCCACACCTCGTCAAGATTATGACGGCACCCTCAAGAATCGTATATCATATTTTCCGGTTTCAATGAGCCCTTTAATCTTAAACTTGAATCCAAAAAGGGAGAAGACAGTTCCAAGACAGAAAGTGAATCCAAAAATATAGACAATTTCTAAGAATTCATGACTGTGCTGCCTCCATTTCACGAAATCAGATCATATTACCCATTCCGTAAACCAAAGATAGGGCAGTGGTCGACAACTTAATCGGCAACTGGAGCTAAGGTAGGGCTGTCTTGGGCACAGCTCAAAAACATGTTCTAGCTTTGGGGAAAAGCCACAGTTATTTAAAAATGACCATGTACTTAATTGAATTGCTTAACTTTTTAGGAGACTGAAAAATGACTCTGTGTCATGAGTGTGGCCGAATCTTCTGCTCTACCTCTCTTCTCCTCCACTTATTCCTAGAACCACTCGAGCATACACTAGTGGCCTATGATTCCAGCTCGAAAACGAGCGTCAGGAAGCCTTGGAGCTCAAAATGTTTTTGGGTAAGAAGAGGTTCTAACCATTAATCAGCTTTATGAGATGTTGTTACTTAAAACATTACCATTGGGATTTATAATAATTAAATCCCACAATTGGCCTTTGTTAAGCTGGAAGTGACTGAAAATAGGGAGTTGTTATTATGGCTAGCCTCGAAATCCAAGAAGACCTTACCTTTCGAATTTTTCAAGGGCATCATACGCTAAGCAATATTTCAGTCTCCCACTGTCTTACTACAAAGGCTAATGTCATCAAATCAGTAACTGAAGTAATCATCATTGCTGCGTATTTAGGATCAAAAAGAGTTCTTGAATAATGAGGACACTTATAAAATACTCATACACTTATTGAACAAACTACCTGCATCCCCAGAGTGGAGCCAATTCATTCTTGACAATTGGCTTTCATCATAGAAAATATAGCATTAGGTTTCAAGAAACCCAAATGAAAGAGATTTTCAGCTTGTCTTCTCTCTTTTTGTCTTCTGTGGCAAAATGTTAGTACGCCCCTCTATAATCAAATCTTCAAGTCGAGTTGCCTGACAGTTTCATGTTCAAAGTAACTTAGAACTCTGTCTAGTGCAGTTACCATAGATACAGAACTACTGTAATCTTTGTTAAATATCTTGGAGCAAGGATCTAACAGCAGAAAGCGTAGTGGCAATCTTATAATTGATTAGGTCTACTCTGCAAAAAGAGTTGATTTTGTTAGAAGACAGTCATTGGGCTGCGAGAACAAACAAAGAACTAAACAGTTCTTACGTTTATGATCAAATTCATTGGAAGAATTTCATGGATGTGGTAGCACTGATACCGGTTGCTACATTAAACGCTAAATTCCTCTACAGCAAATATACTCTAATTATGAAAACCCTCTATATAAAAAAACTATCGTTTTGGCCGTGTTAGTATTATAACCCACCCATTCAACAGGACGTTCTTTACTCAATTTATTTGTAGTGTTGAGCTCCAGACTTCAATTACTCATCCACACAACATTAATAGATAAATTTATCTCATCTTCGACCCTGTACACAATTTCAAAAATATTTATAACTGCTTCCAAGGGCAAGAATACTTCAGGATTCCCCTGAAACGTCAAGGAATTAAATTATCATTACGCCTTAACTTTGCTCATATGAAATAATTCCACCATGAAGAGTCAAGAAAGATCTCAGAAACTACAATTGAAGAAATAGTTGATACTCTGTTGGATCGAGGTCACAAATTAAAAAGTATTCTTGTCAAGATTTCAAAAATCGTCTTCTACGTGAGCGACGAAAATTTGGTTTCTCAACTCACTGACAAGATCCTACAGACAGGCAGAGAAACATAATCTGAAACAAGCTCAAATTTAGAAGGCTGGCCAAACTTCATCGGATAATATTTAAGATATGAAGATTAATTTTTCTGGTGTGTGCCTCTGTTTTTGAAATAATTAATGTAAATTATATTGTTGATATATTGCAGCTTATTTAGTCTTGAAATCTTATTAATTGTCGTATTATGAATTAATATCTATAGATTTTAACTCATACATTTTGTATTGAAAAAACGTATGAATATGTTTTTATTAAAAGAAAATAACATGAAGTTGACTCAATGATACTTTTGAAAGATTTTTTCACAAAAATTATCAACTTTTTTTTCTCAAAAGAACAGTTGGTTCACTCATTTTAGTCAAATCCTATCAACTCACTGACTACTCAAATGATACCTCATTGTCACATAATGAAGTAGCTAAATTTTCTTAACGGAACATCTTTTTGGATTGAAGGAGGCAAGAGTTGATGTTATTATAAATACCCAAGAGTCCAACTTTTGTTTTACTAAAACAGGTTTGATACAATAGACTGTTTCAAAATTGCTGTGGCAATTACGTTTGACATCAGGGACAGTATTTGCTCATTTTTTGGATCAATTTAAGTAAGTATATGTAGACGAATAGGTATTCTGAGCGTGCGTGTACTGTTACATAATGTCATTTTTGGTGAACAAGCACATTGCCAACTGAGCACTTTTTTGAATGACTAGTGATAAATCTGTTCAGAGCGCTCATGCTCCATTATTTGATTTGTTTAATTACGAAGATGATTTGAGAGTTGGCTCGAGCTGCTATTAGAACTGGTCTAAAAAAGTTACAATCTTCTAGTTAAATAATGGTGTTAACTCACTACTACAAAAATAATGACAGACTTTATTTATATGAATGCAAAATTTATGTGTTCTTGAATAATTCATATTTTCTTTATTTGTTGACTGATTGCTGAAATTATTAAAATTGATTAAAAACCTTAATTGAAACTGGATAATTGATATTTTATATCAAAAATAAATTAGACAAATACTTTTGTACCAAAAATGGCCATAAATTTTAGCTATTAGTATATACCATTCGTCTTTACGTTATTTTGAGCGTCGTTAAGAGGAAAATTCATATGTATATTAGTCTAAATTAAAAGTTCTGAGCGTTTTTCGCTAGATACCTTTAGTCAGCTATATCTCACGATTAATACATTGGATCAAAATAAGCTTAAAATATGGTGAAAAGTTAAGCATACTATAAAAATAAATTCATTTAAATGTTTGTTTTGGGTGAGGCCAGTCGTGTGTTACAGCGTTCCAAAATGTTAGTAAAATAAGAAAAAATTCGATACATACTTCAGTATCACTACGACCAATGGGAAAACCGAAGCACACGGTCAAAAAAATTATGTTATTTATGGACCCAATACATTATCGAATGCAACAGCAAAATGATGGTCCCAACGATTCCTTTTTGATAGTATGTACGTCAAAAATGTCGATAAAATTATGGAAATGGTTGAGTTGGACCGGCATGAGAGCCCTTGTTCCAATGCCCAGGAACTGAAGATCAGCCAAAAAACCGTTTGGAATTATCACAATGGGATAATCATAACCATGGTAATTTTATTGTTAAAACAAAGCTAAAAACGCGCAGAACTGTTGACTTCTAATAATATATATTCTTGTTCTTAGTCAACTGATTCTTAAAATTCAAAAATAAGTAATAGCTTTAGTTTAAACCGAATAAGTGATATTTCATAACAAAACTGAATCGGACAAGTATTTCTTCAACCAGAACGCCCATAAATCTTATTTTCAGATTCATAAAGTTTGGCTCGGATCTCGTATAATTTCGAATTACACAAGTTTACTTAAACCGTTCTTCCCGTCCCCCAAATTAAGAAATTTTTTTGCTTTTTACCAGAATTTGTTTCCAAAAAATTTCATTTTTTGTGAATAGCTATGGATTTTTGTTGTAAAAAATTTAATATTAGAAATTTAATGTAAAAAGAAAATAATTTTAGATTTTTTTCAAAAAATTTCGACACACAATTCCCCCAACAAACAAAAAAAAAGACCTGAGACAAGCCTTTAAACTTTTTTTTTTTTTTGATCGTCCACAGCAGAATAAATCTTTTTACAGGGTGGAAACAATATGAAGCCAAAAGCTGGGACAGTCTAATATGTGCAGATACAGATTTAGCTATTGAGGATAAGATGTTTAATCTTTAGCTTACCTCTCTAAAAATAATCATAGTAATAATTACATTCAATTCTATTTAGCAAACATTTTTTTTTTGCAAAATAAATTGGAAAAAGAATCCTTTTTACTCATCCAATATTTGTTGAAGAGCTACATTCTATTTACTACTTGAGAGGAAAGTTCCATTATGATGGTGGTATATCCAAGTATGTACACAGCTATCATTGAGTCCATGTCTTCAAAATATTGGCAAATATGTGTCAAGAACAACAGTTTTTGACACATATTTGTTTGTACAAAAATTATTCATATTTCAATATTTGAATGACTCTTTCAAAAAAAGATTTTGTGAGTCAATAGTTGAAAGACATTTTAAATTTCATTGGGTATTATTCCGTTAGCCATTGTTTATACAGAGATATTGTTGATTTAGTCAGCAAATTTTCATTAATTCAAAAACACACAAATTTACTCTATATTTTGTTGTCAGCGGTCGACGTTTTACTTGATACGTCTTGCCTATTTCAATGTATATTCCTGTTGACTTTTAAATGAGAGCAGACTATTTAGTTAATAAATGATGTAATATTGGAGGAGGGTTAAATATTAAGGTTACAAAAAATATGAGAACAAATGAAATCATATAAATAGATTGGTTTTTGAGCATGTTAAAAAACTGAAAATAAACATGTTAAAGATAAAAATTTGAATTTTTTTTTGAATAAATCAGTCTAGAAGTTATGACGTTTCATTAAAGAATATGGACCCAAAACTTGTACCGAGTGGTTGATTAAAATTTGAACACTTTGAATTTTAAACTTATAAAAAAATATAATTTCAACAAAATTAATAGTATAAATAAATGTATACCTGAGCTCTCTTTATCATTAATGTAGCCACCATTAGCAAGAATGATGGCTTCCAAGTGGCAACAGAAGGCCTGGCATCCACTTCAGATATGGTACTCTTTCATAGCTTCCAAGTACTGGCTGACAGTGACATTGATGTCCTCGGTGTTTGGATGACATATAATGCAGGCCTTTTTCTCAATATGCACCCAGAAGTTGTAGTCAAGGGGGTTGACATCAGGGTGTAGGGATGAAAGTTTAAAAAAAATATATTAAAAGGAACTCAAAACAGTCTTGCAATGGAGGAGATATGAGTTTCTTTCATTGGTGGTGTCAAAAGTGGCTTTTCCACCCTCACAGGGCTCTTGCCATACATTTTTTAAACAATCTGGTATGAAACCTTGAGATCTCTTGCATACAACCCTCTTGGACTTGAAGAAATTGTCCATGGCTGTTTTCTTTAACTCCTCCGGATCCAATTTGATCTTCTTGAGAGACCCCTTCTTTCTCTACAAAGTTTTGGTCTTGCTGACGCCGTAGACATTGGTCATAGAGACACCCAACTGCTTGGAGTGGGCGAATGTAAATTCGTCGATCTCGTTCGAGTGTCATTTTCTAGAACTGTATGCAAGCTTGAGAGCTAAAGTTCGTATTGTTTTGTAAGTAATTGTTTTTGCTTTAATATATCGAAATAGGAATTAATTTCAATCGCTCAACCTTCATTAATTATTGAATTAGTAAGTGTTCAGATTTGAATGGGCCACCTATTACTTACGATTTTATTAGCGGTATTTTCAATTACAAGGTTTCATTACGCAAGCAAATTATAGTTGATGAAAAAAACCGTTTTTTTGCATCTTATTACTGTAAGTATAAAAATATCGGATCAATAACAAAAAAGACAATTCATGTATGATCTCTTCCACACCGGTGTAAGTCCCAAGAAGGCAGTAGAGTCCATTACAACTCCATATAGCCAAGAAAAATCAAAACTTCTGCTCGAACAATATTGGTGACTTTTGACCTGCCTCCATATGCCCCTCGTCCAGCCCTGACCTCCACCCTTGGACTCTACCGTTGGGGTGTGTTGGAGAAGAATGTCCGCTCCATCTCTCATCCAAATTTGGATTCGCTCCGAGCTGATATCATGACAGCGTAGTAAGCCCCGGCCTTCGACAAACTCTTTGGACAAACATTTATGTAAGGATATTTATATAACAATAAAAGAGATTGAGGGAAACGACACAGCACATCATGTGACCTTCGTTCCACTACTTGGATTATAGTGATGGTCCAGCCCTATCCCAATTCTTAAGACGTGTCTGAACCGGACGTAAAATTCGTCCCATAATTTGTTGCCATTATAGATGGCATGCAGTCAAAATAACTACAGATAAGGGATACACTGTTTTCATTAAAAAAACAATTGAAAACAATTTTGTGACGTTATAAGTGTAAATCCTACAAATAAGAGAGAAGGACTACGTTTTTCCCCCTGTCATCGGACACCCAACGCAGGGATGAAGATAATATGTATTTATCTTCTTTATATCAAGTATGCCTGGCGTGGTAGAATAAAGGATGACTGATGTATAGGGATGTGATTATTTACTAAATTGCAGTGAGTGTAAATTTTAAAGAAAAGTATATAGGGTTGGACAGCAACATTTTAATCAATGTTCTCTTTTCCATTAATATATAAAAACTTATTGATTATTTTTTGACATTCTGGTTCAGCCATTCTTTGTGCATAAACAAACAAATATAAACATTTCGCCATCCTGTCATTATGAGTGAGGAAAAACTAAAAGGCAGATTTTATCCCAGCTAAACATAGCTGGAGTTACAGAGACATTTGTAACACCTTTAATTTTATTTGGTATCTCCTTAAAAATCTAAAGTGCTACTATAAAAACAAAACTATTCCTTATCACGCTGTAAAAGCAAGATTGCAAATAACTTGCCTGTAATGGAACCTATTAGAATTGAGAAAAACAGAGCTATTCTGATCGCATGCAGCCCGATATTCTGCCTTATCTGTTAGGATTCCAAGGGCATATTAGTCTTCATGGAACTATGCTGGGGACATATTACAATACTACCACTGATTGTCAGATAAAAACTTAAAATTCGTCCGCCGTTTAATGCACAATTATAAGAAATGATAAAATCTATTCCGGATTTTCATAATATTTATTGTTTTATCCTTTTTATTTAAAAATTATGTAATTACTGATCATTCTTTTTTCGCTATTTTGTGGTTTTGTTTTGTTTATCTATTTATTGTCGAAATTTATAGAAGGAACGTTTTGTTAGGATTGATTACTAACATAATATATAGCAATTTTTGAAGATTTTGAAAATTAGTTTTAAACTAAAATGTTTATTTATGTATATATTTTTTATATATGTAACTTTTCTGAATAAATAAAGTCTTAAAAAATCGATTTACATACCTAATTACTAATATATATTAACACCATCATCAATACATCTCGATCGTCATGGATCCAAATTTTATAAAAATAATAAATAATTCCATTAGGTCTAAATTAAGAATAATAACAAACTTTTATTATGCATGAAAGATACTGACAGTTTTACTAATCGAATTTGTATTTACAAAGGTTATAAAATAAAATCATCTGAACAATCCATACTTTTAACTTTAACGATATATATTTCCTTAGGAAAAAGACATGTACAAAAAATATTATAGACAAACTCTAATGCTATATTTTCTCTACTAATCATCGATGTGTAGCTCCCTTTGGTATAAACAATGGCCACAAGACGCCTCCTGAAGATTTGGTACGACTTTCTTATGTATTCTCTGAACATATTGGCCCGTGTTCGTTTACAGTGGCCTTCATGCCCATGATATTCCAGAGTCAAAGGATACAGATGTCGGACTCTACGTACAACCAGAAGGCGAAGTCCAAATGGTTGAGATTGGCTGAATACAGGGCCATATTTCTTTTGGGCAGAAATAGATGCTATTGATAAACCAATATTGAGCAGCTTTGGCTGTGAGGGCATCGTCTTTTTGCTGGACTACATTATCATACGGCAAGTTAACCCGAACCCTCAGGAGGGAGTAAACCTTCAATTTAATTCCCTGCATCAAGTAGCGCGGGGATTTTTGCACGAGTCTCACCTTCAGAGACCATTTACTGGATAACTTAAAAAAATAAACAAATAAAATTTTTTACAACACTTTTTGACATGTCTAACTTTGTTTATGTTCATCTCTGAAAAACTCAGCAGAGCCTCTGAGCCTCACACCTGATTTATTACTATTAGTGACAATGGTGTTTGATATAGGGGATAATAAAATTTGATACTTTTTTGAGGACTTTTCTTAGAGGAAGGTTTTGGAATATGATATAAATTATACTGCAAGGACAACTAGGGAGAATAATTGATTACATAAATAAGTAAGCTGTTGATTGCATGCTGAAGTTCAATTAATCTATTATTTATTTACGTATTTCTTCTATTCAATATGATATTCGTTTCAAACATGAATTAATATATATATTCTTTTTTTTTTAAATGAGTTTATTTTTATACATGAAAAAAATATGATAATGGGATGACCTTTTTGTAGTTGCAACCTAAAAAGGAATTTTTTATATTTTTCAAATTGTAAGGGTGACCACGATAATTTTCTGTTTCTTATTTTTTAGCATATCAGCACATGAGTATGCAAATACTCAGGGAGGCTAATTGGTAGCATTTTGGGTACCTTAAATCCACAACCCAAAAAATATTTTTCAGAGCTCATTTTTCATTTTCAATTTTAAAATAGAAATGCCACAAAATGATGAATTTTGGACTTCAATTTAAATATCTTATTAATTGCATGTAGTATCTTCGTTTTCCCTAACATTTTATAACTATATTTGCAGTATTTGCAAAAACAAACCAGTTATCGAGTGTCATCTGTTCGATAAGATTATTTTTCATATCTTTTGTATTAAAATTACAAAAGTACATAAACAATCTTGGTAGTTTTGTATGCTTCTTTACAACAGAAAAAAATACCATGTTGGATTTAAAATTATGAAATATATATATTCTGAGATCTGCAGTTCCTTTTCAAAGTTGTGGATAAATAAAAACACATAGATAGTGTGGAATTAATGAAGAGATGATAGCAATTGATTAATTTGACTATTCTATTATTATTAAGAAATCAAACTAAGGCTTCATACAAAGATAAATAATTGCTCTATTGACATTTATGTACGTCTTATTAGTTATGATGATTAATGTACCAAAATATCAGAGCTTCACGTAATGATACTGTAATTTAATAGGAACTGTTTTACGTGTAAGAGTAACCACTAAAGTGTCCTCTATCCAATCAAAACCTGTCAGGATCTCAAAGTTTAGAAGCTAATAGGAAGTCAAATTTTGTTAAAAATGGTCCTTGAATTTTTCACGTTTTATAATGTTTTAAGTCATAATTATTGTGTAAAATTATGAGTTCTAGCGCGATCCTTGCACTATGCATCGACAGAAAAGTCATGACCGACGTTAAACAGTCAATTTTCATTATCATAGTATTTTTTCAAATATATTATCTGCAAGGTGGTATGCCATTCTGTAGCTTTGGAGCGTACCATAAATTTAAAAAAAAAAAAAAAAAAAAAAATTCAAGTTGATCTCACGCGTCAAGGTCAGCTTCCCCAACAACAATGTAGTTCTCCAACAGGATGGAGCTCCTGCAGATACTCCCAAAGTGACCCACTCCACAAGAAAACGACTTTTTGGGGGTAAGTTAATGTGTCCACCAGGGACGATCTTAGATTTCATACCTTGGGTTAAAACTTAATCCCAAAATTATCAAAACTGTTATATATTTACTTATATAAATGGATTAATTTTATTTCAACATACTATCAGCAAGTGCCCATGTTGCAGGGCTGAATAGAGGGGAATAGAAAAAAATGAAGGTAGAAAAGAAAAGACAGAGAGAGGGATCTTGAATGAGACATAGGGATAAAGAAGAGAGAAGAGACGGAGAAAAGGAGATAGAAAGATAAAATTGAGAAGAGGTTATATTTTGGTCAAAAACAGGCTCTTAATGACCGCAGAGGCATACAAAAATATCATAAGAAAATGCTTGATCATTTACTAACTAAATTTCAGACTGATCTGTTCGACCATTTTGGACTCCAAGTGTGATAAAAGCAAGGCCTGTTATAATAGTTTTATTTGATGAAGCCATTTTTGATGAAATTTAACTGAAAAGGTTCTGCACCCCCTTAAATTGTTTCAAGTAGCAATAGGGCCATTTTATTGAAAGGTTGGACATCCCTAGGGTAAACACTCAATTAACGATAATCATCATAATACCGTCAAATAAAAAGATAATACTTAATGTCCTTGGATAAAAGAAACTTATGTTTAAGTGAGATACACTCGAGTTGGACCAATAATTATTTTTGCAAGGGATTAACTGCAGATACAAATTTTATAGACTTTCCCTCCTATGCAACCAAGATTGCCTCTACACGGCCTTTTTACGCCACTCCCTCTCAACTGTAGCTTTTAGATCTGACACATTTTTATGAGGTATCGAACAAGTCTTCCTCTCTACTTTATCCTAGAGAACATGTTCGAGAGGCCATAGCTCAGGTGATGAAAGAGGCCACATTTCCCATTAGAAGTTTTCTTGCACCAATTTTGAGTCAATGAACCTCTGAATGACATAGCTGACCATCCCAAGATCATTCACAGCCGTATGAATCGTCTTAGGGTCCACATGGATCTTTTTAGGAATGGTTCGGATTTTTGTGGCTGGGTTAGACTTGATTTTCGCAGATAAACCGGGCAGGAACTTATCAGTGCATATTTAAAAAAAAAGTATTTTCTAACTTCCTTAAGATTCTTGACAGTAGCCACAAGCTTCTTGAAGCAGAGAATGATACGGTAAAAATCTCCAGTTGAGATTTGTGCGACGAGAGGACCTGACATGCACTGCCTCTTGGGCTTTATCTTGAACTAACGACTAGATAGAAAAATTGTTGAGGGTTCAAAATTGCCAAGTGTGAAATAATTAACACGCCGATATCATAAAAAAGATGCGTTAAAACACAAACTATAAAGATAAAAGTAATCAAATTGATGTTTTTCTTCCGCACACTCTATGACGTATGTATATCCGACTGTGCCAAAATGACAAAAGTTGGGAATTTGGTAGCATTTGATTTTTTTTTATTAAATTAAACAAAAAAATAACCATCAAACGTCCAAAAATAATGACTTTCATTGACGCATTTTGATTTGAGAATCTGAAGGAAATTTGGCCGTTGTTTCATTAAAATTATCGTTTTGAATCCAGTTACAGGATTTTTATCTTTTAAATATTAAACAGGAAATATATATTTTGCAAAAATATTTTTACTATGTTTCTCTAACTTACCTCATAATATGAGTATTTTAGTTCCAAACATGCTGCCAATAAAGAAATATTATCAATCATGCCCCGTGTTTTATGCATATGTTACGCAACGTTTTTGAAAAAGATTGAAAAATTCGCAGCTGCTTACTAAAAATAAAATTTTTGAAGATTTTTTACAAATTTATACTTTAATTACACAAAATTAATTTTTTTTATAAACAGCGGCTTACAAAAAGCTTAATTTTTTGGAAAACAATTTTAAAAAATTAAAAATTTTGAGATATAACTTTTAAAATCTACAACTGTTCATGAAAAATTAATCTTTTTTTAAAGAATTTCAAAAATTATAGCAAATTTTATTGCATTTAAGGGGGGACTACAGTTCCCCTGTGGACACCCCTGCTTAAAGTGAAAACACTCTATATGAAATAAACTTCTGTAAAGTATGAAAGAAAAATAACGAATAGATTATGCAATTTAATCAATACGCGAAAAAATGTTCACTCTCTTGAATAAGGACTAAAAGTATTCAGACCCTCTGATAGCGTGTGTTATTTTCTTTTGAAACCTCTGACATTCATGTTGTTTATCTTTGTGTCCCATAGCGTGAGTGGTTTAATTGTTTATCTTTTTTATATATTGCAAAAGCTAATCCAAACGATTTATAAAAGACACTCTTTTGCTTTCTTTAGAAACATCCCCCCCCCCTTCACCTCTTTTTCCCCTCATTGAGACAATTCTGAATTAACCCTCAACAATCAAAAAGCTTTTAAGCTCGTGATTGTTTTTATAGAAATAGGCATGTTTACGTAAAAAACAGAAACTTTTGAGACGTCTTGTGCCATCCCAAATTTAATGATATTTATGATAAATTTATTGCAATTTTATTGTTCTATAGGAATCCGGGATAGGGCCAAGTAGATTTAAATGTACTTAAGTCAAGTACAATTACGTAATTGGAACATTTAGAACAAGGGATATACTTTTTTTGAAGTTATTTAAGTAATTTACTTACTATGTGTTTAAGTACAAGCTTAATACCTATGAATAATAACGGTTGAAAACATGAAACTTACAAAATATTACTATATTTATTTGAGATGTTCCGTGTAAGGAAATTAGAACTGTCTGTAATTGTATAGGTAGCCATGTGTCTGAAGCACTTGCTGCTATTTGAATTTTTTAAATCGGACGAGAAATGTCATCGCAGCGAGATTCAAGGCTTAGGGTATCAACTCTTCTTTCGAGTTGCACTCCAAGAGAAGTAGCCAGGCTGACGGGATTGGCTCGTAAGACCATCTACAATGTTAACAAGCACTTTCTAACAGTAACCACGACAATACATCTAGCATCAAGGCAGCCATGCACATCGACGTTTTCAAGGACAACCTACTCCCCTGGCTCCAGACAAATTTCCCTAACGGCAACGTCGTCTTTCAGCATGATGGGCCCCCTGCTCATACTGCAAAAATTACTCTGCCCTTCTTAGCTAACAACATCGCTATTTCGAACAAGACATGGTGGCCAACATAAAGTCCAGATGTCTAGAAGTATATTAATTTGTATGTTATAATAATTTTATATTTAGCTTTACCAAGGACTTTACTGATATCCACTGCCAGGAAATCCACGAAGGCATGCAGAGTCCCATTAAAATGTTTACCACAATCCTGGCATTGCATAATTATTCCAGTTGTGATTTGGAATTGAGCAGTAAACTTTATAGCATCCTTTATTTCTCTCAGAGAAGTTAATAAACTCTTTCTCCAATTTTCCGCAAGACCTAACATCACAATCCCAATTCCCCCCTACATCTGATAAATTATGATTTTCATTTTAAGATGCCAAGGCCAAGGTGTAATGTGGACATTTGCAGCCTTGCGTGAGGAGAAACTTAAATCTTCCATATACAAATGGTATTAAATTACTAATATCATGAATGGTAATTCTTGCATATTTCTGCAGAGATGCAGGATATTTGAGGTTAGTCAAACAAAAACGTTTCCCTCCATTTTGCCACATTATATATATTGATGAACCTCCCATATATACAGCCTTGCATTTCCAGATGAATCTTTGTGCAGTAGCCCAATCCTGACAAATTGATCCTCTATTCCAAGGTTGGGTATTTGGCTATAGTTATAATTCTCTTTCTGTAAATTGGAAAATTTGCCTTCATCCAGATCCCATGCATGGGTGCATTACAGCCGATTTTTTCTACCTCATACAAGAAGTTAAGTGGATATACCAGTAAAATTCCGTTTGTTTCCTTTTTAGTCAGTTGTCGATTTGGAGAACCACGATCATTCATCAAGTAGTGTTTTGCTAATTTAAAATTATCAAAATTCTTTGAACGCAACCAACTAAAGAATCATTTATATTTAAGTACAATTATTGATGCCATCTGATCCTCCATTTTCCAAAAATTCTAAATCAGTGCGATTTATTCAGACTGGGTAATTGGGACCAACTCAGGGACCGTTTATAGAAGATACATTTTTTTCTTAATTAAGTAAACTTACTTTAACTATTGTTATTATTTGATAATTTAAAAGTACAATGACCAGGCTCCATCTCACCTTCTACTTGAACTCTACAAAATGCCTATCACTAGTGATAATTCCATGAATTTTCTATGACGTACTTTTGTATTCTATCATAGTCTGTTATTTATAGTCGTTACTATAACTGCCTCGACAGCTACTATTTTAATGCTCATTTTCCCCACCAGTATTAATGCGACAAACCCCGAAAGACAATTTTTATGAAGAAATTTGAAACAGACAAAATTTATCCAGCAATGAAAATACAGAAACAAAGAGATCCTCGTGTATGATGAAATTACAACCAATTAATGTACCTTTACGCTAAAAAAAATCATTATTTGATTACAAAAGTAAGTAAAAAAATCAAGATCATATTTCCTGAATCCTACCAGAAACAAACATGGCGGATCCCAAAAATGGCCAGGACAACAGACTTTGATATAGGCTGTCAGGATGAACAACAATAGGACGTTGACAAACATTTTGTTTGCCCTGGCCTATTATGGACTACACCCGAACAAGCCATCACATTTCATTTTTATTGAATTGTTCTACATTTTGTTTATTCGATGCTTTGTTCTTTTACGTTTTGTTTTTCAATGCTTTGTTCTTCTACGTTACATTTTTCGATGTTACGTTCGAGCAGCCTATTATTCGAAGAAATTAAATATATACTGCATTTTAAATTCAAAAATATAATATTCAACAAAATTATTAGGCTACTTTTATTGGTACAAGTAGATAAAAAAATTGAGAATGAGGGAAATACAGTTGAAAATATCATCTTTACGTTATCTGTAAGGTCATTTAAAGCAACATATAATTCTTCTTAGGCATTATACATTTTTTAAGTTTACGTACTTAAAGAATACTATACTCAAATGTTGTCAAAAAAATAAAGGTATTTTTTCGTTTAAATAAATTGACTCAAAAAATATGAATTTAAAGTCAATGAACATTTTCAGATTTAATATGTATTTATGTGTCATCTAGTATCATCGTGATAACATTTTTTTATTTTAGTATGCAGGCGTTTATGCTTGATTTATTTTCTTAGACATAGCAGGTACTTACAAAGACATCCACAGAGTTGCTTTTTCGGATAAAAAAATTATGACGTTTTCGTTTTAAAATAACAATTTTCAATCTTTATTTTTTAGATAATGACACTTTTGTTGGGATTTGAAAGGCTAGCTCAGAAACTTAGGGGATTAAGTCATTCACGAGCCAATTATTTAAATAATATATCTCCAGTCATGCATGCAATATGTCCTGCCGGTATGTAAAAATAAAAGAAACTGAAAATGAACGTAGCAATCCTAACAATTTGAATAATGTTTGGAAGGAGAGTAGAATAGCTGTTATTACTTATATTACATCAGTTGCAAGCAGCTGTGAGCGAAAGGATATAAACACAAATCCCACTCTTTATCTAGCAATATTAAAGGAAAAATTAGAGTAAAGTCGATCTTCAATTCTACTCCGAGTCCAACAAGGACTTACACTTATGACTCCAGAGCAAACCCTCATTGTTAGTCGCCATCTTTCATGAGCAGGCCCACTACTTGTTACTTTATACTTACATGTTTTCTTTGCAAATAATTAAATAATAATGATAGCAGATTAAAAAAGCTAAAAAAGGCTGTTGAAATTGTCAACGAGAAAAAACTACTTCCGCTTTATATGACATATTTTATCCACCTCTGGTAATTGACCTACAGGGGTACCGATTTGTGTACTAATTAAATGTGTAATGGCGTAGTAAATGTGTAAGCACTCCGGTATCACAATAGGCCCCATTTATATAACAACCCTAGTGTTTACAAATATTATTAGCTGTTTATAAAGCTTATGGACTCACACATTATGAAAATGTTTGAACTATTTTCTTTGAAAAACTTTCTAGTATTTTCTAATATACTTTTCTGGATTCATTAATTTTTATTAATTATGATTCCCAACCCAAACTTTCACAATATTTTTAAAGCTATATGAGTAAACGGCCGGAGTATATTCACGTACTTCTATTCCGAGTTACGTCCGAGTCTAACGTAGATCCATAAAATACAAGGTGAGTCCGGATTCAATTTCAAATCGATGCTAAGTATTTTTGTGCCAATTATATTTAAATATCGTATTCAAGATGGCCACTCTAATATATCTAGATGGTGCAAGATTGTGCCACTTAATGTTAAAACATTTTGTCTCCTTATTTTTTCCACATAATTATTCATTTCTGTTGGTTAGAAAAATAATAAGATAGGAGGGAATTACATATGATTAAATATTCTCATTAGAGACGTTTATAAAAAATGGCGGAATCACGCCTCATTAGCATTCAGAAAAAAGAAGGTCATTACTTGGCAACTTCTTTTACTGCCTGCCTTAAGTAGCAATGAGGATAAAAAGTTTGAGAGGAATATTTTAAATAGTAGAATTATGACAAATATCTACTTATTCTTATCCAACAAAACGTCAGAGTTAAGAATAAAATAGATAATGGTTCTTTCTCAGGGGTGTCTACAAAAAAAAAAAAAAAAAAAAAATCCCCTCTAAATAAAATTATGAGGACATCCCCCGAACCTTCGAAAAATTATTTATAGTAGAAACTCCATTCATGAAATAAATCCGACTGATTCGCCTCAATTAAAAAGCTCATAAATGCTTTTTCCAATAACTCATCAAAAGAAGAATATTGGCCAGAGTTGGGAATTTACTATGGACCAAATATGTGTAAGCTTTATATCTAGGGGAACACTGTCTTGATGATTCTGCTAGTATTGATAAGTTTGATCTCAGCACTGTTATTCGGCTATACCACCGTATATTTGTTTACTTAAACCTAGCAATTATAAATTTAAATGAATCTTTCGGCGTAAAGATAGTTTTCTAATTATCAATCAATTTAAAATATCCATATGTTAATGGATTCCCCTTTTCATGATCACGTATTGGCTATATATGTAGTCGTAGGAAAGATCTCATGATTGTGATTTTGGGGATGGATAAAGGATGAATTTGGACCCAGACCTGTATTTCAATCCCACTTTATTCCATTCCCATTCAAATCTGTGTATTCATGGTAACGAACTCAAGTCAAGTCCGAGATTAAACTTAAAACTGCTGGGATTATGAAAAAATATTAATAACTTAATTCGTGTCGAAACGAGCGTATAATAAATTATAAAACTGAAAAACGAAATCAAAAATTATTCCAAAGTTTAATTTAAATAGGCCTGATTTTTTAAGGAATTGCTTAGTTTTATAAACTAATATATACGGCAACATCATTTCCTTTTTTATAATGAGTGGCAATGAGGCAGTAGAAGTAGTTGTAGGGTGGACGTGGTTTCATTATTGAGGAGATGTCTTACAGTTTTCTCTTAATTACAGTGAGTACTATTATGTGTGGGAATCGTCAGGAACGTGCGTTTGCCAAAAAATGCTTCGACAGAATATTTTATACATTTAAACTAGTTGATATTTAGCTCCGAAGTTTTTTTTTTTTTTTTTTTTTTTTTTTTTGGTGTGATTCATGAAAATTTGATATTTGCTAACATTTCTAACATACAAAAACTATTTTTGTTTTTCCGTTCATTTTCCTAATTTAAAATTTGCAAAATTATTTTACCTCAAATAACTCCGCTAAAAATAATATTAGAAGTTTGAAATTGAGGTCATCAGATTTGGTGTCATGCGAGAAGTTTAAGTTGGTGTCATTTGTTCAAATTGGATTTAAATTTGAAAAAACAAAAAAATAAAAAAACATTTGAAGATCTTTGTGGAATTGCCAAAAACAAATTACCTAATCAAATAATCATCCACAAATGTGAAATAAAATATGTTACCAATTGAAATGACTATCCCTTTAAATCTTCTCAAAGAAAAGTTATTTAGGGAGAAAAAAATTTAATTGAACTTTTTTATTTTCGAAAAAATCAGAGGGTATTAAAATACCAAATATATTTCGAAAATGGAGGACGTCACACAAGTCGTTACCTTATTTGTATCACAGAACTTTTTCTCCGAAAAGAAAGAAAGAAAAAGAAGCCTGAAATCATCTGGTAGTTGGCCCAATAAGTCATTCATACCAACTGCTATTGTATACTCCGATTCACCATATCATATTATTTCTTCCCCATTTTTAAAATGAATTATATATATATTTTGAAATATTTAAATCTACATAGTATTTTATTCGATCCCGTATTATGTTACTATATCATTTGTATGAAGAAATGGCAGAAAATTTATTCAGAGGAATAATAAAATGGCCTATTTATACATTAAATGGACGACGAGGGATCAACAATCAATTGTATTCCTGTTCTTTAGGCATCAGAGCATAAATATAGAATAACTTATTACTGTGTTTATTTATGACAAATAATAATTTATGAAATAGCCATGACGTATCAAGGGCGAAGAAGGGATCGACAGCTGACAACAAAATATATAGAGTATTTCTGTGTTAGCGAGATAACCCCGTGCGTAATTATTTTAATTAATAATCGATTTTCTGGAAAACCATTCCATCTTGCTTCTATGTTGACACGTGCTATGTATATATTCAAGTAACAAATGCCCTACATTGGAACACTCGTTTCTAGAGTCCATTGCCTTCTCATAAAAAAATAAAATAATTAATGGATTATAATAATATTTGTTATCATATATGATGACATCTCAACAAACGATTTTATGATGTGATGAACCCCAGATATTAATAATTATATACTTACTAATGCGATGAAATATGTAGGTTTAATAATTATCCTACTTATTGTGTCAACATGGGAGGTCAGGTCCGGACTCTCATCATTATATGGAAAAAGATTATGAGAAAGTAAGAATATATTTAAAAAAAAAGAAAATGTGGCCCGTCAAAACAAATTAGGCTGAAAAGTTGAGTGTTTGACTTCCCCAACGGTTTTTAATGTATACGTCATTGTGTATGAGTAGTTGCGTGTTTTGTCAAAATCTGTTTTTCTTACCCCAGCAGTCGGTACAATACATTAAATTGACAATTCTTGCAATAGTGACGTCCTAGACTATGAGTGGTGGCGTGGTTTGTCAAAATCTGCCTGTCTTGCGCAGGAGTCTGTATGATACATCAAATTTAAAATTCTAGGAAGCCCCATTACATGATGGTATAACCTTGTATTTGTCCTATCCTTGGTGAGGGTCTAATACCCTTGTAGTGGAGCCTACGTATAAGTCATCACTCATCAGTAAATTAGTTACATTAATAAATTGAGCGAATGAACTCTTGATAAGGTATAGTATGAAATCGTTTTTATATACCCCCCACCCACTTTTGGCTTGATTACAAAGACTCTGGCGATGAATGCGAGTGCGGAAAGAAAACAATTTGGGGCAATATATGACGTAATTGAAAGCATTTCTTTCTGGGTTATCAAGAAGAATGTTGTTATAACAAGACTAGTAAGCAATAATTTTCTACTCTCACCGAAAATTTACTAGGTTATGTATGACGTCATTAGTACCGCAAATATACGTAACTTAGATGTAGAATAATAGAAAATCCTAAATATAACGTTAATAAATATGGAATCAATGGAAAATAATATGGATTACCGATTTTTGTTTACTTTTACGCAAACAAAGGTTCCCAATGACGTCACCAAAAAGAGAGTGAGAGTTATTTAATAAATCTCCTGTGTTTGGCCTACGAGTTTGTAAGACTAGAGAAGGGATTTGTATTAAGAAAAACTAAGTTTAGCTATTAGAAAAGGAGGAATAGTTGACCGTGTTGGTTTAACTTTCCCCTCTGAAGTAAGCATTCCTGCCAATCTCGTATATATAGCTTTAAACATGTATAATTCAGAAATATATATTTATAAATATTATTTTCCAATAGATGGCTTTTGTAATGTGTATCTCGGATTGTATTAAAGATGTGTTTAAAAAGTAAGATGTCTTACACTTGAAGCATTTCTCATAAGCACTTTTTGGTATAGCCTTTCGGCTCTTTCAGTGATGCTGTGTTTATCTCCTCAATCGTTGTAAATATCAGTACATTCATTGGTCTCTTCAGTTTTGGGAACAAGAAAAATTCAAATTTAGTAAAATCTGGTGAATATCATGGATGAGGTATGATTGCGGTGTGGTTTTTGGCCTAAATATGTAACGATTTTTATGGTCAAAATTAAGCAGTTTCGAAACAAACTCTTAAAACAAGTCTCTAGTCCAAAACTTTCTAAAAATATTTATGGCACGAGCCAACTGATATGTCAATATACTCAGTAACTTCTTTAATAGTGATTCAACGGGTTTCAACAACAATTTTCTTCAGTACTTCAATGTTTTGATCTGTTGTTGACGTGCTTGTCAAAAACATCTTACCGGCAATCCTGGAAAAAATTCCACAACTTGTAAACATTTTTTAGTCCGAAAAGTTCCACCGTATGACACTGACAAGCGTTTTGGAGCACTTAATTTCATTTTTTTATTCAAATTCTTTGATCCATGTTTTTCAATAGCAAAAAATCGCCGAACACGCAAAATACTTCTAAACGTGATGTCTCTCACAAACAAACTAAACATATTATATTGCTGAAACAGAAATGTTCGTGGCGAGTGTACTAACATAAAAAAAATATAAAATATAGCATACGAAATGTACTTTGCCGCAAATTTGAAAAGTCACCTTACTTTCTGAGCACACCAAGTAATTGAGATTGTTTACTCTTAATGGCGTTAAAAATGTAAGATTTATACTAAAAAAACGTTTTAAACAGTTATATGATTGTTTAACTTAGTATTGTATGAGTGTGCGTCAGGGATGAACACTAGCAAAGAGAAAATGCGTCATATCTTACACCTTTTCTTCAATAAAGGCGAAAATATAAATAGTGTTTTGGTTTCGTCGATTCTGTTCCGGTAATTTTGATGTCAAAGATGCAGAACTCTCTGGAAGGGTAATTGTCGATAATGTGGATAAAATAATGGAAAAAGTCAATAGTTCCACCCTCATGTAAGAACTGTATTGATGGGTAATGAGATAAATATTAACACATAAAAAATAAAGATTATCCATCATAAAATAATGGACTTCCTTATACTTAACCTATTATTTTACCTGTTTTTTTTTTTAAATGTAGAAGGGTTCTCCTCTTTATAACAGCAATTTATTTTCTGTAACCCCCCCACCTTACCTATTCCAAAGCCATATACCAGACAGCTGATTTGAACAAAGCTCTTGATTCAATCGTGCCATATGTTTTGCTACTCCCTTCTTTTTGCTCTCTTCAAAAAAACAAAAAAACCCGCATCTCTACTAACAGCATTGTTTTGTTTGATTTCAAGACAGATGACTACGTCACATAAATCTATTAACTATTTCGTTGTCTTAGTCATCCCTTGAACATTGTTCGTTAATAATTATAAAAAATAGGAAAGGTTCGAATATACCCCGTCAATAGTGATAGATTCATCACAAATCTCAGTTTAAAAAAGGGTACCTTCAAATATTATCAGATTCGAATACTTACTTAATATGAAGGGTACTCGATACGATACATATATTTTTTTACATTAATCTTCCAAGTAAGGGTCTACGGGTATTACAGCTCAATACTTTTGAGAAATTGTTTTTTTAAAGGCCTTAGTAGACATGTCTTACTCGTTTCCCATCTCTTAGAATTTAAAGGTAAAATTATCTAGTTGTTTGACCCCAACGTTGTTTGTGCTCATGAGTTTAAAACTTGCCACGTCACCATGATACAACTTTCTTGTGACATGGATACTCAAAATAAAAAAATATGCATATAAATTTATTTTTTCTACGAAAAAAGTATATATATACACACTCAAACCTTGGTTAACAAATCTTTATCGAACTCAACCATTTGAGATTTTCTCCTTTTCTGTATTTTTGTGTAAGATTGTATTTTTTTATACTGTTGGTACCTGAATAAGTGTTTTTCAACTAATTATCTTTTATTTCTATAAACAAATTAATAGGATTAATTCCTTGGGGATATCGTAAATTACACTTAAATATGTATAGCAAAACTTTTACTTACTTTAGTAGATTTTACTACAACTAAAGAAAGTAATGATTCCATTTCAAAGACTATATTGGGCCTAAATTATATTTTATGAATTAAATAAAGACTTTATGCTATAGATGACATTCTTAGACAACTTAAAATCAGAACATTTTGAATTTTAAACTTCAACAAGATATCATTTATTAATTAACGCTTGAATTTCAACAAAATTAATATTATACATAGATGTGTGGTTGAGCTCTCTTAATCAATAATGTAGATGACCTTAGAGGCAATGATGGCTTCCAGGCGGCGAAGGAAGGTCAGGCACCCACTGTGGATGTAGTTCTCTATCATGCCTTCAAGTGCTGGCTGACAGTGGCTTTGAAGGCTTGGGTGTTTGGATGACGGACACTTCAGGCCTTCCCCTCGACATGCATCCAAAATATGTAATCAAAGGGTTTGGTATCAGGGCTGAAGGGGATCAAAAGTGTAAAAAAAAAAAAGAGTTCCAAAGAGTCTTGCAACGGAGAAGATGGGTTTATTTCATTACTGGTGTCAAAAGTAGCCTCTCCACCCTCAGAAGGTTATTTTACTAACTTTTTTTGATAGCTCTCTAGATAGTCTGGTGTGAAACCACGAGATCTTTTCCATGGACCCTCATTGACTAGATGGGATTGGCCTGGACTGTTTTCTTTTAATCATCCTGATCCATTTTTGCCTTTTTGACAGCGCCTTTCTTCCTCTCCAACTTTTTGGACTTACTGACACCGTAGATGGTGGTCCTGGAGATGCCCAACTACTTTGAGTGCACGAATGTAAATTCGTCGTTCACGTCAAAGTGTCATTTTTCGACTACTACGTAAGCTAGAGAGCCCAAATTTTTTTTTCTAACTAATTGTTTATGCTTTAATATATCAAAATATGAATTAAATTTACTCACTCTACCTTAACTAACTATTGAATTTGTAAATGTTCAGATTTCAATGGACTACCCGATACGTGTACTTATCTAAGAAATTTGAATGTATGGATTATAATTGAGCGTAATAGACCAATAAATTATTTAGAATTATATATTGATACAGTTAAAAATCAGTTGGAACTATTAACATTCATTATATTATAACACATTCAGTTTTGATAGGATATAGATCATTAATCGGAATTTAGATTGGAGAAATTGACGCTCACAAAAACTTGCTTTGAAGCGTAAATTTATCAAATAATACTGATATTGAGCAGTAAATTATATCAAATATTTCCTTCATGAGTGAGTTTTAAACTTACATGAAACTAAATCAACTGAATGTATAATTCAAATCATATAAGTTAGAGGAATACAATAAAAACTGACTATATTATTTAAAAAAAATTATGTTCCTTGAAGAAATAACTTTTATTTATTTTTAAAATAGATTTTTTATCTTGGAAAAAAGTTGACAAAATTGTATAACGTTTTCACAATAATATGTAATATATATTTAAAGTTGTAAATTATATGTATTTGGGGTATGTAAAAAAAACCACGCAAACATACATGGTAACTTTGCAATGTGAAGAACAATTCGGAGGATATCAATTTATCTGTTACGACGTTTTTTTGGAATAGCTGCGAGCAACTGTGAGTTGAACGAAATAAAAACAAAACCCCACTCCGTTACTACGTATACGTTATATGTAGACGTATTGTATCTTCAATTATACTCTGAGTCCAAAACGGAGTTAGACTTCGTACAAGGGTATCCTGAAATTTTTCTCACCTCAACGTGAAGATGTTCAACAGTTACTCATCAAAGTTTCAGACATTTTGGACGCGCAGTTGTTAGCTTATATTCGTTTGAATGAGTTGATGTGATTGTTTTTGTGAAAATTAAGAATATCGAGTATGGAACTGTCATGTAATATATATATATTTTTTAAAGTGTAACCTTATAATAGATTCAAACAATAGCAAACATTTAAAGCCTTGTCGTGTTAATTTGACGCTTTAAGTCAAGCCAATTCGAAGTAATTGAACCACAAATATAAAGTGTTTAGTGAATAATTATCTTGGAGAGAAAAACGCCGAATATTATTTGTACGGGTTACAACTGAGACGGAAGCCTTACTCGGAGAAATGTGTAGAAAAAATGTGCTGTACCTTTGTTATGTCGGAAACTTTGTAAGCCACCCACGTATAACTTGAATATGATTAATATTAAGAAATAATTGTAGGATATGTTCGGTGCATCATTACGAAAAAGGTTGAGCTTTGTCCTTGAAAACTACGTCAGAACAGACGTCATTGTAAACCATTAACAAATATTAATGAGTAAAAATACTCATCATATTAATTTAAATGAAATGACAAAATCTATTAGTGGTGGGCAATAATTGAAAGGGCTGATGTTGTAAATAAAATATAGATTTATAAGACGTATGAATTGTAGCATGTAAAATTTGGTTATATAATTTACAAGTTGGAATTTTGTACACAATATTCTGGGAGTTTAAATAGTTATAAGTTATATCTCCTATTCTACTGGTTCTATGGTCGCTCATTTTTATTTTCTAATATTTCTTTAAGACGGCTCAAAAGCGTAAGCTATTGAGTAAATAAACCCTCCTTCGGCCGTAATATCGACTACATTGAGATCTTCTAAGATAAAGTCACTTATTAGGCTATGGATACCTATGGTTTCTCAGAATTTGTGTTCCAATAGAATGATGTACGAGTGCACACGGTCAAAATAGACCAGCAACATTATACTCTTGCACAAAGTTTCAAGGCCACCACATTCATCAGATATCATCTCTATGAAATTCAATGTGCGGCACATATGCAAGTTAGCATCTGTAGAAGACATCACGCCAACGTGGATGTCCTGAAGTCTGCAGTTCATCCGGAGTGGTACAACATGTCCACCAAGACTTTATGAAGAGGTCATGAGCTACTTTCAATCCTCGCCTCGACGCTGTTATTCCTATCAAAGGAGGTTATATTCAAGTTTAAGCAATATTATTCTTTGGTGATCTTCAATTACCTAATAGTCTGTGGAGATATTCGGTAAGTACGAATTTATATTCCGATGGAAAGCCGCAATAGCAAACACAGTCAAAATGTTTATGGAAGGGATTACTTGCAACACTCTATTCTAGGACCCAATTTCAAACCTCTGGACTCAAGTGTGCAATATCATGTAAAAGTTAAAATGTATAGAAGATATCTTGGAACGTTTCCAGGACTGATGGAATAATCAGTCTCCCTCCCTCCATCCTCCTTTTTATTTTTTATTTATTCGATACTTATTAACACTCAATGCCCCAAATGACCGATTTGTCGGTTCTTTACTCCTACGGTCCTAACTAGCTTTTTATTCGTAATGTAGTTAGTAAACTACGTCCATTTCAGCTGTTGTAGTGCCCATAAAAGACCCATAAGGACTGGTCCCATTACATTCGCATTTTATTAGGAACGGCCTGATAGGACTATAATCTTTTAAATTTTTATTGACAGATCCAACACTAACCTTAATTCAATAATAACAATACTATTTTTAAGTACAATAATATCTTAAGATACGAGTGCTCCAATATACGAGGTATTTTGTTTGTACAAGTTGGATTTTGAGTGAAAAATTATATTGGCATATAAAAAAAAATCTTTTTAGATATGAGCTGGTTGAAAATTGGGAATGAAGAAAAACCACTTCAAGCTATATTTTCTAGATGTTTCCTATGGGATATATTGCTTTGAATTACGAGATCTAATTGTAACGAAATGTACTCGTAAGCCAAGGTATTACTGTAGAATGAATTAATAAAAAGTTATCCAGATTTTTATAATATATTTGATTAGATGACCAGTATATAAAAATATTATCAATTAATTAAGCTATAGGTTGTCAAAATAAAGTATTATTAAAAATAAATTATTACTTATATAAATGTAGTTTTCAGTTTATTAATTAATATTTTCCATTTCTATTGATAAATGATTCTGATTAAACCTTAATAGATGTTGCTAATTAAGCCTAAAGGTCACTGAATCATAGTAAGATAAAAAAATATATATATTTTATATATGTACTAACCATTTGAAAGGCAATATCGGACTAAATATGGTTTTATAAATCAAATAAAGGTTCTAAACTTTAATTAGGTACCTCAAGTTATTGTATATAATTAAAAATAAACATAATAGTTTACCAAAATATGTCTAAATATCATTTAATAGTGTTGTAAACGTCAACAAAGAAGAAAGCTAGAAGGATTTTTTACAAATTAAGTTTGGATTACATTTGTGTTCTTCGACAAATTATCCTCAATTTCTATGAACAAATAATTCCTATTTACTCCTTGGGTGTGCCGCAAATTGTACTTATAGTAGACAAAATTGATTGCTATATTCAAAAAATTATTAATTGATTAATTTTTTAGTTAAATGTGGACATATTGGGGCCTCTGTAAGTTTCTTATAACAAATAAAAGTTCTAAACTATTTGTCAATTCTTGAATAAATAATTTCATTCCACAATTTGAATGTTAAGTCGTTATAATTTTCTAAAATATGTCTATGAAATATTGGCCTCTATGTATATATGAGGTACAATATAAATTGGGAATTTCTCCTATACTTGATTTTTCGATCAAAACTTTTTTTATGTTGACGCACAACAAATAGTAGATAGAAACTATATTACAAAGAGGGGGGAGGGATTTATAGATGTCACGCAACCTGTTCCCCTCCGTATACGGACAGAATTTTTTTTGTTCACTTTCCTCTTTTCAGAAATATTTTTTCTGCGTGTACAGAAAAGAAGAAAGAAAAGAGAGAAAGTGGACGACCTCTTGTGGAGTCCTGATTTCCTAGTAAAATGAATGAATTTGTGGAAGAGAATTCTCAGTCACTCTTTTCTGACTCCATAAACTTCCAGG
Source organism: Lepeophtheirus salmonis (assembly GCF_016086655.4). Classification (NCBI taxonomy): domain Eukaryota; kingdom Metazoa; phylum Arthropoda; class Copepoda; order Siphonostomatoida; family Caligidae; genus Lepeophtheirus; species Lepeophtheirus salmonis. Next base: position 37,531,568 of record NC_052143.2, on the reverse strand, counting down.
GTACACACTCACTCATAGGGTAGACCAGGTATAGTTTTGTAAAATATACTTTTTCTCGAACATAAAAAAAAGCTACAATCACCAAATTTGCAATACAATTGTATAATACAATGCAAATTATTTTAACAAAAAATAACGTATTTTTGCAAACTGTTTGTTGCAAAATTTAATAATAACTGATTTTGAGGTGTATGAGTAATTTTTTAGGAGAAACTATAACGTAGTTTTTCATTGTTTTTCCTATAAATTATATCAGCATTTCTGAAAGTGGGTGCCGTGGCACGCTCGGTTACCCACTGATTGTGTCAGGTGTACTGTCAAAAAAATACATATTATGACACCTTATTAAAAAAATGAACATTTTAAAAATAAATATCTTTTAGTACATAAATCCATTCTTTTTAACAATATGACAGGATACAATTTTATATTCATTTTTGATAAATCTATAGTATTAAAGCAAATTTTGTCTGAATGAATGTATGTATGTATGAAAAAAAGTTCACTTTTTACTATTGTTCCTTTGTTTGAAAAGTATGGTTAGGAAAATCAAAACATTTTATTCATGATAAATTATTTAAATTTATGTATGTAAGACAAGAAACTTGTAAAATAATTGTAAAATTTATCTTTATCGAGTAGTCTATTGATTTTTAATCCAGTCATTTCAATATTGTAAGATTTAAATAATTAGAACTTAAGCAAAAGGGATTCAACAAACTTTTGATTATCAAGTTGGGATACAAAGTAAAGTAATAATCAAAAGTTTGAAAGTCTAGAAATCAAATTAAATACTTACTAAACACTACCCCCCCCCCCCCACCCCCTATGCAAAATAATACACTTATATATAAAGGTATATTAGAAAGAACTCATCAACAACTAAAAAAATTCTACTTACCTCAATATAGAGGTTTTAAATATTTTATGATCAATATTAGGTCAAGTAAAAAGTTTTGAGCGTTTTTTGTTGGATGTCTTTAGTGAGCTATATCCCACAATTAATACAAAATATTAAAAAAATCTTAATGTAAACTTAAAGGTTAAGCGTAAACTTAAAAAAAGTGCATTTACAATTGTGTGTTTGGTGAAGTCAGCTGTGTGTTACAGTCTTCCAAAAATGAAGATAAAAAATAGAAAAATCCATATATTCTTGAGTATTACTATGACCAAGATGAGAAGTTTGAGCTGGCGGGAAAAAAAATTGTGGTGTTTATGGACCAAATACAGTAAGGAATGCAACAGCAAAACGTTGGTTCAGGTGATATGGTCGTTAAAGATGAGGCAAAATCTGGTAGGTCAATCATCGAAAATAATGATAAAATAATGGAAATAGAACCGGCATGTTCATTTCATTTATTTGTTCTTATTTTATTGTCAAAAGAAAGCGAAAAACGCTCAGAATTTTCTATTCCACCTAATATTTAAAAGAACGAGAAATAAGGGAAATATACTGCCCAGAATAATTCCAAATACCGCATTATTCGTAATCCGCTGTGTTTGGAACTGCATTATGCGGGACCTCCTCTAGAAAAACTTTTGATTGAAAAAGTTTTAATGGAATATTGCAGGTGTGTGTCTTTTGCATCGAATATGAAGCACTGTTTGTGTTTGTTATTGCTTTCTTATGTATATCATAAGGTGGGCGGGCTTCTTTAGTGGATTGAGATTTACTTTCCGACCTTCACTTCAAAATACGCATTTGCAGTATAGCTTAAGATTTGAATAAAATATAAACGCTGGTATGTAAAAATGAATTAACTCTCGTAGGCATTTTGCATTTAGTTTACGGTGCTCACTACTGGTATGATTGTTTTTTATGAATACTACTTACTGGTATGATTTTTTTTATGAGTGAAAGCTCTAGAGATTAAAGTACTCATCCGTCATCTCATCATTAAGCAAAGTTTGTTTGTATGTCTTTTTTTAATGAATATATAAAAACCAGTTATCGCACACACTGTAGAATAGTGCTCTCTGATGTATATCTAAAGTTGATAATATTGTAGAGAAAAACGCGTGCAAGGAGAAGGGGGGAAAAATACATTTGATATCATTGTTTAAAATACTGATGTGATTATCATCTGCCTTGCCTGCTTTATTATGATTTTTGAGGGTATAACGCAAGTATTTATTAGCAAAATGTTTAATGAAGATTTACTACGTATAATTGACTTAGACGTTTTTTATCCGTTACATTAGATTTTATAACGTCACACTCCATGAAATTATAATTCATTATTAACTTTATTCTCAGAATAATAGCTATTGAAACGACTAAGTAGAGTATTTCGAAATATATTTGAAGTTCCAAGTTTAAAAAGAAGGCTTTAATTAAATGTAATCTACATAATAAAAAATATACCATCATACATTTATGTTAAATATACAAGAATAAACAATTGGAATCATATAACTAATAACAATAAATTATATATACATAATATTGAAATAATAGATTGATCCGAATAATATTTTCTTGTTCTGACACTGGAATCCAGTTAAATATGTCATAACTTTAGGTTGCAAAACACAAGTGAGACGTGGAGTTTAATCAAAAAGATAATCACCCCTCTTCTTCATGTGGAAGTTGCTATATACAATTGCGCACAGGATAGATATATCTCTACCGATGAGATCTAACTAATTATTAATAATAAATTAAATGTCAAAATCATAAAATTAGACAATAAATATACTAATAAAAAAATGTTAGAAATAAATCCACCTTAAAGATTTAGAGCAAAAGCTAATTATGGAGTAATGTCCGGCGATATTACTCCTTATTAATAGCATCAAAAAAGATTCTCCCCCGTTATTTATGCTTATATAACAACATACTATTATCATGAAGGATATACACAATTGCTAATTATAATGCTACACCCAATGTAGCTACACCCGTTTTTGTGACCATTTAAGCAGTTGTTTTTGCCTTTTATGAGTTTTCTGAACACCGTTTATTGGAGCCTATCAACCATAGCTAAGCCTTGACTGATAAAAAAGTAATATTTATTGACTATGTAATATTGGAAAATCTAATGATCATGCCCAAGTCTTTAAGTGAAGAAAATAATGGCAGACAAACTAGTTGCGAACCAGTTCTTGCTATTTAATGAGTTGTATATCATAATTCTTGATATTTTTACCTAAAATAGAATCATATTTTATGATTAGATATATATATAAAAAAATGAATACTTACTGTTAGATGGTACAAATTTCAGAGTTCCATTTCGTAATTTGGTGTAAATGACTCTAAACATAATGAAAATGATCTTAACTTCTTAATTTAGAATGGGGGTATTTCTATAAATGACATCATTACCAACATCTTCGATTAATTTAATGATGATTCCTCGGGAAGAGAAGAATTTACCCGTGTATCTCTCCATAAATTTTTTGAACCTGGAATGGTTAGCAATGGATAAGGTTATATTACATGCAATAAGCAGCTTTGTGAGGTCAAAGTTAAAGTCTGACTTTATGTATTCATCGTTAACTTGATTTTAAACATGAATATCCATACTCTAGTTATGAGATGAGGATATTGAGTGGCGTGTTATTCTAGATAGGGGACTAAAGGCACATTTATATCGATAAATCCGGCAAGCCATCTGTTTCCCATCCGGTAAGTATTTTCCAAATTCCTGGGCCTCCATTTTCATAAATCCAGACAGAAAGCGACGTTATTTAGGCATTTTATGCAGTCCTCTATCGACTATCACCATCTAATATAATATTAATATTGAATAATAAAGGCGGGAATGATAACGTTCTTGATTCATAGAAGAAGATGTATATTATTTAACCAATGATGCCATAAGTATTTCTTCTCTTCTCCTTGCACACTTTTCTATTCTTACCAAAATTATCACCCTTATGTATATCATAAACATATTTTGATCGAAGAAATAATAATGTAGTTTCATTAATTAAATATTACGGGCGTGTGCATGTATAACAATAGTAATGTTTATGTTTATTTTTGTTATTGGTCTCTTATGTATATCATAAATTATTTCATATGCATTTTCAGTTCATGTTAAGATTTGAATTAAATATATACGGTGCTATGTTGAAATGAATTTTGTTTCTATTAAATTATTGAGCGCTCATAGGACTAAAGTACACATTATTCGTCTTATCTTTAAAAATAATTTTTTTTTTTGTCAAGCTCTTATTACAATTCTTTCATTCTTGAGGAGAGAACACGTCATTTGAACTAATATAAGTATTAAGAGTTACTTGTGAGTGTGCTCATGAAAAACAGAGAGTAACAATGAGAATTTCCCCCGAGTTGTTATCTTGTATGTTATTAAAGGAAAAATCGTCTTTTATCGCAAGCCTATTACTCTGAGTAATGTTGGGTACTAAGCTAGGATATATATTAAATTAATTGTATAAGTATGTCTTAAGTCACTGCGGTGCATCATATTGTTTTAACCATGGACGTTTCGAGTACCTGGACAACAGACTAGAAAACGCGCGCTCCAAGAGATGCCTTAGAAGCCCTACCTTAGTTCCAGTTGCCGATTAAATTGACAACCCCTGCCCTGTCTTTGGTCTACGGAATGGGTAATGTAATCCGATTTCATGAAATGGAGGCTCCACTCTCTTGAATTCTTAGTAATTGTCTATATCTTTGAATACACTTTGAGATCCACTTTCTGTCTTGGAATAGTCCTCTTCCATTTGGATTCAAGTTCCAGATTAGGAGGCACATTGAAACCAGGAAAACTATGGTATAGGATCTCAGGGGTGGCGTCATAACCTTGACGGTATCCGGAGGTACATCACGTCCATCCCATCACCTTAAACTTAAGAGTCACAATCGGAATCATGAGGCTATAAGTATCTTTCCTTAATGAAAACAAGACTAATCAATTTTAGAAATGAGCCATGTATTGGAATCGGTGCGCTTTTTACTTTTCTGTATGTATTCCAGATAGCTAGAGAGGTCCATGGTTTTAACATTTAACCGCGTAAATACATTTGATTTCACAAATGGCAAGAAACAAGCTACATCATCATGGATGGTTTAAAAAAAAGAAAAGTCCCACAAGAATTAACATGATAACCTGGTCTTATTGTTCAGTTTTTGAGTTGCTGTATCGCTTGAGCAGTCAATCAAGTTTGTGAAGCACTTTGTCACCTTTATTTCTAAAGGTAGAGGTTATTATTTATAGTTCATTACTGACTCACCTAAATAGACGGGAAATTTGCATTTAGACTAAGCACTGCCCCTTTTAATCATATCGTACACTGGGGTAACTTGAGATCTTATGTACTTTTGATAGGTGCCCTGACTAAAAAAGTTTGCGAAACGCTGAATTATATCATTTGAATTACTGATTCCTTTGCTTTCAGCTGATATAATTTTACCAAAATTAATAACTCACTCATTGTGGAGAAATTTGAAATATTCTAAGACTCACGATAAAGAGGTCAGCGGCAAAAATACTGCAAATTTCCTTGTAATATTCTATAGGGTTGATATTATCTAGTGGTACATATTCTATTCTTTTTAATACTGAAATTTAATCGAAAGTTTTTGTCAGGACACTTATTTAGCAAAATCATTTGAAAATGGTACTCAGCACAACTTTTATTCAGTATGTGAGTCCTCAGCTCTAATAATTGCATCAATACGAGGCCTAAATCCCTTGTAAATCTTGACTCTCTAGTCAAACTCGAGCTTGGACCATTCCTTCTTGATGGAAGCTTCTAGAGATTGGATACTTCTTTGTGGAGTAGGGCATACCCTCTCCTTCAGACGCACCTAGATCGAGTATTCTAAGGGGGTCGCGTCTGGAGAAGAGGGCGGGCACATGTTGAGGTCCCAACAGTCCGCAAAGTGTCTCTCAGTAAGACCTGTTTCTTAGCCCATGCGATGACACGGAGCTCCGTCTTGAGTGAAAACAAAGTTGTCTCCGAAATTTTCTCTGGCCCAAGGTAGCACTTTCTTAGGGAGAAGTTCGATGTAAGCCTCTGCATTGAGCCCCTCCTTCCTCTCCATAAAAATGGAAGGGCAGACTTGGCAGGGTGCTGGCCACTGTATTTTTGTTCAGAAGACACGTCTTACTGAAGATGAGTCATTGTCTGGATGTTCGGTTGTGATGTAGCAGCTGTTCTACTTATTCACAGAGGTATCAACAGTGAAATTTTAAAGGAACAAAACTTAGCCTTAAATTTATGTTGGCCTTAAAAAATTTAGAATCTTCTTTGCTCTTTCTAACCGTCTCATCTTCCTCTCTTCGGAGATAATATGTCATTTTGTCCTCCTCCGTGATTTTGCCCCCTCAATCCTATATATAATTATTTTCGCTTCACATGCGTTTGAAGAGGTTTTTGAGAGAGCATTATTGCAATCGATAATACTAATCAATAATACATTATAAGTCTAATCTTATTATATCTTAATCTGCTTAAATACATTGAATGTTATTCCTTCAACCTCTTGAAAGGACTATTTATATCATCCTTAGAAAATATTGGACTGATTTTGTTCCTTTGTACCTCAAAAACAATTAATTGTATCTGTTGGCAGTTGCATCCAAGTACAATTTATGCAAAAACTAATTACTGTTACAATATCTAAATAAGTTCCAACAGTAGAGCGTTTTCACACATGTTAGAAATTGCATCATAATAGAATTTCCAATAAATCTGGATATCACTTCATTCATTGACTTAAAAAGACTTTATACCTGAATTGAATACAACTAGATATTGATGAAAAACAATGATATTTGACTATAATCAAAGTTATATTTAATAAAAATGGCTAGATATGTAAAAAATATATACATTTTTTGATTGATTAAGGACGAGAATTAGAGAGAAATATAAAATTATTTCAGGTGTAATAGTTCATTTTTATCAACAAAATGAAAATATGTTTGTATAACGATATTTTTAATACATATTAGAAAGTATGTTAAAGAAGTTGTAGGTGGCGCTCATTTCGCTATCAGGAGGAAAGAAAGGAATTCATCTATAATACTCAAGTAATAGGTATATTATTAGCTATAAATTTATGTATTTTTTTTGAAGTATTTTATTTTTCTCACATGGTAAATGTTTCAACTATTGTTTGATGAAATTTCATCAATCTGACATGACACATCAATGTAATATTGTATGTTGCAAAACTCTAATATAGAATTAAAAAGCTACAAAAATCAAGTAGTCATTTCTGTCGAATAGTTCTGATTACTCCTTCGTTGTGGAATAAATATAAAAAATATTGGAATCACTAAAATCAGAAGAAAAGGATACATCAAATAACGTTTCTTATTGCCTTCAAATCTGATTTTTTTAGAATCATTTCAGAAGTGTAAGGAAAGCTCGTCTACGGAAAATTTGTCTTGGGATTACTCACACTAGGAAATTTCTTTTCGGATAAAGCTTGCCGGGTGGAAGACTCGCCTTCCTTTATGATATTTAATGTAAAAAATAATCTCACTTATGTAATGACTTATGTGTTCGAACCAGAGACAAAATAAGTAATATTAATAAATACAAGATTAAAGAAAAATAAACAAACACGACAAAATTTCGTTGAAGGAGTTAATTAGTCACTTGTTAAGGCTCTCAAAACATGGATTGAGATGCATTGGAGGTATAAATTCCCTGTGTTAGGTATATAAGTGAGAGGATTCAAGTCCCTTGAGTGACTATGTAGCGCCGCCTGCATTGTACTCTTTGAGTATGAATGAAGGTTCATGAAGAAACGAAGAACATATTTATCATCTCTCTATTCCAATTCTAGGTTGCTCCAAATGTACTGGGCTGTACAGTTTTTTCTCTTACATCTCTCATTTCCTCGTGCTCTCATATGAGCCGACCTTTGAATGCCTCCTCGAATCCTCTCAGTGATTTCCCCCGTCACATCCAACCTTCTCTTTCACTGATACATCCTGGCTCATAACGAGGATGAAATTACTGTTATTGCCTAATCTAATTTTATGCTTGTTTGTCCATCAATCCAATATGATTAATCTATCATGACTACATTCTAATGATAATTGATAACGGATAATTAAGTGATTATCACTTTTTCCATTCGAATTGCAGACGTGTTTTGTTTTGTTTTTCTTTAATTTTATATTTATTACTATTAATTATTTTGTTCCTAGTTCGAACTCATTAGTCATTGCATAAGTAAGATTTTTTTTTCTTCATTAAATAAAGGAAGGCAAATATTCCACCCAGCAAGGTTTAACCGAGATGAATTTTCCAAGGGCAAATTTCCCGTAGGCGAGTTTTCCAAGATCACCTTTATTCTACCTACATATCAGACTTACATACAGGGTAGGGCAGTAAAACATGGACTCTTAATTAATTATTATTTACTCATTACTATGAAAAGGTTTAGTGATAATTTTTTCATATTCTGTTTCCACCGTTCTTTTGACATAAACAAACTTAACGAATCATTTAGTCATTTCATCATCATGAGCGAGCAATAAGCAAAAAGATATATCAGATATCCTAGATGCTGGAGTTGATGTGATGAAGATTAAGATCATTGTGAAGTGTTCTAGGACCCTGTTAAAAAAAAAGAGAAGACTTGTATAGGATGTCAGGAAATTGAAGGCATAATTTAAAGAGGGATACAAAGTTCTTCTTAAGTTTGGAGAAGAATATAAAGGAAGATTCATCTAAGTAGATTAATCGTCTCACCAATCACTTTTCTGTGGCTCCTAGGACCATCAGTAGGGCTATAAAGTATAACTTGGGATTATTTTCTTTTACAAGGACTCCAATCCTCCTTCTGACAGAAGGTATGAGGCTCGAAGGTGCAAGATAATCCTCACATGTATAAAGGCAAATCGGTCAATTGTGAACATTTTCTCAGACAAGAAGATTTTCAAAGTTGATCAATTCCAAAACCGCCTGAACAACCGTTGGATACGGAAACAAAAGAAGAGGTCTTTGGAATTTACTACGCCAAATATCTGACCCAAAAAATGCTCTTTGCCGTTGTTGCCTCTGATGGAGAGATGTCCTCCATAGTGGCTGCATAGGACAACTTGTCAGAGGAGTTTGTCATCAACTTCTGCATGGCCTTTAGACGACAGGTAAAGGCTGTGATGGATAATGAAGGTGGCCATATTGAGTAAAAAAAAGTTTTGCAAAAAACCTCGTCTGCATATTTGTTAACATTATTTTTGGCCAATTATTGAAAATATAAAATTATTAATGTATTTCTAAATCTATCATTCGAGACCACGTTTTGCTGTAGTAATACTACACGTTAGAGGGATATATTTTCGATCGAGAGTAAAGGTTTAAGTCCTTTTATTCGTTGGTCACATTTTGACATTGAATAGTTAATAAACTTTCTTAATAATAATAATAAATGTTCTTTTTTTATTATAAAACTTGGTTGTTTAAGTCATAAAATGACTGACATCTACAATGCTGACGTCTCATGAAAATATTCTAAAGCAAGTCTATGTGGATATGTTTTGTTAAATTTTGACATATATGAATCTAAGCAACAGCGAGTAATCAAGCCAAAAACATAAAAGTTTTGATACTGGCCCTGTCTACCTATTTTCTAAAAACTGCCTTGTAATGTTTTATTTTTCTTTTCCTTGACAAAAAATATTTTTAATTCCTTCGATGTTAGATACTTATATAATAACCTATAAACGTTAATGGAATTATTATTTGAGAATTGACTTTGAAGACACAACAATGTTGTCTTGAGAGAATATCATTATTAGCTATTTGCAAAATGTACTATAATTTTAATAATATTTGTAATAATGATGTAAATTCTTGTGACTTGACCGTTGAAAAGGGTTGCATACTTGGAATACTAATAATGACTAAAGACGGTATATATACTTTTATATGGGTCAATTCATGATACATTTTCACAAAGAAAAGGATTTGCCACAAATTTAGTATATGATATCAGGGGTATCCGCAGCAGATGGGCTGGAGAGGCTGTAGCCTCTACCACAAAATTAATGAATTTTTGATTTTTACAAGAAAATTTAATATTTAAACTTTTATTCACAAAATTTAATATTTGAAATTTAATTTTTCAATTTTTATTTTCAAAAAATTTAATTGTCTTTAAACTTTTATGGGTTTCTGAAATTTTTTCTCAAAAAATTATATATTTGAAATTTAATTTTGCTATTTTTTCCAAAAAGAAGTAATTTTTTTTGAACGGCTGTGAATACTCGAATAATTTTTTCAAAATATTTATTTTTGTGTAAATAACTGTTTTAATTTTTGGAAAAATAAATCAAAGATATTTAATTTTTCCAAATTTTTGAAATATAATTGAATTTTAATTTATGAAATATTTTTACAAAAAAATTAATTTTTTCTAAATGGCTTCAAATTTTTGATTTTTTTTCCAACAATTTCTTTAGTTTTTTGTAAAAGCTGTTGATCTTTGAACAAAAAATTCCAAGATCTTTAATTTTTTTAGAATGGCTATGAAATTTTTCTATTTTTTAAAAAAATCCACAGCTATTCAAAAAAAAAACTTTTTTTGGACATTTATTTTACATTTTTTTTTTTTTTAAATCTAAGAAATTTAATTTTTTTTAGAATTGCTATTTTTTTTTAAATAAAAAATGTTCAAAAAATGTAAAATTTTTTTTTGAATAGCTGTGGATTCTTTTGTTTTTATTCCAGAAAATTAAAAAAATTAAATTTATCTCCAAACATTTAAATTTTTGTTAATTGCTGTGGATTTTTGAAATTATATATACATATAAACCTATGAACGCCCCTGGAGATCCTTGATAGTATTCCTACTATGAAATGAAATATAGAATCACTAGATTTTTCAATTTTTTTTTCCAGAAATGTGTCTCGTTATAAAAAAATCCTGTAAGATGATGAATTTTATATGGAAGCCAATATTTTGCATGTTTTTTTTTTGTTTTTTTTTTCAACTACTTTTTATTATAGCTAAAGCTAAAGGATAAATATTATAATAAAACTCCAAATAATTTGCTGTCAAAAAAAAAGGTAAATTTTGTATGATTTTTTCACTTTAAATTCAAATTTTCTTAAAGAATATTTAATAAATAAACGATGTAAAGTTCTGCGAAAATGTTTCATACTTAAATATAATTAAGTCAATTGTTTTACTAATTGTAATAAGTAATTTTTATTTTTGAAGCAAGAAGAATACCTCCAAAAAATCAAAAAAAGTTTTACTAAAATTCAATATCTATAAATAAGACTGCAATTATCAACATTGGTATAATTTTGCAGATATTTGTAAATAAATGTACAGTGTTTGTCATCAAAAATGCATCATAGGCAGACCACATTTACAAAATCATCAAAAAGTCAAACGTGATTTAGGTTAGCACCTTGTAATTTATAAACTTCTGCAAAAAGCGCATCTTTATTCTCTTCAAAATGTTCACCTTTTGCCTCAGTTGCAGCTTTTACACGAGTTTGGAAGGCCTTGTACTCTCTGATGACATACTCATCAAACATGGCCATCCACCTCCACTCAACAGGGGTATTTATCTCAACAGTATTTCTCTGGGGGAAAACATGGGCCTTGGCCTAAATGGCGTCCCTTATTCCATAGTCAAGTGGGTTCAGATATGGTAAGGAAGGAGAAATCAATGACTAGTGCCAGAAACCCTGCACCATGCTTGGGTTTCCTTTGACTTGTGGCACGGGTAGTGTCCTGGTGACACACATATTTGAGTCCCATATTTTCCACGGCATTCCTGATTGTCCCTTCAATAATGTTGTGTTTTTTTTTTGCAAGCTTGCATATTGATGTTTGAGGATTTGCCTCAATACAGTCTCCCAAGGCGCTGATGAAATCCAAGGATCGCTTTGAGATGAGACCCCTACTCCCAAGCTTCCGTTCATAGCTGCCATCAGCCTCAAACAACCTTCCTCATCCTAAAAACAGTGGAACTGTTGACTGCCACAATATTTACCTCCTCACAAATAGGCTCTCGTGTGGAGCACTCCAGGTTTCTTCGACGACATCACGAAACTGAATTTGTTGACACAAAATGTATTGTTTAATAAGGAAGGTCTCAAGACTGCTCTTTCAAACAAAGTATATTTCCTTAGCCTAAGTTGATTGCTTTGGAATTTATTGAAGTTTTAATGCATTATTGCTTACGCGCTCTGTTAAACCAATATTTATTTCTAACATCTCTATGAATAATTTGCAGATGTAAATATTGCGAATATTTTGCAATTGATTCAATGTAAAACCGTTCATAAAATGAAAAATACATATTGATTATTTTGCAAGGTTTTTTTTTATTCAATGGTTGTAGTTCGTTCCCCTTTTTTTGCAAAAACGAATGATTCATCGTGGAAGGATAGGAAAAGGAAGGGGGCTCAAAATTTAATCCCTTATCTTGTATACATGTATTTGTATTTTTTGCCAGAAACATTTGCAACGTTTTAATCCTAGATATAATAATTATTTATATATAACGAAAGAACGCCAAGTTGGGAAGCGGTTAGATCAAAAAGAAGTTTCATTGTTGGATCGATCAAAATGTAAAATAAATCATAGGAATGATATTAGTGTTAACAAAAAGATGTTGTTTAACCAGGGACAACAACAAAAAGATACTCAGGTTGGCTCATAGCGACATCCACCCTTTAGAAGGACATTCTACAAATTAAGCTTAAAGTTTCCATTGTTCAGGAGGTCTTGTGTGCCTTGTATCCACAATTTGAGTATCCTGGCCACACGTCTTCTGATCCTTACTTCATGCTCTACTAAAGGAATCTCGTTTATGTATGCCTCACTCGGTGGCTCTCATTTTCTTTAATGGAAGGATCGTTCATTGTGCAGATGCCCCTGATGATAGTGACTTCTGACCTTGTCAATCATTGCCTGCATGCTCAAAAATGTATAAATTCCTCCAAATCTTCTAGAAAATAATCCTATACTTCAATGAGAACTAATGAATTCCATAAGTAGACAGAATAATCCACTTAAAGCCCAAGAGAGGGACATCAATAATTCGCATCCTCCATCCACTGCTCCTTCATTGTAATTCTTAAGTTCTTTTGTACTTAAACCTACTCTGCTTCGTATCTTACTCTAAGAAAAATAATTTACTGAAAAGAGTCAACAAATGTAAGTATACCACAGAAAATAATTTATCTCAATCACAACTCCATTTATAAAGTGGAGTTTGTGATGTATAATCTATATGAATAATTATATAACCTGGACCCTTGATTTCTTTATTACATGTATGCCTCTTTTGTCATTGGAAAACGAGTAGAAGATGAATATAGACTCTTAAAGACAATTTGACTCTCTTTTCTAGATCGTTTAATCCGCATGACCAATACTCCTACTGCTAAAGTGTTAGCCATTAGTTTTTGAGTACTCTTTGTCTAGCATACCATATTAGCGCCTTTAAGGGAGGAAATTTAAAATATCTCAATGTTAATAGATCTGTAATATAGAAATATGACAATTCTATAGGAAAATCACGTGATATTATGTATATCTTCCAAAACCATAACATCATAGGCAGCTGACTTGTTTTAATAAACTTTAATCAATAGTACCATATGTCTCGCTCCAGCCTTTTCCTCGCACTCACAAATCCACTGGGTTGACCTAATATATGGAATGACAAAGGTAAACACATTTCCACCCAATTTATTAACGACAAAACAATACATGTAATTCAAAACGAAAACAGTCACCCACTAAATACTTGATTCGTAATTAAAGAAACTGAGTGTACGTCTCTTGTATCTTGGCTTTTATCATTTTATCCTCTCTTATCAATAATCCTTTCCGCTCTTGAATGGGAAAAGAGTTTCAAAAAGATAGAAACATATAACGTGCATAGTGATCTTGGCATTTCCGGTATGAAGATTCCCTTTACTCTCTACCCTTGCTCCACCCGGTGGCACTTCCTTCATCTACGTCGATTCATTCCTTGTGTTGTTGTTTCAACCCGGATCTGACATTGGATCATTTTGCTACTACGTATAAATGTGATAAAAATCTAAATTGTCTTATTTACGAATAATGAGCTTAACTATGATACAAATTAAGGTTGTGCAAACTTAAGTGGAGTCAAGTCGAATTTATCGATTCGATAAATTAGAAAAGGAAAAAGTACTACGTACTGTCAGCAAGTAATTTGAGTATCATTTACTTACTTTTTTTTTAATTTGTTGCATTAGATGAATTATACTGCTTAGAGTACCCAGCATAGCCTGGAGGTATTCGGCGTCAAAAACAGGCAAACTTTGCTTTAATAATAAAGATGATAACTTCTCAACAAATCTTCAGTGTTAGACTCTGTTTTTCATAAACACACCTACACGTAGTTACTCAATATTGAAATGTTTTCTCCTCAGCAATAAAATAATAATAACAGCTTAAGAAGAAAAAAATTAGTACAAGATGTATATTGACTATCATAGAAATTTGGCCGCAATTTTAAAAATGTATTCAACAAATTAAAAATACACTGTTCACATTGTTCGATACCAATTTTTTCAAATAGATAACCCTACTCTGGGGGTATTTCCTGACTAAGAAAAATGCAAAGTATTTTAGATTCATGAATCTTGAGCGCGTCATTATGGTGTAACTGCAATTATGTATATATTTTCTTCTTCCTATCAACGGGAGTAGGAAAATTTTATCTTACAATGTTTATTTTTCATAATTGTGGATTAATCACTGATTTTATATTTTAATGCAATACTGCCCAAAATTCCCTTGCTACAAAGTAAATAAGTTAGTAAATCTGTCATTTTTATGTCAACTAAATACATTATTTTTAAAATCCAATTGCTTTAGTAATGACGTCATTTTTACACACCATAATTTATCTTGTATATTAATTTCAGGCCGCTCGCTCCAACTCGGTTTGAACTTAAGTGATTTAAAAATCAGTGATGACATAATTTCCTAGCATTATTTAAATCGAGTTGACTCTACTGGACTTTTGACCCATGCCGGGGGTGTCCCCAAGATTATATATATATATTCTTTTTTTTTTGGGGGGAGGGGGAAGGCTTGGATTTCGATATTTTAAAAAAAATGAGAAAAAACAAACTTGGAAAAAGATTTTAAATATTAAAATTTTTCAAAAAAATATATCAAAAATCAACAACTATTCACAAAAAATATAATTTTTTGCAAAATAAAGCTCAAAAAAAAAATTGAAAAATCTATATCTGTTCACGAAAAATTAAATTTTTTGGAAATTAAATTTCTATTATTAGCTTTTCAGTTCAAATATAAAAAATTTTTTTTGTGAAAAAATAAAATAATTCCCCCCTCCCCGCAGACACTTCTGCGTGCAATATGCAAATGTCCCATAACTTTTAAAAAACTGATCAAAGAATAAATATTAGTAAATCCGATTCTCAGGATTTACAATTGTGTAATTAAGAAGCTAATATGATTTCCATATTTAAAGGACATTGCAGTTTAATATTTTGATATCAAGGATCCATATCTCCCACTCTTCCCATGTTTCTATTGAGGGTATTACCAATTAGGACACAAATGATTGAAGACTTATCCTTAAACTTGAACATTTCAAAAGTCATATATGCATGAAACAATTTCGCTAAATGAGAATCCCCATTGTTTATTTTTGTTAAAAAAATGCCAAATCAAAATTTGCGAAGAAAATTGTGAAAAAAGTTTTTGCGATAATTTTGCAAAATAAGTAAAAAAAAGATTTCTTGAAATTTTAAAGAGGAACGCCAACATAGCAGGATCGTACTTGCAAAAAATAAAAAGTTATGCAAATATTGTCGTCCTAAAACAAACCTCGATGACTGGTTCATTTTTGCAAATATTGTACAAATGATGTAATAAAATGTACTGCAAATTGAAAATCCTCACTTGAATTATGAAATTAACAATTGAATGTCCAAAAGGCATCGTTTTTTGCCTTTTTTGTTAAAAATTGAAAATTTCCGTTTGATCAAAAAAAAAAAAAAAAAAAAGATTTTTTTTTTTAAATACTAAGAAAATTACAGATTTTTTGGTTAAACATCCATGTTTATGTATTAAAATTATATGCAAACAAATTTCCTCTCAAATTTCTATAAACCTTTTTTTTGGTCTATGAATCCATTGAAAATCCATTTATTTTTCCACCTGAAAAAAAAACTACAATTTTTACTGATTTATTTTTTTGCTTATAAATTTTTTGATTTTGAATAAATTTAGAATACGTCCTTAGTCATATAGTTATTTTTTTAAACGTTAGTCAGTTTTTGAATTAAAACTCAACCCCATATCTAGTCTCCTTTAGCCCCAAAAATTTTGTTTTTGTGTGTATAGAATATGCTCCCCTTGAATAACCCACCCCTCCCCCAAAAAAATGGGCACCCTGTCTTAGCCTGACCAGGTTCAAAAGAGTTTACCATGCAAAATGTCAGCCTCCTATGTCTAACGGTGTGAGCACCCACAACGGACACACGCAAACTCTAATACATATATGCAGATTATAGTTTAAAAAAAGAATATTTTTTGAAAGATATGTACAATAATCTATTTTATATATCTTATTTGGATTAATAAATCATCAACATTTTTTTAGGAAAAATTCCAAGGACAGATCGGACCGGTCCAAAGACTGGACTGGACTGATTAAATAAGGATCGACACAATACTACAAACAGCTACGACTTTTACAGTCTAATTGCCAAGCATTTTATATAAAAAAAGTTATTTTACCGCACCCTGTATAATAGATGTGTTACCATTTCTTTCACACCTGATGGCTACAACATCAGAAACAAAAACAAAAAAAAAGCAATCAATAGCTATGCATGTAATTCAACAAACCGAACATCTGATCAATTGCCTGATAGAAGTACAAATGTATAAAACATTAACTGAATAGTAATGTGATATTTTACTGCGATAACAACAGCGATAAGAATTGATTTTAATTAATGTTTAATATTTTCTGCCAGAGGGTCAGAGCCAGCATTTCTTTATATACTCTATAAAGTTTTGTATATGCGTATTTTTAATACCATTGCCAGATGTTTCTTTAATTTTTTGCAGTCTTTTATTTGCTGCTGTCATTATTTGCCATAGGTACACACTTTGTGCCTGTATATAGCTATTAATAACAATGGGAAGGCTCCAACTGTGGTATGGAGATCCTCATTTGAGTGGTCAAACTATCTACTAATTTCACAAAACTCTATCATCGATCAACCGATTGTTTTTCGATTGTTTTTCGTAATAAACTCCTATGATAGTATAAGAAATATAAGTCGACCTACATAACACATGGACTAAAAGTCCCGGCCTTAACAAAGAAAACGCGGGTTTTTTTTCGTTCATAATAAGGTTTTTCTTAAATTATTATTATTTATTTTATTTTATATTCGCTTTATTAAACGGAGTACCCATAACATTATTCAACCTGTTCCATTGCTTAGTTTGAAAATGAGGGAAATTAAAAAAAAGACGAATAGGATCGGTGTCAAAACAAATAGGAATGTTCCTAAGACTGGACGAAAATTGATCGTATAAATAAGTACCAATATAACTATCGTATATTGCAAAATCTTGTCAATTTTGAGAGGTATAAACTTTGAACATCTTATTGTAGACCTATTTTATCTCGGAGCATTGATTATTGGGCCTTGACGTGGCTGTTCATTGTTCTTGAAGCCAAACAGAGAAGATGGAAAAAATTATGGAATGTTCCTAGTCAATTAGGGTATTTAACTGTTCTGTTTGGATATACATACATGCTTGTATCCCAATATGTGTTTTAGGACAGATTGCTCGGTTACTTGACGAAAAAAAAAAAAAAATATTTAAAAAACATTTGTATTACTCGACGCACTGTCCTCAATTGCTATCCACAAATCATTCTTATTAACCATTTATATATACAGGAAATTGCACTTAAAATAGCAAAAATTGATTATAATACTAAAATAATGATGAATTTATAGATTTTGTAGTTGAAAGGAGCTCTATGTGAGCCAATTGTAGTCACTTAAATTAACTTAAGATTTTAAGCTACACCTAAATTTCATATTTTAACTCATTCGTCAAATTTGAATGATATGTTAATAATTAATTCAAATATGTTTTAAAGACATGTTGGGCTAAATTTATGTATAAAGTAAAAAAAAAAAAATATTCATATATTTTTTTTATTTTTGTTCAAGATTGTTTTTCATGTTGACGTACCACAAAATGTCATTGACCTATCCAAAAATGAATCACCTGAGAGACTGATCGTTTCTGTTCAATACTTCTCATTGAATACCTTTTCATAGTCAAATTTTGTAACTAGAACTTTCTAAAAAAACGAATTCTGTATACGATTAGTGCTTTAGTGATTTGAAAATGGGACAAATGACCGGATTAGTGTTGGTTAACATTTAGCAATCAAAAATCTACGAATAAATTTTGATTTTTGTTTATTACTAAACAAAATATATGGTATGAATTTGTATAAAAAATCCCCAAACAGTGTGCCAAAAGAGAAAAAGTGATCACCCTATATATGAGGTTAAAATATGTCATAACAGTTAAAAATAATTAAGGTGAATAATTAATTAATTATTTTTAACTGTTATGCTTGCAAAATTTACATAAATCATTCAAGTTATTTCATTTCTAGTTATACGAGTATGATCTTTACTTTTCTATGACACATTTCAAAAAAAATAAAAGCCCTCTCTTCTTTTTTGGGAAAGGTCATGACCCTTTGAGGGTTTTTTACTAGACTGTATGTATATATGCCATGCTTATAAAGTAAATATTTCTTAACTCTTTTTCCAAAGTCCTTTTAATGAAAAAAAATAAACAAGTATATTTTATTTCTTCAAAGATCCCCTCCAATTTGTTTTCAATTTCCGAATGACATCCCGTTTCCCAAACTACAATACAGGCCTTCCTGAGTGACAACATTCCATACATTTGAGGCCTCAACATTTGGCTGCCATCCTCTCTAAACGTTAGCCTCTTGGACTATTCCGTCTAGGCTCGACTCATGCTACTCCTCACAGGATTTTCCAGTCTCTTGAGGCTTCCATTCCAGTGTACCAAACTCGAGTACATAGTCATAGATTGTAAGGGATTTAGACCTTGTATAGAGCCAATTGTAAGACCTGAGGGCTCACATAATGAATAACAGTTGTGCCATTTCCAGATGATTTTGTTAAATAAATGTCCTTACAAAACCTATGATTTAAATTTTACTATTGGAAATACTAAAATGTGTACCAGTAGATGTAATCAACCCTGTAGACACTGTAACTGTGTTATTTTTCTCTAAAAAACATCCCTATTCCTTTAAATGAGATGATCCAGAAGGACAAACTCTTCAGAATCCTCTTTCAGATAATAATAGGTCAACTCCAAATTTAATCAATCACGAACCCTCCTACTTTATTCTTGTACAATACTAATTGAATCAGATTAAAAGAATTGTGTAAACAACAATGTCCTTGATGTAAATTAATTACGTACTTGTACCTACCATAAAGAAAACAGCTACAAAAGGGGAAAGAGAATAGATAATATAAAAGGGTCTAAAGTTGACTTGTTTATTTGAGTAAAGCCTCTGACATAAACATAAAAATATTTCCGCCAAAATAGAGAAAAGAAACAAAAGAACAAATAAAAAAGAAAAATCGCGTTCTTCCTTTTTTTTCCTCCTTTCTTCCTTTTTTCCCTTCCTCCTATACCGGGTGGTCCATTGAAAACTGAACACTTAGTAATTCAATGTTTAATTAAATTAATTCATATTTAGATATATGTTAAAGCATATAAAATTAGTTACAAAACTAAACGTGTTAAGCGTGTCCAGGACCACCGTCTACGCTGTCAGTAAGTCCAAAACGTTGGAGAGGAAGAACGGTGCTCTCAAAAGGCTAATTTGAACCCGGAGGAGTTAAAGAAAACAGCTCAGGCCAATCCCATCAAGTCCATTAGGGTCCATGGACACGATCTCGGAGTTTCACACCAGGCTGTCCTGAGAGCTATCAAAAAAGTGGGTGAAAAAAGGCATTGTGAGGATGGAGAGGCCCTTTTGATACCAACCATGAATGAAACTCATCTCCTCCCTTGCAAGACTCTTTTGAATAAATATTTTGAATTTGTTTTTTTTGACTTTTTTGGCTCCCTTCATTGGTGAATGTTGAGGGGAAGGTATGCAGTGTCCGTCATCACATCACCGATGCCCTCAAAGCCACTGTCAGCCAGCATCGGGATGCCATGATAAAGGACTACATTGGCAGCGCGTGTCAGGCTTTATACCAATGGTCTGGAAGCCAATAGTAATTAAAAGGGCTCAGCCACACATCTATTTATAGTATTAATCTTAATGAAATTATATTGTTAATTAATGAATTAAATCTAATTGAAGTATAAAATTCAAAGTTTTCCGATTATAATGGACCACTCGGTATTATTCTATTACAACTCAGAAGAGCAGTTCATACTACGATAGTACGGCAATGATTGACACTAAAATGCAAAAAAGAGTAATGACCCCGTCTCTCTCTCTCTATCCCTCCTGTTTTTTTTCTTCTTCTTCTTCTTCCTCCTTCCATTTATTAAAGAGGTTACTATTACTACTCACTAACCAATGGTTCAATGAACTCAGGGACATGATCCGCTCCTCGTTTGTACAACAACAAAAGAATTAATAAATGAAATCTGCGAGAATATTGTCAAATTATAATTACTACTTTTTTGTTGGTTGGCTTTGTCCTTTTGTGAGTTTAATTTATTGTTATAAGGTTGAGTGACTATGATTGATGTGTCACTTATCATACATTCAATTTTTGTTAATCAATTTGATTTGATTTTTTTTATTATTCCACAACCTATATGAAGTATTTTCGCGTGATGTCATCATTTTTAGTGTTGTGCAAGTCCTAATTTATTCTGTTCAAACTAGTCTTATGACTGGTTATATCAGTCGGCAGGGTCGATCCTTCAGATTGTCGTTAGCACCATTTGGTGAACTTTGGTGAAGGTTTCATCTATTCTGATAGTTTTTGAACGTTCCAAACTTCTTGAACAGTCATTTTGGTGAGAAAAATCCCGAGTACTATTTAGAGGGGTTACAGGGATTGGAGTATCGCAGAAAGAAGTCTCTTAGAGTTGCAAGGAGACTAAGTTGAAAAAATAAATAAAAAAATCAGAAAAAATGTCTTGTATCATTGTTAAGTCGGAAACTTTTCAGCCCACCCTCGTCAAGTTGAGTGACGTCATGATGGACTAAACTTTTTAAGTTGTTAAGACTAATATGCAGGACTGAACTGGACGGGACTGCAGTCTTCAGTGCTAAATAAGATATAAAACAACACTAATCATGTTGAATATCGACCATATTGAGGACATAAACAAGGGGAACTAGGAAATTATTGGATGTCAAAATGTGACCAACAAATAAAAGGACTTGAACCACAGGGAGGGCTGCAGTTGCAAGTCCTGCCTGCGAAAATCCTTTAATAATATAATAATCAACGCATTAAATATTTGACTAATTGTGTTTTTATGACAAGACTACACGTTCAACCCAATAATGTCGGCAGAGTGTGAATCTGTTGTTTTTTTAGTGTAGGCCGCAAATTGATTTATTCATTTAATTTTAAATAACAACCATAAAATGATGAGAACTGCTTACTTAAACCTTACTGTCTATCAAAAATCTATCGGCTAGTTTCATTATATATCTGACCCTAATATGTATTTAACATCTTTATCCAGTCTTATTTCTGTTTTGTAGATAAATATTAACTATTTTAATGGAAAAAATAAGATGTAAGGCTCGAAATAGTCAACATTTCTTGTCCTTAATCGATATTAAATAACAAATCTAGCCATTTGTATGTATTTTAAATGCATATTACATTAGTTAAATTCAAATATCAGTGTTTACCTTTGTTATCATGAAGTATTCAATGCAATTATTAAATTTTTCTGTATTCTTAAAGCCATTTGATGGAGTTACATCAAGATATAAGCAAAATTTGTCCATTTTGTATAAAAAATATCAACCTTGAGCCTCCAAAAGGAAGACTTCATTACTTAATTGTATAATATTTTTTTAGTAAATTAAAATGGAGTTTATTAATCAGACTACAACTGAAATAAACATTTGGTAAAGGGTCATAACTTTAGGATACGAGTAAGGTTTCAAAAGGTTTCTAAAGTGGGTCATACCAAGGTAAATAGAAATAAAAGGTTATACCATAACTCGTGTACGACTGATATATAACTTCCACCACGCTTTTAATATTGAATCATAGTAGATGAGTGGTTGCGTGTTCTGTCAAAATCTGTTTTTCTTGCCCAACAGTCGGTACGATACATTTAATTGAAAATTCTAATAATAGTGACGTCATTAACAATGAGTGGTTGCGTGTTTTGTAAAAAATCTGCCTGTCTTGCCAAGCAGTCGGTACAATACATCAGATTGAAAATTCTAGCATGCCCAATTACATGATTGTCTACCCTTGTATTTCTATTAACCGTGGGCCATCCAACAGATCAACGAGGGTACAAATTGTATAATTGCAATTAATAGTGTCCGCTGTCAATGGATGAGAGTAGTGTTAGCATTTGGTCTGAGAATCCTAGACCAATCTTATGTGAACTTTTGTGGACCATACTAATTTGGTCCTTAAAAGAAGAAAATCGGTCCTACGAAAAAACTGGTCTCGGTCTAGTCCAACTCTAGATGAAATGTATATGACGTCATCTGTGTTTAAAAATTGTGAATAGCGACCTACACTAACGTCATATGTAGTTCAATGTGCTACATAAATCATATTTGTACAACTCATAAATCTGGTTTGGGCTCAAAATGCGTTGCTAGATTGAGACCCAAGCAATCATTCAACGATTTAAAATGTATTTAATTGCAGTGTACGGTTTGAGATTCCGGTTTGGACTGAAATATCGATCCCAGTCTGGTTAAAAAAAAAACTAATGGCCAAACCGGAAAAAATATCGATCTTGGACCGAGTCTCAACACTGGATCAGAATAAGTTCTTGTTAATATATGATTGTGGTCAAGACAGTGGCACCGGAACTGGCGGGAAGGGGTTAAGGGGCTATTGGCTCCTCCTCGCTTTTACAAAAAACAATTAAAATAAAACGTTGCTCAATTATGTATGGTGTTATCAATATCTAATATCATTGTCATAAAACTGATTCCCTTATCCCACTCATAAATTGGAATTGGTTCCAGCTCTCCTGAGTCAAGACCAATGGCAGCTGCCATTGAAGGGAACGTTTTGTAAGTGCAACAAATGAAACATATTGTAAGTCTTTAGACAGAAAAATAGATAATATTCTTTTATTTTTATGAAAAATGACAAAAGACAAGATCAATTAAAAAAAAAAAATTGAAAGTGCGGCAAATTTCAAAAACTGGTTTTCTAGGGATATTAATATTTACACAAGCTCTTCCTTTGTGAGATTCAAACCAGGCCACTTTTTATCATGACCAACGTAACAGAGACCTTATAAAGATAAAGACTTTGAAGGATAAAGACCCAGAGTATGGAAAAATATTTATAAATTTGATAGAAATTGGGATATTTGCTCTGAAATTTTATATCATGCTAGATGCAATCAGAAACTAGAATGATATACCTCAAAACATCCACTTTAAATTAAATTAATTTATGTATCTAAATTTCTTCCAAAGTTCTGGTAGATTATATGTTGTTTAGGTTCTTTGTTACAATGACCCTTGACTTTCATCTCTCAAAATTGTATGGTCTCTTACTGTGACCATTAATAATCTTCTTAACAAACCAAGGTAAAACCATGAACTCTGTTTAACTTTGTTGACTGATATAAAAAGGAGAAAATGGATCCGTGTTGT
The DNA here is from genome assembly GCF_016086655.4 of Lepeophtheirus salmonis. Classification (NCBI taxonomy): domain Eukaryota; kingdom Metazoa; phylum Arthropoda; class Copepoda; order Siphonostomatoida; family Caligidae; genus Lepeophtheirus; species Lepeophtheirus salmonis. The sequence goes on along the minus strand of NC_052143.2, from coordinate 37,507,704 downwards.
TTTTTTTTCAATTTTTTCACTTGTTATGATTTATGTGTTTTATAAAATTTTTGCCTCCATGTTAATAACATTAGGCAAACAATTCAGGATAAGATTAATTCATTGCCAAGGCTTTTAAAGTTCGGCGTCCACTAAAATTGCTCTTTTTTTTAAACGGTCTGGCTAATATTACTAAACAGGAATCAAATTTATAAATCCTTACTTTATATCTCAAATATTTTATATTCAAATAAATTTGTCTTTCACTCACGTCATAAATTCCATTATAAATAAAGGCGACAGGCGCTCAAAATGGATATTTTTACGATGGAAAATCACAAATTCCCCGTAACTTCATCAAATGGCCACAAGCATTCAATGCAGACTTCACAATAGCCTTCAATCCTTCTGAAAGGCCAATGATAAACACTGATATTGGAATGTCATCAAAGATATATGTTGTAAACAACTCTATGAAATGTCTAAATTACGAGAAAAATATCTTATACTTTCCATTGTAAAAATTAATCTGTAATTCCACTATCGTTATACGATTGTATAACGATGTTTTTTATATTTTTAGTACATTTTAGAGTAAGAAACAGAGCGTTCATCAGCAATGCTGATGAACGCTCTATATATGAACACTTTACAAAGAGATTTAAATGTATGTTCAAAGCCTGTTATCTCTCATATCAAACTACACGCAAATCTCCAATGGCCATTGTTCCATGATTGGACATTTGTGGCACCGTCTCATCTCTATACATGTAATATACTATGTAGAAACAGGTGGAGTGCAGAAGAATATAAAGGAAAAGGGCAATCATCATGGGGTGGTGTTGTCCATGATTTCTATTATTGATTTGTCGTCCAGAATCCTTCTTCCTCTTCTATTCAAACAAAACAAAACAAAAAGAGGCTCATTTGGACGGACGACTCTTTCAAATGGCTCAGCTCATGTTTCATATGACTCTATCGAACAAAAAAACATCCTTTTTCATGAGTAGTTGATATCATCTATTCAAAAATTCCTCTCTTCTCCTTTTTATTACATCATAAAAATCCATTCAAAAGTAAAGCTATAAAATATAATCATCAAATGACGTCATTCTTCCTTCTCATAACACATATTTTAATACCCTCTACTATGTATTTTAGACTGTTCTCTTTTTGGGTTAATATGTTTCTCCCACTGCAGAAAGGTCGTTCCTGCTAGGGACATTCAAAAAGTTTACTTAAAGTTACAGGCCTCTCATTGGACTTTTGGCGTAGAAAGAGCCTATTTCTTTGAAAAAAAAGGGATTGCTTTTACACAAGTATCTTGTACCAACTGTACAAATATGATCCTATGAGTTCTCAATTGTACTCTTTATATTTTTTAGTATTCCGTATATCAGTTAAAAATATTGTACATTTACTTTTCATCATTTATTCTGTTTAAGATGGCAGTTTCCCTGTTTGATCAAATACAGCATGCCCCAGTGAATAGTGAATTAACCTTGGGAAAGGTGTCATAGACTGTTTAAATAATTGACCGGTGTTGGCCGGTAATGTCAACTGGTAAAGCAATAAAAACAAAAAAATCCTTGTGAAAAAAAATTATTTATTTGAGATGGAAGCCATAAGAAATCGATTCTTAACTTGGTAATGAGCTAAAATGAGATATCTCGCATCATTCTATACTCCAAGGGTCTCATTACTAATATGAGAACAAGGACATGGTCAATGTGGCCTCTGTCCCCAAAGACAGCAACCCTATTGACTATTGGATCTGAGGCGTCATTGAGAAAAATGCACGTGTCATACCCAAAAGATTTCTGTGGAGAAGGAGTGAACTGAAATCTCGGATAAGTACGTGAAGAAAGCATACAATGTCTATGATCGAGGCCATAAAGAAGGCCAAAGGGGGCCACTTTGATATATAATTTTTTTTATTATATCTCATTGTTATACAACTCGTACTTTTTCAGAATCTCGATAAAGGTGAGCTTGGGAAAATTCGTTCACAAGGACAAAGAATATAACGTATCGTAATTTAACACAATTTAAAGCTACAGAATGTAGGAACACTATCCTGTCCTATATTTGATAAAGCAGGGAGCCCCCTAATCATTATTGAGCACATCTTTCAACGGGCTATTTTGATCCAAAACTAGCATTTTTTTAAACTCAAAAGGCTGGTACCACGCTGAAAATGGCATGAGAGAGCTATAAGTTTGCAAAAGTCATTTTTGTTATTATCCTAGGGAGAAAAGGTCTTGGTGCAGTGTGAGAAAAAAATTCGGGGGAATACGGGACAGTCTAGTCTACAGACATAATAAAATCCCTTCCGTCCTTTTTATTTTATACTTTAGTTATTGCGAGTCCAGTTATATATATTATTTTATTAGGATCCTCATGCTTTATTTATTATCCGGGCGGGAAAATTCAAATAAATTTCTTTTCTTTCTTACAAATTATTATTTTTATTAATATGCATCCACTTCTGCTTTTCTTTTCCTCTCTTTCCACGTTGCGTCTCCTTTTTTATCGTCATTTTGTAAGGAATTTTCTGCAGTGGTAATAACCTTTTGTAAGAAAAAAAGAAAAAAAAACAACATGAGGGGAAGGGGGGGGTGGAAGGAGAACCAAATCATAAAAACCATGAGTGCATTGAACCAAGATTTTGAATTCAAAGACATACAAACATTTATAATACATATGTGACCCGTCAACACTAAAACAAGCTAGAATGTTTCTCTCAAAATGTAGTTGAGATTAAATTTATATTCTTGGACGAATTATCCTCAATTTATATGAACCAATTATTATGATGATCCCTTTAGAGGGGCCACAAATGGTACTTAAGGTACCTAAAATTGATCGTCACAATAAACGATTGATAAATTAAATTTTTTTTATTTGAAAGGAACTATATTGGGGATAATATAAGCCTATTGAATAAAAATAAAGGTGTTTAACTATATAACTAAAATTTGGATGTACCTCAAGTCATCCGAGAAATTTGAAAACCTAGCCTAAAACAGATCGAAATATGTGCTATGAAATGTTCGCCTGTTTGCCTTTATTAATTATAGGAAAGAATGACCAGAATGAACAATTTGCAATGTTTCTACAAATTACAACTTGAATAAGCAAATTGCACAAGTTTCATTTTCTTCGTCTTAAAATGCATTATTTAAGACGAAACACTGGTCATTCTGATTGCCAATAGAGTATTATGTATAACCGGTGACATTTGAACTTTATAATGTGCCACAAAATTCTTATATTTTAGTAATTTGGAATGATATAGTCAAAATTAAAGCATTAATATATCAATCATCCATGAAACATTCAAGATAACATTATCTTCATTCTATGTACTGTAAATCTTTCACTTAAAATTAATTATCTCATTTTTGAGTCACAACTTGTACAATTTGCTGTACAAAATTGTAACTTCTACGTAATATATATGTTGGTTATAATGAAGCAGTATTTATTGAACTTTTTTATTCATCTACATCAGTTACCCTATTAGTTAACAGTTCGCTTCTCGTCAAGAGATTTGTTATTTTATCATGAAATGAGCCCAACAGGATTATTCTTGCCGGATTCAATATATATATTTTTTTCAATTTACCATCTACAAAATGCGTCTAATGGATGTTTACTATTTCAACTCACTTTGATCCCTTGATATGACCTATTTAAGAGGTAGAAGAGATAACAGAAGAGAGAAGAATGGAGGCTAGTAAATTCTTTACTATGTTCTTCTTTAAAACCAGGGATACAGAAGCCAAAATAAAGCCGACCACATCCTTCTTTTTTGTTATATAATTTCTCTTTTTGACTTTTGAGGGGCTTTCTGAAGATTTTTCTCGAGCTTTCAATAACATTTTCATTATTAAGGCGTCCAAGACGTTGGAACTTCCTCTGAACTAAGTCATTAAGTGTTTCCTTTACTTGACTTCCATTAATTGACTTAAAAACTCATTTCCACGGCATGGTCTCCGAGAAAATTTGAGGACTAAGAGCTTTTTATTATCTTATTAATTATTTTAAGTTGCTAAAACGTCTTGGAGCACCTCTTCACGGACTCAGTATGCAGTTGGCCAACAAAAGTAAGCTTCTGATTGGCAAATAGGACTTCCTTTGTATAAAACATGGGAGTATAGTGTAGCAGTTCATCCCAAAACTAAGAGTGGAAGGACTAATCCAATAGAATAAATCCAAGGATGGATCATCTCCTTCAAAAAGTTCCCACACTTAGAACTAAGGGGATAAATCTCTTTGTTACATTGCAGGATTCTGTGGAGGTGTCAATGCAATATTGTGTTCTCTATTGGCCTATGTCAACTTTAAAATATGGGCCAGTTTCGCCACTTTGTCGCTTTTCCTTTATTTTATTTTTTTGTTGTAGGAAATTTTGCCGTGAACATTTTTACCTTTGGTAAATTCGCCTCTTGGTGGTTTTATCGAATGCCATATTCACCGCATTTTTATGATTTTTATTGCAGGTTCGAACTTTACCTTTCGTATTTACAATTGATTCTCAGCTGTTATGGATCTGAAAAAAAGAAGAAAAATGGTACATGGTGAAGAAATAATGGTATTTTTAAGGAGTAAAAAATATGGATCCGGGATTATGAGTCTTAGTTGATGCAGCTCATTAACGCATAGTGTGTTCATATCATCACAGTACACTTTCTTATATTTATATTCAAATAATTCGTATTATCAAGTGAGGATCATATACTTTGGACATTTCTTTTTATTTACAACACTTGCCAAAAAAATCTCTCATTTGATTTTAATAACATTATTAAGGTGCTCCTTTAAACAACCAAAACGGAACATGGATTCGTATCGACGGTAATTGAATCCATTTGCAAATTTGAAAAACATTTTAGCAAAATGAAAAAAAAACACTCTTGTACTTCTTGGATGTAATTCAATACTTGAATATAATATGTTATACTACAAAATTTCCAAGAGGCGAAAATGTAGGTAGCAAAATAATGGATAAGTCTTTTTTTCTTGACACCGCATTTATGATATGAAAAACTAAACTAAGTATTTCTTCATTTTTTTATTGTTGTTCAAGACTGTGTTTGTATGTAATCTCCACAAATAGCCAGGGACAACACATTTTCAATGATTAAGTACCTTTATTAAAAAGTTTTAATCTCATTATTTTCTTGAAAAAATATGGGTGATTTTTTTTTTTTTTGTTTTCAAACAAAAAAAATATATATCGTTAATAATAATCAGTTGTATCCTTCATAATACCATGTCTTTTGAATCTGTTATCCTTTTAAATAGGATGAGGAAGTGAGGAAGTTCAAGCCCAAGAATGCATTATTTCTAAGATCTTCTTCTATAGAAATAACAAAGAACAAGTCACTTTATACATATGTAGAATGACCTAGCTTGCTAAGGACTTGTCCATAAATCATACTGACATGCCAGGAAGTCCAATTATTTCCCTTCTCTTTAGTTAAAATTGTATATACGTATATTTTGCGGTTAAAAACCGTCCAGATGTACATACAGGGTGTGCAAGCTATCTATGCCGTGAAAACGATTTTTGATTTTTTTTTTTTCAAACGAAATTTTCTCTCCAAACAGTTATCAGATTAAAGTAAAAAACCCAGATTCTCAGAACTTATAGATTCTAATTTATTTTATTCCATAAAATCACATTCAGCCTCAATCATTGTCTCTATACGACGCCGAAAGTGCGAGCAGGCTTTCGCCACTTGGTCCCTTGGTAAATCCTGGAATTCCTTCTTGATCCAACAGATAAGTTCGTCTTTGGTGTTGCAGTAGGGTCGATTTTTTTGTCGTTCGATCGTACCCCACAAAAAGAAAAATCCATCGGATTCAGATCCGGCGAGTTTGGAGGCCAAAAGTCTTGCAAGACGAAGTCGTCAAAAATGTCTTGGAGAACTTTTTCCTCAAGATCTACCCCTTCCCCATTTGATTAAGTAAATGAAGGAGCTGGCAGAGCTGGATCAGCGACTCTGGCCTCCTAACTTCTCGAGCAATTGCCCTAATAGACTTCCTTGGGTTCTCATTGACAATGTATTGGATTATGGTCACGAATTCCGGCGTCCAGACACAGTCACTTTGACCTTTGACCTTAGCCCACATTCAAAGATCTCAAATGCCCTTTTAACCTTGTTATGTTGCCTTTGCCGATGCAGATTCCAGAGAGAGCTCCTTCCCTTTCATTTGGACCAACGAATTTTCAAATGATTCCATCTTTTTCCAACTCCTGGAAGTTTGAAAAAGCTATCGAACAAAAAAAAATCAGCTGTCTAAGGGGCCACGTTTGCCCAAGAGGTTAAGTGGTGGTGGCATTATTGACATGGAGGCACTTTAAAAATGAAAAAATTGCATATGCGTTAGTAGGTCAATATTGATTCTTTTCATACGTCTTTCACCATTCCCTGGTTTTAAAGCTGGTAGCCAAAAACATTTTTTGATTTTATTGACGTATAGATATTCATCTCCCATAAATAAATTATAGTGCATCTTATTTTCAATAATAAAAAGTATATGGGATGAGCTCAACGCAAACATTTTCTTAATTTTTTACATAATTAAAATGAGCATTTAATGATAATACAAAAAAAGGAGAAAAACAGTTGAAACCTTTACCGTCACCTTAATATCATGACAACACTGTAATCTACGTAAATAAAAATTTGCTCATCAGATCAAAACTACAAAACTGTATAAGAATAAATACAGAACGTTCTAGATGCCTTCTGAATAAGAACGCTCTGCGCCCATTATTGTGTGTCTCCGTGCCGGGCGCACGCCAAAGTATACAAATAACTCCACAGATAATGATCCTAGAAATCTAAAAATTTAATGTTAACAAATCTGGTGTATTGTTCGAATTTTTAATTGGTTTAGTTTCTTCAAATGAGCTAGTTTGGAAACGCAAAAATGAACATTTTTAAGACCTTCATGTTTTGGGCAAAGAGCATGTGGTCTTCTAGCTCGTGGGATCTAAGCCCTTTGGAGTACTATGTGTGAGGTGTCTTGTAGAGAGATTCCAAGGAACGTGCATGTAAAAAATATTCACTGCATAGTGGTTTCCATTCTCGAGGCAGCGGACAGTATCGAGAAGGAGTCCTTTATCAAAACTTGTGCCAGGTTCCAGAAAAGGTTGGAGGCTTTGTTTGAAGATAGAGTGCGTTGGCCTATAAATTGCACTATACATTAACCAAATCCAGATTTAAAATTACCACCCTGTTATATTTTAAACGCTTCTTAGACTCCTTAGGCTATTGAAATCAATGTTAATACTTTAGTTTTTTAACAGATTAAAGTCTATGGATGAATAAATCTACAATATTTGACCCATAGCCTTAAAATAGCCATGGTGTACTGTGTCTTCAAATTAGACCTTTTTGACACAAACAAGTCACTCTTTTTATATTAACAGTTATAATATGCTGCCAAAAATGGCTTAAGTGACAAGAAATTTTGCAATTAATGTATAATTGAAACCCTTTAGCAGAATAGGAAAAAGTTCTTATTCCTCAAACCCAAGTCGATTTTAAAATATTTGCTCACAAGTCCAAGTCAAATACAAGTTCTTGGATACATTCATCCAAACCACAGAGGAAAAAAATAATAATAAGACCTTGTGACAGTGAAGCTGCTCTTCGACCAGACATTTTCTCAAATTGCCAGGATTACCAACTTAATTTTCGCTTTCTTTTATTTTTATATACCGACAGTACATATTTTATATAGAGCTGTACAATTAGTACACAGACCTTGCACCGAATGCAATAATGCTCGTATATCTATAATTTCTTACAATTAACCGTAGTTTCAATTTTTGGGAAAAGGAAATAAATCATTATTTGACAATATTTATCTACATTTTTTGTGACATGTTATGTCTTTACCTACTAAGGTATTTCTTTTGTTTAACTCAGTCGTAAAGAATTTATTTTATTACATTACATATTTATCAATATTTTGTTCAATACATGGATTTATTATGATTGTTATAGTCTTCTTTGACCTGGTCAATCATGCTCTCTAACTGTTTTTACGTGTAATGTACATTTAAGAAATGTACACACTACCTATGTGGAGGGAGTTAACATAAAAACAATCTCGAAGAAAAAACAAGAAGAAATGTTGCCCATCAACGCAAAAACAATATAGAATGAGAATTCCCAAAATTGAGTGTGGATTATATTTGTATTCCTATACGAGTTTTTTGCATTATACCATATATTTACAAAACATCCTTAAAAATCCTTTGGGTGTTACTTTTAAAGTACCCCAAATTCATTGTCAAATTAATAGAATGATCAATTGACGGATTTGGGGCAAATATAAATACCTTGTATCACAGAAAGGTTCTAACCCTCCCATGCCTCCCTGATGGCAGACTTAAGGAAATCAATCCAATTGTGGTGGGGGCTGATGGCCTTGCTCTCGACGGAAAATTTGCAAATTTGGACTTGAGAAGGAGTGTCAATAATGATTATCGATTTTGACCATGATCATTCATTTTTCAAGCTATCTGAACAAAACTCGGCAAAAAGAAAGAAAAATAAGAGTATTCTATTTGTTTACTTTAGTACAACTGAAATAAAGGGTTGCCAGATACGGTAAATTAGCACCAAAGTCGTTCAAGTTTATTTCTAGCCACCTTTTTATATTACTCATTTTAATAAATCAAAATGAAATGATAGCGTTCATGCATAGTTGGCAATTAAAATGATGAATGGTCTAATTAAATTAAACAATATATAACGTAAAAATTGTAACTTGTACAAGTTGCAACTTGCACGCAACTTATGCAATACATAAATCCAAAAATTTCATAGACATGTTTGGGTTAATCATAGCCTTATATTCAAATTTATGTGACGAGTTGAGATACCCAATAATTGTAACTATAATTCAAAACCTTTTTTTTGTTTGTTTTTTAAGTTTCCTCCCAACATGTCCCTTTTCAACCATTAAAATTTATAAGTTTCTATTAATTTATATTAATTGTGAAGATCATTTATGCTACTTTGAAGTGCCGTTTGCAACACTGCCAATAATGAGTTTATTGGAATAAGTTGTTGATTGAAATGAAGAATAATTCATCTTCTGAAAAGTAGAAATCGTGGGTTGATAGCCAAATTGTCCGAATTGAAATATTTATTTTACAGAATGAAGCTTGAAAACTCCGTTCATACACTTGGATTTACCGTGTTTTCCAATTTTTATAACAAAATATATCTGAGAAATTGATTTCAACAGTCTAAATATCTCTGTTTTTAAATATTAACATTAAATATTAGACTTCTAGGATGATATATAATAAATAACAATGTTATTTGTCATTTCTAAGTGACGACAACTTGGCACTCAACCCTGGAAATGTCGTGGTACAATTTGTAATGTATAGTTGGAACTCAAAAATAAAGTTATTTTGGTGGACTTATAATGCAATAATTGAATGTTCCATGGATTGTCAATAAATTAATTATGTAATTTATGACTTCTTTAATAAAAGTTATCAAAAATAAGCATTTCGTGGAGCATTTTAAAGTTTAAATGTACATAGTTATATTATACATACTTTGTACATCGTCCCTCAAAATGTACTCCAGATTGTTTTTATGTTGGTGGTTTATATATAATATATATACAATGTACCATCGTTAGGAGCAACTCTATTGTTATATTCTGCAATCTTCCCCTCCCCCCTTCATGTTGTTAAAGGTATGAAGGACATCTTTAAGAACGCACACAACATACATGGGGGGGGGTAAATTAACGGTCATTCTCCTCTGATTTTCATTTCTTGGATCATCTACATACATATATACTATTCAGTCAACCATAGAACATTTTTTTGTTCCTATTCAATGCACCTTCTTCCTAGGAAGAAATGACCTCTATACGTCATTGTAAATCATTATTTAACTTACAGTTAGAAAATGTTTTTCATAGCTCAGATTGTCACACACTTGCTTTGGAAGTAAGTGACTATGAGTTTTCGATTTGAATGACAATATGATTTCTTTTTTTACATTAAATTCAGTCATAAATCATTTACGTGTCTCATAACACTCTAATTCTATACACTTATCCGCAAAAATTATTGAAAGGGTGCGTGGACAAAACGTCGAACATCAAAACATCAACTGACTGAACGTCAACCTACAAAACGTCAAATGGACAAAACATCGAATAGACAAAACGTCGACCAGACAAAACGTCGACCAAACAAAAAGTCGATTGACAAAAGGTCTACCGTAGAATATAAAATGAAGGGCTACTCCAAATGGTGTTGCGATATATACCATTGAGACATTTCCCACCTGAAATATAACCAAGCAGCACCATTTCTATATAAACTAACAGTAAGGGGGCCTCCCAATCCACCTTATTTGAGGGTATTATCAGTCACTGCTGAGTCCCAAAATGGGATGAAACCCACTGCCACTAGTTAAGCAACCACTAAGAGCCCCTCACAACCCATATGTATCCCCCAAATGTTTGAGCTGTTTTTGGGTCTAACCTGGTCCAAAATGGAACGAAACCCACCGCCACTATTTAAAGTTACTCCACCTCCATTTACAGGCCCCCAATATTTGAGACGGTTTCGGGTTTCATCTCATTTTGAGGCCCGGCAGTACCCGAAATAATCCCGAATTTCGAGATATAAATGGGGGATTGTGATGGTACCTTAGAGTAAGTTTATGTAAGGGGTGGTGGGGTAAATATCTCGGTCTGGAAATGTCTGTATTGAAATGTCGTAGAAACAGTTTTTCATATTTTGAAATGTAATATTTTCCGGTCGACGTTCTGTTGGTTGACGTTTTTTACGGTAGACGTTATGTCTGTCGACGTCTTGACCTACTACCGTTTAAAGTGAAGAAGAATATAAAATGTAACTGATTCATGGTGAGTGTCAAATTGTACTGATATTCTGTAAGCTTGATTTTTTCTTGAGATTTCAGTGTTGATTCTTGGGATCTTTAGTGTGAAATCTAGGGATATTATAAAAGTCGGAGTTACAATCCCTGGATACATCCCTTTACATCAGTGGTTCCCAACCTAAACTGATTTTTATTTTGAGACGTAGATGAATATTATTTTAAATATAGTCTTAGTGAAAATTTATATAGCTGTCTCAATATGCTTTTTATCATGACACCAAATCCAACAGTTCCCTAAGTCAGTGGTTCTCAAATGGTGGTACGCAAACCCCTCGGAGTACTTGAAACCAATCCAGGGGTACTTGAAAATTAGAAAGAATATTTTAGAAGAAGTACATAACTCAGGGCGTCCACAGGGAGTGATTTGGAGTGGTTCTAGCTCCCAAATTAAGGGTTTTGTCATTTTTAATAGAAAATGAAATTTAATGTTTGATTTTTTTTTCCAATATTTGTAACTTTAATTTATATGATAGCTGTAGATTTTAAATTTTTGTAAACAGCTATGGATTTACAATTTTTTTCCAAAAAACCTAAATTTTTGACAATAAATATAGATTTTTGAAATTGTTTTCCAAAAAATTTAATATTTTGTGTATAACTAAGTATTTTTGAATTTTTCTTTCAAAAAGTTTAATATTTTGACATTTTTTTCCAAAGAATATTAATTTTTGGATTCATTATCAAAAAATTCTAAAAACCAAGACCCCTCGAAAATATAATCCTGTGGACGCTCCTGCCACTGAAGCTAAAAATATTTTGTGCGTGTAAGGAGTCCATGCCTTAAGTCACTCAAAACAACGTTTGAGCCAGTCTTAAACATGTTAGGGTTCTGTTTTACTTTGGTTGAACCATCGCTGTTGCTTTTCCCACTGGCAAATTAGCTGATTTCCAGCTAGATTTATTCATATTTTGTAGGATTTTTATAAACATAGTAATAATACCATTTCAATGGGGGTCAAAGCTGTTGGGTAAATGTCAAATAGGTTTGTGAAGAAGCAATTCTTGACATAAAAGCATCCGTAATTCTGTATGGAGCCTAATAGGAGTCTTTTTAATAACCACAAACATCAAGGCGACTGGGATATGATTTTCTTCTCTGATGAAGAATTTACGAACTGTATAGTTACTGTACGAATAAATAACCTATAAGTCATTATCGCAATATATGGCAGTTTCTTGTACAAAAAAAAATGAATGAATTTATTCTAAGAATATTTTAAGAATTGGTACCGTTTCCTGATTGCTTGTTCTAAAATGGGTTGATATATCTGAATGGTTGGAAACCATTGCGGTAGATGTTACAGAATGGTTTGACAACGTTCAAATCACATAGTCTAATATTTAGACAATAATGAAGTATACAATGTACTTACATACAGTGGTGTAGTTAGTTTTGCAGGCTTGGAAGAGGGGAATGAGAATAATTACCTATTGTGATTCTATAAAAATAAAGTATGTCGATGATTTCAGAGTCTTTTGAAGTTTAAAATCCCACTACTAAACCTTTCATAGACTTGAATATACCTTAGTAAGTTTAAAGCCACATTTCGAAAAAAAAAACAATATCAATGAAAAAATATGTTGTTGATATAACGTCATATTGATGAAACTGAATCCTCACCATAGGGATGGGAAATGTATATCGGACAGAGGCAAGGATTTCACATTCTAATTCTACATTGGCTCAAAAAAACATTGACCCCTGAGATCATAATCCTTCAAATTTTCAGAACTAACTCCCACCCAAACAAAAATCTTTGACAAACGTTCGTAAATTGATGTAAATTGTTTTTCGGGACCGTTTGGTTTAATATTTTTAGTCAAAGTAGTATTGAAAAGTACTTAACTATCCATTGTTATATTGCTAATGTATTTTATATTAAAATATTGGCATCATAACAAAACTTGTACTTACAGACAATAATAAATTAATTAAAATCTTTACGAGGATCAAATATTTTTCTGCAATTATCCTCCATCCAACGTAGAACCGACCAAGAATTTCTCAATGCTTTTTTTTATATATATGACGTGCTGTGCTTTAGCCACACATATTGTTTACGTTTTTTTGTAGCTTGGATCAATTTGTCACGCAGTTTTGAGCATATTAAATGCCCACTCAAAGAACAAACTTTGTTTTACTAATATAAATATCAACTTTAGCCTCCGAACTTGCGTGAGTGTGATACAATCTGTGACATGAGTGACAACAACCCCCGATGAACATAGTCTCTAAATCATTCATGATAGACACTGGAGTGTTTCTGAGCATAGTTCATCAAATTCTCTTTTCGCTTACCTTTATAGGAGATACTTCTTCTCCCATGACCCATGTAAAACCTATCATCTGGCAATCGTAAAATATCCTATGGGTTACTACTACTTGTGAACATCCAAACACTCAAAAATTTGCTGTTCTATTATTGTTTTTTTCCCCCTCTTACCCATCAAACATAACTCTTTTTACTACGAACAACAATGATCATTTCTGAGTGTTTGGGTTTTATTTATCCTTTTTTTTTTCATACTCATACGATGAACATTTTTACTATCCTATAAAACTGATTTTGTTTTCACTCATCTGATATGTATCATCGTTTTTGAATGATGTGTGTGTGTGTGTGCCTTCCTGCTCCAGATTATGAGAAGGACGATGATGAATCCTAGCAGATGGGAGATTGCATTTTATTATCTTTTTATTATTAGTGCTGAATCCTCGTAAAAAGTCCCCTTTGAGGATTATTATAACTATACATAGAGCAACCAACGTTGCTCCTTACAAACGTATGTATGCGGATTCGCAAACATTTGGGAAAGGAAAACTATAATTTTTGTTCTTACCCTCCTCGTTTTTCTCTTTTGGTTGAATAGGGTCCATTAATTGGGAAATAAATCACGTGTCTCACGGAAATAAAGACTCCTGTAAAGGGTGCGTCATAGAACGCAAATATACACAAATAACTCTGTTTTGAGCTTAGTTATGTATTTTGAGATGATGCAGATAGGTTATAAACTCTACAGAATTGCCACCTAAAACATGACAAAAAACCACAAATAATATAAAGAAGCACAAAAATGGCAAATTTCGATCCACAAACCCCATTTATTACCTACTTGCAATGCCATGTACCAAGTCAAACATTTCCAATTTAATTTAATTTTTTGGTTGTTTCCAGCACGTTCCATTAAACGTGAATTTTATGGAATCAAGAAGAGACAACTCAAAACCAATATGTGATATGTTTAAATACTGTATTAAGCTACTTTTTATATTCATTATAGCGTCCTTCTCAAACAATAACAGCCTCTACACGCCAACGTACAGATTGACAGTTTTTGACGATGCCCATGGCGTATTATGCTATCATGAAGGTACCTCGGAGCGATATTTGGATGAGTGGTGTAACAGACATTCTTCTCCAAGACGCCTCAAACTGCAAAGTCCAGGGGCTGAGGTCAGACCTGGAGGAGGGGCACATCCATGCAAGCCAGAAGTAAGCCATAATGTAGTTGCACCTTTCAACATCATTATCATTCCTAATGGACTTCTTGATGCTCCAGACCAGTGGTTCTCAAATGGGAGTATGCGTAATCCTTGGGGTACTTGGAGGCACTCTAGGTGATACTTGAGATTTTGAAAGAATGTTTTACAAGTGTTGCATAACTCAGGGGCGTCCGCAGGAGGTGGACTGGAAGTGCTGTAGCCTCCCAAATTAAGGATTTTTTTTTTTAGCAGAAAATGTATTGTTTGAATTTTGTTTCCCCAAAAATTTAAGATATGAAATTTAATCTAATTTTCTGTGAGCGTGACCCCGAAAAATTTAATATTTTGAGAATAGATATGGAGTTTTTAAATTTTTTGTGAATAGATTAGGATTTTCGATTTATTTTTCCAAAAAAATTGAAAAATTAAATTTTGTTTTGATTTTGAAATTTTTTCCAAAATTTTAGTTTTTTGAAAATAGCTATGAATTTTTATAATGAATATTTTCAATCTAAATCTTTTCTTTGTCAGTAGACAAACTTACAACATCGATAAAGGTGATCAGGTAGTGGAGGAAGCCTCCATAACCCTCACTCCTCAAGACACTGTTTTCCAAGCCGAGATGCTTGCCATAAAAGAGGCTCTTTATTGTGAGAAATGGGGGCCTAGAAGATTTTGTATCTAGTCATACTCTTAAGCAGCAATTGCAGCATGGCGGTCGATAGAGACAAAGAGTTCTCTCGTCCGAGATATGAACAATCTTTTGAGGTCGTTAGCTAGTGAGGTCTTTATCTCCGTTTGCTGGGTAAGAGTTCACAGTAATGTCACTGGAAATGAGGTGGCTGATATGCTAACCAAAGCTGGAGCTGTGGATCAACCTCCTACCCAGATTGTTGGTATCCCTCAGTCACCTCTTAGGAAGAAGGTCTCTGCCCATTATATAGAAAAATGGCAGACACAAAGGTCGGACCTTGACTATTGCCATTAAAGTTTAGACTTGGGAGTTGGAAGCATCTCTTGGATTTTTCAAAAGGAAAACTGAACTCCTTGGTTACGTTTATCACTGGGCATTGTCTCCTACGCCGACACTATCATCTCATGCACAATGAAGTTAACCCACTATGGCGTGGGCGTGGTATAAGAGATGAAGAACCACTTCATCTTGTTTATGAATGCCCTAAATTTATGATTGAGAGGACACAGCTTTTATAAATATCGAACCTTTTCAAGGACATTCTGTGTCCAGTCTCTCCACTTTTTTGAATGAATTCTGATATCGGTGGCTGGCTGAACAATGCACCATCCCTAGAACTAGTTCAGGGTGGACTGCAGTAGAATACCTAACCCGTCAAACTATTGCGAGGGCACCAAAGGTTAAATTTATTTTTACATGTGCCCGTAATGATTGTTTGTTTTATTTGAAGTGAGGCAATACATGTTTGTTTTTTTAAATAAGAAAAAGGTACCAACAACCAAAAAATGTACAGTTAAAGTAGGTCAGCCGAATTATATGTTCTCTTATTATAATTCATACGATGCACCCTGTATATTGTACATATATTCTCATTCCTATCTCTTTACCACCCCCTATCACATATACTACTACCAACATAAGTATCAATTTATTTTTTAATCAACTCCTTCGCACTCTGGATACTTTATAATTACATAATTATTATATTAATTAACTATTAATGATAGGTACCGTACGGGCAGTTGTTATGTAGAATAAGCATATATTTTTACTTACAAACAAGTCAATGCATTTATGTAACTCATTAACGAATTGCAATCACAATTCATTGACTTTGTCGTTTGTTAAATGACAAATAAATATATATTATGTCAATAATGTTTACCTGTTACATGAAAGCTAAACCTGACGTAGACTTATTATGTCATTGTTGACATTTTCTATTTGACTCAGAACAATTTCATTGAAGTATTGGAGAATTTGTAATACTATAATGGATTTTTTCTTGCAAAATATAAGGACAATTTAACGGAGTTTGTTTCCCAAATCAGTTGAAACTTTATTAATTTCTGAAGAAACTTGACTGGTACTTTTAACGTCTAATAACCAAAATGTTTTAAATTTTGTTATTATTAAAAAAAATATATAATTCCTAGAATTTAAACTTTGTATTTTTTGTTAAATATTGTGTTTTTTTTTTATTTTTATGCACTTTGGGAAAAGCAATAATATTTCAATTTTTCTTACAAATTATTATTATTCATCATCAATATCAAATAAATAGTTCATCATTATAAAAATAAGTAAGGGGATCTTGTTTTTACGAATGAGTGAATGCCATCCCCCACAAAAAAAGTATCAAAATAATAAAATAGGCATTAAAATATTTTATAACAATACCTACATCACTTTTCCCAATACCCCAAAATTCGAGAAAGAAATCATTAGATCCTTTGAAAAAAAAACCAACCTTACTATACATAAATGCCCTTATGAATTGTACATATGAACATTTAGAAAGAGAGCATTTGATGTATCTGGATCTGGGCTTGAAGGAAGAGCAGCTGTTGTTGAGGCAGTTCCTTGACTTCTTGTTGGAGGCAATCATAGAGTAATTGATGGCATAATATGTTTGATTTGTTTGAGATTCAACTTATCCCAGGAAAAAATTATCCATTGTATCAAGATCTGGACTGTTGGAGGGGGGGGCATATTTCCTTCCCAATGCAATCATAGCAGTGCTCACACTCAGCCATTTCAGCGATCCGTCTGAGACGAATCTTTTGTCCTCATTGGGAGGCCAGTCACATTGGAGACCTCCAGATTTGAAATCTCCCTGCAGTTGTGAACAAAAAGCATAGTCTCGGCGTAACTCTGTTCCCGTCTCTATAAATTAAATCTTCTTTATATCTTTTCTACGATAACTAAACTTCATCATAAAGTTTCTACCATCAAAAAAAGAGACACCTACAGAAAGCTGCATTATAACAAAATTGCAGGCGCACGCAAGTGCCGATTTGATTTTTACGCCCTTTGGGGGAAGAAAAAGGCAGTGTGTTAAACAAAGATCACCGTCGTCATGGATCAAATCGGCACTTGCGTGCGCCTGCAATTTTGTTATAATGCAGCTTTATAATAACTTTAACCTTTGGTGCCCTCGCAATAGTTTGACGGGTTAGGTATCCTACAGCAGTCCAGCCTGAACTAGTTCTAGGGATGGTGCATTGTTCAGCCAGCCACCGATATCAGAATTCATTCAAAAAAGTGGAGAGACTGGACACAGAATGTCCTTGAAAAGGTTCGATATTTATAAAAGCTGTGTCCTCTCAATCATAAATTTAGGGCATTCATAAACAAGATGAAGTGGTTCTTCATCTCTTATACCATGCCCACGCCATAGTGGACTAACTTCATTGTGCATGATATGGTAGTGTCGGCGTAGGAGACAATGCCCAGTGATAAACGTAACCAAGGAGTTCAGTTTTCCTTTTGAAAAATCCAAGAGATGCTTCCAACTCCCAAGTCTAAACTTTAATGGCAATAGTCAAGGTCCGACCAAAGTGTCTGCCATTTTTCTATATAATGGGCAGATACCTTCTTCCTAAGAGGTGACTGAGGGATACCAACAATCAGGGTAGGAGGTTGATCTTGGACGACAAATTCCTTAGTTCATATTTGTGTGATTGGTCTTCCGACACGACAATGACTCCGAAACCTACGTCCACCACAACAAAAGATTGACTCAAGAAGAAGCACATTAAATTCATGGAGTGACCTTGCCTGTCTCTGGACCTCAATCCCATAGAAAATATTTATCAGTAGACAAGCTTATAAAATTGACAAGGAATCAAATTCGTATTTTCCGATGTATAAGTATAATATATGTGCAATTATATATAATACACAAACAATTAACCGTTAAAAATGCCTCAAAGAAAAGATTTCTACTATTTGTGGTAGCTCAAGACATAAATATTTGTATTTGGATATGGATCAGGTCCATCTCTAGTAATTAAACAATCCACCTGGACAAAAGTGAATGAGTTGATTTCGTATTATAAACAAATGCAGCATTATTCATTCGTATTGTATTAGATAAGACGAGATCCGTCTGTACAACTTAGATGAATATTTATGCAGGAATCAAGTACGACTGAATTCGAATACATGAATTTTGTCCAATTGGTGATTCAATCGATTTCAGATTCTAAGTAAAATTTCAATACAAGAATAACCAATCTATTCTTAAATAAATCAACGAAGTCTATTATACTAAACATTAATAAAATTAAAGGTTATCATTGAAGTTTAACTGTCTACATTATGCAGTGTTTGTCAAACTGTGGTCCCTCTAGTAATAAATGATGAAACGTATTAAAACTTATTAAGTAAGGATATAAATTTAAAGTTTATACTTTTATTTCTTTATATATATATTGTATACTTCTGTCCATTTATTACTGACACAGGGTAAGGATTTTTAATCCAGAACAAGTTTCGACCTCAATACCTTGGTAACCTTGAAATTTACAGGGTTTGGAAGCAAGACATGGACTGAGAGACTGATTTTAGAAAAATGTCAATAATTTTATTATTCGATAAATAATTTTGAAACCTTGAAAACTTTGAGACACGACCTTCGTGAGCATGTTCACACAATATGGCTACCCTCAGAAGTAATCACAGCCTCCACAAGGTAGCTGAAAGCCTTGCAGAAAATTGATGATGAACTTCTCGAACAAGTTGTTGCACTCCTTCACAATAGCAGCCTTCATGGAGTCCATGTTCGGGTGAGATGTCAGGTTAGTCTACTTCTCCAAATTTCCCCACACAGCAAAGTTCCGGGCTCCAATCTGGCGAAGATGATGGTTACATTTCCTTGGGCCAAAAATCAACCATGTTGTTGGTGCAGAACTTCTGGTATTTAGCCGATGTGTGTGAGGGTGTACCATCTTAGGGTCCACACATAGTTGCCCTCTGGGTAGGTGGCCTTGAGCCATGTCAGTATGGTGAAGCTCAGCAACTAGTAGTAGGCCTGCTGGCCGATTCTCTCCCCAGCCTTAAAACAGAAAGGAGGCATCTTCTTGCCGTCAGACGCCACGTCTCCTAGAATCATTGTTTGGGCCGAATGTTCTGTACAGAAAACTCTCTTGACCTCATCTGGTGATCCCCTGAGCCAACAGTCGTTCTGACAGTTGTAGACCTGGTCTACGGTGAAAATCTTCTTGTCAGAGAAATTTTTTACTGTGGATACATTTACCTAGATCCATGCACAAACTTTCTTGCCCCTCTGTAGTCTCCTTTCCTTCAGAGTTTCCGTCAATAGGTGGCGTGGGGTCCTTGTGTAAGAAGACAACCCCAAGTCCTCCTTCACATCCCTCCTGATTGCCCGCCGTCTCCATCAAACTTGTTAGAGAGGCGATTCATGGGTGTTGTGGGGTCCTCCTTGATCTTCTTCTTCAGGTTCCCTGAAACTCAGAATCCCTTTACAAATTGTGTCACCCACTTCCTTCTTTCCTTGAATGGTCTTTCCATCCTTTTTCATCTGGGTCACCTTGAAAATGGAAAATGAGGCTTCTGGAGCACTTCACAATGTCCATAATCTCTGACACCTCAATTTTGGTATCCAGAATGATGCTTTGAGAAATGTTTATTATTGTTTACTTATGCAGAAATGACAGGAGATTCGGAATATGCAGGAAAAATTACAAAACATCTCTATTTTGATTACATAATTACTATTTATTAGCAGTCACGTTTTGCTTCCGATCCCTATGTCTATATGAAAACCTGTTCATCAGATTCAACTGTCAAAAATGTATTAGAAAAAATACAAAATCCTTGAGATCCCTCTTCTCTTAATCTAGTAAAATATATTCTTTGCTTTGCAAAATTAAATCTGACTTATTAAAAGGTCGCTATAATTGAACTTGAACTATCCTCTGTCCCCCTCTCCAATTTTTGAGATGGATACAAAACTTATACAATGCATCTGTGATAGAATACGGTTATAATTGTGTGTATCCATGCTAGACACAGGTACAATGACTCAAATAACTCCATAGATAATTATGCTAGAGAGTTTACTTTGATGTTAGCAAATCCGGTGTCATGGTAAAATCTTAAATTATTGAAGTTTGTCCAAATTCCATTGTGGGATTAAGATTTATTCCAAGAAAACCGACATTTTTAAAATCTTTATCTCCTAGTAAATGCTAGATCGTCGGATCTGAGCTCCGTTTTGGAGATGTCTTGGAAATGTACACATAAAACCGTTGATTCCTTGCAGGCTTCTATTTGCAAGGTAGTTACAAACATGAACAAGTATTTCCTCATTTTGGCCTTTGCCAGTTTCTGGGGCAGGTAAGAGGATGTGGTTGAAGATGAAGGGTGTGGGGTTGAGTGAGATACTTCACTATGGGTCCCATCGTGTAAGAGCAAAAGATTTGTGAATCCCTGAATTGATGTTGGAAAACAAATTGGAATTGATTATCTTTAAATTTTCCGGATTTATATTTCCAACCATTAGACTTCAACATTATGGATGTATTGAATTGATTTTTTCTATGCGTGTCTCTTCGGACATACACATATATTACTGTTTTTTATTTTACTTCAAGCGCCAGAATGTATTTGAGGCATTGTCAAATACCATTTTTTATCATTTTTACAAATGTTTGTAAAAAATCATTTTTACAAAATGCTGGTCTTACAGAAATAGGCCCTTGTTTGAAATTTAATTTGCCAATGTGAAAAATAAGCAACGGATTTATGGCAAAAAAAAAAATGATGGTTTCATCTTGTAAAGGGAAAAATCCATTGTACTGTCTCACACATCATATAATCATATCCCCCCCCCCTCAAGCGCCAGGGCTTCTATTAGGGCAAAATGTTTACACAACAAAAATTGTTACAGAAAAAATGACAAAGTATAACTCAATTTGCAAACCTCCACAAAAAGCCCTGAAAATTGGGACCTAAAAAAATAATACTTTTTTTAAATGTATATAACATAGGTAATAAATAGTATTTAAAAATATACCTGATAAAAAATTATATGACAAATGAAGCCTTTGGTTCAGATAATTTATTAATGTATACAGTAATAAGGTTTCTCTCTTTGATTTAATGGGGATTTAATGATTTAACTATTTTGAGTAATTGAGTGAGGTTGAGTTAATATCCCTTTCCACCTACTCAAATAGTAAATTCTTCATTTTGAGAAGCGTCGCTCTATTGCTCTTAGCGAAGTTATGTCTTTATTATTGAAACGTTACAAAAATTGATTTTTAAGTATTTGCTTTCACCGTCTCCAATTTCTAGATAGAAAGAGAAAGTATGACGTGCGGACAAACATATATAATGTACCCACAATAAAGCCAAAAACCCTAACTGTGCGTTTGTACGATATAGACCAGGACATTAAATGTGGATCTTGTCAGATATATACCACTACTCCTCTCTATGTAGACTTGGTCAATTGTAAAGATATGTTTATCCATATTATTTAAAAGTTCAGGATTGACTTTCATCGTGTGGGCCGTTTCTGCATAAGACCTTTATCAATATTTACAACCAGACACGTACATACGATCTCAAACCAATCCCTTAGAGATGTCGTGATATTTTTTGAGGTCGAACCTTCTATTTTTCGGCTCATTTTTCTCATCAGTATCTTTAGATCCTCTATGATGTCCTCTGGACGACATCTTTACGAGGTTTACCAACCCCTCTTAAATGATTGATAACCTATTTATGCTCCTTTCTATCTTTCATCTGTTTTTTTTATGAGCTGTTGTCTTTGATGTGCATGCATCGCCATTTTGACTCTAATTAGAATATGTAAGTTATCATTTGAAATCTAAACACATGAAGAACCCATTTGTGTGAACAACTTTTAGAAATTGAAAGTAAGCGTTTAATTTAATTTCAATTAAGCAACAATAAATATTTACCACTCTGTATTTTATGTTATAAGTTCAATATAGAAATAAAATAACCACTTGGAAGTGAGGAAATCAAGTCTCCCATATATGAATGTTAGTAGCATCATGAAATCATTTTCCTATGTTGGTAATGTAAGCCGATAAACCCTTTATCCTATAGTAAAAGAAAAAGAAAAAATTATCTACTACTAATGAAATCTGTACACTTACTAATTCAACAATTAATGAAGGTTCAGTGATTGAAATTAAATCATATTTCGATATATTAAAGCATAAACAATTAGTTACCAAAAAAACTGAGCTCTCTAACTTACAAATTAGTCGAGAAAATGACACTTGAATGCACTTGACAAATTTCCATTACCACACTCCAAGTAGTTGGGGTCTCCGCAGCCTCTGTTTATGCCATCGGCAAGTTCAAAATATTGTAGAGGAAGAAAGGTTATGTCAAAAGGCCAACCAAAGAAAACAGCCCAGACTAATCCTCTCAAGTCCATGGGGGTTTAACACCAGACCGTTTTTCATTCCCCGTACTCCAAGCAGTTGGGCATCTCCAGGAATCACCTTAACACTATCTGCAAGTTTTATTTCGTTGGATTTAAAGAAAAGCTCTATCAAAAAGCCCAAACTGGATCCAGAGGAGTTAAAGAAAACTCCTAGGTCAGCCCCCTCAACTCCATAAAGAACCATGCAATAGATCTTGGGGTTTCTCAGCAGACTGTTTATAGAACTATCAAAAAGTAGATGGAAAGAGCCTTGATAGAGTTTTGTCAAAATCAATCAAATAAACCCATCTCCCCCGTTACACGACTATTTGAAATGAGCTTTTTGAACTATATTTGACACTTTTGGCCCCTACAGACCTGATGCCAACCCCCACTATATACACCTTTTGGGTGTATGTAGTGGGGAAGGCCTGTAGTGTACGTCATTCAAAGACCAAGGAACTCCAAGCTACTGTCAGCCAGCACTGGGACACCATGTTGTGAGACCAAGAGTATTGCCTTTCAAGCTTGTTGAGTAGGATTTTGCAGCAGGTGACACACTATACTCGATCCAAAGGTTCAAACCCTGACAAGGATTTTTTTTGCAAACATTAAGGCTTAAGTCTTGGTTCACCAAGGTTGCATGGTGGTCTGTTTGTTGTCAAATTCCCGAGCAATGCCATTAACGGTTACATTGCATCTTCTACCTTCAATGGTACCTTTAACTTTATCAATTAATTTTTTTAGGCTTTTTGTCCATCATTTGGACCCTGTGAAAGCTTTTAATGAGCTCCTTGTGGTCCCCAAGTATACAGTAGAGGAATTATATCCCCAGCACCTTAGATATATCTGATGTTGATTTTCATCGTGCGGATAGCTCCTGAATTGCAGTTCTGCGTTGTTCCATGTTTTTGGTTTTGATACTCTTATTTCTCGATTTACTGTGCTTATTTTTTGTTTACAGGTTTTTAGACAATTGCTTACAATAACTTATCATGGTTAAATATAGAAATATAACAAGTAGGACTGAGGCATGTCATTCAACAAAGTGTTGCATTAAAGACGGAGGGGCCTATATTTGTAGTTAAACATATGTTAATTTCTAAATGTTGTTCTCTTTACAAAGTTATCTGCCAATATATTTGATAAAGAACCCTACTAATTTTAACATTCTTTTAATTTGGGTTGTTAACCAAGGTCCAATAACATGGACAAGACTGGATTGAACGTCCAACGGAATCCCATATTAAGGACCAATACAACCATAATAAAACGCCAGAAAATGTAATAATACCCACCCCCCAAATATTTTTTTGGTCCTGTATGTTTGTGCTCCTCGCTTAACTAAGTACGTACATAGATCTCGCAACAAACTACGCAAAAAAAAAATAATACCATTTATGGTTCATGATTAACGTTTTTTAATATATCCACGCATTTTTTTTTTTCATTTAACCCTTCCTTGGTTCTTTTATTTCGCTATGGTGGTTCTTTTATATTGTTGTTATTTAGACTGTCCCGGCTTCGAACCAATACATTTGACCCTCTGCACAAATACTTTATCTGCTTGGGACAATAAAAAAAACACTTTGCCAAAGTTTGAGGAATCTCTGGCCATTTTTGGCATGATACGGGCCAGAGGCGTCGTTTGCCTCTTTTAAGGGGATCTATTTTAATGTTCCTCTAATTGGTCAGATGGAGTTGTACTGATTAGGTATGTATAATTAAGCATTCTATTATAACAATGACTCCATCTGACCTACGAATATACTTTGTAGCTCATATACATAAAGTATATCTCCATCTCTAGGAACAACTGGGATGGGAACCTAAGCACATTCAGTTCAAGAGAATCAATGCTCCTGAATTCGTTGTCCATTGAGCTATGTTGTTCCGTTTTTTTATCATATATATCAGAGCTTGGTGGTTCCGTATCAAAAGGGCTCCTTTGTACTTCTGTATCGAAACAGAACCATCTGAAAAAAATGGTACAGATATACGGTATGGACTAAAGTGAATTTAAATCCGTATCCAAATCTACTTACTACTGCATTTTAGGTATCGAATAGTACCTCTTTATATATGTATTAGTTTAATATCTCAAAGCCTTGAATAATAAAAAGTAGTGATGAGTCATAAGTTTTTTTAGAGCTTGAGTATATGTATGACTTTTATTTATTAAAACTCGTGGAGTAGCTCCACAACCCGAGCTGACTCGACACATCACTGATAAAAAGGATGGTGAACCTACCATCTAAAAAAATGTTCGGGAGGTGCAGAAGTATACGAATTCTGGTACGGAGATACGAATACGGAATTTAGAAACAGACATAATAGAAATAGCTACACAGAGACTATAAAAGGATTTCCATAGGCAGTTCGCCATAATAAGGCTGTAGTAGATTCAAATCTTCAGTTTTGCAGAAATGAACGTAAAGTATAGCAAAGTATGCATCAAGTACAACATAGGAATCTTATTAAAATACAAGCTAGCCCATAATTGGCAATGGACCACGACAGACCCTTCACATTTAAATTTGATTCAGCTATTTATTTTTGGAAAAAAAACCCCATTAAACTCTGTTTATTATTTTAGTCTAGGATTCAACGTCGTCATCTCTGAGAAATGAGTTGATTGGGTAACTTTTTAAGATACCATCAGAGTCAATAAGAGTTGAATATCCTTTCTCTAGTTATAGTTTCAGATTAATTGTGAGTTTGCCAGAAACAAACAAATTTGACGTCATATTATACCCCTTTTGATAACTGATACATTTAATCAATCCTTCGCACATCGTGTTGTCTCCATGTATTTTGTTTCCTTATGGTACACATCATTTTAGTTAGGAAATAAAAAAGAGGCTTGTCTCATCAAATTTATCATAGCTATATTTTTTGAGTATTTGGTTTATCAAATATCCTTCCACTTAAAGCTTAAATCTTGCCTTGTTAAGTTTGATAAAAAACAAACAAAGAGGCAAACCGTATATCATTCTGTGCATTTCAGACGCCCTAATATGTTAGTAACCGACTGTGCAAGGCATTTTTTCCTCAAACACTAAAGAATTATACAAAGTACAATTTTTTTTCATATTTCAGAAGCTCCTTAGAAAAGTTTTAAAATTGGAGTACGAGGTCGGGTCAAAAAGTCTGCTACCTATTTTAATGAAAAACAGGTTTTTTATGACAATAAATCATTTTATTTCTCGATATAGTTTCCTTTGACCTCTAAAAAACTTTGTCCACATTCTTTTGCAAATTTTTGTATCCTTTCCAAAGGATAAGATTGGTCAAAGTGCTTCACATAGGTAATTTTTAGAGAGATGATTTCATTGTTGGAGTCAAATCTTTTTCTACAGAGCCATTCTTTATATTTGGAAACTAGAAATAGTCATTGGGGGGGAAAGGTGGTGGTTAAATCTAGAAAATAAGGCGGAGAAGGTAGTAGTTCGTTGCCAAATTAATGAAATTTCGATATGAAGACTACACATGTGTGCACACTTGGATTGCCTAGGTGGAAAATAACTTTTTTCTTTGGCAAATACTTCCCGTATTTTGAACCAAAAATCCGACTTATTCCAATTGTCCTGTACCACTCCCAAAATACCATGAGAGGTATCAAACTTTCCCAAAGTCAGTTTGTTTATTGTCTTGAGCAGAAAAGGTATTTGTGCGCGTGGATAAAAATAGTTTATGGCAAACAGGACAGCCTAATCTACACATACAAACATATTTTCAGTTCCGTTACCCCATTCCCCTTGTGTCTGAAGCATGATGATGACAAAGTCTGTATGAAAACTCGTAAATATAATATATTCTGTATTTCTACGGCGACTGACTACATAGAGCAGGAGTGCCAAAGGGGTGAATGATTTTGGGAAGGGAGGAAGGATGAGGAGAAGAACGAGCGGGAGGAGTGGATACATTAAAAAAAAACAAATGTAGGTCACAGACTTCATCTCCCTCTTTTTAAATAATAGCCTTTGTTGCAAAAAAATATATACATATATATAATAAGAAGTAATATATTTTTATTTTAAATATGAGAGGGAGAAAAAAAAATGGAGGGCAGAAAGAGAGAGAGAGAAAAAAAAGAAGAAAAGGGGAGACTTTTGCAAAAAAATAAATAAAGAAAATTGGATTTGAGCAAAAAAAAAAAAAAAAAAAAGGAGAAAAGGGAAAAGAAGAGAATAAGAGAAGAATAAAAAGGAAGATGCAACGCGACACGACGCTTTGAATCAGAGACATCTTTGTTTTGGTATATACATATATTATATGCATTTCTTCCCCTCCCCCACCATGAATGCCGAAAGGGAGAATACAGGCAAGTCTGGTAGGGATGGGCTAGAGGTGTTTTAGCCTCACCAAATATCCAAATTAAGAATTCTTCTTTTTTTTTCTTTTTCTATTTTTTTCCCCAAAATTTTATTTTTTCCCCAAAAATTTATTTTTTTGTGAATAGCTATGGACTTATGAAATATTTTTTTAAAAAGTATTATATTTGAAAAAATTTGATTTTTTAATTTTTTTTTCGAAAAAATATAATTGATTGTAAAACGCTGCAGATCTTGATTTTTTTTTTCGAAAAACTTTAGCATTTAAAATTTCACTTATTGTGAAGAGTATGAATATTTTGAATTTGTTTTGGAAAAAATTTAATTGAGTGTGAAAAGATGCAGATTTTGATATTTTTTTTCGATAAACTTTAATAGTTCAAATTTCAGTAATTGTGAAGAGTATGAATTTATTAAATTTGTTTTGGAAAAACTTTAATTGAGTGTGAAAAGATGCAGATTTTGATATTTTATTTAGATAAACTTTAATAGTTCAAATTTCATTAATTATGAAGAGTATGTTTTTTCTATGATATTTGTATATTTCTATGGGTATTTGAAATTTTTTGCTAAAATTTTAATTTATTAAAATTTATTTTAGAGACTTTTTTCGAAAAAAAAAAATAATTTTTCAATTTTTCGTTAATGGCAATGAATTTTTGATAAATTTTTTTATCAAAAATATAAAATTTGAATTTTTTTTTTTTAAATTGAATTTTTTGTAAATAGTTGTAGATTTTGAATTTTAGAAATTTTTGTGAATAGCCATAGGTTTTTGAAATTTTTGCACAAAAATTTTTGTACATAAAAATTCATTTTAGAAACTTTTAAAAAAAAAAATTAATTTTTCAACTTTTCTTTAATAGATTTAGGGATATTTATAATTTTTTTCTGCGAGAAAACTATCTGAATAGTAATGATAGTTCACCTTTTGGAAAATTGAATTGTAATCATAACAGCCTTGGAAAATAAGATAATAATTACAAGAACTTTGGGAAATCAAATAATAAGTTTAACAGCTTTCGAAATTAAATAATAATCATAAAAGTTTTCGAAAAATTAAATAATGGGGATAAATTTTTTGAATTGAATTATAATGATAAGAACTTTTGAAGATTAAAATTAAAAAAACATCTTCAAACTGTCCATTAAAAAAAAATTATCACATCCTTATGGGTTATATTTTATGCTACACAAAGTATAGATATTTTTTTAGTGGTATAGAGATTTATTAACATTGATAATCCGTGTAGTACCGGATTCATTTCGACACCTTTTACAAAACAAGAAAAGGAAAAAAACCTTTATTTCACGATATAACCAGACAGGTTCATATCCAATTTCCCTCACCTCCCACCCCAGTCGGTCCAATTACAATTCCTCCCGATACGAACACAAAAAACAACAACATTTAATTACAATTGCAATTTTATGGCTCATAAGTCTGGCTTGTTTCTTTTTTTTTATTTTTCCCCTCTTCATTCTTCAACTGAAAGTAGGTGAAACAAATAAAAATGAAGCAAAAAAAATTATATATATATAAAATCATCTAGACGTTGATGAAAGACCGTGACTTTTAACTTTTACCACTTGGAGTTTGCGACTTGGAATTTGTGATTGTTTTTTTTTATTTTATATTTTTGAATAACAGACATATATAGACATAGACAGACAAGTTCTCCAATAACAACAACGTTCGTACTTTATCCTTGAATTCCGAATACGTTTTATGGGACTGTTTTTTTTTATTTCTTTGGATAAGAGTCCACATTTGTTTGATGATCAATAAATTGTTTGAACATTTGAACAATCTACATTTTCTCAGCTTTTCAACTGTATATTTAGAGTCGGCCCCAATCAAGAGCAGGATCTGGAGTAAGTACCCCTTATATCCAATTTTGTATATGATTAGAGAATCAAGGTGAAATTGTGGACTTCTTGACAATGAACAAATTGGGTACGCTTTTGTAATAATGAAGAAGTGTACAACATTGAGTCTTGATCACAGACTCCTTTCTACATATATTTCAAAATGATTTCCTTTGGCTCCTACCGTGGTCTTCAACATGGGACTAAAGGTCATGTAGCACTTCTTGGCAAAGGTCTCCGAGATGGACACCACTTTTTATCGAAAGGGGCCTTCAAATCATCCATATATCGGTTAGGGGAACACTGGCTATATCTATACTGAAGATGGCTAACTCATCTACGCCAAAAAATGAAATAGTCGAGGGGGAACAGTGTGTGAGCAGATACGTTTCGTTGACCCATTATACTTTAACCAAATCAAACATTTATGGTCTCCATTGATTCAGTTGGCCTTGGATGCTGATGAATATAGTTGCTGACGTCGTCCTACATAATAGGCCTTCCTCAAATCCTTCGCATACTTCATCACAGTCCAACCACGTCCAATCGGCGTCTATGTCTACCAGGGGACCCCTCAAGGGCCTTACCTAAAGTCGCCATGCTTTTAATCGTATAAACAAGACTCCGAGAGCACCCTACTAATTTCAATATTTCTCCGACAAATTAGAAACTCGTTGTTTTTTCGCCTCCATGCTGAAAGCTGTTGATTTTTTGAAAGTGTGTGTATGTGTGTGTCGTTTTTTTTTTTTTTTTTTTTTTTTTTTTTTTTTTTTTTACTTATTAACTGCAATAGTATCTACTTTTAACAAATCAAACAAGTATTTTTAAATATTTACCCTAAAGTAATACAGTTTGGTTTAAAGTTAAGTCCACGATTTTAATTATTTTTCCGGAAAATAGTAATAGTAATCTGGATCTGGCGTTTGTATAAGTCCAATCGGGTTACACTAGATGACATTAGAAAGATATGATTTTGTTTTAAAAGTTCTTCTCACACAATTCTATAATTTATTTACTTAGTATTGTTTAATTGAGCATCAAAGATGGGCACAAGCAAAGAGAAAATCCGCTTTATTTTAAAAGTTTTTCTTTGATAAAGGTGAAAACACTAGCCAGTCGATCAAAAATGTAAATGATATTTATAGTCTCTATACTGTAGTAGTCAATTATGTACAATTTTGGTTTCGTCCATACCGTTCCGGTAATTTTGATGTCAAAGAAGCACCACTCTCTTGAAGACCTATTATCGAAAACATCGATAAAATTAAGGAAATAGTCGAAGCCAACCGTAATGTAAGCACTGTTTCAATTGCCCAAGACCTAACCTTTGCACAAAAAAACCGTTTGGAACCACTTAAATAAGGCTGGATTCAAAGAGAAGCTGCTGTCCTATGCTTAACCGCAAGAAAAATTGATCCCTTTTCTGAAGCGAATTGTTACTGGTGATGAAAAGTGGGTCACTTAATGCAACATCAAGTAAAAACAGTCGTAGTCCAATCGTGGTGAGCCGGTGCAAACGGTTACTAAGCCTGGATTAATGTCAACGAAGATTTTGCTGTAGGTTTGGGAAGGAATCCTCTACTATGAACTGTTCTTCCATAGCCAAACTTTTAATGGGATTGTATTGTCAACAATTGGAACGTCTGAAGGAAGTTATTGCCCAAAAATGGTACTATTTGACGAATAGAACAGGAATTTTGTTCCATCAGGACAACGCCAAGCCACATATATCGACATTTATTCGATGGAAGCTTGTTTGGGAGGTTCTTATGCATCCACCTTATAGTCTGGACATCGTACAATATGATTACTACCTGTTCCTTTCTATGGCAAATGATTTTGTTGGTGAAAAATTCGCCGCAAAAGGAGCTTGTGAAATTTTTTTTGCCAAGAGGGACGAAGGTTTCTACGAAAGAGGCATTATGAAATTACCTTCAAAATGGCATCAAGCTATATAACAAATTATGTCATTTAAAACATTAAAATTAAAGATAAACTAAGGGATTTCTTTTCACTAGACCATATCTACCTACATTTTATATTCGTAATATGTCAATACATTTTTCCTATGACTCAGATGACAGAAGATGCAATATATAATTAGAAATGACATCATCACATCCTTTTTGCAATTTTTTGCAACTCTATTCCTCTCATTCACTCCTCATAAATCAATCTTTATTTCCTATTGAAAAAACCGCAACTCTTTTTGGAGTGGAAATTCATCAAGAAAATGAAGAAAATTCTATTGATTTATGACATATTCAATATGTAGTATACAGTATGCAAATTTGCACTTGACATAAGTGTGTTTTACATACCTACATACATAAATATGTGCCCTGTCAAAACAAAAGCAAGCTCGAATGATTTTTTCTTAAATGAAGTATGGATCACATTTGTATTCCGGGACAAAGGATCATACATTTTTATGAACCAAATTATTCTTATTAATTTTACTAAAATTAGTCGAAATTGATCGTCCCAATAAAAAATGAAAAATTTAACTATTTAATCGTTGAAAAGGGCATATCACGGCCAAATTAAATACCTTAGACCAATAAAGGTTCTAAACTATAGCTCAAATTCTTGGGTAACTTTACTAATTCAACAAATTAGTGGCTTTGTGGATAATTCAATGGATGTAATGGCGTGTTTTTTTGTTTGTTTGTTTCTTTGTTACAGGAATGTTCACTGCCAAGAAAGTTCATCCCACACAAAAAATATGTTTAAGTTTAAAACATAATTACTAGAGAAGGTACAATAAGCACTTTGGACAGTTTGCTTGATTATTTTTGGACCGTCAAAGCTAGTTTGAATATATTTGTATTCTTTGACGAATTATCAACAATTTATATTAACAAATAAACGTTATTGATCCTTCATGTGTTCCGCAAATTGCACTTAAAGTAGTGTCAATGGATCGTGCCAATTCTGAGAAATTACCAAGTTTTATTTGATAGGGCCAAATTGGGACAAATATATGTACCTTAAATCAATTATATATTCACTATAAAACCAGTCAGGAACTCATCAGTACGTATTTCGTTGTTCCCACCACTAATAGCGTTCTTGCCTTCACCACCTTCCTTAAGCCTCTTGACAGTAGACAACAAACTTCCTGAAGCAGAGAATGATAAGGCAGATATCTACAGTTAAAAGTTGTCGGTCGAGAAAATCTAACAGATGCTGTATCTTGGATTCCATTTTGAACCAAGGTCTAGGTAGAAAAATTATTGAGAGCTCAAAATTGTCTAGTTTGAACAACTTGACACGACGCTGATACTATAAAAAATGTGTGGAGACAAAAATAATAAAGGTAGAGGTAATTAGAGTAATATTCCTGTTTTGCTTTACTGAGCGGTCTATTCAAATCTGAACACTTTGAATTTTAAACTGCAATAAGTTATAATTTATTAACAAACAATAGAATTTCAACAAAATTAACACTATAAATGTGTGTCTGAGCTCCCTTAATAATTTAAGTAGCCTTCCCTCGCTACGACTGTAGTTAATTGTCAAGGCATTGAGGGCCTCGGTTTTTTGATGATGGACACTACCGCCTCGATGTTCACCCAAAAGGTGTATTCCAAGGGTTAGCATCAGGGCTGTAGGAAGGTGGGCAAAAGTGTAAAAAAAGAGTTTAAAATAAATCAAAACACTAATTGAAAAGAGTCTTGCAATAGAGAAAATTGGTTTCTTTCATTGCTGGGCTCAAAAGTTGCCTTTCGAACCTTAGAAGGGTCTTTCCGCCTCTTTTTTGATAGCATTCTGGACATTTTTTTCGTAAAACTCGGATATCTTTTGCATGGGCCCTTATGAACTTGAGGGGATTGGGCTGGGCTGTTTTCTTTAACTCCTCGGTTTTGCCTTTTTTAACCGAACCCCTCTTCTTCTCCAACGTTTCAGACTTGCTGACAGCGTAGACAGTGGTCCTGGAGACGTCAGACTGCTAAGACTGCAGGAATGAAACTTTGTTGATCACGTTCAAGTGCCATTTTCTCGAATTGTAACTGAGCTATAGAGCAAAGGTTTGTTTTGTTTTGTAATTCATTATTTATACTTTAATATATCGAAATATGAATTAATTTCAATCACTCAATCTACATTAATAATTGAATTAGTTCAGAGTTTAATGAACCACCGGGTATAAATATATAACTTTTTTACTCATTCAGATGGGAAGGAGGGTCACGAAAATGTTTTGATAATCATCAGCGTGACTTCAATTTTTAAAAGGTTGAGAACCCTCTATTAAAAGATACTAATGAGGCACTTTCATAACATGTATGTACAACGGTGGCTCTATGTATATATATATATATATATGCAACACACGTAATAGTATTTAAAAATTGGAGTCTTATATAATAGAGAATGAAGTCAATATGTGCATAATTGGAGTTGATGTGAGTCCATATGCAACAGTAGTACTTTATGAATGTAATCTCTTTTTCTCTTTCTGTTTTTAAATGCATTGAGTTGGCTTGGCTTCGCTCTGGCTATAACAATGATTGTATAAGATCTACATATGTAAGCATGTAATCTAATATGTATAGCCTACATTGTAAATACTTGTTTTGTGTTATAAGTTGTGCAACTAACTTAAAGCTAAGGCTCAACCTCTCACGTTAAAATTGAAATAACCCTATTGTTCAATGTGTAGTTAAAGATGATCCGGATTTAAATGAACGACCCTGTAATTATAAACTATATACTTTTTTGGTTTGGCAATGTGTCCGTTCGACAAAGTGGTCATTCGGCAATGTACCCATTCGCCAAAGAGTACTAAAACCGTTTTTCTTATAAGGTGAAGAACAATAGTTAAAAACTTCCAAAGTATCATTGTTCTCAATTAGGGACAATGTTTATTTTTGCATAAAAAACTTTTCTTTAATCTTCTTTAAAATATTTTTCTTTTGATGTCAAAAACATATTTCGTTTTGTAAAAAAATATTATAGGTTATTCTGACCTCATTTGTTATAACTGGGGCATTCTTCTCCAAATCACTTGACAGTTTTTTACCCAATCCAGGATCTTAAGAAATTTAATATATAAAATTTACATGATGACCGTAAAATTTAGACTCTATTGAATGAGTTTTTGAGTAATTTTGAACAAATTTTTTACCCTTTTGCCCCTCCCAAAAACCCTGCCAAACTCCTTGACTACACATTTTGGGGGCATGTCGAGTGGAAGGCCTGTAGTGTCCTTTATCGAAATATCAAGACCCTCGAAGCCCCTATTAGACAGTTCTGTGACGCCATGGTAGAGTACTACATCCGAGGTAGATACCAAGCCTTCCACCGCCGCCTAGAATTCATAATTACTGCTAAGGGTAACTAGATTAATGGTTAAGAGAGCTCAGACACACGTCTATTTATACTATTAGTTTTGTTGAAATTCTATTGTTAATTAATAAACTAATTCTTGTTGAAGTTTAAAATTCAATGAGTTTAAATTTTAATGGACCACTCCGTAGAATAAATTATATAACTAACTAAAAATAACGTAGGTTTTTTTTTATATTCCATTATAATGAAAAAATTAATATTTTTTGCAAGGTATGTGCAATGTTCTTAATATATACCCATCGCATATATCTTATTTGAGTTAATAAATCATCGATATTTTTATGAGAAATTCCAAGGACCGACACAACACTGCTCCAATAGTATGTAATTACGATTCCCATTTATACTTCTCAAATTTTCAACGATCAAATATTTGATTATTTCTTAGAAACTGCAATGATCAAGTGTTCATCAATTAATTATCCTCTCTGACTCATTACTTATCAAGACGAGTGAATCACTTGAGGTGAAGCCTACTCTACAAAAGGAGCACATTTATACCTAATAAATCAAAAAAAAAAAAAAACAGCTGACAATTAAGTACATTGTTTATTTTTGTGTTAACAGGGGAATGTCGTGATTTACTCGGTATAAACTCCTAGCATTTCCCAGAATAATTAGGTGTCAACTATCAAACAATGTTTGTTTTATTAATATGGAGATAACTCTCCAATAAATCCTTAGTGTTACTCTACGTTTTTGATGAACATCCTAACAGGTAGTTACTAAAATACTTTGATGCTCTCTCCTCAAGAATGAAAAAATATTGATAAACGCCTCAGAATAACTATAACATTGTTGATACTACCAACAACAAAAACTCGCACGCTACAGAATGCTTAGCATTTACATCCATAAATATATGTACACTCTTTTTCTTTTCTAATATGAGGAACATGCTCGCTGCTAAAACCCCTATAAAGTCACATGCATTAATTTACAAATTAATAGCGGTTACTTAGATTTCGACGACTAAATGATAAACTTTAACGGCGTTAGCTCGCTCAAACAAAAATGCCCTTTGTATTTGTTGTCAGCTGTCGATTCCCTCTTCTCACCTTATATCTCAAAGCTATTTCATAATTTATTCTTTTTAATAAATGAACAAATCAATTAGTTATTTTCTACCTATGCTCCGTTTCCAAACAGACAGGATTACAATTTCTTGTTGATCCTTTGTCCTGTATATAAAATATATATTGGCCATTTTATTATTTCGATGAAGAAATTTTGGCTATCATACACAAATAGAAATGTATAACAAACATAATAATAAAAGCAATATTATAACATTGTATCGAATAAAATACTATATAGATTTTAATCATATGTAATTCATTTTAAAAATGGTGAAGAAATAATATGACTGTGAGAGTCTGCGAGATATAAGATATAAATGGCAGTTGGTATGATTGACTAATTTGCCAAACTACCAGATGATTTCGGACCTTTTTTTCTTTTTCTTTTTGGAGGAAAGGTTGGGTGATACAATAAAGGTAATGACGTGCTTCCTTTCATAATATATGAGATAACTCCCCAAGAGAAACTCAGTGGTACTCAGAGATTTTCATGAGTGTGCAATCATATGTAACTACTCAATACAAATATATTCTTATATCTATTTATATGTCCTTTTCCCTCTTTAATACTGATAGTCTAATAATAAGATTTCGAGAAAAAAATATTTAAGGATGGGATGACTAATGAGTAAAGTTGATAATATTGTAGAGAAAAACGCGTGCAAGGAGAAGGGGGGGGGAAATATATATGGTATCATTGTTTAAAATACTGATGTGATAATCATCTGCCTGCTATATTATGATTTTTGAAGGTATAACGAAAGTATTTATTAGCAAAAAGTTTAATGAAGATATACTACGTATAATTTACATAAACATTTTTTATCCGTTACAGTAGATTTGAAAACGTCACACTCCATAAAATTGTAATTCATTATGAACCTTATTCTCAGAATAATAGCTATGAAACGACAAAGTAGAGTATTTCGAAATATATTTGAAGTTCCAAGTTTAAAAAAGAAGGCTTTAATTAAATATAATATACATACTAAAAAATATACCATCATACATTTATGTTAAATATACAAAATTAAACAATTGGAATCATATAACTAATAACAATAAATTATATATACAGAATATTGAAATTATAGATAGATCCAAATAATATTTTCTTGTTCTGACACCGGAATCCAGTTAAATATGTCATAACTTTAGGTTGCAAAACACAAGCGAGACGTGGAGTTTAATCAAAAAGATAATCCCCCCTCTTCTTCATGTGGAAGTTGCTATATACAATTGTGCACAGGATAGATATATCTCTACCGATGAGATCTAACTAATTATTAATAATAAAGTAAATGTCAAAATCATAAAATTAGACAATAAATATACTAATAAGAAAAATGTTAGAAATAAATCCATCTTAAAGATTTAGAGTAAAAGCTAATTATGTAATAATGTCTGGCGATATTACTCCTTAGTAAGAGCATCAAAAAAAATATTTTCCCCGTTATTTATGCTTATATAACAACATACTATTATCATGAAGGATTTACACAATTGCTAATTATAATGCTACACCCAATGCAACTACCCCCGTTATTGTGCCCATTTAAGCAGTTGTTTTTGCCTTTTATGTGTTTTCTGAACACCATTTCTTGGAGCCTATCAACCATAGCTAAGCCTTAAGAGATAAAAAAAGTAATATTTATTGACTATGTAATATTGGAAAACCTAATTATCATACCCAAGTCTTTAAGTGAAGAAACTAGTCTCAGACAAACTAGTTGGGAACCATCCAAAGCTACTACCTCCGTTGTTGTGACCATTTAAGCAGTTGTATTTGCCATTTAATGATAATGTTCTTGATATATAATAATTCTTGATATGTTTAGCTAAAATAAATTCATATTTTATGGTTAGATTTAAAAAAAAAAATCGAATACTTACTGTTAGATAGTACAAAATTCAGAGTCGAAATTAGTAAATATTTTATACTTTTTACTGATAACTTGATCGTCATTTGGTGTGGATGACTCAAAACATTATCAAAGTATACATAGAACTATTATGGCTTATAAATTATAAACTTTTTTTTAGCAAACTATTTTTTGGTATTAGAAGGGTTCCTTGGATGTATGTGAGACTTTGGAAGTAGTTTTTAAGGCACCAGCCAAAAAATCCAAGGAACGCCACTAATACAAAAAAATAGGTCCAAATCCTCTAGTTGGAGTACCCCTGGATCCTAAAAAACTAACGCCAATTCATCCAAAGAGCCCCTCCAAAACCACAAACTACTTAAAAGTCCTTGGATTGGCCCGAGTATGGGATGGTTAAAAACCACAGCCAAAGTATCATATACATCCAAGGAATCCCTCTAATTAAAATAGTTTCTGGGCCTCCAGCTACGCAGGGTACTTGAGAGGCTCCCTGGATCCTTAAAAATTACCACCAAAGAATCAAATACATCCAAGGAACCCTTCTAATACCCAAAAATAGTTTGTTAATTTTTATTTTTTTTACAATCTTATAATGTGTTATTATTCAAGTTATGAAGTTTGAACAAAATACAGGCAATTTTCCTAATTGGTAATTTTCCTAACTAACAATTTTCCTTTAGGGCAATTCTCCCCGGGGCAGCTTTCCTAGTACCGGATTATGATACACATAAGAGAGCAATAACAAAAAAGTAAACAGAAACAGTGCTGTATGAACGCACCTCCAATATTTCATTAACAAGTCTACATTTTTTCCATTTTAATTATCATTTTTCACTCTCAAAATATTTCTATACATAAATGTATTTACTGTCTTTATAAATAAATAAAACAATTTATAATCGGAGTCAATTTAAAACAATAAAATATAATTAAATAATATTTTGATGTAAAAACATAAGGAAATATGAACCATTGAAAAATTAGTTTTGATATACAATTTCGTCTCAATAACTTTCTTCTTGGTTCTTATAAAAGACAAGAACGAAAACTGGGAATGGGATGAACAAGTTGTTTTTACTCCAACCCTTTGTAACAACAACATTGTAATCTGTTAGATAAAAATCATATCAAAAAGCACCCTGTGTGCACCCTCAATGCTACATGCAATACCCCTGCAAATATTTCATTAATATGACTACATTGTTATTTTTTAGATCAAAATATATATTATATACATCAGGGGGCACTATATATAGTGCATCCTGTGATTACTTCTTAGACATTTATATATACATGGTCTGCAAAAAACCCTGTTAAATGTTTATTAAAGTACTAATTATATAATTAATTACATAATTTGCATGTAACTATAGACATAGGTCGACACAAATTCCAAAAATATGTGACATAACTTTCATTCAAAATGGTCGCCCTTAGCCTTGACCACAGCCCAAAGTCTCTTTGGAGAGGACTTGCACGCTGCGCACACCATGTGAAAATTATATCATCACTGAACACACTAATGGGAGTCGTGCCCGTCCTCAGCTTCTTAAGAATGTTAATGCTTCTCTCAAGTCTTGTAGACTT
The DNA here is from genome assembly GCF_016086655.4 of Lepeophtheirus salmonis. Classification (NCBI taxonomy): domain Eukaryota; kingdom Metazoa; phylum Arthropoda; class Copepoda; order Siphonostomatoida; family Caligidae; genus Lepeophtheirus; species Lepeophtheirus salmonis. Next base: position 37,468,762 of record NC_052143.2, on the reverse strand, counting down.
TGCTCTTCAATTTGTAGGGATACATCCCAAGGCCTTCTTGAATAAGGTATCTTATTTTTGCACCCATGTTGAAACAATTGGCTATCTCGGTGAGGTTCCTCCTGGGATTTCTTGCAATCCTTGCTTTGACTGCCTTGGGCGTCCTTTTCTACCTTGGTCTACCTGATTTGAGTATGTTCTTGATAGAAAAGGATCTTCAAGTTCCTCAAGATAGCTGGTAGAGATTTACCCATCAGATACTGCTTGATTATAGCCACTCTTTTGGCTTCCATTGTGGTTAACATAACTTTTATTTTATTCATAACTGTTTTTTTATCTAGTTTCGACCCGACTAAAGTTTACACATCTTATCTGGCAACCTTACATATAATTAATTTAACAGGACTTTCGATGGAGCTTGTACAGTGTGCGGCAAAGAATCATGCAGTATGATTTAAATTTGTTTAGAGCTCGTACCCTTCATTTTAAACTATTTTGAGTTACATGAGCTAATACTATTAACCAAATTAGTACAATATTAAAAAACAAAAACAAAATTCGTATTACGATTGAAAGCAACAAAAGAGGTTCAAAGAAAAAGGATATCTGACTTGCTCGACGCCCATGTCCAGGTAGCAAAATTTTTCAAGATCGTCGGCTGCTTTGAGAAGCTCGTCTTCAAGGTAAAAAAGCTGAAAAAGGATGGGCTGAGGCTCCCAGTGATAGTCTCAACAAAATTTAACAAAATTAACAAAAAAATATATTATTTAAATAGCTAAGATTTTTTTTTTTAAATTTCCATAAAAATTGACCATTTGAAATGTCATTTTTTAAATGTTTTTCCAAAATATTCAATATTTCAATTCTTTTTTTCAAAAATTTGTATTTTTTTTTATTATTTTCAAAAAAAAACCAAGCCTCCCTGCAATTTATAATCCTGTGGAGGCCCCTCAAGGGATTCTGGTTAAAGAAATTTTGCCCCCTGTCAAGCGCGGACCTAAACCCCTGGACTATGGGGTGTTGGGCACTATTGAGAAGAAGGCTTGTTATACCCTTCAACTCAATGTGGAGTCTCTGAATGCTGCAATGGGCAAGGAGTGGGACGATATGAAAGGTGCCATTGTGAGAAAGACGTGCTTGGTCTTCTGTCCCCGAAGAGGGGCCATGCTGGCAGCCAAGGGAAGTAATTTTGAGAAACGATATAGCTATCAACATCCCAATAAAACAGTAAAAATTCAATTACCTGCCTCTTTTTTTTTTTAAATCTGGGCAAAATTGTACACTGATACTGTAGATACTTCTTTCCTTTTTTTAATAAGATACCCTGACCAATAGCTGCGTATGCTCGTTCTTATAAATGAGTTCTTACCAAGACACTTAAACAAACAGATTGACAGACAGACAAACTTTCTTCTTTTTCTTTTTTTTTTGCAAATTTTTCCAGGTAGGGAATGTCCTCATACACTAAGAACTAATAAAAAAATAATAAGTAAAAATTTTAATAAATTCCGTTTGTATCAAAGAGACTTGATTAATAATTAACTAGTTAATTACATGCCCATCAGATTAGAAATGCTATTTACACTATTTAAAAATAGAATAAATGGCAAATAATGTCTCAATTGAATGTCCCACTAATTGGACAATTTATTAAATTTGATTGAAAATATGAGTAACTAATATAAAAAAGTTAATTATGACAACATCCATATATTGAAAAAAATTGATTTATCATGATATGTAATGCCAAATTGCGCACAAAGTATTGTATCAAATTAGTACCCAAGGGATTCAAAATAAAATATATACTCTTAATTATGATACAAAAACGGTAGCAACTGGCATTCCCCGGATTTATAAGGGTCTGTCGAACAGATAAACTTAGCATAAAAACATTGAAAATAATTATCCATGAAATCCTCATCGTTACACAACGTTTTTCATGGGCATACCCATACGCACCTAGTTACTCAACACTTCAAGAATGATATCTGCTAGGAATAATATTAAAAAAATATAGGCCAGGTTGCCAACTACAACAAAACTCGAAAACTAACAAATTCTTAGGATTGCCAACTCTAATGAGAGTTACTCCCTATTTTTTTTTTTTTTTTTTTTTTTATTTGACTGACTAAGCAATAGCTCCACACGCTTGTTGTTGAAAAGGAGTTCTCAGCATGACTGTTGAGCCAGGGAGTACTTTAGCTCTAGAATGATACCTGGCTGAGCCTTAGCTACACACTCTCGATGCTACATGCAAAACGCCCGCGAGATTTTATTAATATCACTACATTGTTATTTTTTAGAATAAAATGATCAATAAGTATATGATATATTTTCATTCATACATACACATAACAAACTTTGATATATTGATATAGACTAAAAGGAGTATAAATTAGAAAATAACCTCAGTGCGTCGATTAAATAAGTAAAGGAGTTTTAAAAGATGTGCCATTTGATCATGTAAGAAAAAAGTTAAGAATTTATATAATATCTTAATCATGAACAAGCACGAACACGCTATCTTTAAGATAGCCAATGAAAAGTTGAAATCTCTTAAATTTATGTGTACCTGGTTTATTTTAAAATTCTAACCTTAAACGATCTACTTTAAACTGGAAATAAATGTTAGGTAAATTTCTATTGTAAAACATTTTTTGTTGTTTCCTGTGCATTTGATATAAATATAATCAAACCTGTACCCCGTTTGACATTCTTGAAAATCCAACATATAATTGACCAAATGAAAATACTGATTCTGGCAAATCAATTTTTCAAAATGTTTGACCTTGAATAAAAAATATATAGGTATGTAATTTTTTTTTAATAAAGTCATATCAAATGTACATAAGAGATATATATTAATACGGATGAATATAATCTGCTTTTTTTTTATTTGTCAACTTAATTTTTTTTTCGTTAGCTGTTAGCATCTTTCCATCCATATTTTTTTATAGGTCTCCGGACAATCTTCTGTGAAATTCCGAGATCTCTTGCATGGGCCCTCATGGACTTGTAGAGATGGGCCTATGCTGTTTTTTGTAACTCCTCTGGATCCAGTTTGACCTTTTTAATAAAACCCTTCTTCCTCTTCAAAGTTTCAGTATTGTTTACCGCGTATACGGTGGTCTTGGATTGGCCACACAACTTGGAGGCTTTCGTTAAAATTCTTCTATCACGTTCTACTCTCACTTTCCGGACTTGTACGTAAGCTAGACTGCTCAAGTTTATTTTCTTTTATAACTAATTCTTTATGTTTTAATATATCTGAATATGAATTAATTTCAATCACTCAACCTTCATAATTATTGAATTAGCAAGTGTTCAGATTTCAATGGACATCCTGGTAGTCATTATTTCTATCATTTTACAACAGCAGAACATGCGGGATATCCCCCAAAGTTCAATAAATCATGCAGAATCCTTCTCATGCACGATCCATTTCTATATAATTGTGACTTGTCCTTTGATATAACAAAAATCCTTGGAACTATCGGACATTACCTTGTCATTTGATCAAATTGGAAATATTTAAAGGATAATGAATACATTCTGTGCCTTGTGTTTCTGTGTCTTAATTCTTAAAATAACTACATTGTATGTCCCTTATAAAACTGTATATAGTACTTATTTTAAAAACAGAGACAGATACAGACTTTAGACATTAAATAAAAGTTGTTCAGAATTCGGAGTTGCGAACCTAGGGCTATGTTTCATTCTGTGTTTACTAAATTCATTGGCTCTGGAGGGTAAGTTTGTTTTTTTGTTATTAAGTAGATTATTTTCATATAACAAGATCCCTGCGTCTCAAGTCTTTTTTAAGGTAAATGTTGTCAATTCGATAATGCACCAAAAAAATTAAAAATCCAAAAAGGAATTATTGTACAAGCCGAAAAAAGGAGAATGTATATTGACTACGAATTAAAAAAGGAAATTAAGAAGATGATGAGCGAGTTAATCTTAGTATGCATCTTCATTTTGGTTAAAGGAGGAAGATATTTCTAATTATATTTGCCAAAGGGATGGAAAAAGTTCAAATGTTGTCTATAGACAAGTTTTACAGAATTATGTTGGTCCTTAGTGATTCCGTCAAGTCCAGTCTTAGGATCGGTTCTAGTGGTCCTTGGAATTTTTCATAAAAATATCTATGGTTTATTAATCCAAGTAAAAATTATTAAATACGTAATAAAATTATTGTACATTAGTACAAAATATTGGCGATAATATGTAGATTCAAAGGAATAAGAAGCATCTTTATAAAGCATGGGGTGTATAATATCCCAACTCACTAATGAAGGGCTTATAAATAAATATCAGTCTGTTAGGCCTAATAACGGTGTTAATTTCACATAAAAGAGTCATGATTTTATAGAGTAGTCAAAGAACACCTTTAGACGAATAAATTTAAGGATTAGTTTTACAAGTAATCACTGCAATGCACTTATAAAGTAGTCTACTTGCATAGCAAAGTATTAATCCTACAATTTTCGATGTTGTACTCAAGTGTACGTGAATAATATACACATTGCATATTCATCTTAGTAGTAACATAAAAATTGCTTTCACTTCTTTCTGAAATGTTATGACGTGTGACATAGTATAAATAAAAGTACCTACATTAGACTGTCCTATTTTTAAGGCAATATTTTTCAATCGCTGCTCCAAGACTTTTCCTTCTGAGAATCTTCAGAAAACTTATTTTGACAAAGTTTCAAGCTTCTCAGATCAAATTTAGCCTGGTACAGATTATTTGAAGAAAAAATAAGACTGAGGAATAAAATTCACCATTATAAAGCAAATACTAATTGTCCATTAATTTTTGTTCACTTCAACCCTTATAAATTTTGAACCCTCTCTTAGGGAACTGGGACATTTTATACCCCAAGAAGTATTAAATTACTTCTTGTTCCTTGGAATCTACATTTTATAGTCAATACTTTTCGGTATACTCCTGAATAATTAAGTCCGACTTCATGCAATACTTTATTTATCTTCATAATCCCTTATTAAGGATTTATTTTCATATTTAGCAATGCTTCATCGAGGTTTAGTGAATGTAATTAACTGTTTTGCTTTAAAGTCATTTCTTTGTTTTTCCTTTTGATTTCTTTTTTATCTTTCTAATTATAATTTTGTAGCTATTATTATATAATACATGCATCCTCATCAAAACGTAATGGCAATAATTTGATTCCCATAATTTGCATAAATTAGAGTATACTGTTTATTAATTTTTATCAAAAAAATTAAATTATTTATTTTTTAATTAAAAATAAATTAATTAAAATAACTAATTATCATGATAGCCTCAATAATTATGATCCAATTAATTACGTTTTATTTTGGTGGTTTCTTTTTACCTAGTTTACTAATCGCGTTATATGGTGAAAAGTCCTTATCTTTAACAATACAAGGAAACCTTCAAATCCTTATACAGCACATCTTTGACTTCTTAAATAATTTTTTTTAAAAGGTACACACTTTTTTAGTTAACCTTTCGTTCCGTCCCCAATATCATGCTACAAGTCAATGATGATTGTATAGATAATCTTTAAAATCATCACTTCAACCAAGTACAATTTTGAGTTCATAGCATCATAAATGCAACAGTACAATGTGCTTATTAAGACTCTGTTCACGCAGCAACATTTTTTAAGTGATGCTATACTTATTTTATACTGACTCAAGAAGTACTGTGTCCACATGATGATCAGAGCCGGCCGAAAATGTTTATGTATCTAATGAGCAGTGTGGATAATCGGTTGCATTTTGAGCATGTTAAAAAAAAAGAAACTGAAAATCAACATAGTAACCATGACAATTTGAAGAATGTTTAAGAAGAGAGCAGCTTAGCTGTCATGGCGTTTCATTAGAGCAGCTGTACGCAGCTGTAACAAGGGAATAAGTATTTAAATAAGAAATATGGAGAAATTACTCCGATATCGAACCTCAATTCTACTCAATGAAACGCTGGCTTCTCATGTAAAAGTATAACGGATAAATATTTGGTGCTTTCCTCAACAACAAAAAATCCGTTTTGCATTTCTGTTTAAAAAATGACATTTTTTATAGCAAACAAAAATAGCTTGTACCGCGTCAAAAATGCCCTGAGAGGCTTCAAACATTGCCAATGTCAGTTTTTTGACTATCATTAAAAGAAAACGTCTTTGTGCAAGGAAGGAAAAAATTTGCTAGAACACGGGACAGTCTATTCATTGTATAATAAAGTACTCCATGCGTTGCAACTCATTTAGTTATTCACGTACCTGTATCTTCATTATTGCCAAGTTTTTCTTTTTGTCACTATTTATTACTGATTACAATAATGAGCTGATAATGTTTAAATACTAGGGATGGAACAACCCCACAAAAAATGTCAATTCTGTTGCAATTCTAGTAAAAATTACCAATACTGATTCTTACATACGCTTGAACATCTTAAATAATATTAAAAATTCAATTTTGGTATAAGGGTCGTCCACAGGATTATATTTTAGCGGGGAGGGGGGTCAAAAATTTAAAAAATCCACAACCAATCAAATAATAATTTTCAAATTCCACATCTGTTCACAAAAAATCTAGTTTTTGAAGAGCAATTTCAAAAATCCTCAGTTCTTTTCAAAAAAAAAATAAATAAATAAAAAATTTAATTTGTAATATGAAATTTTATAAAAAAAAACCTTCAAATATTAAATCTTTGAAGAAAAATTAAGAAATTAAAGTTCTTAAATAAAATGTTATGAAAAAAAAACTTAAAATATGAAATTTTTTGTGAAAAATTTCAAAAATACGTAGTTATCTACAGAAAATTAATTTTTTTGGACAAAAATTTAAGAAATGAATTCAAATATTAAATTAAAAAAAAAAATTATTTAAATTTTCTTGTAAAATTGTTTGCTTATTTTTTAAACAACAATAAGATGAACTTTTGTTTGGCAAATGTGTTCCTTTTTTCAATAAATAGATCACCAAACATCTGGAACGTTCCTAAAAACACACACACCATTTGTAGATATTTAAAAGAGTGAATGGGTTCGATTTCTTGTTCATGATTCATCAAATGCAGTTATGATTTGCAAAATAATCAAAATACGCAATAGCACTAACACGTCTATTGTTTGTCGTAGGCCCACTTATGCATTTAAAATGTAGAATGTGCATTGAAGCTAGGTCTATGTCTACTCGTATGTACACAAATACTCATAAGAAAATAAGCAATAAAACAAGTTTTATTTTGAATAAAAATACTAACCTTGTCTTTCAGACGACAGTGTGACTAAAGGTTGAGGACACCTTAATGACCTTGTTCTGGTCATATGTAATAAGCACAGGTCTATATGCACATTCTTGTATATTTTGTGTGTTCTTGTTCACTTTTAAGTACCGTATATATCTAAGACTCTTAGGCCCTGTCCACACAAGGCAATGTTTTCAAAATGGTGGTGTATTTCAGTTAGTCGGATTCAAAAAAATTCGCGCCAACACAAGGAATGAATCTACTTAATCTGTTTTCCTTTATACTTGGAAATTCTATTTTCAATAATATAGAGGGATGCTTTAACCCAGTTCTTCACTGAATTTAAATTTTAATAAATCGGAAATTCATTTGTCGATTGTCATCAAACTAGATGAAAGATAGGTTATATAACTCAAGGATCCTTATGTAAAGTTTGGACTCAATTAAAAACAAAACGAACGAGAACGAGTAAAATGAAACAGCAAGCGAGTGAAATTTTGAAGCTTCTCTAAAGCGACCTGTCCCTCATGGATTATCTAAGGAGGTCAGGTGTAGCTTCTGTGGGGCATGTCTTCAGTTCATGGTATTTGGCGTTGTGGCCAACACAGGTGATGTTTTCCCTCCCATTTATATGAAGAGGAAGGAGCGAATCCATACAGATGCTTACGTTGAACTTCTAGATAAGAAAGTGCTACCTTGGAACAGAAAAAAGTTCGGGAACAACTTTGTTTTCACTCAAGACGGAGCTCTGTATCATCGTACCACAAAGACGTTCCCGTGTATAACTTTTCGGACCTCAATCTGTGGCCACCTTACTCTCCAGATGTAAAAAAACAAAACATAAGACTATTCTGTCTAAGGACGTCTTAAGAAGAGGGTGACTGCTACTCCTAACAGGAGAGTCTAGTATTTAGAGGTTTCCATCAAGAACGAGTGAACCAAGCTCGAGTCTGAACAGATAGTAAAGACTTTAAAGGGATTCAGGTCCCATATTGAGGCAATTATCAGAGCTCACATATTCAATAATATGAAGCACTATTTTCTGATAATTTTGTCAAATTAGTGACCTCACAAAACCTCTTATTTAAAATTTATTCTTGAAAAATGGAAAATAATCAAAAATGTGTACCACAGGATAAATCAACCTGTAATAAGGACGACAGATTTGGAAAATAAAAAAAGCCTTTTAAGATTGCAACTAGAAAACGTTGCTCCCGCTGTGCAGGACATATTTGAACACCTCAGTATTACAGAGACTCTTTTTTTCATGATTTACACGTCCAACTTTGTGACGTAATAAATAATCCTTACAAATATATGAGAACGACTTTGTTGGATATCGTCTATTGAGTGGCCGATGGCGATAGGCTATGGGGCACTTATCTTATTTATCTTCTTTTGTCATATCTGCGTGGTGCGGTTTATTTTTGTTTTTTTTACTAATATATGTTAACTCAAAGTATCTTAGTTTTAGAGAAACAAACATATATATTTGTTAAGCTGCAATGAAAAAGAAACAAATAGTGGGGTTGCATTTTAAAAATTACTTTTATTTTTCTGGAGTACCTTAATAAAAATGATACATTATGACAAAAATATATTTTTTCCCGCCAATATAACGTTTTAGACTGTCTCCAACAACAACTGTGAAAAAAAAAAATCAATCCCAAAAACGAAACATTCTATTGTCTGTATAATATTCAAGTAGAAATGATTGCTATGTAAGAAGTAAAGGTCAATTCAGCTGACACATGAGGAAACTACATAAATACAATTCATACAATTTTTCATTAGATAAACATAAAATAGATATTGGAAGAAGCAGTATTGAGGAAGTGAATGTGGAGCAAAGTGATGATGAAGCAACTTATTCCAAGGATAAAATATTTGACTGTTTTCATATTTCACTTCCACAATCCCTCACAAAGTTTTGTTGCAGAATAAAAGTATATTAAAGCAGAGAAATCCTGCAAGTTATGTTCTCTATTAAGGACAGGGTTTACAGGAATATCTACAAAGATGTGACAATTGATGAAATCTCTGCAAGCATGAATTAAATACAAACGGGTTTGCCGGCACGTCATACTTTCTCGTTCTGTTTCGAAATTGGCAAAAGCAGATAGTTAAAATTCAATCCTAGCAACCTTTTCATTGTAAGGAAATAATATTGCAAAGCGAAAAATATATAATCGGAGAAGCAAGAGGTGGATCTCGACTCAATCGATTACAATTGCTCAAATAAGTTTCCACATTAGATTAGACAATCATTTGAGCATGTACAGTATATTTCTATTTATGTATGTCAATAATCATCTTCTGTTTGAGGAGCTAAGGGATTTTATGATATAGAAGTTCCTCACCGTGATACCTATTACGTTCATCCTGTAATAATTATACAGTAATGGTTCATAGTAGATAAAAGAAAAAGTCTTCTTGTTTTACTTAATGAGGAGTGACCTCTTCCGGCCTCATCTCTCAGTCTATAGATCTACTCATAACCTTCTCCGCAAGACCACACCTTCCATTTACTTTCACGATCCTCCAAAGTGATATTTGCCCGAATATCTCGAATATGTCCAGATCCCCCTCCCCCAAATCAAATATATCTTCGCTTTGGGAAGTTATTTCCTTATTAATTAGAGGTTACAATATTTGAATTTCAACTATCCGCTGTCGCTGTCTCCAAATTTGAGATAGAAAGTATGACTTACGGGGAAAATTATACAATGTACCAAACAAAACAAGGGAGAGGCATGTTTTGACGATTTTTATCCGCCTACTATCCCCATGTTCGCATTTGGTATTCATATTCAAAGTACTATTATGGCTTTTGTTCGCGAATTCAACTTTCCCTCCTAACTGCGTAAGTGTAAAGGGTTTTTCCATAGGAACGCTTACATTTTACGTTGATAGGTTTCAAAAACGACGTCCTATTTGTTATTGTTTCTTTGACAGCTGTACTTAAAAATAATTGTAGTTTCATCATGGAGCAGTATACACTCCAGCAACGCTTGCAAATTATTAAAATTTATTACAAAAGTGGTGAGTCTTTGATCCAAACTTTAAGAGCGTTAACGCCCATTTATGGTCAACGTAATCGACCTGCAAAATCAACAATTCTACGTTTGGTGAAAAAAAATTGAATCCATATACACGCTACATAATGTTCCTGTGCCAGTGAGACAAAGAAATGCACGAAGTGTAAAAAATATTGCTGCCGCAAGAACATCAATTCAAGATGACCCAAATTTGTCTGTTACACGACGTTCTCAATCGTTGGGCATCTCTGTGACATTGTTGTGGCTAATTTTGCGAAAAAATCTTGGCCTACACCCGTATAAGATCAAGTTAACACAAGAACTGAAGCCGCTTGACCACTTCAAACGTTGAGAATTCGTAAAATAGGCTGAAGGAAAATTCAAAAAAGATCCTGATTTTCAACGTAAAATCATCTTCAGTGATGAGGCACATTTTTGGCTCAATGGCTTTGTTAACAAGCAAAATATGCGCTATTGCGCCGGAAACCCCCTACACGTGATTCATGAGGCTCCATTACATCCCAAAAAAATTACTGTTTGGTGTGGATTGCATGCTGGCGGTGTCATTGGGCCGTACTTTTTCGTCGACGATGACAATCGCCTGTTTATTGTGAATGGAAATCGTTACCACGCCATGATAACCGATTTTTTTTTGTCTTGAATTGGAAGATATGGACATGGACGATATGTGGTTTCAACAAGACGGTGCCACTTCACGCACAGCAAATGTTACAATCGATTTATCGAAGAGTGAGTTTGGTGAGCGGCTTATCTCCAGAAATGAACCAATCAATTAGCCGCCTTGCTCGTGCGATTTAACGCGTCTAGACGATTTTCTTTGGGGTCACGTGAAAGCCCTGGTCTACACCAATAATCCATCGACGTTAGAAGAGCTCAGAACAAATATTCAACGCAAAATTGATGCAGTTTCATCCCATTTATACCGAAAAGTAGTCGAAAATTGGGTTCAACAATTAGACTTCGTAAAACATGAACGTGGTGGTCATTCAAACGACATCGAATTTCATTCATAAATTAACTTAAATGTATTTTAACGACAAATAAAGAAATCGTCGATATCTCAAACAGTTTTCGCTTTATTTAAAAAAAAATGTGAGCGCTGTTAATAAAACCCCTATATATAGCACATGTAACATACAATGCTAGATTAATATCGTTGGATAGGGACAACTGATCTATAGTAGAAAATTTCTCAAAAATAAAATATTTTCTATAACATTTTTTCTATGATCTCAGAGGTGTTTTTTACACTCACCAGGATTATGCTTAGTTTCATATATCTACATAATATATTTCCATCAATTTTCAATGCTCACAAGAGCACTTTTTACAACAAAAAAAAACAAAAAAACACCAGAGTGTTGAATATGTTATTGATTGTAAAGGATGACATATTGCCTAAAAAATGTAACTAAATATATCTTGCATTAAAACATATCATAAATTGGTTTTGAGTTGTCCTTTTTTGATTCCATAAAAATCACATTTTTTGTAATTTAGTCATGCTACTGCAAGTGTTGAGTCCTCACTCTGTTTATACATGGATATACACACACAACCCCTGAATAAGCAGCTTATAGTTAAGACTTGCATTTGCTATTCACATTATAATTGCATACATAAATGTATTATATATCTTAAGAATGTACATGAAAGGGATTAGCCTGGAGCCAGGAAGATAATATTTTTTTTAGTTGTTGCTTCTCCAATTCCGACTATAATTACATAAAAATAAACGTTTGAAAACTTCACCAGAGATATTATTTTAACAAATTATTATTTTTAACGTTATCATAAATTATATCTCATAGTACAGTGTCCTTCAATAAAAATGCATCATGCATTAAAACTTAAATACATTACATAATAAAATTAACGTAAGAATATGAAACATAGAAATACCTTTTTTTTTATGTGTATACTCTTTTTTCTAAACACAAGTCAGTTTTGTCATGTTGTCAAAGAAGCGTAGAGTGCTTGATTTGCTCCACACAGCAGCTCCTTTTTGTGAAGTGGCCAAGATTGTGGATCAAGCTCGTAACGACTACAACGACAGGCTTTTGTCCTTCTGTGTTGGAAGAAGTCCCACTATCAATGTCACCGAGCATCTTGCCTCTGTCATGATGTTGAACGTCATAGCCTCGGATGGAAAGAGAATGCCTCCATTCTTGTTCCAAAATGGGCCTCAAAATTGGTATCAATGTGAACTTGGAATTAATTAAGAACACCGTAAAGCCCTAGATTGAGGAAAACTATCCGGAGAGCAATTATGTGTGGCAGCAGGACTTTACCACTGGCTACAAGTAAAAGGAACCCCAAGCATGGGGCATGGTAATTTAGCCAATTTCTTGACCTGGACATTTTGACCTTCTTCCTCACCATATCTGAACCCAATTGAGGATGGGATTTGAGGCGAGATGAAGGCCAAGGCCTGCGTCGTCCCTCCCAGAAATACTGTTGAGCTGAAGGCCCTCATCGAGTGGGAGTGAATGGTATTTTGTAATGAGTATGTCATCAGAGTGTGCAAGGCCTTCCGACCTCGTATAGAGTCTGCAATGGAGACTGAAAGTGGACATTTTAAATTTAATAAGGACGAAGATGTGTTTTTTTTAATAGTTAACATATTTCAAACCTTTCAGTCACTTCTGGGAGACGCATTTTTGCTTAAGCACACTGTACATACTTATTAGTGTTGAAACTCGGTGCAGAATCGAACTTTGTTCGATTCAGTTTTAAGTGATTTTTTCTAGACTGATTTGGACCAAAATTCGACCATTGAATTCAAATTAATATAAAAATAAAAAGTGACGTTGAAACAGACCAAGCACATAAATTACTATAACACCGGTACAGGTTGAATTTGGACCAAATTACATCATTTTAAATAGCTCTTAAACCAGTCGAGTATTTCTCCTAGACATAAATCAAATACTTGTTTACATGTAAGGTTGTAAATCATACGTACTATTGGTATGCTAAAAAACATAACCTAAAATTATCGTGATCACTCTGTCAATTTGAATCATGTTTGAGGGAGAGCACCATAGTTCTCCTGACGTATTCATAGATTAACTACAAGCAGCTGTGAGACGAAGAAAATAAACACAACCCCCACTCTTTAACTAGCAATGATACAGGAATTACTACGAGTTGAATCCTAAAATTTAAACTTGGTAATCAACAATTATCCACACTTATAATTCACGAACAAATATTCAGTGTTACTTTTTTTGTTTCATGAGCACACACACTCGTAGGGACTCTATACTTAAAGGCCTGTTCACACGGTAATACGATGTTATATGTCGTTTATTCGGATTTAAAAAGTTTTGTGCCCACGAGAGGAAAAAATTTGTTTAATCCAAGACAAACATTAATGACATTGATAGGTTTTTTTTGTTTGTTTTTTAATGTTTTTAGGTCACTGTATTTTCACAAATTTTTGAGACTTATCGTATGGTTGTAGTTTGTTACTTTGAACCAATGGTTCAGTGAAGGAATTATTAATATTTGGTTTAACAGTTTTATTCTATCTATTAGGTTCAGATTGTGCTTTTTGGTGTAAAAGATACTTAGATATTTTTCCCCATTTATGTTAGTAGCATCTAGTATGTCCTTATTTCTTCGTTGCAGTGGCCTTATTGCCAAGTTAAATAGTACTGGGCTCACGGGGTCCCCTTGTGGGCATCCTCTCCCAATATTTATTTTTATTCCTCCCTTTTTTATCCTTTTAAGATATATGGCATATTATTTTATTATAAGAGAAGGGGAAAGAGCGTATTTGGTGTTATAAGTTCATTACTCCTCTTAATTTGAACAAGAGTACTAATGATACATCCCTATTCATTAATATTGAATGACCCATTTAGACCATCGTCAATCACATAAAAGTATATAGTTACATTATACGTGTATAATGACTTCATTAAGACATTTTGCAAAAATGCAATAACATCATTTCCGACGTATTTTGAGCATATAAGCAAATAAAATCAAGTGAATTAGCAAATATATATATGTATGTACATATTTTGCACTTTAAAAAATGACTCGATGTGTACAAAATAATCATAAAATGATCAAAAAATGCAATCTACAAAGATACATGTAATATGAAGCCGTGTCTCTTTCAGTAAAGATTAAAGATTATGATTAAAGAAGTGTATACAGTATAGGTATGTTATGCATATATATATATAAGGGCTGGTTGATGTACAAAAATGGCCACTAGGGCAACCCCTATCCAAGAAACACTCATAAGATCAGAAATTGTAAACACGATGAGGAAGACTTATGATAATGATGGGACAATTCCAAAAAATAAAAAAATCCGGATCCCAATTGGGATACGACTCTAGTAAAAATTCCCGATTCCGATTGTTTAATATATTTTAAATAATAGTTAAAAAATGTCATTTTACTATCAGGGGCGTCCACATGATTATATTAGGGGGGGGGGCTTCGTTTTTGGAATATTTACGAAAAAAAAATTGGAGAAATTACATTTTTCAGAGATTTTTTTTAGAAATTCCGGCTCTCCGGATAGTTTTCCTGAATCTAGGGCTTTACGGTGTTTTTAATTATGTCCAAGTACACATCTTGAGGCCCTTTTTGGAACAAGAAAGGGGGCATTATTCTCTTTCAATCCGAGGCTATGATGTCCAAGATCATGACAGAGGCAGGTCGCTCTGTGACATTGATAGTGGGGACTTTTTCCGACACAAAAGGATTAAAGCCTGTCGTTTTGGTCGTTACGAGCTTGATTCAAAATCTTGACCACATCACAAAAAGGAGCTCCTGTGTGTAGCAAATCAAGCACTCTACGTTTCTTTGACTACATCATGAAAAAAAAAAAAAAAAAAAATTAAAATGTGTAACAAATTCAAAAATTAAATTTCATATATAAAATTTTATGAAAAAAGCTTCAAATATTACATTTTTTGGAGAATAATTGCAAAAATACATGTTTATCTACAGAAAATTACTTTTGTAGGAAAAAATTTAAAAAAATAAATATCTAATATAAAATTTTATGAAAAAAACTTCAAATATTAAATTTTTTGGAGGAAAGTTTCAATAATAGATATTTATCCACGGAAAATTAATTGTTTCTGTAAAAAATTTAAAAAATGAAATTCAAATTCAGATATTAATTTTTTTAATTCTTTTAATGGTTTTACTCATATGTTTAAAAGTGTAACCTCCAGCACGGCTTCCACTTGGTGTTTAAAATTTTAGATCCTGTCAGGTTATGAATGGATAGAGGACAGCCTTGTATCTATTCTTCTTCATGGAACAGTAGATATAAAGACTGATTGAAGTACAAAAATGGCCGCTAACCCTCTAACTATTCAAAACCTTACAGGATCTCAAATTGTAAACTCAATCAGGAAGTCGTGTTGTATAAAGTTTTGTTTGAGCGTGATTCACATTTTATAAAATGAGGCTTTGGGCGCGCTAATAGTACCTTGCATCACCTGACAAGACGTTAAACAGTCCCTGTAGGGACAGAGCTGCATAAAATATATCCTAATAAGGGGAACGGCATTATTCTAGTTGGCAATCTGAACATACTTTTTTTATTTTCCAATGCTACTATAATTATTATTTAAGTAATAATTAGTTCGTTGCTTTTGAAAGAAGGAAAGTAAGCCTGTTGAGTTATAAACTCTTATCCCTTTTTGAACTTAAGGTAGAATTGAGGATCAATATTCTTGTCATTTCAGCTTACATGTTCTTGTTATATACCGATGGGGATTTCTATTCATTTCCTTCCTCTCATGAGAGCTAGAAGCTGTTCTATTAAAACGTCATTATATCTCCTCCTAAACATTTGTCGAATTGTAGGGTTGACCACATTGATTTTTGTTTTTTACACATATAATTTTATATAGACTTAGGCCTCATCCACAAGAGAACGTGTGGATAACAAATGTTTCCGTCTTGGACTTGTATCCACACATAAATGGCAAAAGGATACACTTTTTTAACATTTTTGATATTTATTTTAGCAAAATTATACAATCTGTGGGTAATTGGTTCAAATGCACCAAAGGCGAGTACATGGACGGATACTCTGTTTGAAGTTACCTCCCATTGCAATTAGTGCCTCATGATTTACATTTATATTAATAATAGTCAAGTTCGGTGAGTCAGTCTCAAGGATTCGACAGAGGTCAAAACAAGCATGATTTGTAATGACACGCTCCGCTTGACCAATTAAGAAGGTTTCGGTGAATATTCATATGAAACTGGTGGGGTTCAGTACCTCCAACATGACTAGGAACCAGTGCTCCTACTAATTATAAATATGTTGTGAAGTTGTAAAACGACTTTCCAATATATATTTCAGAATCATTTGAGGGCGATTTTTGAGGATCAGTTCTTAATCTTTGACAGGTCCACACTGAAATAACTTTTTCTAACATTTGTTTTATTAAAATTGACAATGGGTCCGAATCCACTAAAAGAAAATACATACACCAATACTCTTCTTGAGGTTATTTCCCATTGAAGTGAGCGTCTTCCCAATTTCAAGAAGATTTACATCTATATTAATAAAGACAATTTTGTATATATGTTTGTAGTGGAGGCCCCATTTTTGAGCTTGCACTTAATATCCTAGAACTGCGTGACTACTTGATGAACGATCAATCTAGCAAAGACTGTATATAAATAAAGCTCTGCGTGTCATGTTTAAAAAGAAAAAATTAAGAGCAATACATATTTATTTCAATAGAGCAAAGTTTAGTGTATGTCTGTGGGTTGATATTTTAAAACTGTTTTACCACTTTTTCCAAAAAAAATAATTTAATAAGGAACATGTCAAGCTAAAGCTTGGCCTGGCATATAAAAAAAATGAAAAAAAGTGCTCACATATACATATATATTTTGTCGACGCCTAATAACTCTGTGCATTGTTGGGTACTAACATCTAATTATTTATGTATTGGGTATTTCCAAAACGATTTCCCAATGGATTTTAGGAGCATTTGTGTGTTATTTTCGTGGTGCTGTTAAAAAGTCGTTAGTAATTTTTTTTATTGATACCTTCACGTCTAGAGCACAATTAAGTGTAACGGGAAGGTATTAAGCAGATTTTTCCTCACGTGGACGCAACACTTTTTGAAATTGAATAAAAGAAATACAACGGCGTTTAAAAAAGTTGCCACGGGCCTTACATTAAATATATTTATTGAAAATAATGTAATTAGTCTTATGATTACATTTTATGAAACTCAACTATCCTATTAAGGCATTTGACAGCTGACAACCTCCACGAGAGAGAAACAGTGAGAATCATACATATTTTAATTATTTTTGTGCATTTTTTTATAATAATAATAATTGTATTATATATGAACAAGGTGGTCCAGATAAAATGGGAAAATTTTAAATACTAATCAATTGGATAGAACAATTTTTATATATATATTTTTATTATTTCGAAACTACACTTAATGAAATTATATTATTCATAATGAGAGGCTACACGGCGTTGGAAGCTTTTGCAGGCCCGGGCAACCTCATGCGGATCTAGCCTTGCCTTTCAACGGGCTATGGACTTCTTCAGACCTAAAGAGCGAATAATACTTGGCATAGACCTCATGTTCTACCTTCCCTAAGAGATAAAAATTGCATGGACTCAAGTTCGAGCTGCTTGCAAACCAAAAATCTGAGTTCCAAAAGTGAGACATTTTGTGGTCAAGACATCCTGCACTTTTTTGCCCTTGTGGATTGTTACACTGTCTTTTTGGAAGGTGTAATTTCTTCCATGGACTTCTTCATCCATCTAGGGAATGTAAATTAAAAGAGCAAAACCAGAACTTGTAGAATGGCAATGCTGGATCCGCACGAGGCCGCATGGGCCTGCCAAAATTTCCGGCACTGTGTGACCGAGATCATCATGCTAAATAGATCTCATAATGAATCATTCAATATCATTAAATGTAGCTGTCCAATAATAATCAAACATTTGGTTCTATTCCGTCTAGCTTGTTTTTTATCAGCCTTTATATATCTTCCAAATTTGTCTGTACCACCCTCTACAATATTGAAAATGATATCTTTTAGTACTAACGATGTAATTGTAGACGCAAGCATATTGATAAATCTATTTTATTTTCTTTATTTGTGTTTAAGTATATCTATATTAATAAAGCAAAGTATGTCTGTATGTGTGATGAAACTCCTTTTTAAGCGTGCACTTAATATTTTAGAACTACGTGATCTAAGAAATAGTAATGTAGCAACGAGCGTTTGTAGCTAAAACTCAATGCACCCTATTAAAAGAAAAAAGAAAAAGGGTGAGCATATTTATATTGTTAATAGATTTGATATTTCCATAAGGAAAAAACTAAACTTTTTCTATATTATTTTGGTTCAAGAGCTCTAACCCCCTGTTAGACTACAGCCCATCATTTTATCCCGGAACGAGTACCACTGGTCTTTTACCTCCTAGAATTTCACTCACTGAGCCTGGAGTTGCTCAAACTCGTTTCTCGAATGATTTTACCTGAGCATAAAAATATTTATGTATATTTTTTTCATTTCCTAATTAGTAATTGCTTTATAATTCGCTCAATTGTTGCATTTCCCAAAAACTGTTCTTTAGAACCATAAAATTCATTTAAAACATGTGTCGAAAAGTCCCTGGCTTCATACATAGATGGTCCTCATTTATTTTTTAATTCACCTCATTTTCACTGAGTAACATCCTT
Source organism: Lepeophtheirus salmonis (assembly GCF_016086655.4). Taxonomy (NCBI): domain Eukaryota; kingdom Metazoa; phylum Arthropoda; class Copepoda; order Siphonostomatoida; family Caligidae; genus Lepeophtheirus; species Lepeophtheirus salmonis. The sequence continues at coordinate 37,449,764 of NC_052143.2, read as the reverse complement.
CAAAAAACAGCTTGTCAAAATTTCATAACAATCTGTTTTTTTAATGTGTTACTTATTGTACTAAGTGTGACTCTACTTTTGATATTTCTAAAACAACGGATCAAAAAGTATTCCGTGTTTAGTTGTACACTGCTTCTTTATGGGGAAAAAATACAGATTAAACCAAGCAATGGTTTGAAAAGTATTATTGGGACTTTGCTCAATAAAGCAAATATTAAAATAGGAATCATTGTAAAAAGCCAGTTTTGAAAAGAAAAAAAAAACGTGTTTTCTTTGTTAAGCCTGGTAATTTTCCGCCCATATGTTTTGATTTTGGTCTTGTATCTTTTAATAGCTGTACTTCTCAAGAATAATTCTAAAAAATGATGGAGGATGCAGGAAGTGCTCGCTTGAGGGTAAAAATGACGGGGGTAGTAGTCCTGTTCCCCATATATTATACTTGTGAATTCATAATCTAAAATAGTATTTGAAAATAAGAATATATAACTTTGTAAATTGTATAGGATATATTATTTTTTAAATGTTCAACTATTATCAAACAAGACATGTTCCATACCGAATAAGTCATTTCCTAAAACCCTTTCATTGCTCCATTTCATAATCATTGTTGGGATGGATAAATCATAAGAAAGCATTTAAAATATTATATAAAATTGTATACCAAAAATTTAAAAAAAATCAATTCTTTGCATTAATTATGTAACAAATACAGGAAATCTTGTGCACAAAACACAAAATTGGTCAAAATGCGCACGTGGCTATAATTTTTATATTATAACCTTTAGAGATTCAAACTAAAAAGGTCATTTCTAACTGTAGTATATATTTCTCACAAAACTTTATACCAGCGATATATAGAACGCCCCTCATCGAAGGCTTTTAGAACCATGGTTATTAGGGGTATATAACTTCTAAAATACAGAATAATGACAAAGTATTTACTTTTTGAAAGATACTTAAAGCTTTACTCTAATTATTCATATTTTAAACTGAGATACTGTACTGCTTGGTAGAGCGCAAACCTCCACCTAAAAGTATTGTATCTAAAAACCAACATTTATTTCTGCTCTGTGTTATAAGTTAAAAGTTTGCAATGTTGAGAATTTTTTTACCTTTTATGTAACCTTGACCTTTAACATTATTCTGTTAATGAAGTATGTGTTTTTGTGCCTACAAAATTACACATTTTTGAGCCTTGAATATTAATTTCTTTTTTTCAAAGTCATGGGGGATTATGCGTTTTTTGTCACACTGACTTCTCAAAATAGGAAGGCCTTTTAATGTTAACATATATAATCTTTCTACAAAGATGTACTAAAATCGATCTGTAAATGTTTCCGTAAATCTGATTAAAAAAAGACAAACAAACTTAGAAGAAAACGTGACCGTCATACACCTTTGTGGGCAGACGTTGTGATACCATGTAGAGAGTGCTTTAAAATTTGAAACCAATAGTAGGGATGAGATGGGTGGACATTGAGGGGTAGCGATATTAAATCCCATATTAAGGACCGATAAAGCCTAATAATTATGATCACTACCTCTACATAAGGACACAAAAAAGCATCTCCCAATTTATAAATATATTAGCCTGTTCCTAAATAATTGAAACAGGATCGTTTGAAGGGAAAAGAAAAGAGTTAGCTATAAAATTTTACCAGCATCGATTTGCTCATAAATTTTATGGTGTAAAAACATTCCATAGTTATTCAGTGACTAAATAGCTAATGCCTACAAACCATCTGTTTCTCCATTCGTCGCTGAACATAGAGACTCACAATTTTCAGTCGTACTATTTGATACACTACAAGTTGGGCAAAACAGTGTCGGAGATTCACACCCACCTCATAGTCGTTTACCCTGAACCCTGACCTAGTCGTGCAACCATCTTTCGTTGGCCTGGTGAGATCTAGGATGGCACTTTTACACTCGAAAAAGGTTTCTCATCAGGACTTCCCCCCTGGGAGACAAAGATACCCAACAACATCGCCTTAAGTCAAGAACTTGGCAAAGAACAAACCCCGATTGAGCGTTCGAAAGGTATCCATGGAGCTTTCCCCACTACCCTCTGTGGCTTTTAAAACCTTGACTAATAATTTCTACTTCAAAAACTTCCTCCGCGAGGGGGTGCCCCATTATCTCTCTCAGGCCAACAAGGATGAGTGAATGAAGTGCTGTAGGTCCATTTAATCAATTTCTCCCCGTAAGCTAAAGCACCTGCTGAAGAGAGTTAGTGAACAAAGAGGAGCTCTCAAGGCAGTTGTAGGAGTTAGAGAGTCATTGGCACCAGCTTATCCGATCCGGAAGAGACTATGTGACATGATTAAGTACTTTTATTGAACTTTTGAATGTAATTTCTTGTCTTCCTGGGCAGTTTCAATCATTTTGGAACGACCTAATATATATTATATGCAGTAAATAGTTTATCAGTTTCCCTTTACTCCTTGTGGTATTTTAAAATGTCGTTATGGTTTTAATAAAATAGGTGTAATCGGTATTAGTGTTGTATCGGCCCTTATCTAGGACAGAGGAATGCTGTTGGTGCTTAAAGAAGGTGAAATAGATCCTTTGTGACGTGATTGAGGGTGTTTTTCAGTTATATATTGCGATTTTGTACAAATTCAACTATTATGAACAAATTGTACAAGTATCAAGAAAAAAGTAAGATGACTAATTTTAAATAAAGGATTTACAGCACTTGGGATGAGAATCATGAAATATATGAATATTCCATGAATGATTGATTTCTTAATGGTGTATTTTTTTCTATTTGAATACAAATTACTGAAATATAAGCATTCTGTGGCACATTATTTAGTACAAATGCCACAGTTCTACTTTTCATAAATACGTTGCAAGCCTGTCATTTTAATCAAGATGAAAGAAAAATGATTTTATTAATGTATTGTTGGTAATTAGATTAACCAACTTCGTAATTAAATAATTTATTTTGGAATGCTGTAACACACAACTTACTTCAGAAAACAAAAAACTGAAAGTATTTGCTTAACCTTTAATCATACCTCAAGCTATTTTTGATGCAGTGTATTAACCATGAATATAGCTCACTAAAGACATTTAGCAAAAAACGCTCAGATCTTTTTACTTTACGTCCTGCAATAAAGTTATTTCCGTATTATTTTACATTATAATGAAAACATGGATACAAGTCTTAATATAAGCCTTAATAAACCATGTACATACTTAGCAAAAAATTAAAGCACCAACAGCTTAGGACTGGTCCCAAGGATTGACAGTATCGAAAAAGGACCGGTCCTATGAATGGACTGGACCAAATAAATTGGGACCAACATGACACTCATGTGGCACTCTGAATCGCAACAAAATCAGGAAGACTTCCCATTTTTAAATGTTTAGAGAGTAAACGTTTTTTTAAATGAGCCTTTTTGGAGATACAAACTTTTTGGAGTTTCTAAAATAATTGGCATTGGTTAAAAAAAAACAATCCATATATATATTAAAAACCTCAGAATTATCTCATGGGTTATGTTGTATAATCAATATAGACAAATCTATAACCCGCGAACATAGATATGTTGACCTTTACATATTATCTTTGTAGAACATGTTGAAGGACTTTATTTTTTATAAATTAATAAAATGTCTGAAATTATGTGGGAAAAATATCGCATGTTGAAAGTCGACTTAAAATGAAAATATAATTTATTAATTACAGAAATCAAAAATTATTAATATTAATTTAAAACTTCTGTTCCTTGAAACCGACATTGATTTGACCAAATGCCCCCCTTTATTAGATATCAAAATATTGTTATTTTTTTCTTGTTGAGAGACAATATTGGAGCCCAGAAAATACTTTCAACCCATTCCCTTTAAACGACTGCGATACAATTTGTTGAAAGATGTTGACGTGGCCTTTATAATCTTTAATATCAATATGAACTAGAATGGCCAATCGGTAGAGCACAAAACCTCCGTCCTAAATCAAATTGACTTATGCATTTCTAATTGTTTCAAAGTTATGGTCGATATTCATTTTGTAGGTTTTGTGAAAACCTTGAACTTTAACCTTGACTTTTCAAAATTTAATGGCCTCTTACTGTGACCATATATAATCTTCTTACCAAGTTTGAGCAAAATATATCCTTAACATTTGTCGTAATTTTGGTGATTAACAAACAAACAGAATACTAAAACATAAACTCTATTCAACTTCCAAGACGGAGGTAATTAGGAGTATCCTGAAGATTTCATAATTCTCAATAAAAATAGCATTGGATTTTGACTTTCCGTGGAGGTTTGTTTATCACTACTCTCACAGCCTAGAGCTCATCTCAATCATTGGACTCTCATGCAAGGACCATGTGTCGTTTTAATTTATTTCCTTAAACGATCTCAAAATTGAAGAGACAAAAATATAAAAGTAATCCTTAAGAAAAACACAACTTGGATATCATGGACCTAAACATGTTACTGGGGACTCCCAATTACTCCAGGGAGGGAAGATTCCTCTGAGGTGACATTCTTGTTGAGAGGAAAATGTGATGATTTCCCGTTATTCCAAGTGCAATAAAATGGATCCAATGTATATATTGGATCCATTTCAATGACATCATATGATGATATAATTTATATCAGAATAGATTTGAGTCTACTCTTCACTTATTATCAGAATAATATGGAAAAACGCAAATGAGGTGGAAATCTCCCTTCTTGCACTGAGAGTTGCACATTAAAAATTTTCAAAGATATTACCTCTTGTGGCTTCTTCACGACATGTTATTTTTTTTAACAAATAGCAAATTTGACGAACAAAATTTTAGAAAGGTTATAAAGGACAAATTTGACAAAAATTGAAAAATTTAACAAATAAAATATTTTAGGAAAGACAAAATTTTGAATGTAGAAAAATTGTTAATTTCAAAGGTGTGACATTAAAAAAATGAACTAAAAACGTTTTCTGTTCGATAAATTTGACAACAAGCTTTTTGTGATCACAGACTTGGTTTGTACCCAGAGTCGTTAGAGTTGTATATCTTTGTTTGAAGTTGGGTAATTCTTAATAGTTGGAATTGAAGGGTCATTGGAATTCCAGATGTCTAGAATAATCATCTGAATTTATGTTCCCATATGAGGGTAACATAGAAGGAAAGATTGGGGGAAAAGGAGGGGGGGGGACTAAGCGTCATTTTTTACTCCATTCCTTCAACATAGGAAGTTAAGAAAAAACTAGTTATGTAGCATGATTTCATCTACTATTTTATGACATCACATGCGCTTTTTACACATTCGGAAGCTAGAAGAAACTTGTCAAATTTACAACAAGCTTTTTGTACCCAAAAGTCTGGTTTTAACTAAGGTTGTGGAGTCGGCATCATTGAGGATTCGGAGTATTAGTAGAATTTGCGTACCTGGAGTCGACCTTGCATCATTCTAAATAATTGGAGTCGGAAGGTCTAAGGAAAGGTTCAAAAAGAAGAACTGATTCCATCTTCTATTTGAGTATTTTACTTGCGGAAGTAACTAGGGTTGTGTCGGTACTTATTTCGGACGGAGGACCACCTTCCATTCCAGCTCGGTCTCATCCTGTCCAATCCCACTTTTCAGTCCTTAAAGAAGGTAAAATCGATCTCTCGTGACGTCAATGAGTGTGTTTTTCCTCTTTTTAATTATTCTGTTATATAATATAAAAAATTATACAAGTAAGTGGCAATATAGTATGTTTGTCTAATAACTCAGAGAATTACCAGGTACTACTAGTATTGTGTCGGTCTTTATTTGATTCGGTCCATTCCAGTCTTACGACCGGTTCTATCAGTCATTGGGACCGATCTTTAGGACTGTGCAAGATATGTGCAATAAGCTTAAGACATCTTTCATATATATTATTTGCCTGAATAAACCATTGATATTTGTAGGAAAAATTCCAAGTACCGACAGTGTTAAGGATCGGTGTCAAGGACAGAGCAGACTCCCACGTAGCTACTCCCGTAATACTTAGCTAGATTTTATCTTCTCAAGATTAAAAATAAGTAGTAACAACTTGACAATTTCTTATTAATATAATGGTATGAGCCAGGGAGTACTTTAGCTCGTTCATAAATCTCATCTAAAGGCACATTTATATTTTTAATTTTATATAGAGTACTTCCTTTTTCTTTTCTTTTTTAATATGAGTTGAACTAAACGCCTGTGAGACTTAATTTATTTTATACAGTGCTCCCTGTTAATCATAATCCCTCTTTGTTCCTGAAGTAAGTAAGCTACAAAAAAAAACTTTCACGCAGAAGGCGTGCGTGAAAGTATAGAAGTGTTTTGGGAGTCTCTATAGAAATGCTACATTTTCATTACTTAAATAGGAGCAACCAATTTAACGTCATTTATACTTAATGTTAATAAATTCTTAATCTTTCAACAAATTTAAAAATGTTTTAAATACGTTGCTTTGTTTTATTGCATTATTTGATGGAATATAAGTCCTCTCAAGATAGTTTTTAAAATTACAGATAAAAATTAATGGATCAAAAAAAAGGTACAATGGACATATACGCATTTATTTATCTAGTATTTTGTGAATTTTTAAATTAATGGGTTGATGCAGCATACATAAATTTAAACCGGACATTAGTACCTTCAATCTTATTGCAGCGCAATATGAAAATACTGGGTCCTCTTATTATATTTTTATTTTTTCTATTGCATCCCTTTAAAATAACATCTTTTCCACAATAATATACTCTGTAGTTTCTTAAAATTTCATTCAAGTTTCTTGATGTTTAAGGAAGTTGTTTTGTTTTAAAGCAATATACTATTAAATCACAGATGTTGGTGTAGGTTATAACATCAATAATAGGAAAAAAAGAGATGAAATTCCGATGATAAATTGCTCATAACTTCCTTAATATTGAAGCTAGAGACATGATTGGAGTATCAAAATGGCTTTTGTACCATTATCTATTATATAAAACAGGTTTAGAAAGAAAATGTTGAATTTGAAATTTTTGCGTGTAACATATCTACTTAAACAGTAGTGTTATAAGTCTGATTGGTGTTGATATTTTGAGTTTAAATACTCTCTATTCATGTACATTAACCAAGAAGCTGCAGGTTTGAAGTCATTTTGCTGGCTGGGATGGCAATCACACCCTAAAAACCGTCTACCGGCTGCTTCTTTGGACCTAAGGCTGGCTGGGAGGTAGCGAAATTCCTTGGTTCACTCGCGGAGGTCTTCTATCACTGTTATCTTCTTTTTTTTTTTTTTGATAAAATATATTGATGAAAGTTAGACAAAGTGTTCATATAGAAGCAGTGCTCATATTTATTGCCCGGATGCCTGGTTTAGAGGGTGCCTGGTAGTTTTGCCTTTAATTATTTTACCCCAGGATATTTCGTCTCAGAACAATTTGCTTTTAAGCCATTTTCCCTCATTGATATTATAATAAATGAGGTTTATACGTTGTTATTTTTATTTTTGCTTGAAACTGACGTTCCCTTTGAATTTTCTAATTCAAAATATGTAATATTTATTACTATAAAATGCATTAAATGATTGTTTTCTGTTGGACTAATAAGGTAATTGTGTTTCTAGTTATTTTCTGGTATGAGTAATCCACCATATCTAATAATAATTAATAACGGAGTAGTGGTTAGTAATTCTTCGTTTTGAATCGTTGTCCCATTTTCTTATTTACTTTTATTTTTCTTAATATACTAATTTTATAGCCTAGTTTGTCTCTGGTTCGAATTCATTACATTATAAGATTTTGTTGCTGTGTGCATTGAAATTCTGGGGGATGATTCTATCATCTTTCCAACGGAAAACAATCATTTAATGCATTTTAGAGTAGAATAAATTACATATTTTGATTAAAAATTCAAAAGGAACATGAATTTTGACCAAAAATGACCTTTAAATGCAAAGGTCATTTTTACATAGGAAAATATCCTAGAGGCAAAATGGTTTAAGGCAAAATGTCTTGAGGCAAAATAGTTTAAGGCTAAATTACCTAGGGGCGTTTTACTGTACCATTTTCATTATTAGGTGGATGGCATCCCACCGATCACCCTACAACTGTAGCAGTGGGGGAAAGTATATAAACAAAAAACTTCCAGCTTGTTAGTACCTGCTGTGATTCAAGATCGACAAGGGATCCGTTAGCTTCTGTAAGGGATATTACGTAGTATATGCTCTAAAACAAATTTTGGAATGCTAATCAAAAGAAGCAAATGGTCGTGGTTTTTTAAGGTTCTTTATGATAAGGAATATATTTCCAATAATAAAGAGATAAACATCAAAGTAAAAAGGGAAGAAAACAAGAAAGAAAAAAACATGCAGATGTTTGAGATTGTCTTGCTCGCTCATAGAAGGTATCTTAAGACTCATCAATGACGTCAATAATACTACTTACTTCCATATAAAATAAATTGTTTAGTCAACCAGGATTACTCTGATTAACCCTCTAAGTGTGCCGCAAATTGTACTTATACTAACGAAATTCATCCTCACATTAAAAGAATGAGAAACGCATGGATTTTATGCATTTGAAATTGGGTCTATCGGGGCCAATATATGTGCCTTAAATCAAACAAAGGTTCCAAACTAGAGCTAAAACTCTTGGGTATCTCCACTTAGCCCGTAAATTAGGATAATAAGCCTATAATGAACTTAAATATGTCTATAAAATATTGGGTTGTATGTATAAACCTAATAACTAAAATTATAGTTTGGAATTTTCTCCTTCTCTTGATTATCTTCAAGATTGATTTAATGTTGATGCACAGCATATATGTATTTATTCTTTGACTTATGACATGTAACAATATATTTTGCTCTGTCTCATTGCCCGGGAAACATTTTCTCTTTTTTTAAATAATGGTATCTTGTTAGTAAATAATCAATAATGTAAAATTGAAATATTTCTTTTTATATTTATAAAGAAATAATAAATTTCAAGTAAGTCTTACCCCTATATTCTTTATTCTCATAAACTCTATTAATGTCGGGTCAGGCTTTCTTTCGATAGCCCGATCCAACCTGCAAAAAAATTAAATCGAAAATGACGAATAAAGTAATTTTTCGTGGGTTATATGCAGGGTGCTGTTTTACAATTAAGAATTATTTTAAAGCAGTTTTTCTTGGGAACCCTTATTCGTACAGCTTTACTAACCAGTACATCAGATTCAGCAGATAATTTTGTATAAGTTATGTTTACAAATCGTTGAAAATTTCCTCCAAGTACGACCGTCGTGCAGTGATCATTGTCGCCCTCCGTGCAGGCCGTGCGCCCAAAGAGATCATCGAATTTCTCAAGTTGTCCTCTGCCACCGTGTACAAAGTCTCATAGCAGTTCAAGGAGTCTGAAGGGATGAGAAGGAAGGAAGAAGGCAGATCGATCTGCGTACAAAATCGGCTTTCAGACAATTTGGAGATGTTGTGGTCTAAGGAAATGTGGTCCCTTAGCTCCCCGGAATGCAATCCTTTGGACTATTTCGTGTGGGGCGTCTTGGAGATGGAGTCCAACAAGCGTGCTCACAACGATTTGGCTTCTCTGAGAGTCTCCATTATTGAGTCTCTGAACAATATGAATAAAGATCCCCTGATCAAGGCGTACCAGGTTGGAGGCCGTGGTTGAGGCTTAGGGTGGTTGGATCGAATGATTAGGTTCATGGAGGGTCCCTACGTTTGTATATAAATAGATTTGTAAATACCTCTACCAATTTAAGAAATGAAAAGGTTTATGTCCTGGTCTCGAAAATTCTGAATTGTAAAAACTCTACCTGAATACTTAAATGATATATAGAGGCTTGGGCAGCAAAACGTGGCTTATTGATTAATCTTCATTGTCTCATTAAAGTAGGAAAGTTTAGTTATTATTTTTTTACATACTGGTTCACCCATTTTTTCTGCATAAAAAACTATTATCAACATTTCGTCATCTTGTTAATATGAGTGAACAAGAAGGCAAAAAGCAGTGCTTTTCAGATCTCCTAGATGCTGAAGTTAAGGTGGCTTGAATTATGAAGCCGAAGCAGTGCTCTGGAAGCCTGATTTTCAAGGAGGGCAAGATATAAATGGTAGAAAAGGCCTCTTTAAGAAAGGAAGAAATTGAGATCACAATTTAAAGAAGCCTCCGGAGTTCCTGCCCGGCTTGGAGAAGAAGGTCAAGGAGTTCCCAACCAAATCAACTATTCACCTTGCCAACGACTTCTCCGAGCGTTTTAGGACCATCAGGAGGGAGAATTGGGATTGTTTTCATACATGAGGACCCCACACCACCTTCTGACAGAGGTCATAAAGCCTCGAGAGATAAAGATGCAAAGATATCTGACCTCCTTCCTCACCAGATTTGAACCCCCTAGACTTTTCTATGTTGAGCACTTTGGAGATGGAAACCAACAAAACTGCACACCCCAATGTGGACTCACTAAAGCCCTCTATAGCCGCTGTGTAGGACAACTTGTTTGAGGAGTTTATCGTCAACTCCTGCAAAGCATTCTGGCGACGTGTAAAGACTGAGATTGATGCTGAAGGAGCCATATTGAGTGACCAAGTTTACAAGGGCCTAGTTTAGAAGATATATTACTTTTCTATTATTATTATCATTGAAAAGTAATTTAGGTGTTTCTAAAGCAACCTCCCGAGTCCACGTTTTGCTACTCCAATCCTCTGAAATTTTTAAATGCCAATTTTCTTGTAGGTGTAATGCCCATAGAAATACCTGGATCCCGACAAAGAAACCCTAATTCTTTCAAGTTGTCACTTTTATAAGCGAATTGTACCCTTTACAACCCAAAAATGAAACAAATATTTCTAACTAAAGAATTGAGAATACTTAGTCCTAAGGAAGTCCGAAGGATAACACAATTATGTATATTCCAAATTGAATGGTTCATATCATAACATTAGAGTATTTTCTAATAAAAATTACTACTTGAATAGATGTATTCTCTCTGTGTTATAGTATAAAGTTTAAATTCCCACAGTTAAATTACTCGTAAAAACATGATTAATATATCATTTGAATAGATCAAGATGAAACGATAGCGTAAATTACTAGTTGATAGTTAAAATGACAGATGTAGTAATTAGGTAAGGCGTATGTACAAAGTATGTACGCCAGTTTAGCTTCCAGAAGCGTCCGCAAGTAGTGGGGAAAAACAATATCAAAACTTCCCCAAAAATTTAATTGTTCAAAAAAATTTAAAAAAAATCATATGGTTATGTGTCGCGTATCGCGGTTATGTTAAGTAAAAGCATCTCTTGTAAGAACACACATTAACTTTCAGCTCTATCTGTCTATTTTGCATTCTTTAGAATTGAGGAAGAAGTGATTTTCAAAAAATGGGCGAAAAATAATTTCGTGTGTTCATTAAACATTACTTTATGATAGGCAAAACGCCTCAGGAGACTCAAATAAAGCTTGATAAACATTATGGGGACCCTGCACCTTGGATTAGAACAATTTATGATTGGTTTCAAAATTTTGGGAGTGGCCATATGGGCACAAATGACACTGAACGTTCTGGACGCCCTGTTGAGGTTATTACTCCAGAAATGATTGATAAATTCCATGAAATGATGTTGGATGACAGATGATTGAAGATGCATGAGATTGTTGGTGCTGTGGTCATCTCAAATGAATGGGTATAAAATATTTTGTTTCAATATTTGACCATGACAAAGCTATCTGCAAGAAGAGTGCTCACGCTTGACCAAAAACGAAATCGTGTAAAGTGTTGCAAGGACGGTTTGCAGCTGTTCCATAAGAATATGCAGGACTTTAAGTGTCATTTCATCAGTGTGAATGAAACATGAATTCATCACTATACTCCTGAAACCAAAAAACAATCTAAACAATGGGTTATTAAGGGTTAATCTGCGCTAAAAAAGGCGAAGACCGTTCCTCAATTCAAACGAATGTCAAACAGAAAGAAATTGACCGATCTGGCAAAAAGTTGGTGTGGGTTCTTGCAAAAGATGCTACTAACTAAACATAGCCTCAATATGCACTAGTAGTGCCATCCCTCAGACTTTGTACGAACTTTTCAAATGCCCCTCGTAAATTTTTTTATTAAAAAACCCAAGGTTCTAAGGGAACGATAGAACCGGTTCTAAGACTTGACTGGACCGAATAAATAAGGACCGACACAGCACTAGATACATCCCTAGTTCTCGGGGTTCTTTAAATGGTTTTAAAGAACAAACACATATAATAAAGGAACTTTAAACTCTGATAATGGTCTTTTTTTAAATAAAAAAAAGATGGTTGGTTATCGTAATAATACTGTATTTATAGTTCGAAATATCATTTATCAACTATTTAACTTATGGTGTATAAAAATTTCATTTAGAAACTAATAAATATGGACTTTTATTTATACATTTATATTTATTTATGAAGGGGGGTATATCCACTACAGGAATAACAGCAATAAAACAGTCGTTCATCGACCTAATAATCACAGTAGCAGCATATTCGTTTCTACATATAAGTTTAATCACATTAGAGAGAGCTCCTTCCAAATCTCAAGTACAGTATAAACAAAGTGAGCACCCTAAACTTTTAGTAGCATTGAATTTCATCCCACTTATTTATAATAAAAAAGTTTCCTTACGCAACTAAAGGTAAGCTGACACAAAATTGAGCAAGTTTTTTTTTTTTTTCATTGTCTCTACCGTTTGGTCCATTGAAATCTTTACACTGACTAATTCAGCCCCTCCATATAATATTTAATAATAAAAAGAGTTTGTATTATAATTTACTAAGACATTTTAACACAAAGAACTTGGAAATTGTACAAGTTACCACTTGTACAAAATCCTTATTCGTATATAATATATTTGGCAATAACGTATAGTTAATTAGTTTGCGAATATTTGAAAGTGCCTTGGGCTATGTTCTAACCTGATTAGTTGCTTGGTAAACTAACTCAGGAAAGAGAACTGTAATAGTAATAAAAAAAAAGTACAATATAACAAAAATAAAGGTTTGAAAAAAACAAAAAACATTCAAATTTTGGAATATTGAGTTGATGAAATGATGGTAACAAAAAGTGTAGAAAGAAAAAAAAAATTGTGTTTCTCTTAAGTAGGTCAAGATATGTTTTATGTACAGAGTATACTCATATAATACTACAAATATGAATGTACATATACACTTTGTGAGGTAGGTAGGTAGTTGAACCATGGAAAATAGTTGTGCTATTAAGTTTCGCAGGCGTGATTCTATATACACGCCATACAGGCATTAGTTTTCTTTGCTAAAAAGTATTTGCTTGTATTGTTAAAGGGGAAATTATACATTGAATGAAATAAGTATTTAATCCCTTGCAGATTTTGTACTTTTTATGGGATTGAGGTTTGGAGACTGGCAAGGCCATTTCCATGATCTTAATCTGCTTCTTCTTGCTTTGGCCGTATGTGGTGTACCATTTTCATGCTGGAAGACGCATTACATGACCCATTTTCAGTGCACTGACCTGACCACTTGCATCGAAGCCCCGACTATCCTCCTTTCGATGCAGTGAAGTCGCCCTTGTCCCTGAGTAATGAGAAGGATTTCATTGATATCAAGTACATACAAATGTACAAGGTAGTCCAGATAAATTGATACAGGATTATAACGAGTAGTTTAAATGCGTTAGAACCATAATTTTATTATTATTTAAATGCTTCATTGAATAAAATTCCATTATTTGTAATGAGATCCGTCTTTCTTGATAACCTCAGTCACATGGCGCCTGAAGCTTTGGCAGGCCCGGACGACCTCGTGCTGGATCCTATCCCCGAGGTAGAAATCGTATGGGTTCACGTACGGGCTTATTGCAGCCCAAATGTTTGGGCTGCAAAGATAAGGACTTTTGTGGCCATGACGTCCTTTTTTGGCCTTGTGGGGCGGTACAGTATCTTGTTGGAAGGCTTAATTTCTTGCTTGGACTTCTCCATCCATCTAGGGAATGTAAATTAAAAAGCTAAGCCAGAACTAGTATAATGCCAAAGCTGGATTGCCCGGCTCTCCCAAAGCTTCCAGCACCGTGTGCCCGAAGTTTCAAGAAAGGGGGATCTCATTATCATTAATTTAATTTCATCAAATGTAGCTTTCAAATAATAATTTTAAAAAGGGGTTCTACCAGCATCTAAGTAGTTCGTTATAAACCTTGAAAGAATGTCCCAATTCATCTGTACATTAGGGGTCAATATGCAAGTAGTGAGGGTTGGTATTGTGTCAGTCCTTCTTGTTGGTCCTTAAAGATTGAAAAATTGATCTCAGGAGATCATTGTGGCTACTTTTTTTTAATACACACCGTAAGGGTACGTCAACAGAATAGCCACCTCCCCCTAAAACCACGGAAACCTCCATTTTAAAGCTGCAGCCCGTGTAAAATATACACCTAAGACTTGGACATCTAAAAAAAAAGCATACCGTGGAAGATGTAAGGCTGTGATCCCTTGCTAATTTTGTAAGTTTGCTCACTGAGAAAGATTGTCTATGGGATTGAAGACCATTAACTGGCTAGGCCATCTCCATGAACCAAATGCTGTTCTTTTTGAGCCACTCCTTTATTGTTTTGGCAAGATGTTTTGAATCATTGTTGTGTTTGAAGACCCATTACACGGCCCATTTTGAGTACGCTGACCTGAAGGAAGGAAAAAGCCGCCCAGGATTTCCATGAGGAGTGGCTGTCCATCCTCCCTTCAATGCACTGAATTTGTCAATTTCCCTTCGTCATGAGAAAGATGATGTGACATGAGGCGGCGGAGTTGGAAAGTTGGAGGTGGAAACCAAATCAGTGAGAGAGGGAAAGGTCTGGAGGATAATTCAATACATGTACAACGAAAAAATATACACGGACATACCCCCTGGCAGTGACTCGTCTGTCAGGATATTTATAGGTGATAATATTACACAGTATACTCTATATAAAAGGGCTTAAAATACTTAGGGGATTGAGAGGGAGGAACACGACTAAATTGCAATAATCAACAATGGATGTCACTGATATCAGGTACATACAAATGTATCTGAATATTAGGGTACCAATCTGTATGTATTGAGAGTTA
The DNA here is from genome assembly GCF_016086655.4 of Lepeophtheirus salmonis. Lineage (NCBI taxonomy): Eukaryota > Metazoa > Arthropoda > Copepoda > Siphonostomatoida > Caligidae > Lepeophtheirus > Lepeophtheirus salmonis. The sequence continues at coordinate 37,434,721 of NC_052143.2, read as the reverse complement.
GTCTTGAATTGGTTCTTATCTAGAACAGATGATGTTGTTTCAATCCCCTTGTCAGTCCTCGAAGAAAGGTAAAACTGATATCTGGGGATCTTTGGGGTTTTGTTTTACTAGACATCTTAAGGGTACGTCGATAGTATAGCCACTTCTCTTTAAAGCCAATGAAACTTTCATGTTAATGCAGCAACCCGTGTAACTTATAGCCTTAAGACTAGCATATACTTTAATCACTACATTAGGGGAAATACGGACGGATTTGATCCCTTGCCAATTTATATTTTTCTATTGGATTTGAAGTCCTGAGTCTGGTTAGGCCATCTTTATAATCTTAATGTGCTTCTTCTTGAGCCATGATGTCATTGAGATTACTTTTTTACTACACACCTTGTTTGTCATCGATTTACCCTTATCCCCTAAAGCCACGACGGAAACTCACATTCTAATGCTGCAAGCGTGTTAAATATACTCCTTAGACTTGGATATACTTTCATCGAATAAAAACACATACAGTGGAAAAAATAAGGATTTGATCCCATGCCGATTTTGTAAGTTTGTTCCCCGATAAAGAGATTCTATCAGATTGATGTCTTAAGACTGGCTGGGCTATACCCATTGCCTTAATATTCTTCTTCTTGAATCACTCATTTGCTGCTAAGTCCGTATGTTTTGGGTCATTGTCGTGCTGACAGATCCATTAAACTACAACTTTTAAGTGAACTGCCCTGACGTTGTCACTTAATATTTCTTGGTGCACGGCCATTCGATGCAGTAAAGTCGTCCTTTCCCCTTGCCAAAAAAACACCCCTCTGACATAATTTTTACACGTCTATACTCAACGTTGAGGGTGATGTTCTTGGGAATACTCAGCATTTTTCTTTATCCAAACGCATTTTTTGTTTGTATATATATGTCTATCTCACTATTATAATAAACATACCATTAAAATTATTGTCATTTTTTTCTTTTTCTTTATAAGTGGGCAAACTTACAAAACCGACTTTGGTTCATAATACTTATTTTCTCTACTATACAATGTGTGTCTCTAAAAGTAAGGTGAATTTCTATTTTTATGAAAAAACATTTGTTCGTCACTTGTTTTGAGCCTTTTTGAGCAAATCAGGAGCATCATTGATGTCTGTTAACAGCTCATTAGGAATACTAGTGCGACGATTCTTTGGTCAAAATGAAGCAGTTTCGAACAAGCTTCGCTGACTCTTGTCGCATTCCCCAAAAGTTCGAAAAAAATATGGCATGAGCCAACAGATATGTCAATATTCTCTACAACTTCGGATTTGATGGTTTTCAAAGACAATTTTCTTTGCCGGTGCAATGTTTTGATATTATGTTGACACGCCTGCGCGTCCAGAGTAGAATAGTATCACCATATGTCATTGTCAACATTTCAAGTGTTTTGGAACACTTAATTTAATTGTGTACACGAAAATGGATGCTAGTTCTTTGATCCTATGTTTTTTAATAGCAAAAAATCGCCCAACACGCAAAATACCTCTCAAAAACAAACTAAACATATTATATAGATGAAATAGTAAAGGTATGTTTTTGGCAAGTGTGCTAACATACAAAAATAAAAAATCGAGCATGCCAAATGTACACTGCCAGCAAAATTTGAAAAGTGACCTTACTTATTGAACACACCTCGTATAACTAGGAAAAAAACACCAAGTACTTAGTATGTTTAAATAACCTGGCTCAAAGTCTGACTTTTAAATTTATGATGTGATTTTTCTCAGTGTATAGATCCTTGTCAATGACGTCACAAATTGTATCATAAATGAAAGGATATTGGGAGCCCATTTGTACTACATACAATGAACTCATTTCCAACTAATCTTGATGAAAATCCATCAAATGGCTTTAGAAATGATAAAAAAGACTTAATATCTGCATTGATTTCTACTTGATGCCAATAATAAAGAGTGATATTTGAATGAAATATAATTAAAAGATTGTATAACGATGTAAAAGCATATTATTAATACATTTTAAGGTCATATATAAAATAAAACTATGCAATAAAAGAACAGGTTTTAATATAGACCGTTAGTTCTTTATTTTTGGTCTCATTTTGACATGATCCAATAGTTCACTATTTTTCCTCGCTTTAAAAAAAAAGTTGTTTATTTTTTGCTTTAAACTTGATTGTTTAGACACCTTAACAAAGCTTGCATCAACTAGGCTGACGATACATGAAAAGCATATAGTGGGGTCTCCTCATAGTTGATATTATTACTAGATAAAATAGAAAAATTTCTATATAATATTAATGAAACTAAATCAATTGGTTTTTAAAATTAAAAAAGACTTAGTATAATTATGTATCGAATACAACTTGATGTCCGTGGGCAATGATAAACAGTAATATTCGAATTAAACCTAACTAAAAGATACTCAAAATCCCTACAAAATGTCTAGATTGACAGGACTCTGTCAAAAAGGGCAAACTAGATCTGGAGGAGTTAAAGAAAACAGCTTAGGCCAATCCCCTCATGTCCATGAAGGTACATGCAAGAGATATCGTGGTTTCACACCTGACTGTCCAGAGAGCTATCAAAAAAGAAGCTGGAAAGAGCCTTATGATAGTGGAGAGGCCAATTTTGACACAAACAATGAAAGAAACCCATATTCTCTGTAGCATACTCTTTTAGATGAGTCTTTTGAACTCTTTTTTGAGAATTTGACAATTTTGACCACCTCCAGTCCTTAAGACTACACGCGAGGGAAGGCCTGCAGTGCCGTTCATCCAAACTCTGAGGCCCTCAAAGCCACTGTCAGTCAGCAATGGGACGCTGTGACAGAGGACTACATCCGCAGTGGTTCCTAGGCCTTCCACCGTTCCCTGTAAGCCATCATTGCTGCTAAGGACGGCTATATTAATAATTAAGAGAGCTCAGACACAGATTTATTCATAGTTAAAATTTTGTTGAAATTCTATTGTTACTTAATAAAACATCTCTTGTTAAAATTCAAAATTCAAAGTGTCATATTTTAATGGACCACTCTGTATAGTATAAGTTCTCTTATTTATCAGTTGTAGTTTAACATCCGAATATGTAGTTCACCCTTTCATTTAATCTCAATGAAAAATGAGTTTATATTCATTATAAAATATGGTTGTTTAGGCCTCTTCGAAGATGATTGATATCAACAATACTCACGTCACATGAAAACGATTTATAAGATCCTCAACGTCTGTAGAGATACAAAATAACATTTTTCAGTGAAGTATTAGGGGTCTACACAACTTTTTTTTAAAGAATAAAAATTATTTTCTCATTAATATTGGTGGAAGTTGTATCTAGTGTATACAACGATAGAAACATCGTTGTATACGACCCACAATACGATGTTTTTCGACCTTTCTTTCTGTATCCACGACAAAATTAAATTAATGGTATGTAAAGGTAGCAATTATCTATTTAAGAGTATCTATAGAAACAGCAATAGCTTTATGTTTTTTTAAACCCTTGCCTACCATTGTAAAGCATATTGCGTTTTATAGACAGACCAACTCCTAGGGGAACAGCTCTAGCCTCAAACATCTCCTCCTCCACAAGACATTTTCTAAGAACAAAGTAACAATAATATAATATTATACTCACTCAAACCTTTTCCCTTTTATAATATTATTATCCATGCTGATGGATTTCATAAATGAAAAATGAATGTAAAAAAAACTGATAAAGAAAATGTCGATAAATTATTCTATATTAATCATATATTATGGAGTCACCCGCGAAAATTCAAAATTCTCCTCTTCTCTCTTCCTCTCTTTTTTTCTTCTCTTTTTCTTTTCTTTTTCTTATTAATAAGGACTAACTCCCTCATCATTAAAACTACTTACTTACAAATTCATCACAACAAAACAAAAAAAAAAGAAGAGAAAAGGAGAGCGATTTATTTATTGCACAATCTCCTCCTTCCTTTTATTTTGCATTGAAGGATAATGCACTTTATTTGAAGCGCGCACGCTTCTTTTTTATTATTATTGTTTTTCTTTCCATAGAATAAAAACTACTACAGAAGTACATTCAGTCTTCTCCGCGACATGGCGGGGTGTATACGTGCCTCATAAGTGTAGTCGTGCCTATTTTAAAATAAATAATATTGCCAAAGGAATTTCGGGAAGCATTTTATCTTCTTATAAATGTTACAATAAAAAAAAAGATGTGAATCCAAGTTACTCTGTACGGTCATTAGTAGTTGAATATAGACTTTTTTATTTAAATAAAAAAATAGTTGTTAAATAATACATAATAAAAAAGGTAAGCACGGAATTTAGTTTGTGGAGAAAGGGCTCTTGCAGGCTGCTTTTGCAAATGCAACCTTGCACATATATAAATGAAATAATAAAAAAAGATTAGACAACGCAGCAGGAAAGTTTATATATAGTTTTTTTTTTTTTTTTTTTTTTTTTTTTTTTTTTTTTAATAAATAACGAGAAATCAATTTTTTTAATGCGCAAAATGCACTCATTGGCTCCTGACATGCGTCGGCTCTTGTGTTAGTAGTTAACAGAGCCATTCATTATCAGCCAACTTGCATTTTTCTTATTATCACTATTGTCATTCAGATGCCTACGAATGTCATGTCCCTAGTGAATGGGGGATCCACCTCACCGCTCGAAGAGGAATCACGGCACAGGAAACGCAAGTGTTGCGAGGATAACTGCATTCATCAACATGCCGCAGCGGAGATCCTTCTCAAGCCTGAAATCCTGCTAAATCTACAAAAAGAAGGGTTGGGATCTAGGGGTAAGAATTAGTTTGAAAAGTTATTGTAGAAAAATGACCTTTATTCAAAATGGGAGTCCTTGTGCTAATCATCCGTCACACAACGTCATATAAATACAAAAAGTATCATCAGTCTCTGGGCAAGAGTGGGGTTATATAATTACCTGAAAATAATCGAATATTTTGTGTTAGTCAATGGCGCAGTAACTTACGGGGCCATTTGCCACCATACTTATGAGAAATTATAAATTTTATCGGAATATTCATAGTTTTTCTGTATTTTCTCAAGAAATATATAAGTCAAAATTTACAAATATTTATTTTTAGAGTGTAAAAAAAATTCAATCTTCTAAAAAAATTATTTGTCAAATATGAGATTTATATTATATAAAAAACATTCCGTCAAATTGTCAAAAAAAAACCTGTAAACGAGACGTTTCTGATGATAACACCATTATATACCGCCTTACACTTGCAAATGCATTCAGGTGGGAGTAGTTTGATCACAAATACCTCCTCTTATCAGTGAACATCCGAAGAAATAGGGACCAAGAAAAATGTATAATTCCCAAATTGTTCGGGACAAAACACAGCATATTCGGACAAAAAAAACAGTCTGTGGGCATGATTAACTTTAAAATGATACAATATGTATTTAGAGTTTGAGGTTTTCGTTCATGCCAGCTGTCTATCACAAAACATATCTTATCTAAAAAAATATTATCCCTTTGTGAGCAAAACTGATCCTTCAAATGTTCAAATTTGGACAATTTGATGTTACAAATTGTTCGTCATTCTCAACTACCATTAGTTATATCAATATTTACCTAGAAATAATCAAATACTTAGTAGTTAAGGCTTTTTCTGTAATTGGTTTTTTAGGTCTTATAGACAAAAAATTGACCATCAGTTATTATTTTAAATATCATCAATAAAGGGATGTTATCTTTTTTTTTATTGTGACCTACTAAATATGTCCTATTTATGCGTAATTTACGAGAAACGGAACTGTTTTCCATCTAGTGATTGTGTCGTATAACAATTATAATTATTAATTTCACCAAGAAATGTCACTGATTAATTCTCCTTATTTTAATTGATGGAAGATGGAATTTCAATGGAGATCCATTGAATATTTTCCAAGGCAAATTTGGTACTAAATGATAGCAATATATCTATGTAAATGTTAAAAACGATGAAAATCATTTAAAAAAATTACATTCAGCATTTTTTTCCTCCTTTCCTAATATGAAAAAAATATTTTGCTTGCTTCAACAAATTCCGCCCCCCCCCCCTCCCTGCTTATCCTTGTATTTGTTTTAGAGGTCACGAGATAGGAGATATATATACATATGTAAATTAGTGTTGAGTTCTGGTCTGGAAATCGGAGACCCTTATGATTTTTAGTTTATCGAACTAATTCAGGCCTTAAAAGAAGTTCAGTCTGAATCGGTCTCATTTAAAATTCGTTCTAAACTTATTCTATAGATTAATTGTTGATGACATCATATTTTAAAATTGTGAACATAGTAGTATTGGGCTTCAGTTTGGAAATCCTGGACCGGTATAACATTTTTTGGAGCGAAGTAATTTGGTCTTTTTAAAAAAGTTATTTCCAAAGGACAAAATTAATCTGAACCGTCCCGAATGGAAAAATCGGTCTACTTTGGTCCCAAAAGAATCTGTGTTATTTAAAATTAGGTAACCCCTACCTCCCCCCCATCTTTTCTGTTATATACCATTATAATAACAGTATTTGTTCTATAACATATGGTGTAGGGAAAAAATTACCATCGGTGGATCGGCCTAGAAAATATTGGGCTATGAGGTGTGGGATTTTGGGCCAGCTTGTGGGCTTTCAGGACAAAAAAGGAGAATCTATATAATCAAAGTATTCCAATATATACTCATGAGAACTAAATATATTTAAAACATCAAAATCTAATAACTAATTGATGAAATCTAATATCACACGACAGGGACTTTGGTAGTTGTTTATTTTTCCTTTTACCTAATTGCCTTTTTTAAGAAAAGAAATCCTGAAAAAAAAATTTGACCTCTTCCAAACGAAAAACTATTCTAGTGCAAAACAAAAATTTCTCCATTTTTTTAGAGGGGGAGGGGTCGAATCGAAAATGACGTCATCGATTAGTTGTAAAGGAATTACTTTACATTAATAAAATAAATAGGGGTTGGTTCGGGCCACGGGATTTCGTGCTGTGGCCTAGACCGAATCCACCTCTGATATGGTGAACTTATAGACGTTCAAGATTAACCAGATATTTTTAATCTATGTAAGATATTTTTTTTTAATTAATGAAAATTCAATGGGGATAGATCCAGACGCTATCATGGTATATGAGACCGAATAATATATGTAGTTCCATGGAGGCGAGACTTAAAATGACCGATCCGGGAAAAAATCGGTGCTAGACTGAGTCTCAACAATAGAACAAACAATGGCAGAATAACGCCATATGACGTAAAATGTGTTGTATAAATCATATTTGTTCAACTCGTAAATCAGGCGCGTGATGCGGTCAAAATTGGGCGACAATCTTGCAAACGAAAAAATCGGTCCACTGTTTAAATTTGGTCTACGATCCGTACCGAAATATCGGTCTCTCAATCCCAAATCTAATAAATATGTAGATTTTTTAAATACCGTCCAATATTTTTGACTTGCATATTATTCCGCCCCCCTCCCTTACAGTATTGAGCTTTTGCTCCTCCTTTGATGGTTCATTTATTACACTAAAAGAACTCAGTTTTCATGTATTTTTGTACGAAGGACATTTCCCCTCTCTGTTATGTTCCTTTTATGTTTCATAGACAATCAATGCATTATTGGTTTTAAGTATGAAGAAGTGAAAGAACGCGGAGAAGACCAACTTTCGTCTCTGCTTTTGTTTCTATTTATTTTTCAAGACAAGTTCACACACAAATTCGTGTCTATTGAACTATTTTCTTCTTTTCCTACGGACATATTTAAATTATGTGCTACTTAATTTCTTACTCGAAAGAGCTCTACTAATTATAGTTGTATTTATATACATACAGTCAAAACGAATACTTAATTACTTTGAATAGCCTTGAACTCTAAACAACAAATCAGATTGTCTGAATAAATGGTCAATTTTACTGCATTATTTAGTTTTTAATTTCTTTATTTTACAATGTATGAAGATACTTGCTTTGGGTTTTGGTCTGAAGATCCGAGACTATTTTTAGTGTTCAGAATAATTCCGTTCTTTAAATAAGTTTGCTCGGTCTTTGAAAAAAAATTGATTTAGACCAAAGAAAACAAAAACATAGAGTGAAGATGTAAAAAAGAAGTTGACGCCGTCGTAGTTGACCAAAGCATTCAAATTGTAATAGTAATAAATAAACAACAAATATCTCATATTTTCAATGTATTTAAAAGTTTGATTATATTTTCATCTATGGAACTATTCAGTTTTTATAGAAGTATAGGATGATTCCATGCTATATTTGGAGTGATAAATGAATAAAAAACTATATGTTCCGTTGTTTAGGTCAATTAACTTTCGGCTTCATAAAAAATCTCTTACATTTGCTCAGCATAAGCACTCTTTGTATTAATTCTCTTGTTTGATTAACAAGAATAGCCACTAGGGCGCCTTTTATCCAGTCCAAATCTGACAAGATCTCAAATTACCCTTTAGCATCATTTTCGTGTGATTTAAACTATTGTACTATACGTCCAGAACAACTTGTTAGTAGATGCGTGGGGTTAGTATCGCTTAGCGTCAAAAATTTGATATCCCGTCAGATGTTGATAGGAAAGAGGGCACCCTAGTAGCTAAACTCATAGATATGGGAGAAAATCGGTCCAAGATTTGAAAAAAGTTATATTTGGATCCAAGTCCTGACATTGCTGACTGGACGATTGAAATACCAATGCAAATTATTCTAGAAAAAATAACTTAAAACCGAACCAGGAAAAAAAATCGGTCTCGGACCGAACTTCAGCACTAGTACATACATAAAAATTGACGACCGTCTTATTTACCATTATTATTTATGTATTTATTTCACAGGTATTTCTTCATCACCAAGTCCTCTATTGGAGTTTTGTTTAGATGGCGGCCTAAGTTGTAGTAAACACATCAGAAGATCCCTGGGATCATACTACAGTAGTTGTAGTAGTGGGGGTATTAATGCAACTGCTACTGCCTATCCAAGTGCTGAAGAGAATAGTTCCGGAGGAGGAGGGGTTCTCCCTCCATCACCACCCACCACTAAAACCAATTCCTTTGTATTATTCCATTGCTCTAATTCTTATAGTCTCGATCCCGAAAAACTCGAACTTGTATGTCAGACTGAATCCTGTGATATCAACGTCCAAAACTATAGAGGATACTCAGCACTGCATTTTTTGATAAAAGGTAAGCATTGCACTAATTTTTCTAACTTGGGCCCTTAACGTTATTCCTTTTATTTTTCCAGGTTGCTCCCCATCTTCATTTCCTAGTGTTCTCAAATGTCTAAATATATTAATAGCATGTGAGATCAATGTAAATATGTCAGATAGAGATGGCAATACGCCTCTTCATTGTTTGAATGATCTACTTGTTCAGAACCTAATCCGTGAGGCCTCTACACTTGCTCTTCTTCTCCTCAAAGCCGGTGGTGATATCAATGTAGTCAATAACGAAGGTAGAACGCTTTTGTCCTACGCTGTAGCCGTCCCTGAAGCCGAAAAACTCGTCCATCTTCTACTTGATTACGGCGCTCTTGTTTGGCCTTCCCGAGTGTGTACAATTGCAGCTCGTAAGAACAAGGAGGAAGATGTTGTAGAATCGCTCATTCGAGAGCGAGAAGAATCTGCCTTTACATGGTTTATCAAATCCACTTTGAAGCATTGCGAAATACGACCCGGTCATCTCAAAATCTTATATTTATTGTGCCATTCCATGTCGGAAGAGGAGGGGGATCCCCGTAGAATGAAGCGTCGTGTTCTCTCTACCATGATTCACTATGGACGCTCCTATCGGGTCATGGGCCCTATATTCTCTCAGTTGAAAAGGATCATATCTCCCTTTTGGACACAACCGCAACCCCTCAAATATCTATGTAAAAGGAAAATTCGAAAAGCCGTCGGTGGAGGCTCAGTTCCTAGGGATCTCTATTTACCCAAGAGTCTTCGGGACTATTTAGAACTTGAACGAACTGAGTTTTAAACGAATTTTTTAATAGTTTTTTTCCTTCCTGCCTCGTGTGCTTTGAAGAAAGTTTAAAAAAAGATCGAGAGAAAATTCATCATGTTAAATATTTATTCACACAGAGCAACATGGGCGTTTCTCCTTTGTGATTGATGCTCTGGTGGTACAACTTGTTCTTCATCATCTCCATTTGGAATCAATGAACCCCTGAAGAAAATGTTTAGAAGAGAGATCTAATTTACCAATAACTAAATTGTTTCTTAGTGCCCTTTTAAATATATATATATATATATATATCTTATTATAAAACTGATCTCAATGTATTTGTGTTCCTATATATATATGAAAAAGAATTCAGTTTCAATCCAAAGCCCCCCTTTTTAACCCCGGTGAAAAAAACATCGATAGTTATATTATAATATTTATAACATAATATAATCTCTTCCCCCTTCATTTTTTATCCACCTGAGTTTTTTTAACGAGAAAAAATATTATTTATTTGGTAAACCTTTTTATATTTAATATTTCTATATAATTACTACCTAAATACTTTTATTATATTGTACTGGGCCCCAATAATGTCTCTGTATTTTCCACATACCCACTCTTTAGATTTATGTTTTATTATACTGGTGAAAAAATAATTGAAATAACTTGTGTAGACGGGGAAATTGTAAGAGCTTTACTACATAATTATTCAAAATGACCCAATGTCCTTTACGGGTAAATCAAAAATATTGACCTTTTACAGACCAGTCTTTATTATTATATACTAGTAATAATAATTAATATATCCAAATCCTTGTTTGTTTGTTTTTTTTAATAAATACATTTGCAATTATTGTAAAGTAATAATTGTTTGTCTGTAACTCATGCCAAATATCAATAAATATTATTATTTAAAAGCAATTTTTTGCCAACAATGAATATGAATATGATAATTATTTATCATCATTTTGCGTCTCTTAATTCAACACTGTCTTCTTATCATTGTTCAGGAGCTGAGGTAAGTAACCTTCGTTGTGTAAGTACACTGTTATCATATTTGAATAATTAATTGTTCATAATACTATTTCGTCATAACTAGTGATGTGCCGGAAGCTGAATTTTGCTACTCGAGTATTTTCGAGTTTATAAAATAACCAATTGAAGAATTACAACCGATACTCTTTACTCTCATGGGTATAAACCTACAATTTTTGCATGTTCTGATAATTTTGGTATGATAAAGACAATAATTTATTGATGTAGGGGGATTACAGACCCTTTAGTCCACCACCTGTGGACGCTTTTTGAACGCCAAAAAGTTTTACATAGGATTATTAAAAAAAATCATTTAATTATTGTTTATCCCTTTTTTAATTAGTAATAATAAAGGGTTGACCATCATATAATCGGGCTTGCTAGAATTTTCAATTGGATGTACCGTACCGATTGCTAGGCAAGACAGACAGATATGACATCATATAGTATGACAGGAGTACTTTTAACAGTAACAGTCAAGGAGGGCGATATATAGCTACTCTTGCTAACAGTTATACTCTTTGACGTCACTATTAACAAGCATGGTGAAAGTCAAACATTTGTAGGAAAAGCATTATGATATAACCTTGTATTTCTATTAAGCGTAGTGATAATAAGATTGACATTCTTAAACGGCTCGGATGAAGCAGCTTTCTTCGTTTTGTGGTTCGTTTTTGAGACACGGATTAAAAAAAATACACTTCGAGGATTTACATGCTTTAATATTCTCACAAAAGAAAAAGTTTAGAATCATAATTATTGAAAACAGCTTACGAGTAAATCCTCACATTTTAGACACACGAGCCGAGTTTTGGGTGTCTTTTTTTTTTTTTTTTTTTGTTTACTTCATAAAATTCAATTTCCAATTTATGAGTTTTGTTCATGACACATCACTAATCATAATTATAAATGAAACATATTCTGAAAAGTCCCGGGCTTAACAAAGAAAACACTTTTTTTTTTGTCGTTCCAAATTTTTTATTTTTTCGTTTTATTGAGTGGAGGGCACAAACCAGAGATGGGATTTCTGTAAGAGGGTCGTGAGGAGAAGGTGGGGTGAGGCATATGGTATTACTGAATTAAGAACCTTGTTGATATTAGCTGTATGTTATATGATTTGGGGGTGGAGGAGGAGGAAATTAATCACTACGATAAGAAGGAGAACCTTTTATAATTAAAATTTTATTAGTGCTGGGAAAATATTATTTTTATTTTTAAATTTATTTTATTATGCATTTTTAAATCAATTTACAGCAATGTTAGGCAAGAATTCTTCTTTCAGAGAGAGACGTTATCAGCCTTACAACTTATTGAAAAATCTACAAAAAAGAAGAAAGACACATACATCAACTGTTTTTCTTCTTATAATCGCTATACCTAGTTTTTTCCTTACGCGGAGTGCTTTCTTTACCAGTAAAACTTGTCAAGACATTGTTTAGCTTTAAGTGTATTTTTTACCATCAAGCAGCAGAGTAAAGCTTGAATACCATTTTGTTTTTTGATCTGTCATTAAAAGATGGTTTCTACCTGAAGATAAACTGAATAAAAAAAATAGTTCTATCCATATTTTGAGCCCAGGACTTTTCAACCCATTTGTTATATAAGTAGTGATGAAAATCGTGTGTATAAATGTGTACGTTAAAAAAAAGAAGAAGTGAGAATAAACATAGTAACCCTGACAATTTGAAGAATGTTTTGAAGATCAACTACAATCAGCTGTGACAAGAGAGCTTACACCAATATCGACCAGTATACAGTTCAGTTTAGTCCATCATATCAGTCCTAAAAACTTATTAAGTTCAATCATTGATGACTTAACTTTATTTCTTCTTTTCTAATTTAAACTGAGATTAGTCCAATTCAAAATGGAATATTCCAATTCAAAACCGAATAGTCAAAATCAAAATGGGAAGAGTCCAATTAAAAATGAGACGAGTCAAATTCAATATATATGTTGCAGTTAAAGTAAAAAATTCGTTAACATGCAAAAAAAAAAACTAGTTAATGTGCATTAAAATTGAACTAGACCATTAATGCGTACAATAACTTAACAAAACCGTTAATTTTCATAAAAAATAGGTATTATGCATAATAACTGAAAAAGATCGTTAATGCACAAAATCATTGAAATCATACATTTCGCATTATCTTCAGAGACCCTTTCCAGAGACAGAAATTGATGTTTGCCCCATGGGATATGCAGCATGTCTACAAGGCTTGGTAGAGTCATCATCCTTCATCAGTTCATGTACTGCAATCAAGAACGCTGTTCACTATACCCGCAGTTGATATCCCGCCCCACGGGTTGTATTGCGTGCTAACGCGTCGAACAACCGGGTCGGACCCCACAGCTAATTAATGTAATATCATCAAAACGGAATCAACTATGATATTGGTTGATATCCTTGCCCAGGGTTTGTGCTGCATGGCAATAAACATATTTGGACTTGGCAGTAGCTTAGAACAACCCGTGGTCTGGGATATCAACTATTTCTGTTGATTCATTTTGAATTGGACTTTTCCCATTCTGAATCGGACAATTCCGTATTGAATTGAAAATTATATAGAGCTGAATAAACCTGGCAGTCAGAGGAATTGACAGTCGTTAGGAAAGTCCCGAGTACTGATAGTGCCGCCCCTAAGACTGTGCCGAATAAATAAGGACTGACACAAAAATTTACTAAAAGTAATTCTCTGTAAAAATTGTTAGTCGTAATGGAGTGTAGTGACGTAAGCATTACTCAATAATGCTTACGTCAATTATCTGACTGATAACTAATAATAAAGTGCACACTTGCGCGATTGAGCAAAAATACCAATCAAAAAAGGGGAGAAATCATCTATTTTTCTTCTCCTTCTCCGAATTTTGATAAATTAAAAAAAAATTCTAGGAAATGAATAAATAAAATATATTGTTCTTTGTCTCATGAAGAGGAGAAGAAAGAGTAGTAAAAACAATAAGAACAACCAGGGTTGCCAAATAGTTGGCCATTTTGTATAGACGGATGGCCTGTTACACAGTAATAAATTGTGTGTATTCTTTTCCTTCGCATAATATACTCGTATATTTATATTTTATTATTAACAAGAGAGTAAAAATTAAAGTAAATTTTTTCTCATCCCCGGGTCAGTGACATGTTTCTCCCTTCTTCTTTTTTTTCAAAATTATTATGCATCTTTTTTGTCTTCACTACAGAGTAGACTTGTATATATACCAGGCTCGAAGATGAAATCCGAACCCCTCTTAGGGTCGACCTGGAACCTAATATTGTCATCATATCATTTTTTTTTGTTAAATCCCGCGTACCATACAGACAAATTACATTCATTTAGTCTAATTTCGTCACATTGGACAAACTACGAGGGTTGTCTGTAAAGTTTCCACCCTAAGAAAGATATAACACATTTTATCTGAATTTGATGTAACTCTACAAACTTCTCCCAGGGATACTCTCATCTCTGTAACACGTTCTAATAGAACTCGGCGTTTTTCTCTGCAAAATAATCCTTGACAAAGGGGATTGCCTCTTTAGTTGACAAAAATCTTTGCAGTCCACTGTTTGGACTCTATTTTTGTTTACGACATATAATGGCGTATTCAAGTTTCATCTACAGTAATTAATCGGCGCCGAAACTCTGATTTATTGCCCCTAAACTGCGCCGACAGAGGAATACTTGATACACTTTCCAAAAATAAATATTTAATGACAGCTCAATACTTGATTTTGTTCATTTTCACAAAACCACTCTCATCCACTCACCCAAACGACTTTTACGTCACAACTATGCGTCCAAAATGGCTGAAACTTTAGTGAGTAACTGTCAACAGATGCTAGATAGATATAACTAGCTTATATTTCCGAGTGAGTATTATCTTCACGTTTTAGGTTAGAAACTTTCCAGATCACCCTTGTATACTCAGAGTTGTCAGAGATTCAGCTCACAGAGGAGGAACCTAGATGCGACATAGTTTACTTAATCATCAAGGAAAAATAAGTAACAGTGAGATCAGTAACACTACTGGGCTGTCAATGCAATACATCCAGGAAACCAGGAAGAAACTTTAGGATTTGAAGAACACATGGAGGACTATTTCGAGGTAGCGGAGGTCACAGGAGGACTCCAGGAACATCAGGGACGCGAAGTTCATTGAGAAGGTACGCACTATCATTGGTTAGTCCCCGGAGAGGTACTTTGGCTTAATTGGAAAGGAGTTTGAAGTCAGTGTCAGGACAGTTAGAACATGTTGTAAGGAGCATCTCTAATGCCAGTCTCGTGACCAAGGATCAGTGGCCCTCGGCAGCCCCAATCTTAATCAGATAGATTATTTTATCTGGGGTTACCTTGAGGTACACACTAAAAGACGTCCCCACACAACTAAGGCAAGACTGGGGGCTGCCATCAAGGAGCTCTTTGTATCCATGCCTAGGACCTTGTTATTGTAGATTTCAACTTGGAAGCGGGTGTGTAAATGTGTGGAACAAACATAAAAGCAGTAAACTATTTTCCCCCGTCAAAGTTGAGTGACCTTATAAATAAATCCCCATGGAAATATTTTCTTTGAAAAACGCTACATATTGATCCGTTTTTGGCTTGCATCAAAAGGAAAAGAGCATTCATTCCTTTTCACCGAAAACGATATTTTTTTTAATTGTTTCTACAGTAAAATATTTGTACAAGCAAATTAAGAGGAGGAGTTAATTTTTAAACGCCGAATGCGCTCATTTTCCCTTCTATAATAAATAATAATAAGTAGTTATGAATATCGTTTGCATTTAGGGCATTTAAAAAAAGAAGCCGAAAATCCACATGGTAACTCTGATAATTTCAAGAATGTATATGAGGAGAGCAGCTTAGCTCTAATGACGTTTCACGAAATCAGCTACAAGCAGTTGTGACGAGGGCCGAGGGGGAGAAGGATATAAAACAGGATATTGGAAAGAATTACTCTGATGTCGATCCTAAATTCTACTCTGAGTCCAACAAGGACTTAGAATTATGTATAGCGCCGCAACAAATCCTCAGGGTTACCCAACGTCTTTTGTAAGCATACACGAATGGTCAAACAGGTTTTGAATAAAATTGAATACATTTAGGAAAGGAAGTTCACTACTCAGGAATTAAAATAATGATTACAACAGCTGAGGCAAAGAAAATTAATTCTTCAGTTTATTCATTCCAAAAAAACAGACTGGCTAAAAAATACACCGGATTTTCATTAGTTATAATAATATGATTCCCATTATCTTTTGATACATCAACCTTCTTTATCGGCTCGGATTAAAGTAGAGCTTCTTGGATGTCCAACCGTTTCCTCACAATCGTTCAATTTCTCTTCAAATATCACAAGGTCCATGAAGGGTTCAGATTCCACAGCTCCCTCAAATCAGCATTATTCTTCTCCTTTATGAAATTCATTTCTAATTATAAATCACAAATATTTATAGAAATCTCCTACAAGTAAAGTAGGTTTATGATGAGACTGTCCTCAATTTTCTAATTTGGAACAAAAAAGTAGTCTGCTACATTAGCAGACTATGAGCTAGTTGTCTACCAAGATTTAAGAGGAGGGAGGGAGGTCAAACAAGTCCTCCTTTTTCTCTCAATAGGAAGTTAGAGGAGAGGAAAAATCAATGTGTTAGATGACGTTTGTTTTCGTTTCTTTTTTTTTGTAGTGCATATAGATGCAGGCGGATGAGTAATGTGATGTGAAGAATTTGCAGTGTGTACATTAGTGATGAATAGAAACTCATAAATCCTCGTTGGATCCGTCTAAAAAGACTGCAGTTTTATCAGTCCGATCGTAATGAAATTTGTCAGTCCTAGGACCGATCTTTATCGTACTTTTATTGTAACTACAACAGCTGAAATGACGTAATTACTAGCGTTGAGACTCGATCCAGCACCAAATTTTTTTTCCTGTTCTGTTTTAAGTGATTTTTGCTTCACCGATTTTTCGGTCCAGACTGCAGTCTCAGACCGTGAACCATTTTTTTTCGGTCTCACTTTATAGCCGGATTTTTTTTTAGCCTCAAGTTATGGACCGATTTTTTTTGGTCTCATATATTATGAGAGACCGTTTCTTTTCTAGATCAACTGTCATTCCTTTTTTTTTTTTTTTTTAATCTCAAAATACACGATAAGTTCTAGAACAAGTACTGTATACATATAAAGAACGGCGGGATCAAATTTAATCCGAGTTATCTCCGTTTAAACTTCGTATAACGTCATTGTACTTGACAAAACATATGATGTCATGTTATAAACAAGTTATCTATAAAGTCGGTCTAAACTGATTTTTGGTCACCGAAGTAGACCGAATTTTTCCTTTGAGCTGATCTAGACCGAATTTTTATATGAGACCGGTGCGGACCGAGCTTTTTTGTTGGATCGGATTAGCTCGGTCCAACGAAATATATAACGGTCTCAGACCGGTAAGGATTTCTAGACCAAAACCCAATACTAGTAATTACAAACTATTAAAGGACTCCCTTTCAAGAGTATATTTGTCTTGTTATCCTTCTTTTCACAAATGCTGCCCGTTTCTGTTCGATCGCAAGCTTTAACCGCTCGAATTGTTCACATTAGTGGATAGCATTGCAAGAAAAAATAATCACTCGAACCACTGTAGTTCAATACGAATCAAAAGAGTATTGGCCCCGAAAACATCGCAAATTTTTATGGTCGCCTTCAATGCGTTTTTCCCTTTCTGATAGTAAAAATGTTAAATTTGTTGAAATTCTTCCTTTGAGACCTCCATTCTGGCGCACGATAATCCACGACTGAACCGCCCAAGTACAATACGGTACAATAAGCGTTTGTAGTATACACTCACACCTTTTTTTTCAACACCTGATCGTATGATCCGATATAACTGATAATGATCAAGATATACTTTAGTTTAAAAAAAGGTAAGAAATACGATTTTACTTTTTTCCCAAACTAATAGGTCTGTATATTTATTTACTCCCTTGAGTCCTTTACTAAATACGTTCTTTCAGCTTTTCAAAATATTATCTTTCAAGAAACCAGATAGCTGAAGGTTAAAGGAGGAGGTGTATGGCTAGAACTTATTATTATACGTTCTAGCTATCATTTAAGCTATGAGGGAAGAATAGTTATAAATATAGCTAGGACCAAGGCATCGGTTCAAAGGACCGTTGAATTGTAAAAAGATTGTAACGATATAACAAAGACTCAAGGGAGGATACAAATTGACCGATCCAACACTAGATATAACTAAAGTAAAAATTATTAGCAGTGTATAAATTGAATAATCCCTAAATCAGGGTACGAAAGGATATATCAAATTTGGAGATAGGACTCCAGATGCAAATATATTAGGTTAAGTAAAAAGTTCTGACCGTTTTTTCCTAGATGTCTCTAGTGAGCTATACCTCTCAATAAATACATTTCATCAAAAAAAGCTGAAAGTATACTTAAAGATTAATCGTACACTAAAAAAAGTTCATCTACAGTTTTGTGTTACAGTGTCCCAAAATGGAAGTAAATGAATTCAATACATTCTTCAGAATCACCTGAAGTTCGCCTGATACGATAAAGGTTACGACATATCCAACTAGAGAGCTGATGCTCTACTCTGAAACTTATAAATATCCGGTTGAAATATTTATTTGCAAATACAATAAGTGAATATATAATAATGCAACATATTTACATATGTTGGATTATTATTTCCTCGATTAGTGCAGACATGCAATATGAGGACACTAAGTCCCAATGTAAATATATAGTTCAGAAATGTAAATATTAGTCACGTTCAGGACAAAAAAATCCAGTCTTCCATCTTGGTCCTAGGTAACATCAACAGCAAGGGCGACACCACCAGGTCGAGAAAGTGAACAATGAAGTCTACTTGGAGGTCCTGAGATCGATAATGAAGTCCTGGAAAGATGAAAAGTCAAATGGAAGACCTTACCTATTCCAACAGAATTCTGCACCTGCTCAAAGGGCCAGGAATATGCAAGCTAGTCTGAAGGACAATGTGATATCCTTCAGGGAATCCCAGACGTGACCCTCCAACTCCCCTGACCTTAACCCTTTGGATTTTTATTTGTAGGGGGAGTTGGAGAGGCATGCCTGTGCCACCTCACCAACACTGTAAGTCCCTCAAGGCAGCTATCAAGTGCTTGGCTGCAATGCTGTTTGTGCAGACATCATAAAAGCCTTCCAAGCATTGCGTGGGGGAATTGAGGCCGACGTTGCTCAGTTTCAAAGGTAATATGCTATTAAGTCAGACTAAAAAAAAATCCTCAGAATACATTTACTCAGGATCTGGATGAGGTTGAAGTTTGTTCCAGTTGTAGTACAAGGCCCTTTGTTATATCAAAACCCTGTAAATGCGAATATTTGGTCGCAATTTAAATCAATTAGTAATATCCTGATGTAAATATTTCTAAAATCCCTACATATTGCGGATCGACACATCACATCACTAATGTAGATGCATTCACCATTAACCGGGTGCCCTAGTTATTTGTTATTACTTATTATAGTGTTGATAATATCCCTAGTGTGGAATGCAACAAACGCTGCGTTGTGATGCGATGAGGGGGAAGGGGAGAGAGGGCTCTACTCTGAAAGCCCCCTTTTGTTACTACGTAACGTTGATACAAGTTACAAGCAGATGCAGTTCTGATTCTCTGAACGAGAGGGAGGGAGTGAGTACTGGTTTTCTTCCAGCGCTCTCTCGTTCTTGCATTTGAAAAAAGAAGCGGGAAGCTCTCTCCTTCTTGTTTCCGCTCTCCTTCTGTTTTTTTTTCTTTTCTCTCTGTTGTAATAAACTGCATTTCCCCCTTCTGAAAAGAAAAACAGAAGAGCTAGAAACAGAAAATAGAAAAGTCCATCTTGCATCTGTTCCAACTGCATTTGTTACAAAAAATAATAACAATAATAAAAGCTGACACCATCAAACATTCATAATATATATATAATAAGTACATTTAATAATGAAGGAGAGTGCTGTTTCAAGGTTGAAACAGCAGTTCACATAGCTCTTGTTACGTGAAATTTGATCAAGCAGCAATAGAGCTTATTCCTTGCATGCATACATGGCCACAGGGAATGTGGCGTGTCTCTCTTTCTCCCTACAAACTTGGATATTACTTTAGAACATATATGGTGTAGTTAAATGCATTATCCTATATATTTTAAATGTATACATTTTTTCTCGTTAAATGACATACAATATACACCATTTGTGTAGTTGTAATTCTAAGATATTTCTCAACGGAACTTCATCAAATGCATTTTGACAAATTATATTTTAATTATGTACATTACAATGACAAATGGGGGTTATTTCTGTTCTTAATATTGAACTTAAAATAAGGCCCTGTCCCTGTTATCGGTCCGTGAAAAAGTAACAAATTTACAAGCGCTCACGACAAGACAATATTTACAATAATATTAAAGTAGTAAAGAATTTCAGCTTACCATTTGAATCATTAGTTTAGTAAAACTTTTAGTGTCTTTAAAATACCTGAATATTTTGTCAGCATTCTATATTTAGGCCTAATTCAAGTCTAAATTAGGAAACTTAAAAAGACAGAAGATTGCTTTATGATGACATCTCCTATCAAATATCTATGACTATAACATTTATCAAAGATTGTTATGTGGGACGGCGTTTCTGTCCGATTCAGTCACATCCTTAAAAACTTAGAACGAGTAGGATCAGAAGTCAAAATATTCGGATCAATTCATTGCTATTCACCATATTTTGATGTCCAAAAAAAAAACCCTTGGATCATCGTCGATTTTTATTAGTAAATTCATTCTATTAATGTCCAGTAAACAATTTAGTTATTGTTAGAATTCAAATATATCAATTGTAAAAATGATATATGTAGTCAAATTTGGTCTAATGGCCATCTTTTTTAAGCGTGCCACAGTAATATCCACTTTTCAAATTATAATTTTTACACAATAGGAAACTGGTTCAAGAGGTCACCTGACAAAGTGGTTGTTTTTTAATTTCCCTTGCTTGACTGCTTAAGAAAGGTCTATATGTACAAAAAAAAACGCTTTCTACTAGAAAAATTAAATTTTTCAAGTCACAACTTTATGATTTGCCAATGAAGGGTTGTTACCTGAATCAAATCGAGTGAAAAACTGGGCTTGGATTAGATGCTTCGGCTCAAAAGATCGTCAAAGATATGTTTGATCATTCACAATTTTGGAGTAAATATAGAAACACCTTGTCTCTGGGTGTTACGTATGAAAATACTTGGTTCTAAAATTGGCCCTTTTGTAAGGCATCAAGATAATTTTTCATTTGAATTCTAAAATACTAAAGATTTTACATATTTTAATATTGGCTCTAATAAATAAATAAAAAATCTTACTACAAAAGTTCAGAGCATCTTATAGAAATTCAGATCCTCTAGAAAAACATAATTCCCAATTATGTTCAGACAATTGATAGATGCATCATAAAAAGATCAATATAAAAATGCGATTTTTTTTTTAGTATTTTTAGGTGCGAGTTTACCTTCACATTGTATTGGAATCATAATATTATAAAAAGATTAAAAAAAGTTGTTACCTGTTTTTAAATAAAATATATCTTGGATTGAGATAAAATTAATAAAATTGGACATTTCATGAATATGTAAAAAAATCCCCGGACGTCCCGGATTGGGGGTAGACTTGTCCGGAAAATAAAGAACAGTTGGTCATTCTCATGAACATATTGCATACTTATTGCATAATTGGGTAAAAATTATACATAATTAATACATATACACGATAAATACACAAAATGGCCGACCTCCTAGAGGTTAATTAACTTGAATGTCTTATTCCTCAAATACTTACCTGTCCTTTACATGTTTTTATTATTAATCATTATGAAATAACAAACAATTTTTTTATATTCTATCCCTCTCGTCTAAGGATGACATGGCCGTGTATTTTGTTTGTTTATGAGCGTTCATTGACACTCTAAGGTTAAGACGAGTAGCTACCTATATAAGTCAGGGTTGAATATTCTTCTCCTGTCCAGAGTATATCTGATTTGCAATGAATCTACGTATGTTTTTATGCTGTATGTAAGTGTGGTCTGATAGTGGTGTAGGAACTACAGAGGACCTTCCCATTATTAAATATTAATAGTGTACGGGCCCAAAACATATAACATTTGTGAATTTATATTTTTTCTATAACTTTTTTTTATATATATAAAAGACCGAATATTGCTATGTTGCTTAAATTTGAAGGGGCCAGCCCCTAATTCTAAAGGCTTATATTTTGTCAAATGACTTTTTTTTTAAAAAACAAGAGCCCATATGTTACCTCGAAAAAAATGAACCTGCGTTTTGTCGCAGAACTGACCCTGGAGGAGGATCAACGGCCCCTTTGTCTCCTATACCAGGCTGCCTCTGATAGTAATGATATGGCATTTAATATCATTGTTGATCTTGAAACCAATGTTTGAAGTTTTTTGATTTGGTGTTCGGTCTAGAAATCCTAGACTGCTCTGAGACCGTAATGGTTTTAATTCATTTGCTCTAATTTCGGTCTGGACCGGTCTCATAATAAAAATCCGTCTACAGAAGAAGTCCTATTCGATCTGGATCAGCATCAATTTGAGGAACAATAAATAATATGGACAGCTAGGAAAGGGTCACCACACCTTGTTCGAGGGAGCGTTAAGGTATTCTTAGAGGCATTATAATATAGCGCCTGTATATTATATGAAATGTATTATAATGAGTTTAAAAAAAAAAATTGTTATTAACTTATTATACCATGTATGTATGAAAAAATTTGTCTCGATGAGAAATCCATCCTTTATTTTTGTTAAAAATTTGCCAAATCGAAATTTGCCAAGAAAATTTCTAAAAACTCTTTGGCACTAATGGTGCAAACCAAAAAGTAGTTAATAGCATTTATTGCCATTGTAAAGAGGAAACTTAACAAGATTTTTTTCTTACTTGCTCAATCAAGAAAGTTGTGGAGAATAATGTCGCAATTTATCTACTCTCCTTGAGCTCCAGAAAACATGACCCCCCTCCCAAAAATTGGTGCCCACGTCCTAAACAGGCCAGATTCGAAAAAGGCACCCATGCAAAATTTCACCCTCCTAGGTCCAATAGTGTGGCACTCAGAAACGATACACACCCACATTGAATTTTAAATTAATTAGCATTCTATGTCTAGTGTACATCCCCTTCTGCTATCACCATCCCTGATTTTTATAACTTTTGATCGGTCAGGATGTCTATCCCATAAAAGAAAGAAAAAATGAATAAAATTTAAGACATGTGGATGCCTCAAAGTTTGGGCCCCTTCGAAAGACCTTCGAACTTGAGTTAGCAATAACTCCATTTTTTTAATTTTTTTTTTGCATTTAAAATACTACTAAGAGTACGAGCTTTTTAAAATTGCAAAATTGACAAAAAATATATAGAAAACACTAGCACGAACACACTATTTTAAAGATACCCCAAAAAAGGAAAAATATTTAATTTATATTGAGCTTGTTTAATTTAAAATTATAAACTATAGCGATCTAATAAAAACTAAAATTATACAATAGGTAAATTAACCTCTTTGTGTACAACATTTTCTTGTTTTCCGTCCATTTAATGTAAATATAATCAAACCTTTACCTCCTCTAGACACTCTTGAAAATCTAACATATAATTGACCATATGAAAATACTGACTTTGTGAAATATAAAGCAATTTTTTCAAATGTTTGACCCTGTGTATACTTATTGTCATTGCCATTGCTAACTTGCCATATTCTTTCTTCAACCATAATGAAGATACATACTATGATTAACTCTCTCATCCTCGTCCTAATTTCCTTTTTTAATTCCTATTTAATAGTCGTTCTATTAATACAATAATTCGTATGGGATTTTTTTTTTTTTTTTTTTTGGTGCATTTTCGAATCGACAAGTAAAAAAAACTTTGAGAATCGATCTTGCTTTATGAAAAAAAATCTACTTATTTGCACAAATCAAACTTGCCCTCCCTTGCCCAGGATTTTGGTCTGATCAAAATTAAACATAGCTTTACATACGTATCTTAAAATTCTGAACAACTTTTATTTAATGTATAATGTCTTATCTGAGTCTGTTTTTGAAATAAATGCGTTTTTCTAAGCGGGACGAGATCACACACAAATTAATTATTTTAATACTATGTAGGATTATTGCAAAGTGGTGCCCCAGGCAAGCTTCTAAATTGATTTCGCCAATTTTCTGTAAGAACCTACTTATATTCTATATATGTGCAAAAAAGTTAAAGTGGGATCTCAATAGGATCACCTTCATTTATCCCTATAACGGGAAAAGGTCATTATAGCCGTAATATGTATTAAATTCCGTCTTTGTATTTAAAATAAATAGTATAAAATAATAAAAGTCCTAGTAGCTTGCTTTTGTGTTGACGACCTACAATTCCAAATATTCTATTCTATAATATATAATTTTGTACTTAGATATTAATGTTCCTCCTGGCGTAAGTATGTATGGTTTTAAGGAAAGGAAGGAACAAAAGAGAAAATAGGTTAGTAATTCATTGACCTTTATTTTATCAACAGCTGACAAATGGTACAATAATAATAAGAACAAAAAAAAAAGGAAGGGGAAAATATTTTTATAATCTTCAACTCCTAACTATATAGAATAAAATATATATAAATGTTCTCCTATATAAATTATTCCAACATCTTTTGATCGGTGGTCGGAGTGCAGTTGAATGAAGGTTGTTACTCCTTAATTAACCCCCCTCCCCGCCCCTCCATCTTTTTTATGACTTTCAATTTCCTTTCAAGAGCTCAAGTGCCCATATGTGAATGTGGATATTATTAGTTATAGGTGAGGATTTTATGATGGGGTCCTTAGCCTAATTACAGAAATATGTGGAGGAAGATAACGCCTACTATGACGTCACATCCTTTGGACCTTAACTTATAGAGCAGTTGTTCTCAAATGGGGGTAAACGTACCCCTTGGGTTACTTCGAGACACTCCAGGGCTTACTTGAGAATTTGAAAGAATATTTTACAGGTCAGCATCTACAGGAGACTGTAGCCCCCCCAAAAAAAAAGGAAATTTTGTTTTTTACTTTAAAATGTAATATTTGAAATATAATATTAACTTCTCTCCAAAAAATTTAATATTTGAAATATCTCTTCTAAATATTTTATAATTGAAATTTTTTGTGGAAAGCTATGGATTTTGATTTTTCTTTCCAAAAAAACGAAATTTTTGAAAATAGTTATCGATTTTGGAATTTTTTGAGCGGTGGATTTTGAATTTTTTTCTAAAAAAATTAATTTTTTGACAATAGATATGAATTTTTAAAAATTTTAGAAAATATTTATGGATTTTTGAATTTTTTTTTGTCAAAAAAATTATTATTTTGAAGATATTTTCAAAAAAATTTAATTTTTGGATTTCTTCTTTTTTAAATCCAAAAACTAAGACACCCTCCGTTGTATAATCCTGCGCATGCCCCTATCATTCAATCTAAAAATGCTTTGTACATTGGTTAAATAAATATTTTCACTAAAAAAAGGTTGAAAATCTCTGTTATATAGCATTTACTTATGACTTCATAAATTGCATAATAATTGAAAGAGACTCCATCTAGGGGACTCGTAGTTTATATTTTTATTGCATTAAATGAAAACATCTTCCTATAAATCTTGATGAAACTTCATTAAATGACTTTATGAATAATTAATAAGACTTAACAAATGATATTTGAAAACAACTTTTTTCTGATAATAAAGAATGATGTTATTATTGAATCAAATTAAAATGTACTGAAAATCCTTAAAAGAGACTAAATTTGTAATTTTTTGTTATTTGTTGATCGATTAGGGATGGGAAAAGTATGTTAATTAGAGACAAATATCACAATTTTACGATTGTATAAGTTAATATTTATCTACAACAGGGATTCTCAGCCTTTTTTAGTGATGAGCAACTCGTAAAATATTTATTTAACCTTAGTATAAAGTATTTTTAGATTGAATGACAAAAAGTAGACAAAGCAAAAATAAAATAAAAAGTTGAAATTTTTTTTCAAAAATTAATATTTGGGGGAAAAAAAATCAGAAATCCGTAGCCGTTCACATAAAATTTCGAAAATCCATATCTATTCTTAAAAAAATAAGCTTTTTTGAAAAAAAAATTAAAAATCATTTTGTATACCTTAGTTTTAAAGATTAAAGTATTTACAGTTCCTATTATATTTTATTAATTACTTTCTCCTCAAAATTTCGGGATATTTGTATTTAGCAATGCCATTTTTAATCATACTTTACACTGCAATTTTTGAGATTTATGCATTTTTGAAATGGGCCTTGACTAAAAAAGTTTGCAAGGCGCTGTAATATAAGGTCAGATATATAATGAATCTAGACATTTGATGGATATATTTTTGATTGTGAGTAAGGTTTATGTACTTTCAAATGTGGATCCTATTTTGATATCTAATAGTTCACTATTTTTATAAATATTCATGGAAAAGGATTTCATTTTTATAAAATTTATTCATCATAAATTGCATCATAATTGAAAAAGACGCCGTTTTGGGGGCTTACAGTTAATATTTTTACTACTTAAAACAGATAAAAGTTCCATTAGTCTTAATGTAACTCCATCAAATGCCTTTATGAATAAAATAAAGATATAACACATGTATTGAATACGACTTGATGACAATTTTAAATAGTGATGTTAAAATTAGATCAAAGTAATTTCACCTAGAAATCTCCAAAAATGGCTATATTTGTTTAATTTTTTGTTGTTAATCGATTAAGTTCAAGAAAAAATTAGATAAAACTATATTATTCTTTTTAGTCATTGTCTACAATATGGAAATAAGATTATAAGAGTGTCATAACATATTTTTAATACATTTCAGAGTCACATAAACAATAAAACTAAACAGTAGAGAGATAGATTTTTGATAGACAATAAGGTTTAATAACGTGTAATTGTTGGTCCCATTTTGAGATCCAATAGTTTTCCTTATTATGAATGAAAATAAGGGTTTTCATTGTTAAACAAGTTGGTTGTTTAGGCCCCCAAAATGGCCGTCATCAACAATACTGACGTCACAATGCTCTTATAGAGCGTTTACTACTTGAGGCCAATGATAAACAATGATATTTGAATTAAATTAACGTAATATATACTGAAAATCCCTAAAAATGGCTAGATCCGTGCAATCAATTTTGTAGTTGATCTATTAAAGAGTAGAAAAGTAGGATGCTTGGAAAAAAATATCTGATTCTTGCCATTGTAATAGCTAATTTATTGTCTACAATATGGAAATTAGATAGTATAAAGATGTAATTAGATACTTTTTAGATATATTTTTAGATCTAATATATAATAAAACAAAGGAGGTGTAGATTGATGATAAATAGTAAGGTTTAAGTACTTTTATTTGTTAGTCCCATTTAGACCTGATCCTGGGGCGTCCGCGGGATTATATATATT
Organism: Lepeophtheirus salmonis; assembly: GCF_016086655.4. NCBI lineage: Eukaryota > Metazoa > Arthropoda > Copepoda > Siphonostomatoida > Caligidae > Lepeophtheirus > Lepeophtheirus salmonis. The sequence goes on along the minus strand of NC_052143.2, from coordinate 37,407,273 downwards.
ATTTATTTATTTTGAAAAAAAATTCGTGAATCCATAGCTATACCCAAAAATATTAATTTTTTGGAAAAAAAAAGTTTTTTTTCTTTCTGAATATTAATTTTTTTCGAAAAAAATTTCTAAAAATAAAGTTATTCACAAAATTTTTCGAAATTCTATAGTTGTTTAGAGAAAAATTATTTTTTTGAAACAAACTAAAAAATAAAGTTCTAAATATTCAATTTTTTCGAAAAAAAAATTCCAAAATCTACAATTATTCACAAAAATTTCAAAATATTTTAGCTATTTACAGAAAATTACATTTTATAAGGTTAGATACAAATTTGAAAAATGATATTTAAAAAAAAGTTTAATATTAAATTTTTTCGAAAAAAATTTCAAAAATCCATAGTGATTCACAAAAATTTTATAAGGTTTTATTCCCAGAAAATTACATTTTTTTGGAAAAAAATTTGAAAAAAAAAATTCCAAGAAATTCAGCCCCTACAGCCAACACCCTGTGGACCCCATGTCACCCAACATGTCACTTTTTTAACTAATATTCATAGAAACATGAGTTTATTTTTATAAAAGTGTTTATGCCTGTCCCAAAATTGCCGACATAAATAATGCTGACGTCACATGAAAACGCTCCTAATTTTGCGATTGAAACGCACACGACATTTACCATTAGAGTGATGGAGTTGCCCCAACATTATCAGGATCAGCGGAACTTAATTTTAGTACTGTGGCAGGTTAATAGAACAGAAATAGGAAATTTTAGCAAATTTGGTTAACGTTGAACTCTAGCACAATTGGAATTTCTAAACACGTATGAAGCAATTTTTTTTTTGTTGTGCTTTATTTTAAAAATATGTATTTAAATAAAATATTTCTATGAACAATGAAAGATTATCGTGTTTTTTATATATTTTTTTTTTGTACCTCTAGTTTCCTTGATTGTAAAGAAGACAGTTGAGAAAAGATGAAGAAAAAAGTTTTTTCTTTTTAGTTATTTTTTTCCTCACTAATTATCATCTTCTTATGATAATATAAACTCATAATTAAATAAGTAACTACTTTACACATATAAATAGATCATTCGTCAATTTTTAAGGTTCAACTACTCGTTCTTTCTTTCTGTTTCCTTTGATTAGGAAGAGAATATCTATCGTTCTCAACCACCTGAAATATGTTCTGTAAGTTTTCTTTTTTTCTAGCTTGGCCCAATAAGTCTCTCACTATCTTCACCCCTCTTTCTGCTACATCGTTTACCGACAAGTTGCAGTATCTGCAGTACCAAAATTAGGTTCCACTGATTTTGAAGAGGATTTCAAATATCAGGGACAATTGCATCACATATACATAAGATCATGTCCTGATTATCTTGACCCCTTCGATGTATTTTCTTAATTATAAGAACAGAACTATAAGAGACTATATATTCATCACGCGAGTAAGTTAGTAGTTCAAGAACCTCTAACGCACATGTGGATGTGAAAACAATAAGAAAAATAACAACCGTTAACGCGTGTTGTTGTAGAAAATTATTTCCTGCATACTGGATAGATGGTTAGTCGGTCGCTTACTTGCTTGCTTCTTTAAAATACCCACAACTTTTTTACAACCTTAAATGCCGGCTTCTTTTTTTTTTTTAAAGTTAAAAAAAACCTCCATTTTCACATTTTTTATGAGAATTATTTCCTAGTTTGAAATGAGAAAAGAAAAAGAAAATATGTATACACAAATTTATCCTTTTCTTAGCTTAATGCTTTGCCCCTACGTGGGAGAGAGGTTCCGTGAGGGGGAAAACCATGGCGTTCACAGGATTATAAATATATATATTTTTAAGGGGGGAAGGTTGATTGTTTTTCGGAATTTTTTCAAAAACATCCGATAATAAAAAAATTTTGGAAAAAAGTTTGAAAAATTAATTCAAACATTAAATTTTTTGTAAAAACGATTTAATATATTTTGTCTTTTGAAATAACAACTATTCACAATAAATTTCACAAATCCAAATCTATTTTAATATAAAATTAAAAAGAAAAGAAATTATAATATAAAATTTTTTGGAGATAAATTTCAAAACTCCATATACATAAAAATAAATGAATATGAAATATTCAAGTAATAAACAGAAATGCCTTTATTTTTTTTTTTTTTTTTTGGGGGGGCAACAGCTCTTTTAGCTCATCCCATGCAGACACACCTGATAACAGTGCTGTAATTTGAGATGAGACAGTTTATGAACCTGGATCCCAAGTACCCGGGTACGTTATAAGTTGACTTGTAATCTCCGAAAATATCCGAGAATTGTTTCATTCTAGTATATCTAGTTTATTAAATCGATATTGAATGTAGTATCTCTATTTATTTTGATTAATGCTCAAAGCGACATCAAATAAACAGTTGCATATTGCACGTCGGTAAGTTGTAAATTTTAATACAACATGCAACATTTCCTCTGAAAAGAAACAGAAAAAGGCCCATGATCCGTTTGTAAATAGCCAATATTTCACAACTATGGAATCCTATACATTTTTTTGGTTTTCATGAATTGTTTCGCAAAATATTCCAAAAATGGTTTTTTTTTCAAAAAAATTCAAAAATCTATAGCAATTAACTAAAAATTAAATTTGGTTCAGCGAGATTACGCCGTGATTTATTGGTAGATTGTCGGTATTTTTGTTATTAAGGTTCTAATAACAGGTAGAGTGGGAAACCTCTGCCTAAAATCAAATTGAATTATGTATCTCAATTGGTTCCAAAGTTATGGTCGATTATATATTCTTTTTATATATCATTTTTTTAAATAATCAAATATAGCGAGTAACATCCCTTTTTTTTTTGTTAACATTATATGAAAAACTGCGTAATTATAGTGTAAATAATATGTGACGTCATTTTCATAATAGAGTCGCATTCAATCCTTTATTACTTATATCGAATGAATTGCTTTTTATGTATGTAGATATTCATTGTATCCATTGACAATGATCCATTGTCAATGGAATACAGTCCAAATAGTCATATATTTTCGATTCATGATTTATAATTCCTATGAATTATGTAGTACAAATTATACTACAAATTGACCACAAGATCCTTGAAGTTATGAAATCGGCTGATCAGATGTTTGACTATATTACTTATCAATCATTAGCCACTTGCTCCTGTGTAAATAGTTTATGAGGTGAAGGACTGATAAGCTTGAATTTTATCGAGAAGTAGGTAATTCAACATTATGGTGAGATAAATTCACTTGAATGCAGAGACTTTATTTCTACATAAATGAAAGGGTATGTTGAGTCACAACAAGGTTTCTTGGTCTTATACATTGATTAAGCAAGGGAAGGATAGGAGCAAGAGAAAATGTTTATCTGTGTACTTTACATTAGTCGTCATAACATTCCCTTCTTCTATGAATGGGTATTAGGGGGGGAGGTTGAACTTTTTTCGAATTTCGATTATAACTAGGCCAGAAAAGTTGTCATATGGTCAGAAAATAACCTATGTAAAATTTCATTTTTCTACAATAAAATCTTTGGGATGCAAATCCCGTTCAAAGCTTGAAAGGAGACAAAATGTATTTATTTTGTCCAAAAAGGATTAAATTACAGCATTTATCATTATTTTGCATTTTTTAATTATGATAGGCATTATTCAAACCTTTAGAAACTATTAATAATTTTTTTTTCTAAAGCTACCCTATGGACTAAAAAAGAGAATAACATTTATGCAATTTGGATCTTTCTTTTCTGGAAATGTAAAAATAGCACACTATACGCTGATTATCAAATTTTCCAAACATTTTTCTCCTTTTTGTTCCATTGGCAATTTAGGAAAAAAAAATTAGCACATTTTATAAGTTACAAAATTGTCTGCAAATAATGCAAAATAACTAAAAACGTCTCTATTTCACTAAGTAAAGACTGTTTGTATAATTTGATAGAGATGTACAAATTAAAGATGACCTTGTAAGCCATTCCAATTTTGCATAGGTTAATTTCCTACCCTTCTACAACTTCTCCGCACAAGCTATTATAGAAATTCGAAAAAGTTGCAGATCCAACTGCTCTAATGGCTATGTTAATACAGTGTGTAATGATCAAATCTTCGCATTTTTCAAAAATCTCTAAATTGTTAATGATACCACTTCCAGCATCAATCAAAGCCTATGTCTGGAAGGGGTAGCAGGTGTTGACAAGGTAGTTTGGGATATTTGTATTTGTCTCTTTAATGAAAACAATCAGAGAGTCCTTGATGGCATGTGATGTTCGATTTGTTATAGATTTAACATAGCCTTGCACAAAATAATTCATCTGATACCGACTGCTGAGGGGACATATTCCCTTCAAAAATAGTACATAGTAATGTTTTTTGCCTGATGACGGATCTGGGATCATCAGTCTCCAAAAGAGCCTTACAACTCTTTTGGGGAGTCCGGATTTAGCAATTTGAAATCTCCATAATGGTGCACATGAATATCATCGTCACAGGTCAACGTCGTTCTTCTCTGTAAATACAATATTCTTTCTATCTAGAGCAGTTGTCACTAGAATGCACAAAACGTTACTAAAGTTTGTTGATAGAACAACGTTTTCACCAGCAAATAAAGAGATGCCATACAACAGCTGTATCACAACAAAATTGCCAGTTTACGCAAGTGCCGATTTGATCTTAATACTTTGTATATTATTTTTATAAGAGCTACCCGGGATATAAAACAGTGAATCTGGAGTATGAAAAAATGTAAAGTTTATTTATATTTACTTAAGTTCTCATTGAATCTAAAGGAGAGAGATAAAGGGATAAATGCCATCAAAAAAGTAAAAGGCGATAAGACTTATTCTTCAAATACCAAGAAATCTTGAGCGGGAAATTCCTCAAATTAATAGTTTTATTAGTAAGCAGACCTATGAAAATATTTATATAATATACTGATTATATATGAGGAAAGCAATAAATCTTTATTTGTCGCAGACACTATTCAGCAAATGGACGTAGAAGACTTTATAAATTTAATATAAAAAAAGAATATAGATTTGATTAGAGTTCCAGTAGAAAGGCAAACATCATTACTTGGAACACTTTGTTTTTATGACTAACTTTGTTAGAGAAAAAAGGGGTCATGTTCGATCAAGTAAAATGCGGAAAAACTTTGATAAGAAAGATTTTACTAATGATCTAAGAAGCATATCAAAATTGAATGGTAAATAACACTTTGCAACAAAATGAAGAACAAGGAACACCTGCAGACAAAAACCCACTTTTAATCATGTTATTTAAGCCGTAGAACACCAATATGGCAATTAAAAATTTCAATCCATGAAGGTTTGGCCTCTAAAACATTTTTAAACAAATCAAGTTTTTAGGGTATCATTAAAATTCAGTGTTATATTTCGACATGAAAAAAATGATATATATGGAAATCAAAGAGAATAATAAATTGATAAAAACAGTTCCACATTAAAGAAATGAATTATTTATTACGTTATTTAGATTATATTTCATGAAAAATGTATATAACCACCGAAAAATCGAGTGAAATGAAGGACCTTACTTAGATGCTAATATCTTTTTTATTTTTTCTTCAAATGCTATATATCATATAAATATATGTAATTATATAGACTCATAAGTAATTAATTTTTTTCGTCGGAATATTATTGTAATATATATTAACACAACCTAACCAGCTTATTATATTTAAAATTTGTAATAAATATTATAAACTTAATTGACCATAATTCAATCTTCTTCTTTTTTTTTAATTCAAAGTTTTAATGGTCACATTCGTGTTCTACGGCTTAAATAATGATTATAAATATGGGTTTCAGCCTGTGGTCAAAAATACTGTTGCAATGTGTAATTAATACTTTTTAGTGTATCAAAATTAAGTATGATATTATAGTTTTTTTTATCACTCATTCATATTTATTACAAATCATTCTGTATCTTATAGTTCATTTTGTGTATTGAAATGTTTTTAAAATGTTCAAATATTGGACAAATGTTCATTAATTTATCTATTAAGATGGGGAAAAAGTAATTGCGTATTTCCAGCCCTGTATTTAACTAAGAATATCTTATTGGTAACATCGGATCTTACGATCAGGTGTTTTAAAGTTATGAGTGTATACTACAAACGATTTTTGGACATTATTACGCTTACTTGGCTTAAATCGGATGATTGTAACATAAAGCATTGAAATAAATTGAAAAATACTTTTTCCCCGACCTATTATATTTCTTATGACTACTAATGTATTTGTTTATTTTTGCTGTTCCATCCTTTGTCATTCCATTTTTTTAAACAGATTTAAAGTACTTCGTAAAGTATCTTAAATTTTCTTGAGAGCTTGAACTGGATGCAATGAAAATATTTAAAGACTTAAACCTTACTTGGAATTGTGAGCAAAGTCTGGAAACTTAACTTAAAAATATACTATAAGGACTTTTCCCCATCTCAGTCTTTACAGATTGAAGACGCTTCATTAGTTTCCTAAATAACTTTTACAATAACATTAATTAACTATATAACCACTGTTCTGCTTGGAAAGACGGGGAGGTCAAATTAACCCATATTGAGAGATTGGGTTTGTGCAAGAGCGCAAGGAGAAGGAGGTAGCGAGACATATGGTAATACTGCATTAAGACAAATATTAATATTAACTGTCTAATATATTATTTGAGGGGGATAAAATGAACTATTGCTATAGGAAAGATTACTTTCTACATTTAAAATAGGATTTGCGCAAGGAAAATATCATAATTATATTTAAAAACAAATATATTTATTTTATTATGCATTTCAAAAACAATTTACACCAAAGACAGGCGAGATTGCTTCTTTTAGAGGGAGATGTTCACACACCCACTACTGATAAAATAATGAAAAAAAAGAAGAAGAAAAAGAATACACTTAACCATTTTTCCTTTTTAATCGTTTTTCTCAGTTAGTTTTTCTTTACACTCATTCCGTCTTTAGCCAAAGTCAAAGAAGGGATCTGCGTAAAGAAAAACTAAGTATAGCGACGATTAGAAAAGAAAAAACGGTTGATGCGTCTGTTCTTTCTTCTAATAGTTAGTAGGGGTGTTCACAATTACCTCTAAAATAAGAATTATCGGCTATCTTGGGTGTAAATAGATTTATGTGAATCATAATTAAAATAAATAAAAATGAATTTAAATATAATAATAATATTTTCCGAGCGGTAATGCTACTTTAAAAGGAGAAGGTTCTCCACTTTATAGCAGTAATACATTTTTTCCCACCAAAATCATATACCATTCACGAGTTAATACTTTATACTTAGATGTTCTGCCTTCAAGAATTAAATAATGATGCTATTAGCAGCTGTGGAAAATAAAAAAGCCTTTTCAGATTGCCAACTTGAAGAAACCGCTCCGGTTTTATTTAAGGTATATTTTATACATCTCTGAGAATAACTCACAAAAAAGGCTAAAAATACTTTTTTTTTTTAAAGACATAGGTTAGCAAAGAAAACCTTCTAAAAATATATAAATTATGTGTACCAGTCACAAAAAACTTACAAATTGACAGGTTTGTTACAAAAATTCACTTTAAATCGTTCATCGTTTATTTAAAATAAATTATCCCAGATCCGTATTTTTCCCAATGTCTTCCATAATCGAATTGTAAATTAATTTTTTCATTAAGTAATTCAAATTCTATAGATAAATTTATTCTTTAACAGATGAGTCTTCATGACTTTATTTTAGATGTTTGAGAGTACTTTACAAGTCTCTATATTTCAATAATTTGCAAAAGACAGCCTTGTATATAAAGGACTAAAGATATATTTTACTAAAGGACTTGAACACTAAAAATGGGCTTGTGTATTTAAAAAAACTACTCATTTTCTTATTATAATTTATATCCATGTTACATAATGCTAAAAGTATACCTATTCTATTGATTAATTATTTTCATTGCCTGTTCATAATTTACAATTTTGTTCAGGTTAATTGAATAATAATTTTTTTGTCGTAAAGTTCTTAGGTAGTATTTTTAAAACATACTGATATTATTCACTTAGAATCAAGCAAACAATATTATATTATGGAAAGGAGCAATTCCAAGAAATTAAGCAGCAGGTATTATACTTATACGTTATATCAAAACCAATTGATTATATTTGTACAAATAATTGTATTACTTAATGATATTTATTGTATCTATCCAGAATTACACAGAATAAATTTATTAGTATAATATTATAAAAGCATGTGTTAGTTATTTTCTCTGGTGTAGACAAGTGTGTCTTTTAATTTTTTTAAGTTTAGGTATCTGTTGTTATTCATACAACCTTCGCTGATTTTTAGATGATTTTTGTATTGTTATACTGTCATTTGGTAGTATTGCACTTAAAAAGATCCTTATGAATTTGCACAAATAGTAAATCATGTTCTGCCCAATATTGACATCAACGACACTGTTAAAGATGTCAAAATGTTAAAGAGACGTCTTATATATATATATAAGTTTAATTCAAGAGCAAACAGAGTTCAGTCCCATATTGACAATTGTATGTGATGAGGATCATTCTTTTGTAGAATTCTTTCGACCTATATCAAATAAAAATTAAACGTTACAAGTATATCTATAAAAGCATATTTGGTAACGCAGCTGTTTACAAGTAATTTGTACGACAACTAGTAAAATATCATTTATTGAGAGATAAGCTCGAGTGAAGTATCAGAAGTGAGTTTCAAGCATTTAGTCTGATTAAAATAGGAACTTTTTCGATCTGACGACGAATTTTAGTCGAGTTATGTGTCTTTCATATTGAGTCCTAGTCCAATCTAAATTTTCTATTTTCTAGTCCAAAGCGAGTCCTCATGGATTTTGCATTCCCATTTTACTACGAGTTAAGGAGCACCCGTGTCTGAGTCTTCAATTCTGATTAGTGAGTTATAATATTAAATAATTCATGACAGAATAAACTGCATAATATTTTCTTCACTTTACTTCTATGTATTGCATGTAACTAAAGAAAGAAGCACGACCTTTCAAGAGGTTGCGCGAGCTATTCAAGTCCTAAAGGTTAAATATGTATTTCATAAAGGACCCCGTTTGAATAACGAAGGAGAGGGTGATGAGAAGATATTAATTTGCAATATACAGGGAATTAATCATAATAATTTCATCTCAATCTTTATTTTGTGCAAAAATATAGATATATTTTATGAAATGAAATAAATCAGCTATATTGAACGTTTAATACAAAATAATTTAAACAATCTATCATCTCCAAAGGGCAAGTTTATTTAGTAAGATGGCAGATTATCCAAGATCCATCAAAAGGGTTTGTCTGACTGGATGGGGCCCGAGAGCCGTAGTCTGACGACCCCTCTATTAAAAGATGTTATACATTTTTCGATTTACTATGAATGTGTTTTATTTTTCTCAAATTGGTTAAAACAAAACAAAAAATCGTTAAAAAAGTCAGCGATGAACAATTCAAAGTGAGTGATTTAGTGAACTAAACTAATTCAAAACAAAAAGAATGACTGAAGTTAACTAAATAATAAAAAAGGTCATCGACAACAAGCCTGCAATTAGAAAGTATTAAAAAAAGTTACCTGACGTAGCAATATATTCTGGTGACGATAGTTTTGATCAAATGGCTAGGCTATATACACCTAAAGTTAGTTATAGATCTGGCTCAGTGCAAATAGTTTATAACTTGCTTGATTTTGCAGTTATAAATTGTGTAATTTTATATCGTGAAGTTACTAGATCGAAATAAAGTACACGAGAAGTATTACCTGCTTTAATAGAGGCGTTGATCTTCGATAAAAGAAGTGAAGTGGAAGATTTAGAAAGCCCACACGGCGTTACCTTAGCATCAATACAATATGTAGTGTATTTTATTGTCAGCTGTCGATATATTTGCTTCCTTAATCAGTGTTTTTAATGTTGATCAGTTGAACTAGAATTAGTTTTTGTTAAGCTGTGTATACAGTACAAGTCTCGACAATTATTGTATAATAGTTGTAGGGTTGAGAAGAATTAGCTTATTTCTATTTCTTTTCATAAGAAAGGTTGCGCGATACAATCAATGATGTAACTACGTGGGCAATACAGGGTGTGACGTTGAAATATGAACAATCAATATAGTTATTTAACGAGATATATTCCTGTAGCAACAAGAAATTTAAAAAATATATATTTGGAGACCAGTTACTATATTATTTCCACAAATCTTCATGTAACCCCCTTTGAAGTCCATTATGATCTCAAAACACCTTATGAAGGCTTGACACGGCCTTCTAATGTAGTCTTTGGACATATCGCCCGTTATTCGAATAGATGGCCTTCATGGCTATGATGTTTTCATGCCTAGTGATACAGGCCCTAGAATCTACATGTGACAAGAAGGAGTAGTCCAAAGGTTTGCCATCGGTTAAGTACGGGGGGGGGGCATATATCTGTTGGGTAGATATTGCTGTTATTCCTCAACCATCTTCTAGCAGCTTTGAGAGTGTGGGAAGAAGTCCCATCCTACTATAAGACCACATTATTATTATTTAGAAAGTTACCTTAAAATCACGGGAGGAAGTGAGATTTCAGATTATATTTCCTGTAACATGAATCGGTCTGATTTTCATGTGAGTCTCACGTTCAGACACCATCTTCTTTATAACTTAAAAAGGATAAACATATGAAATTTCTAAGGTACATTGTTTTGAAATGTTCAACTTTATCAACTTTATTTATGTCTATCTCTGAAAAACCTCCCCAGAACCTCTTAATATGCCAACAACGTAACGGTCAGATTTCAGCGTCGCACCCTGTAATGAATGAATTAAATCAAAAAGTATGAAAAGAAGATCATGCCCAATAAAAGAATGTAATGTTTATTCGATCTGTTATCTCTTTTATAACTTCCTTGCATTGAGTCCTGCATTATTAAGGAACAAAGGAGATTAAGTTGACGTCCGATTCATTTACTATGTACATAATATAAAAGAACTTCCTTAATTTAAGGGCTCAGGTTAATGTCATATGAACTCCCGAACGTAATCCGAAAAGCTTTGCACTAACATGGGCCCATATGTATTATTTATTGGCATTTGCTTAAGGCATTCTATGCAATTGTTCAAATACGTAGGTATTAGGGTTGTATCGGTCCTAAATAGTGTTGGGGTTCAGTTTGAAAATCCTAGACCGGTCTGAGGCTGTTATATTTTTTAGTGGAACAAACTTATTTGGTTTCTTAAGGAAGTTCCGTCTGGACCATTCTACAAAAAAACAAACAAAAAAACATTGAACAAGATACATCTCAAAGAAAAATTATGTCTCAATCCGTCTCATTTAAAATTTGGTCTTGACCGATATTATGGATGAGCATAGACCTACAATAAATGTGTTGCATTAATCATATTTGTAAAACTCATAAATCAGGATTAAGGAGAAAATTGGTCCGTAGATTGAGACCAAATGAAATCGGTCTATGATTGAAAAAGGGTAAGATTTGTCTATGGTCTGAGATTGCAGTCTGGACCGAAACGGTTTTTTAAAAAAGCAACCCATTGAACAGAAAAAAGTGCTCATTGATGGAGTCTCAACCTTAGTCCTAATATGGAACTTCAAATCGGTCCCTGAGCCCATGGGTTGATTAAGACTATGACAAGGCCACCAATCAGGTCAAAAACTGCCACCAGCACTTCTAAAAATATTTAAGCATCCTCCAAATACTTAAAAATGAACCCTAAGCCCAAGGGTTGATTAAGTCTAGGACAAAAAGACCAAGCATGTTAAAAACTATAGGTCTGGCGTAAATTGCAAAGTATTTAGAGGGCCCCTAAAGGTTTTTTTGAAGTGTTTGCGGTGGTTTTTAACTTGCTTGGTGTCTTTGCCCTTGCCTTAATCAACCCATGGACTTGGGGTTTATTATGAAGTAATTGGAGGGCCCTAAAAACTTTTTAAAGTTGCTGTGGTGGTTTTTGAGATGCCTGGTGTCCTTGCCTTAGTTTTAAATGATCGATGGGCTCGGGGTTCATTTTGCAGTATTCGGAGGGGGTTTAAATACTGTGTGAATTGGCGTCGGTGGTATTTTGCTGACTTGGTAGCTCTGGCATAACACAAAATAAGTTTTGGGACAAGTTATTCGAATTTGTTAGTAAATGACAGAAAATTTTCCCAATGGGAATTTTCACACTGACAATTTTCTCCAGGTCAATGTCCCCAATGGCAATTTTACGAGAATTGTATATGAGGCAAATAAAATGTATATATATATTTGGACTGTCTTCGATTCTTGATATTTTCTGTGGGAGGGGGTGGGGGGGTACAAAAAAAAAAGTCCAAAGGGGTGGTTATAATAATATGAAAAAGAACAACGTGCTTTATGAATAACCCCAAATTGTTTTACTGTCCAAAATGAAAAATATTTAATTGAATTGATTATTGTATTGGTCAATCTCAGTACTTACTCGTTTTTTGTTTGTTTGTTTTTTCAAACCACAAAAGACAATAATAATGAAACCTAGGTAGGAAGGTACACGACTTATATTTTACGATCCAAAAAGCAAATTCTTATTCCATTTGTTTTTTGTTAATATAACATATTATATATTGTATGGATATAAATAATATTCTTTAAGTAGAAAATGTTGTTTGTAGTCATTAATAACATAAAATGAAGTCAAATGATAAATGAACTCTCTATTGAAATGACTTCTAAGGTAGGATTTTACATGTACAACTGTTATATTGATATTAAGAGATATTTATGTACGCTAGGTATTATATAAATATGTGCTCAAGATCGGAGTGAGTAAATGACCAACAGAAAAGGAATTCCAGAAAAGTGAAATGCTTTTGTTTTCACATCTATGATCCTCTTTTTTGGATAAACAGAAATTCTATGTATTTATCACGTTGATACCTCACTTACAATAAAAATTTTACTGTATTTTGTAGTTAGCTGAAGAATTTTCTGCTTCTTTTCCGAGAGTAAGTGTTCTGAACATTCGTCGAACTAAATGCTCTTTTGTGAGGTTGTGAATAGTTTCCTATGAAAAATAATTAAACAATGTGTTCTTTCATTAACACAACAATATATTGGGAGGTGCATTGAAATCTGAACACTTACTAATTCAATAACTATTGAAGATTGAGTGATTGAAATTAATTCATATTTCGATATTTTAAGCATTTCAACAATTAGTTACACAATAAAACTGACCCCGATTTTCTCTAGCTTATGTACAAGCAGAGAAAATGACCCTTGCACATGAATGACTAATTTCTATTCCTGCACTCCAAGCAGTTGGCCGGCTACAGGAACACCGTCTACGCTTTCAAAAAGTGAGAAACGTTCGAGAGGAAAAGGACTCTTTCAAAAAGTGATACTGTACCGAGAGGAGTTAAAGAAAACAACCCGTGCCAATCCCCTCAAGTCCATGAGAGTCCATGGGAGAGATCTCGGGATTTCAAACCAGACTATCCAGAGGGTTATCAAACAAGTGTGTGGAAAGACCCTTATAAGGTTTTTGAAGCCACTTTTGACAACAACAATGAGAGAACCCCATCTCCTAAGTTGCAATACTCTTTTGAGTTATTTTGAACTATTTTTTACTCTTTAGGCCCCACAGCCCTGATACTACCCCTTCGACTACTCTGGCCTGCAGTATCCTTTATCCAAATACAAAGACCCTCAAAACCCCTTCCAGACAGTACTGGGAGACATGACAGAGGACTACAGCCACAGCAGATGTCAAGCCTTTCGACGTCGCCTGGAAGCCATCATTGGTGCTAAGGGCGGCTACGTTAATGATTTCGAGGGATCAGACACACATCTATTTATAGTATTTTTGTTGAAATTATTTTGTTAATTATTAAGTTATATCCTGTTGGAGTTTAAAATTCAAAGTTTTATCATTTTAATGGACCACTTGATATATATATGAATGCAAAATCACAACAAGGTTTTAGTCAGGGAGGTGTACCCCCCTCCCCTCCCTTGTAGACATGGACCTGTATTTAACAATTCACTTTGGAGAACAAGGTCTCACAATAACATTTTATGAAGTTAAATATATTGGATAAATCCTATTAGTTAGGTGAGAAAATTAGTGAATAGATGGATACAGAAAAAGGCAATCTATAATTTGTAACTTGAAACCAAACAAATCGGTGTAAACCTTAAAAACGATTAAATTTCAGTCTAGGGTCTGAGATTGCGGTTCAAACGGCAATGTCAGTCCAAATCGGTCTAAAAAAAATTGCATAAGACCGGATCAAAATAAAAATCTGGCCTTGGACCGAGTATCAATAGTAGCAAATACCTAAGACAATGAAACTTTTTTTTCTTTGAATGGGGAAGAAATGATGAAGTTGTTGTAATGGGTGAAGCATATTTCTTTGAGATTATAAAAGAATAAACGGTTGTTGCGTGTGCTGTTTTTTTGTTCATTCTTTTTCAAATCATTGTTGTGATAACATCTCCCTCTAATAAAGAATATATAGCTTCCCACCTAGCTTTGGGTTATATTATTATTAATAGGTTGGAGAAAAAGTAATTTCGTGTTTTTCGCTTTATTTCAATGCTCTATAAGAAGTGTTACAATCATCCAATTTAATCCAAGTATGACCGGTTCTGTTCAATTACTTGCTGCCAACTATGCCCTTTTAGTAGAAACCCGTGTCCCTATTGGTAAAAAGTCCGGTCAACCAATGTTCATAGGCCTCTAATGAGGCCATGTTTATATCCCGAAGTGCGTTGGTCATAGACAAAAACAGCTGGTAGTCACATAGTGCCACGTCCGGAATGTAGGGTGGATGCATAAGAATTTCCCATAGGAGCTCCCGGAGCTTCTGTCGTGTCATCAAAGATGTGTATCGCTTGGCGTTGTCTGGATGATGTCACCTATTCACCAATGCTGGCTGCTTCTGTTTGATCAAACCGTCGAGTTATTCACTGTAGAGGCCAGAATTGAGAGAGAAAAAGAATTGCACTCATACCAGTGTTGATCAACACAAACCGGAAAAGTATCGGCCTGGTATATATCACAAATTTTCTTAGTCGTATTCGGCACGTTTTCAGTTTCATTTAGTAAAAATTTAAAATATGGCGAATTTATTCCTTTTAGACCTACATACTCGACGTGCAATAATTCACGACTGAATCTATCGAGCATAATACTAGCGGTAAAGCGTTTGTAGTATACACTCACACCTTTCTAACGCGATATCATAGGATCCAATATGATCAATAATGAACAATATATGATTAGTTTTTTTAAAAAAGGAGGGAAATACGGAAATACTTATTCCCCACGCTAATGTTATCAGTGAAACGCCTTGCAAAATTTTATCTCTTTTTATATTATCTAGTGTTATTTGAAATTTAGAAGATTCTCATTTCTAGAGCAAAAACACATCATATTATATTCTTCAAACCCATAACATAATAGGCAGCTGGCTTTTAAAAAGAAACTTTAATCAATAGTACCATATGTCTAACCCCCCGCCCTCTCCTTGCACCCACCCATATGTAGAGCCCTAGTAATAGGGATCAACTGACGTAGAAAGTTATGCATTTTATATCATGTTTGTTTTACCAGGGATCAACTCTTGACAAATAAAGTATATGTTTACTTATAAAACAATAAGAAGCACAACTTCTTTTGGAAGTTCATTTATCTTCGGATCTATCCACGTCGTCCTATTTCTATACTTTTATTTTTCCTCTTCTTTAAAAGACCATTCTATCAATTATGTTATCGACGTCATCCATTATCTTATTGAAAGAGAAGGAATCATGACTTCAAAAAGCCATTCAACTCCATCCAAGTGCCAAGAGAACTATAAACCAGGCTTATATAGATTCCTTGTCTACGAAAAATCGCTCTTTGCAATATGACGTTTTCTCTAATGCCACAAATGGCGTTGCTCAATCATTTTCCCTCGCGACCTATGCAATTTTTCCCCCCTTTTCCTAGAGTTCATCTTGAATAGAGCAAACTAAATTTTATATATAATCCAAAAGGTGGCAATACTGTACTGAACAGAATAATAATTCAGATGTTTTTTGCAAGAACGCAAGACATATTATATTATTGAATACACAATACAGCACTATTTTTGCCCCAAGGCTGAAATCCGCCTTTATTATTGTTATTTAAGCCGTAGAACACGAATATGACCATTAAAAATTTCAATCCATGAAGGTTTGACCTCTAAAACCTTTTAAAAAAATCAAATTCTTAAGGTATAACTAAGATTCAGTGCCATATTTCAACTTAAAAAAAACGATATATATGAAAATCAAAGTAAATAATAAATTGATAAAAACATTTCTGTATTTCAAAATGAATTATTTAAATGATAATATTTTTTTTATTTTTTCTTCAAATGCTTTATATTATAGCTGAACTTATAGAATACACCAAATATATTTCAATTTAAAAAGGTCGATTTTGATTGATTTATGATCAATTAAGTTTATAATATTTGTTAAATTTTATAAATATAATAAGCTGGTTAGGTTGCATAAATATAGATTACCATAATATTCCAACGAAAAAAATTAATTACATAATTTATATGTAAGGGGCTACACTAATATATAATTATTCACAGTAAGTAATTATTAATAAGTTAATTTGAATATGAAGCATCTATTAATTGGTGTTAATTCCCTTACATATACATTATGTAATAATATAGACTCATAAGTAATCAAATTTTTTAGTCAGAATATTATTGTAATATACATTCATGGAACCTGACCAACTTATTATATTTAAATTTCTTAATAAATAATATAAACTTAATGGACCATAAATCAATCAAAATCGGCCTTTTGTTAAGTCATTTTTTTAAAAAGACTTTAGAGTCCAAACTTTCCAGGATTGAAAGTTTCAATGGCCATATTCGTGTTGGACGACTTAAATAACATAAATAAATGTGGTTTCAGTCTGCAGGCGTTCCAAGATCTTCATTTTGTCACATAGTGTTGTAGACCCTTGTTAATATCAATAGTGCCCGGCATTGTTAGGAGCTATTAGACGTCGACAAAAAGACAAACTTTGCTCGAATAATATAGTTAAAAAATCCTTGTTACTCTCTGTTTTTCATATGCACTCTCACAGATAGCTACTCAATACTTAGATGTTATCTCCATGAGTCATGGATAGATATATAATTTATGTAAGACTACTTGAAGAAGGCGGAAGCGAGGCATACGTTATTTTGAATGAAGACCATTATTAATATAACCTACAGTTTTTACTATTTTGGAGGGAGAAAATGAATCACTGCTATAAAGAGACTGTATGTAGATCGATGAGTAGTTGAAATGTGATTTAGATGACATATTTATTTTATTATGCATTTTTAAAACAATTTATACCGAAGATATACTTCCTTTAGAGATAGATGTTAATACACACACATGATTATTAAATAACAAAGAAAAAAACAAACACTTGTATATACCATTTTTCCTTTTCTAATCTTTAAACTTAGTTTTATCTATACACCGATCCATTCTATACAAATAATACAAACACTCCTTTGGACCTTCGTTTTCTATATTAAATAACCCCAGTATGTCTGTCCATAGTGAAACATCGACAGCTAACGACAAAATACAATGTATATTTTTGTCTAGTTAGCACGGTAACGTCTTGTTGAATAACATACCAATGACGTCATAGGGAAAATGGGGGAGAAAATTAATGTTAACTTTAAAAAGGAAAAGTTACTGAGTATTTGTTAGTTCTTTACAAATGTGCATTATGGATCTTAAAAATCGTATGAGTTGTCTCAAATTATGAGAGATCCATGTATTTGACGTTGGTTTTTAATGGTACATCAGCGGTATTTCTCCCCATCAATATCCAATAAATTAATATAATAAACTCACTTGACGTACATCTCTACATTCCTAGAATTTAAAATCCCTTCTAACTGGCTTATCATCATTATAAGCCATTCCAATCGATGAAACTACAACATCATATTATCGACGTACCGGGTGAAAAACTGAAATTTACAAAGTTTACAATTTAAAAAAATTGCTTCATATTTCTAGTATTATTACTATTACAAAAATTATTTACAAGAAAATGCACTCGGTACTTTATAGTCCATTATGCACTTTTTATATTTGTGTTACCTTGGCTGTGACCTTGAATACTTACTATGAGCATATAATTTTCGTAACAAGTTTGATGAAAATCGATCAAATAACTTTTGCTGTAATCCTCGTGACTAACAAACAAACTAACTAACAAGCAAACAAGCAGAGGCAAAAAGTAACCTCCGTTGAACTTGGTTGCTGGAGGTAATAACAAATTATTCCGAAAGATACTGGAGAGAATGTAGCTCCCCCTCCAAATATCCAAATTTCCAAGAAATATAATTTTTCAAATTTTTGTGAATAGCTGTTGATTTTTCATAAAAAATTGCAAAAAATTTACCATTATAAAGTTAATTTTTCAAATATATTTTCCAAAAATAAATAACAACATAGTGTCCTTCAAGCATGATACAATTTTTTTTAATAAAATGTTTAGTCCATTGTGACATACCGATGCTAGAACTCTGGTTTATTGCGGCAAAACAGCACTCCCAGTCCTCGACACGTTGCAGTTTTTGGTCGTCGACTGTGAGCAAGCAGGGCACCCCCTTTGAGAATACCCTTTTCATACACAATTTTTCATGTAAAATAGTAAACACACTTCCATTAGATATCTTTAAGATGTCAACTATCTCGTGAAACCTTCAAAATTTATGAAAATGGAGGCCCTTGAATTTGGAAAATACTTACCGGATGAGAAACAGATGGCTTGTCGGATTTGTCGATATAAATGTGCATTTAGTCCCCTGTCTAGAATTACACGCCTAGAATTATCCTCATCTCATATCAAGAGTATGGATATTGATCTAAAAAATCAAGTTAATGATGAATACATCAAGTCAAACTTTAACTCTGATCTCACAAAGATGCGTATTGCATGTATATACCCTTATCCATTGCTAATTATCTACGTTCAAAACATTTATGGGGGAATACACGGGGAAACCAATCCCTTCCCGAGGAACCATCATTAAATTAATGGAGAATGTTGTTACTGATGTCATTTATAGAAATACATATAAAAATGTTTTGAGTCATCCACACCAAATGACGTTCAAGTTATCAGTAAAAAGTATAAAATATTTACTAAATTCGAAATGGAACTCTGAATTTTGTACTATCTAACAGTAAGTATTCAATTTTTTTTTAATTTTTTATGATTCTATTTTAGCTAAACATATCAAGAATTATTATATATCAAGAACATTATCATTAAATGGCAAAAACAACTGCTTAAATGGTCACAACAACGGGGGTAGTAGCTTTGGATGGTTCGCAACTAGTTTGTCTGAGACTAGTTTCTTCACTTAAAGACTTGGGTATGATCATTAGGTTTTCCAATATTACAGAGTCAATAAATATTACTTTTTTATCCCTTAAGGCTTAGCTATAGTATATAGGCTCCAAGAAATGGTGTTCAAAAAACTCATAAAATAAATATTAGGACCTTACACAGTCCCCAGAATTTTGAATCCTTTGAGGTTGTAAATTCCAAGTTTCCACCCAGTAAAAACATTGTACAGTACATTCAATGCACTGAAATAATATCTTGAGCCTAAAATCAATAGGTTTTTAAGCCTAAAATCAATAGTTTTCTACGAGTTCGATGGAAATCAGGAGAGAATAAGCTTATTATGAAACCTGAATTAGTTATTTAAAAATAGAATGCCTTTCCAATATTAGTTAAAAATTAGAGTGTTTCTGAAATTAGGATTTTTCGAAATATTTGTGGGACAAAGGGTAATTAATCCAAAATTGTACTCTCTAATAAGAAG
The DNA here is from genome assembly GCF_016086655.4 of Lepeophtheirus salmonis. Taxonomy (NCBI): domain Eukaryota; kingdom Metazoa; phylum Arthropoda; class Copepoda; order Siphonostomatoida; family Caligidae; genus Lepeophtheirus; species Lepeophtheirus salmonis. The sequence continues at coordinate 37,387,397 of NC_052143.2, read as the reverse complement.
TGTCAATTTTATGCTATATTGACAAACTGTAGTGCCCAGCATTGCTCGAATATATTAGACCTCGTTGAACATATAAACTTTGATCCAATATTATAGTGATAACTCTTCAAAATCCCCAGTGTCACTCTCAATTTTTCATAAACACACTCACACTTTGCACCTCAATACTGAGATTTTTTCTCCTAAAAAATTGATTTTTTTATGTGACATGAAGAGCTATGGATAGACATGGGATTTGTGTGAGAGGGCAAGGAGCACGGCATATGTTATTACTCAATTAAGACAATTGTTAATATAAGCTGCCTGTTATATGATTTTAAAGGGAGAAAATGAATTACTCCAGAAAGAAGAGAACCTTCTACATACATCTAAAATAGCTTGGTGCAGGGAAAATATGATAATTATTTTTAAATGAGTATATATTTTTTTATTATGCATTTTTAAAACAATTTACACCGAAGATAGGCGAGAATACTTCCTTTAGAGGGAGATGTTAACCCACACACGATTATTAACAAAGAAAGAAAAAGTACTTGCAGATCCCATTTTTCTTTTTCTAACCTTTAAACTTAGTTTCATATCTATCCACAGATCCCTTCTTCAGCCAAAAGTACTTTAGTCTATAGAGATTAAAGTACTCTATACATAACAGTAGTGTCCAGCATTGCTCGAATATATTAGACCTCGTTGAACATATAAACTTTGATCCAATATTATAGTGATAACTCCTCAAAATCCCCAGTGTCACAGGGAAGTTCAAGGAACACTGCTACGACTGGGTCTCCAATGATATTTGGCCTCACATAAATTCTATAACGGCCAATCATGTCTTATTTTGGTTTCTTCGATTCCCTTCCAGTAATTTGGAAGTCAGGGATGCACCACGCTCTGGAATGCAAATTGTCAATAAAATAATGGGAATCGAAGAGTCCCACCGTCATCTAAACAATTTGTGTTTTGATTGAGAACGAAATTTAAGGAGATTACAAATAATGGACTTATTTTACTACATTTATACAAGCCCAAGTATATTACACTTGGCCCAAGAAATCCAGAAAGCCACATAATTTGAGAAAAATAAGAATGACAATTCGAATACTTCTTTAAATTTATTAACCAAACAAAATACTATATTTTCTGCACAAAATGGGATCCTCCAAGAGGAACCATAGGCTCCAAACAAGACCTAAAGGCCTTACAGACATTGATAACATAGTCCTCCGGCATGTTGGTCCACTCACGCTTCACATCTAGCCACTTTTGGTTCTCCTTGTTCTTGTGGCTAGAGAGATCATCCAGTTGCCTCACATAAGAGATCACAGCATCATTGGCATCAATTCAGGGCCTGCATAATCTCTGCAATGCTCTTATTGCTCACAGAAGATTTTGCATAAAACATCTGGGTTGTCAGATTAATCATACTTTTTGGAGTGTTTGTTACTCGCGCTCACTTTATATAGTTATATAAAAATTCCAAGAACCATGCACAACCTCAAAACAGTCCCTCAAAATTAATATTTCTTAATTTTTTTAGCAAATAAATATTTTTTCACTTATGTCCTCCGAACATTTTGAAAATAATAATTTAAGAACCAGTCTAATACCTTCATAAAAACATACCTTGCTAAATACATGCAAGTACATAACTTTTGAATAACGTATATTAATTTCTGTTCTCCATTTTTTTTTTTTTCTCTTTTATATATATATAATGTTACATAATTTTAACAAAAAAAGATTATAATTACGTGCTATTTTATTCGTCAAGAGACTTACTGCAGCTTCTTAAGTCCTATGCATGCATATCTACTTACTACTTGCAATGAACAAAGCCAAAAAGATGCCTTTGAAGGAGGGATGAGTCATTTTTGCATTTATGACGCTATCATGCATACAAAATGCAAAAAACAAAAAATAGTACTTGACACTAAGTTTGCAGAGGAGACTTTCATTTTTGATCCATTATACTCCGGTATCGTAATTGAAGTCGTAAAATCGATAGATCCGACAATTTATTTATTTTAAAAGAATTACATACATATAAACGGGGTTGATCTTATCTAGTGGAACAAATTTTATTTATTTTATTATCGGTATGACATTTATGTAAAATGGAAAAGGACAGCAACTCATTGAAAAGAGTAAGAAGATACTAAACTTTCTCAAGGAGAACAAAAAATCCGGCAGAGTCTTTTCTGATGAAACTTTTTTCACAGTTGATACCACTGTGAATAAACAGAACAGCCGCTACATCTCAACCGAACATCAAACAATGTCTCAGCTGTAATGAGGCATGTCTTCAGAACGAAAAATTCCAATGGCCGCACAGCAAAGTCTGTCCTCCCATTTTTGTGGCGAGGAAGGAGCGGCTCAAAGTAGATGCTTACATCAAACTTCTGCATCAAACTTCCTTGCGCCAGAGGAAAGTTCAGGACAACCTTGTTTTCACTAAAGGTGGAGCTCCGTGTCATCCCACCACAAAGACCCAGGCCTTCCTGAGAGGCAACTTTCCGTACTTTTGGGCCCTCAACATGTAGTTGCTCTCCTCGCAAACTCCTCGGGTTATTTGTCTAGGTCCGTGAAAAAGAGGGTGTTTGCTACTCCTCCAAGGAGTTTCCTGTCTCTAGAGGCCTCCAACTAGAAGGAGTGGACCAAACTCAAGTCTGACTACATAGTCAAGGCCTGCTTGGGATTTAAGCCTCGTATTGAGGCGATTTATAGAACTGAGGGCTCAAATAACGAGTCGTACTTAGCACTATTTTCAGATGATTTTGTTCAATAAACGTCCTCACAAAACCTCTCGTTTAAATTTTACTCTTGAAAAATTGAAGAAAGTAAAATGTTTACCAATAGATAAGATCAACCCTCTCAACAAGTCCCTTTTAAAAACTTAATATGTATTGTGTTCTTTTGGTGAGCGGAAGGTTCGCCCCAGGAATTTTAACCGTCGGAACTTTCCCCCTGTATATATATATACATATATTATAGGACCGAGGTGTTGATAGCTTTCAACATTTTGGAGACTGAGTCAAAGATTAGTAGCAGTTATATAATTACTTATAAAAATAGGTTTATTTAATATAAATACTACCAGAGGGTGCCCACGTTGTAGGACTGAATAGAGGGGAATGGAAGCAAGGAATGAAGGTAAAAAAACAAACAGAGATAGGGATGTATAAAGAGAAGAGAAAAGATAAGGAGATACATTTAGAAAGAAACCAGGGAAAAGTGACTTTATTTCCGTGGAAAACAGCCTCTTAATGTTCTCGGAAGCAAAAAAAAATAAAAATATCATAGGATCACCTTTAAATATTTTATAGATCTACTTGCTATATTTCAGACTGATCTGTTAGATCATTTTTGATTCCATGAGTGATAACACCAAAAAAATACTTATAAAGATATATAACCGTGTCCTGGGAAAAATTGCCCGTGGAAGATTGCCCTGGAGAAAATTGCCCGTATTTTGTTCAAACTTCAGTATGATTGATAACACATTATCAACTCCCTTAATCTTATTTATAAAAAATATCTAAACATATTTGTTTGTTCCATCCCTCCAAGGGAGTATCTTCAATTGTGAATAATATTATAACAATATAGGAGGAGGAGAGGGGATAAATAGCTTAGGGGCTCTTAAAATTTGGTTGAATGCTCTCCGACCTCGGGCGTAAACTATTTTTTGTTATTAGAGAGATTCCTTGGCAGAGAGATATATTGGCAGTTGTTTTTAGTGATTCCCCACCAACCTCCGGACCAATCCAAGGGTGGAGGGTATTCAACCATAACTTAAGAGACCCTAGGCTATTTATTCCCCCTTCCTCCTTACTGAACCCTCCCGATTCATTTTTTGGAAAATTAGATTGAATATAAAAAGTTGCAAGAGAAATGTATTGCAATAATATTACTCACACTTGAAGGTACTCCCTCGGGGTATAGAACAAACAAATATGTTTAGATATTTGTCATTAATAATATTAAGTAAATTTATAATGTGTTATCATGAAGTTTGAACAAGATACTGGCAATTTTCCACGACAATTTGCTCCATGGCAGTTTTCCTAGTACCATATATACCGATTACCGGGCCTACCGTAATTACTTACTCATCTCTTTCATGCAAATTTTGAAAGCCTAAGAGTCATTTTTTGTTATTTTCAACTTTCAGTTGAGTAGTGGTGTAGAAAGCATAATTAGCAACCGATTACTGAGAAAAAAATTGTCCTAGTCGTCACTATGAACACATAGAACGAAAAGAGGATTGAGATAGCAGCCCTCCTCCTCTTGAGATTGTCCAAGAAGGCCATCGGAGAGCGGATTGGGGCATCGAAAAAGACGATTTACAATGTCTCTTCCGCATAGAGACATCGTCTTCCTCTCAAAATTTATATGATATACTAAAAATTGGGGGAGGGGGACTATAAAAACTTTTACCCCCCCCAAAGGAGTTATTAATGCCACCGTTTAGCATCAATGGTCTAGACGCAATTCATCATCATTGATCAAGTCAACAAGAACATCGATGACATTTTCCACTGGTGAAAAGACCAACGTGGTAAAATATCTTGAGATAAAAATTGACCGTTTTTCGTTCGTTTAACCCAAGATCGAAGATATGGCAAACTATATTTTCGACAAATGGAAGAGATATTCTGCGACATTTGTAGCCTGATTTTTTTTTTTTTTCCTAATGAATTCAACCGGGCCTTTTCTAAATCAATGATTAAGGATTCCAGTTCCAGAGCTTCGTAAATAGTTACTTCAACATTTAATATATATTAAATTTGAAATAAATGCTCTCATTTTACACTAATAAATTCAAAAATTCATTATAAATTACTTCAAGTGCAGTGTACCTATTTTAAACCTTAAATCATCAGTGGATATTTTTCAGACCTAGGGAAGTAGAACTAAATGACGTAATTACTCTTCCCTGCGATCGTCTATCATTACCACCCTTGCCTTTCATCATCCCTATTTCTCTTCTCACAGTTCAGATCTACGTAAATCATAAGCCAGTATGCTTGGACCTCTTACATCCTTCTCCAGGCTCACTTACACACACCTACTTTAAGTTCATCACTAGATTGAAACCATATGACGTAACTGCATATCAATCTTCAAGGTGGGAACGAAATGTTGGGGGATGAATTTTACAGGGAATGAAATTATAAGGAATAAAAGATGGGGAATTAAATGACCTAGCATCAACAGATTGAACTTCAAAATAATTGTCATTTATTGAGTTATTTCGTATAAGGGAATATTCAACAAAAACGTGGCCACTTAGGGGGGAAGGGCAAGGCCTACAACCATATGTATCTTCATTGAAAGGGGGATATCTTAAATTAACGTAGTTCAGAAAAATATTTCAAAATGGCATAAATGACGTCATAGGGAACGAGGGACAAAAATTTGAAAAATAGCAAAAAGGATAGACGGGCAACCTGTGCTAAAAAAGCTCATTTAAGAAATTTAAAAAAAAAACAATTACTTAATAGGGCAAAACCAATTATGCTTAATGAAAAGTGGGATCTGTGTAAAGGAAAAACTAAGTAAAGCAATTAGAAAAGGAAAAACGGTTTAATGAACGGCTCTTTTTTTTTCATTTTGTATACCTTTGTTTAGATAGCAAATAGTATCATCTAAAACGTTTTGGTCAAGATGCAGTTGAAGAAATATATAATTTCTTCACAAGTTTAAGGGTTACATACATCAATATTCATTCATCCAATTTAAAACCATTAACAACTCAACAACAAAATCTGCATAAAAATATTAACTGGATAAAAATTAATAGAGCAAAATTATATTTAGGATGATAACTAGCAATATATCTTCTGATATTTCGAAAAAATGTTTAGATGCGTTTGATGGATGATATCTAATAGTATGATAGGCCCACTCCCAAGCACCTCCGATCGTCTTAAGAATCTTCAATCCGTATCTTGCAACCCCCGAAATTATAATTTGACCAAGTTCCTCAAAAAACTATGGGTTATCCCATAGTTATATTCTTTGCTAGGTAACCCTTAACATTTAATACATCTATCGATTTAATTTTAGGAGTACGACCTTCATGTTTCATTATCACTGCAATTATATCAACGTTAATGTTCTCCAGAACCCTCAGGTTTAAACTAATAAATGATCACAGAAAATGAAACTGAGGGATTCCAAAAAAGTGTGTAATGATATTGAATAATTTATCTCCATCCCCTCAGGTTTAAACTAATAAATGATCTCAGAATATGTAACTGAGAACATTCCGAAAAAGCGTGTCTAATGATGTTGAATAATTTACCATAATTTTAACACGATGGAGTTCTGAAGGGCATAATTCCTTTGGCAATTTGAAATTGAGCTGCGAATTTTCTTCCATGTGCTATTCAGGGAAGTGGATGACATACAGTCATTTGCAAATGTTCAACACCACCTCTTATGATTGACTTAATTCAACAATAATCGTTTTCTTGGCATTTATAAATGTGTAATATAAAAGTACGTGGTGTGTCATATTCTACAGGGTCTAGAGAGTGTGTTTGTTAACATCTTGCCGAATGACGCTTGCAGGAGAAGGTCCTGCCGGCATATTAGCAATAATTGATATTTTTTCAAAAATGGGTAAAAAAACTACCTATTCAAATGTTCAAGGGACTAAAATAGTGACGTTACACTACGAGCAAAACTGCCGTAAAGATTTGATGTAACAAGACAGCTGTTCACACTTTCATCAGCAAAAATTTTGGATTTATATGGAGAAATAATTGTGCACAGAGTGCACAAGGAAATTTTCCACGAGATATAACGCTATGATGAAGTTGACAAATTCTAGATCTCCAACTAGTTCCTTCATAAAAAAATATTACTGACACACACTTTACACTCTTTTCGAATCAAAATTAGACTGATTTTTTTGGTCGAACTAGGGGGCGATCTTGGAAACTACTACCATTTTGGGAACACGAAAATTACTAATGTGACATTTTCCCTCCCCTAAAAAATAACCATTTTTTAATTACAAATTCTCTTTATTTTATTAGGGGAAAGGTTCGACTTTTTCAAAATATTCGGACAATAAGCATTTTGGAGGATCATGAAAGTAAATTTAATCTCTCGTTATGCGGAGTAGATTTAGAGTTTGTCTCTTGTGAAGTACCCAAAAGATCGACTCAAAGTCGCTCTGTGAACTGGAAGATGAGACCGGAGAAGATCACATCTCATTTAGTAAAGCTCTACGACTTTTTCTTGTATCTACGATGAACCATCAAAGTATATTTACAGGAGGAAAGAAATAGGCATCATGGAGAGGAACTTTTATTTTATGTCATCAAATCCATTAACTCCTAAAACAGTAAATTACTAAAAACATCCATTAATAGAAATGAAAAGAAAAAACTCAAATGATTTTCAAATTTTAGGTGGAAACATTTTCGAGCAATAGTGGTCGATTGAGTTAAGACCCCTCTCCGCCGACTCGAATAATAAAGCATTTGCTTTTGCGAAGTTATTTCCTTTACATTAAAAAGTTTCGATAAATGAATTTCAACTATCTGCTGTCGCTGTCTCCAATTTGGAGAGTATGACGTGCATGCAAACTTATACAATGTACCCAAGTTTTATCATCCCTTTGGAAATTTATCAATTTACTATAGTAAAAATATCAATTATAAGCTCCCAATAGTGCCTTCAATTATGATGGCACTGTTTGACGTAAGTAAAAAGGCTCTACCCACTTAGCAAAATCAAATTGTCACTTTAAAGGCTCAGGCTTTGAGGCAAGTTATTTAAATATACTTTGGTGTTTATAAAAATCAATCAGTGAAGAAAAAAAGTATTTGACCCCTTGCTTATGCTGTAAGTTTGCCCACTCACAAAGCAAAGAAAAGATTATTATTTTGATGGTAGATTTATTTTTAAAGGGAGATACATTATATGATCGAAAACAAAAAAGTGTTTGGAGAGTATTGAAAAACGTCAATAATAGAGCTACATGGCGGCTCTTATGCCAAGCATAGACAAAGGGTCAAATATGAAAGGAACGGATATTTTAAGTTAACTTTGACTTTGGAGAATGGAAACAGTATCAGTTTGTATAAGTTAGACTTCGAAGAGTACGTAGACTCAGTACAGATGTTAATCGTTCTTCTTTGTAGCTGTATAAACGAATAGAACAGGTGTTCATGTCCTAATTTCATGCATAGAGCTGTTAACCTAATTGTAGGCATATATATATCCTTCTAGTTTCTAATCATTGTTATAAGAAATAATACAATTAAAATGATTCGACATACTCGTACAAGCACAAGGGGGCTTCAAAAGTAATTTACGCATGGTTGAGAAAATGTTTGTGGTGGACTCAGAAATTAATCGACAAAATGCAAGAGTCCTCAACTGTGATCCAACTCGTGTCCCACCAGTTTTAAAGTCTAAGAATCTGGTCAGAGGACTTCAGATACTCTCCAGGAGCAGGTAGGAAGCCCTCCGTGTTCGTAAACTGCCTGAAGTTGGCTTTCACCGAAAATCCTAATTCTTCAATTGGTGACATGGCGAGGAAGATGAACAAGTCCCCATCAGCGGTGTCCAGGGCTCTAAAAAAGGTAGGAGATGAAAGTCTCTGCGGCGTATTCCACGGGCTTTGTTTACAGTACAGGAGAGAAAAGTATGTATGGACCGTGCAAAGAAGATACTGAACCCCCTCAAGGGAATCTGTGGGTTCATTGTGATCTTTTCTGATTAGAATACCTTTATTGTTGAACCTGTCTTCAACAGGTAGAATGATGGAGTAGTGACATTTGGGTATGTAGAACAGGAGCACCGATTTTTTTCCAACACCAAACACCCTGCTTCTGTAACGGCGTTTGGTCTGGTTGCATCCAACGGGAATATAGGGGATTTGAATCAGCTTCTGCCACCGCCTGGAGCTCAACACCTATTCTGAGGGAGGATACATTGAATATAACATGTTCTTTGGGGTTCAATTAATAGTTTATAAACTTGTTTTCTAATTCACACAGGATCCTGCCATGAACTTCAATACTTTGTGCGTTAAAATGGGTAAATAATAACGGTTAGCCCGGTATACCCATGCTATACGAATTTGTGTTGGTTTCTTTACTCTCACGGCACCTTCCGACTGATATGATAAAAATTCCTGATACTTAAGCTATTTTTCTATTAAGTTTTCTTCAAATTGTCAGGATACCCACCTTTATTTTCGATTTCTTTTATTTTAGTATATTTACATACCGGAAGGACATATTTTATACAGCTCTACTCATATTTTTATCTCATTTATTATTGTACACAAAAAGAAAAATTGATTCATTTGACACAATGAAAAATGTCTTCTTTATTGCAATTATTATTTCCTTATTTTTTTACTTGTTCATTGAGAAACAATGAATACTTGATATTGTTAATCGATGATATGTTTGAAACTAAATTTCGATGACATACATGTATTAGACTGATCAATGCCTTAAATAAACAAAATTCCTTTATAATGTTGTAAAGGTCATTGAATCATCATACAGTTTGATGACCCCAGATACCCTTTGAGCTAAATAAATATTTCTTAATTTATGTATGTATATGTATATTCCCTTGGAGAAAATCGATAGATTTTTAAATTATCAGACAAATGTTTGAAAAATACGGTTAAATTACACTCTGTGATATTTTTTTTCACATCAAAAATGAGTATTGATTACATTTGTATTCTTTGACGAACAATTATCGTTAATTTATATGAACTAAATATTTGTATTAAACCTTTAGAAGACCTGCAAAAAAAACACAAACTAAAGTAACCAAAATTAATTTTCACAATATACGATTAAGAAATAGATACATCTTATTTGAAAGGCCATATTATCGTTGCCAATATAAGTATATTAAATCAAATTTAGATTCTAAAATACAGATTCTTAAGGGTGTATTGCATATAGAATGTGGCAGCAAAACGTTGAACTTCAGAGGTTCTTGGTCTTCACAGCCTCTTTCAGAAGATGGTGTTGGGTCCTCGTGTATTAGGGCAATCCAAAGTCACCCGTCACGGCCCTCTTAACGGTATTAACATCCACGGAGAAGTCGTTGGCAAGGTGATTCCTCGATTTGTTGGGGATTTCCTTAATCTTCTTCTCCAAGCTGAACAGGAAACTCCGGACGCCTATGTAAATTGTGTCCTCTCCCTTCTCATTCATTCTTCATCTTGGTGGTGACCCTGAAAACCAAGCTCATTGAGTACTTCACAATCCCATAATTCTCGCCACCGTAACTTCATTATCTAAGAGATCTGAAATGCGCTACCTTTTGTCTTTTAGCTCATTTATGAAGACAAGATGGCGAAATGCTTGTGTAAGTTTTTTTAAGTGAAAAGAATACCTGAACCAGAATGCAAAAAATAATAACTAAAACTTCCTATATTAAGGAGAAAATGAACATTAATTGCAGTCCACGTTTTTCTCCCCAAACCTATACAAAATAAGATTCCACAACTGAGCAATATTGTTCACTTTTTATCTCTGGACTGTACAGAATAGATATTTGAAGAATGCTACAGAGTACACCTAAAAAATTACACCTGAGTGAAGAGTTTGAGAACCACTGGTGAAGCCAATAATTTAGCTACTATATCGTTTCCGCTTATTTCAGGGAGAGTCATCTTAATGATATTCATTTGAGTGAAGATTTATTTAGGGGAACATATTTTGAGCGAAGTAAATTTCTACAACATTTCACAATACATTTGGTTGCATGCAAAGTCAAAAATGGGGAATGAATCAAAGGTTGACACTTATAACATTGACAACAAGAATGCTCGGGGAAGGTATATCCTTTTCCTTGACTTTTCTCCGCGAAGACCCATCCATCAAAGTGAATGAATGCTTTCACACCAAATGTGTTTTTAACTTCTTCCCTCCAAAGAAGCTCACGGAGTTGAGGTAATAACCAGAACAAGAGCCTCAATTGCTTCTGTTAGACTTCTCCCATTGAATTTAGACACCGCTCTGTCTTTGATACAATACAAGAGCTGAAAATTCCCAGGCTTCACACCTAGCTGGCGCTATTTTTTCATAATTCCCCTCATTTTCAGTTGTTGCCAACATTCAAAAGACAGCTGTCAAAACTTCATGACAATCTGTTATTTCGTTTGGGCTAAATGTGACGCGTTTGTCACTTCTTAGAAGGGGAGACATCGTTAAGTTATATCAAAGCCTTTGTAATAAACCGAAAAAAATCAAATTAATTCTGCTTAAATAATTATGACCCTAGTTTGCAGAGGACCTGTGCATCAATAACCAGTATAAAGTATGCTGAAATTTGGACATATAATAGATAAACCCCTACTACTTACCCAAGATGTACTTAAAAAAACTAAAAGTTAACTAGAGAGACTCGGGAGCCGAAACATACAAGCTATCCGTGACAAGAATTTGAAGGCACTACTTTAAATGACGAAAGAATATAGTTATATCTCACAGACTTAGGCAGTGATGTGCCTGGGATCTTTATGTAAACGTTAAACTCAATAAATATTATACACTTTTGCAAAACTTTTCCAAAATACAGTATTCAAATCGAATAATGTTTAATCATTCAATAATCAAACATTCGTTGAAAACCGGTTTGAAACGGAATCATAATTTAGAGATACATCATTCCCTTGTTACTTTGGTAACATACCTAATAGATCTATAAATAAACCACTTATTAAGGGTAATTACCTTTTCAAGATAATACAAATGAAGGAATTCATATTCATACAAGGAAATTATATAACTACTTAATAATTACCAGTCGTTAATCATGCGTAATATTCCATTTTCTAACTAATATTATAGTTTGATCAACTCATTCATTTGTTATTTAATAGATTACTTTCTTGTGACGTCCGCATGGTTGATGTTAGTCATCTTGGAAGGGGTTTAACCCATAGAGATAAAATACATAGAGGGATTATTTTTTTGGTTCCTTGAATCCTCTCACTTTCTCCCTTTCCTAAATGAACTAATTTTATGGCCGTGTCTGGAAGTTACACCCTGGGAAGTTCTGCTCTCGGAAGTTTCACCCTGCAGAAGTTTCGCCCTCATATGTATACATATTATAGCATAAATGTATCTTCCACACATAACTTAAGGTCTTCCTTTACTTCAACTTGAAGTCGTTCGTACTTAATTATGAAATTATGGGAATTGAGTCATTTCATATGAAATAATTGTTGCTTCTTATTATAATGAATTCGAACCGTGTGATGTGATAACCTATTTTAAAATATATATTAAAATTGAATTAAATCATTTTACACTCCTGAATGTAAAAATGCATTACAAATGACTTCAATTGGGGGGAGACTAATTTTAAATCTTAAATTGGAATATAGATTGTTGCTATAATATATGTGCGAGGGCGAAACTACCCGGGGCGTAACATCCTAGAATCTTTTATGGCTGCCGAACATTATGAATTGATTTAATTAGTGTAAATATATTAAGTATGTTACAAAAAACTTCAAATTCAATATTTTTCCTTTTAAACCTCTTTTATATAATAGATTATGGTAAAAAATATCTTTTTTGATAGCAAAATTATGTCTTTGGCTTCAATATTAAGGAAGTTTTGAACAATTTATCATCAGTATTTAAATTCTTTCTTCCCTACTGGTTATGATATAACCTACAACCAAATATCTGATGTAATATGATATTTCAATAAAACCACACAACTTTCTTAAACATCGAGATAATTGAATTAAATTTTCAGGACTTACAGAATACAATATTGTGCAAAAGATATTACTTTTAACAACCTGCACTTGGAAAAAAAAAATACTATGACAAAATACATTTATATTGCACAGTAATAAAGTTTGAAGGTACTTATGTCGGGCTAAAGTTATTGCATTTTGCATCAACGAATTAGTTAAAAACTAAAGACAATTTTAGATAAACATATGTTTTAACGTCCATTATTATTTTTATTAAATCCATTATTCTAAATTTGTAATTGCGAAGGTTATCGTAAAATGACTTGTTTTTCAGCAAATTGTGCAATTAAACGAAGGAGTGTATTAAAAAAATTAAACTAATTGAAAGATTAAAAATGTATCTACATTAATTATAAATTATAAATTAATTTATCCCATTTAAGTAATGAAAGTCCAGAATTTCTATTGGGATTCTTAAAACACTTTAGACTTCCACGTACGCCTTCTGCAAGTTTGTTTTTTACCGTAACTCGGTATTTTGTAACATACCTAAATATATGGTTTGATTCAGTAGATGAATCAAAGACACGATCATTAATAGATTAAAATGACTAATTATTATTACCATCATTTTTTTCTGTAGTTTGCTGTTGCGACGTCAAAGAATTTCCTTGGCTAATGCTCAGTATCATCACTCTATGAATTTTATCTCCATGCTTTAAACATGAAGGACGGGTGTTACATCGCTAAAACTCAAATATACCGTGCACAGTGTATTTTGTTACTGTCTTCTTCTTCTCTACTAATCATTGTTCTGAACGTTGATTGGTTGAATTAGAATGAGCAAAGTAATTATTGCTTAACTACCAACCGATTTTGTGACTTTTTTGATGGCTTCTTTTCAGAAGAGAGGTTGCAAGATACTGAAATAATAATACAACAAGGTAATGGAGCCGTAAATTTGGTTCAAAAAGTTAATTAGTATAACTATTATTATCTTCCTTAATATTAATGAAAAAATAGTTTTCAGTCGTATGAAACCTGGATGTTTAGGCCACCAAAATTGTGATGTACTGTAAAAAGTATTTATACTCAGAGATACAATAATACACCTTGACATACGAGAGTTTAATTCGTTCCTGGACCGATGTTTGTAAGTCAAAGCAACATATCCTATAACAGTGAGGCTATATACCCTCCAAATTAAGGAATTTTTGAAAAATTATCCATCTGACAGAAAAAACAATTATTGAATAAACAAGGGATAAAAATATTTTGAATGATTACTTTCTTTCAAAAAGAAGGTCATTTCATCAAATTATGTTGTTAGAGGAAAAAAAAAAAAAAAGAATTCAAAAAAAGTAGTATGGTGTCGGTCCTTATTTATTCAGTTCTGTCTTCGGACAGGCCCTATCGGTCCTTGGGACCGGTCACTAGAACTGTCAGTCCTGGATACTGGTCTTCAACTGTGGGTACTGGGAATTTTTCATATAAATATCGATGGTTGATTAAGCCAAATAAGTTACATAAAATATATATTACGATTATTGCACATATCTTGCAAAAAATAGTATTTTTTACATAATAATACTATATAGTACGAACACATTATATTGTTACGTACATATATAATTTATTCTAATATACATATTTTATTTAATCATTAAAAAAGGAAAAAGACCACCATTGACGTCACGAGGGATCAATTTTACCTTCTTTAGTGACCAACAGGTGGGACTGGAGTAGTTATGCTTCTGTGCCTCCCCTTAAGCCATCATTCAGAATGGACGGGAACATGTATAATAAAAGTGTAGAGAATTGTTGAATTACCAACTTTTGCTCCAAAGTTTGCCTTAAATAAGGCACAAAATTTTAAAAAAATGGTATAAGTGAAACAGGCTGATTTGTCTAAAATTATATATATGCGCTATTTTCATCTCTTGCGCAGTTCATTGTTATCACGTCTTTTGACAAAGATTCATCAAATGTAATTTAATACAAGTAAAAACCATGTATTCCTATTTCCTTTTTAGTGTTTTCACTTCTCTCTAAAGCTTTAAAACAAGAAGTTGAGGCACGCGACTGTTCGCCTAAGAAGATAAAAATGGTGCAGCGTTTTAACACTTTTTCACAATATGTCCCTTTTCATATGAAATGACTCGGTCATTTTTCTTACTGCTTACGGAGGCTGGGATATAATAAAGAGAGTGATTGATGAAGCACGCCTCACTGTGTCTAGAATACCGTGGCCAAGCTCAGACTCTAAAATTGCAGTGGGGAAATAAGAAATTTTTTCACAGTTTGATTTTTCCTTTTATGAATTTCCCACCTAAGAGAAGTGGCTGGAGTTTTCAATTCTACATTTATGACGTATTATTTGTTATTATTAAAACTAATCTTAAATGTATATTTTAAGATACAATGGTCAATTATTGTCAGAGGTTGGAACTTGGAATTGGGAATTGGCTAGGACTCCATAGTTTAGAATAAAATATATATTTTTACATTAATTATATATGAAAAAATAACGCAGAATTAACATCGTTATCTATTAACTAAAATAAACAAGTTATTGGTTTTACAAAACTCCATGTTATAAAAATCTTCTCCAGTTAAGCTAAATCCGTCTTCCAGACTTCGAATGAACATCTTTTAAAAAGTAAAATATATTAGATAACATCATAACTCCAAATAATAACTAAACAGTACCTCTAGTGGAGAAAAAAAAGTTCCTGTGCACCAAGACATTTTTCAGCTATTGATCACGTGGACCCTCGTTTCTCTACTTGGTTTAAAGCTTTACATCTCTCTACCTCTCTCCTCTTCTATTCTCCTCCTCACTCTTTTCTTCTACCTTCATTCTTTGTTTCTATTCCTCTCTATTCAGTCTTGCAATGCGGGCACCTTGGCTAGTTATTTACATAAACAAGTATATATATATATATATATAACTAGGCAGGCTCAGTCCTCCTCCTCCAAATTGCTAGCGGCATTACTGATAACAGCTTCTATTTCTTGTTATTATAAGTTCTTATTAACATAGTTTAGAGAATGAATTAACCATTTACATATTTTCTCATATTATCCTACTTTTTACGTTCTAAATCCATCCAAAACAAAATTTAATGCACAAGTCCAGCCATTTCATGTGGATAAACAGTACTTTTAAATTGATTAAAGCAACTATCCCTGTTTATTATTGGCATCAAGTTGTATTCAATACAGGTGTTCAGTCTTTTTTTATTCTAATGAAGGAGGTTCGATGAAGTTACCTAAATCAAGATTTATTGGAAATGTGTTCATTTTATGTAGTAAAAACTATTTGTATTAGAGACGGATGTTTACTCTTCAGAAATAGAATAACAGGTTTGCTGTCATCATCTTTTGTTAGATCAGCTGCGATCAGCTATAAACACACTCTGTTTTTAGTGATACAATATCATCGATCCTCAATTCTAGTCCGAGTTTTACATAGACTTGAGATTATATCTCCACTGCCAATCAACAGTGTTACTTTATATTTACTTATGTGTTGTGGGGTAGTGAATCGCAGAAAAAAACATAGTAAATTCCAATGTCTCGTGGAGGCTGCAGAGGTGGTTGTAGACAAAAAAAAACAACATTTCAGTGCAATTGATTCCTTACAATTTCAGCTTTCTTTTCTCAAAATGTCAACCTTCAGATTTAACCATTGACTCAATTCTGGCACATTCTCTACTCTTCACAAAACCCCAGACTCCATAATTTAGAGAAGCATAGTCTGGGATAATGAGGCCAAAAGTTAGATACCCACAGATAAATTTAGTAAACATGAATCAATAAAGTGCTTCCAATTTTTTTTTTTTTTTTTTTTTTTTTTTGCATTTTCTCACCTCCAAACAAGGTTCATGATTTTGATGAGAAGAAATGTTGAGGTTTGAAGATTATGACATGAAAAGTTCTTAGAACTACATTGTCGTCTATTGGTCCGTTCTAAACTTATAAACGTATATTTGTACATGCTCGATAGATATGATAACCTCCTTAAGCTTTGTAAAATTCAAAACCTATTCAAGTTGCAAGTACAAAAAGTCTCGTGTCCGTCTAATCACATTTTTTTTTTTAAACTATACCCATAAAAACATAAAACTAGTGATGAAAATTAACTTTATATTCGAGTTAAGTGTGACGTAAGATTTTAATAGGGTCTCCAACTATTTTATAATTTGTGAGATAAATAAAAATGCCCCATATTTGAATAAATACGGGGGTGTCCCCACTTATTGCGCTTTTAGGGAGCAAGAAAAAACTGGGTTCTAAGGGTACTTTTTTAGGACTCAAACGCAAAAAATGGAGAAATTATTTTCCAAAGTCTAATTTTTACTATTTCTCCTTTCTTTTTTTATTATGGTTAGGACAATAAGAACATTATATTTATCATAAATTATATAATAATTTAATATTGCTAGACAATATATTTATTAATTAAGATTACGATTTAATCTTAATCGGGTATTTACTTGATTTTTAATCTGTTCATTTTAAATTTGTAAAATTTAAACAATCGGAACTTAAGCAATATTGTTTCAGCAACCAACCTTTTTAATTGCAAGTTTGTATAATAAGTACGGGCACCCCCCTATAAAAATATATACACTTTTTACAGTATTTCCAAAAATGGATGGTGCTATTAAAGATATCCGTTTTATAGTAAAATAAAATATTTTTGGTCGGAATAAAATGAAATTTGGCTGATACAACTATTAGCCAATATTAAAATTTTCTGATGCAATAATTTTCGATGATTTCATCATAGTTCGGTATAAAAGGGCTCAGAAAACACAAACAGGATGTTAGTTGAAATTCAATATCCAAGGTGGCGAGAAAGCATTCTTTGAAGACCAGGTTCAAGCTGTTTGCATAATAAAGGGTGGATCAAACCAGAGAGACGTTGCTCAAAGGCTACAGATTCCTCTCAAGACCATTGAGAATTGGTATAAGAAAAGGAAGGATGGATAAACCCCTACAAATCAGAAGGGTCGAGGAAGGAAGTAAAAAATTAGCAAAGTTCCCAAACTGGTGATTTCAAAATCTTTGACCAAAAAGAGGCAATCCACAAGGAAACTTGGAGCAAGGTTGATTTCAAATGGCTATCTAATATCCAAGTCATCTGTCCACAACTACTTGAGGCACTTTTTGAATGCTTTCCCTTACAAACCTCGTCTGCACCCCCAAACTTTCAGAAAACCAAAGGAAGGCCCGTGAGTCGTGAGTGGAAACACTGGACTGCAGATGACTGTAAATGTATTTTCTTCAGTAATGAAAGTCCATTCGAGCTATTTCAGGCCCCAAATCCCCAAACAAATCGGGTTTGGGCAAGAGATAAGGGTGATGTGGAACCCACTCCAACTGCGAAATTTCCTCTGAAAATTCAGGTTTGGGCCGTTATCAGCCACCAGGCTGTGTCAGATCTTCATCTGATTCCACGAAACCAAACTGTGACTGCCGAGTACAATGTCTGATGTCTGCTTTATCTCGTACTGAAGAAACTGGACCTCCTTTGCAGAGGAAAATGTTGTCTGACACATCAAGAGCCATTTTCCAGCAGGACGGTGCCCCTGCTCACCACTTCAAAAAAGGTAGACAACTTGGATTCTTTCTTGGGCAAAGGCACATCACCTGCCAACATTCCTGATTTGTCTCCCATTGAAAATTTGTAAGCCTTGGTACAGAGGGAACTCAATGAAAATGCGCTAGCAACTTCAGAGGATGAATTAAAAAAAAAAAAAAACTGACAAAAGCTTTGGAAAAAATTTCCCTAGATACTTTGAATAATCTGTATGAAGGGATCCCAAAATGCATAAAAAAGTATTGAGCTTAAAGATCATCATATTGGGAAGTAAATAAAGTTTTTCGTCGAAAAAAACCACTTGTTTAGGTTATTTCATGAGTTTTTTAAATAATTCACTATCATCAAATTTGAGACATATTGTATATGAATATATAGGCATAGTTGGTGATAAAAATCCTGAGTACAATGGCTATGGTAAAAGAAAAAAAAAAGAAACCGAAAATCAATTTGTTACTCTTCACAATTTGAAGAATGTTTTGGAGGAGATCCGCCACAATCAGCTCTGACAAGGGAGAGAAAGAAATAAACAAGGACATTGGCAAGAATTACTCCTATGTCGATCCTCAATTCTACTCTGAATCTAACAAGGAATTACGATTATAACTCCCCGACAAATCCTCAAGTTTAATCTCCGTTTTTTATGTACACACAAAAATATTTAATCAGGTTTTGAATATAATTGAATCTATTTAGTAAAGGATGTTCACTACTCAGGAATTAAATAGTAAGGAAGACTGCGAAGGAAAAGAAAATGCATTTTTTCTGAATACGAATTCCAACAAAACGGTCCAGCTAAAAAATCACCGGATTTACATCGCAGGGCATATTACGAACGATCTCATCAACCATCACAAAAATTATTGTTTACCTGAATGTATAGTTTTTTTTTCATAATTTAGTATCATACTATAAAAAAATGACTCTATATAGGGAGGGGGCTATACCACACTATACAGGGGCACTGCATTATGCGGAGATCTCCTACATACGATTTAAATGTGTCAATCTCTACAAAAATTTGTTGGTAGATCTATAAATATGTTAGTAAACTAGACCCAGAATTAAAAAAGGACTCAACAGACTGTATTTTCATAACACTTGCTATTTCATGATTATAGCAAATAATTAGCCCATCCATCTTTTGCAATAAGTTTGCTGTCATATAAACATACTTATTGTAATATTTAGTACAATATCATGAAAGAAATTAGCAGACGTCCTATGCATATAATTATTATTATAAACACAAAAGATCCGATTTTTCAGTTCAAGGAACGACTTCTATAGTCTAAATCCCTCTTTTAATCAAATATAATATATATTTATAAGCTTTATGGATGTAAATAGTTTGTTGTTTCTCAACAGAATGCGTGAAATCCCCATTTGGCATCCCATATATCATCATTATAAAGTATCATCAAGTCTCATCCTAATCAACTTTATTAATTCAACTCGTGAATAGAGGCAAACATACTATATAACTGTAGAAATTCAAAAATGTCTGCTATAGTTGCAGCCAATCAGGAATAACTTACCTCATTATGAATTTCAGATTGGTTAATATACACCGTGCAGTGGCAAATCGCGGAAAGAACTTTAAAGTTTGTAGACCTAAGTTTTAAAGTTCCAAATTTCAGCCTCCAAATGATTTTTGTTTTGATCATACCTCTCAACAAGAAATGTTTGAAATGGGAGCAAAAAGACAACGAGTTGCTGCATTGCTCCGCACTAGAATAGAAGTGCCCTCCATTTGTGAGATTGCCCCTTACAGAAAGACACTGATTGATGAGGTGAAGAAGAAGATCAAGAATGGGAAAAGACGGGAGAGGAAGCTGGGGAGTAGAGGGCAGAAAAAATTAAGGACTATTGAGTTTTTGGAGCTTTTGGGGGGACACCATCGAGGACAATCCAGCAAGATCAATGAGAAAACTTTCAGGGGAGTTGAGTGTCTCGGAGGCCACAGTGCGCAGAGTGTTGGGGAACCTTGATGTTTCCTCATATGTAAGGAGGAAAACTTAGCTACTTGCTGAATCGGCCAAGTTAGCATACTGATTAAGGGAAAACAGGTCATTAATCGGCTGAAGATGAAACCTGCGTCCTCAGACAAGAAGAGTTTGACTGTGGACCGTCCCTGCAATTCCTGCAAAAATAGGTACCCTGCCTTTAAGATACCACAACGCATCCGATATCGACATGATTATTGGGGTTGTGGCCTGGGATGGGCAGCACATGCCCACGTATCGGTTACCAAAGGGACTCAAAGTTGTAACTTAAGAGAAATTTGAGGTTATGGAAACAGTCGTGAATCTCAGGTTGGACGATACTTATCCTGAGACTTACTACGTGCGGCAACAAGATAGTGTATGGTATGCCATGCCGGACGACTATCTTGTAAGGATCTGCAGTGTCTTCAGGGGCTGAATTGAGCCCAGACTTGAGTCAGAAAATGGGAGTTTTAATAAACACTGTATTATGAGGATAGAAAGGGAGTCACCTGATTTATCTCAGTCTAAATAAGTTTTTAAGACAAGGCTTCATAAATGTGGAAAGTCATAGCTAGAAGCAACATTTATATAAAAAGAAATTGTTACACGGAGTAATTTGAATTTTTTGGCAAAAATTCGACATCCTCTTAGTGTTTAAACTTGATATCCTGTCAGCTTTTGACTAAATAGAAGGCGCCCTAGTGTCTATTCTTGTACTTCAAACAGCCTCTATACGGTATATGATATAGTGTGTCTTCAAATATTTACTGCATTTTGTTGTCAGCGGTCAATTTTTCTACTTATTTCCCCCATATCGGTGCTCTAAACGTTGATTGGCTGAATTTGAATTAGCTCTTGTTGTGAGCAATTCTTAATAATACCAAAAATGCTGACGTCACATGAAAACATTCTATTAGGATAGGGTCTGACTACAGTACAGCTATACATTAAAGAAATATAATTTTTTTTCCTTTATAAGAAGTGTTACAATCATTCGACTTAAGCCAAGTATGCCCCGTTCTGTTCGATAACTTGTTTTTAACAAGAATCCAACTGCATAATGTAATTCTCATAGTACTAAAGACAAAAGGGATTTTTTCTAACGAAATTGAGTTGTTTATGCATCCAAAATGACTAGCATCAAAAAGGACGTAAAAATGTAAAAATCCTCTATAGCTATGTTTATTAAATGAATTAACTTCAGATCTTTTTTTTCGCTAACCTTCAAGAAAAAAAACACCCTGTAATTTTATGTGCAAAAAAATATTGCCTCTGAAATAGAATAGTTGAGGTACAGTTAAGAACCGCTGCTCTATAGTTAAGGCGGTAAATTGTAAGCATTTTTGGTCTGTAAAACAAAAAATCTCGGAAAATTACGATTATGGAAAATGCTTGCAATTTAGAAATATATCTATATTTCAAAAAAATATATATGACCTAACGGTCTGTAAAAATAAAAGAAACCACAATCACCAGGATAATCCTCATAATTTGAAGAAAGTTTGAGAGGGGAAGAGCTTCACTCTAATGACATTTTATTGAATTAGCTGTAAGGAGCTGAGAGATGAAGGAAATTAAGCCAACTCCACACTCTGTATCTCAATTCTACTCTGAGTCAAGCATGGACATTCCTCAAAGTTACTTTCCGTCATTAATGAGCATAAGTACTAGTGATTACGTTCTTTTCTCAAGAATAATAACACCATTAGAAAATAAAATAAAAACTTTTCAAGTTGCAACAAAAACTCCCACCCTAAAAAATCCTAGGGATTTACAAGCCTATCAATACTCTATTTAGTAAATAAAGCTGCATTTAATATGACTCAAACCAGTTTGATAATTTTTTATTAGTTGGCAATCTGAAAAGAGTCTTGTTTTATTTTTTCCCTGAGCTGTTATCATTGTTTGTATCAATTATTGAAGAGAGAGCATCTAAATATTAAGTCATCACTTCTGCGTGTGCTCATAAAAGACGGGGAGGGCATCACTGAAGATTTGTATGTGAGTTAAAAGTTGTAAATATTGAACTGTGTGCCCTTCTTTAAGACTGCAATTCAGTTCCGTCCCATCCAGTCTAATCCTACTTGTCAGTCCTAAAGAAAGGTACAATCGATCCTTCATGACGTTAATGAGGGTCTTCCTCCTTTTTTTTTTAATTATTCCGATATATAATTGAATACATTATAGGACTAAGTAACAATTTAATAAGTTAGTATTATAATGAATATACATATCTTATTTGGCTATATAAAGCAAGGGTCGACAGTTAAGGAGAAGTCCCAATGATCGACTAAATACGGAGTGGGACTTGTGGGGAGGGCTGGAGCTGTAGCCCCCCTCCCTAATCTATATAATCTAAATCTAGTTTGTATAATCCTGCAAACGCCCCTGGCTTGAATTCATCTCCTTCATCTCACAGTTAATTAAAGGGAATATTAGTTCAACTGCACTAGTCCTCGGCATTCTTTCAATTGTCTGGACTACCATGCCTTAATTTTCGTTTTATTTTATTTTATCCAACCTTCATTGTAACCATTGCTGTACATCTAAAAAAAACTTTAAAAAATATGTGCAAAGGATAAAATATAAAAAATAGACAAAAGTTCATTTTCTTGATAAAAGGGGGTGTAGAATATGATATTACATTTAGGTACTACTTAAGTATATCCCTGAAAGAAGGAATCTGAGTACATTAAGGTCTGGTGAGCCTTTTTTTTTTTTTTTTTTTTTTTTGAGATATTCATTATTGATTTATGTACAAAAAATGAGCCGTTCCGCATCTTAGTATGTATATAGTATATTTAAATAGGCGCATCAGTCTAAAATAGCAGTTATAGTTAACTTTGATGCATTTCTGAACGATTCCCAGACGTAGTATGTACGTACTCCAAGGAGCATCACACATATAATATCCCTCCCTCCTTCCCCCACAAATGCATAATCATGTATGTTAGGAGGGTTTATTTTTCAACTATTTCCGAATTTCGATAGTAATGCAATGGTCACAAAACTTGAACGCCCTCTCCTGTTTTAAATCTTAAGAACAAACACGAATAGGATGCAAAAGTCGTTTCATAGAATTGGACTTTCTTATATGACGTCATCATATATATGGGACAGTGACGTCAATATCACTCAATCTCTAGCATCCAATGTCTATTAGAATAATAAATACTCCAATTTGAGCTTAGTTATTAAGAATATGCCATTTTCATTCTTTTTACTTCCTTTATTTATCAAAGAGAATAAATTATGACGTATCAAGCGAGACGAGAGAATCGACGGCTGACAAAAAATGTTAAAGAGGTAACACAGTATGCTCTGAAATTTTTCTCAGGAAGCGCTATTTTTATAAGTTAACAATTAACTAGATATGGTTTATTTGTAAGATCAGGAGGAGAAGGCAGGAGCAAGACCTATGGTACGCCTGAATTAAAACTTTTGTTAATATTAGCTACCTGTTGTATGATTTTTGAGGGAGGAAACGAATTACTTATATAAAAAGTATATATATATTCTATAGTTATATTAACCCAGGCTACAGACTGCCACACCACCGCCTTGGAGATACTCAATATTCACTAGTTTGGTCATACCCTATTAATAAACAGAAGTGCTAAACTATAATATTAGGTAAAATGATGCCATATAGAGGTCGCATTGAAGTTATGGAGGTTTTTTGAGGATGAATAACAGGGGAGACACGGAATTGATTTTAAATTCCATATTAAGAATCGATACTACACTAAATTTTGATTATGGGTAGTGAGAAAAAGTTGTTTTTGCTGGGTAAGAAAATACCCATCGTAATTTCATCATTCGACGATGTCATCTCTAGGCCGGTCATCTCGGTTTAGGTTGTTTTTTTTAAATATAAAAAATGTACATTCACAATAAACGTCCCACATACGTCTAACCTCGTTGGAGAGGGGAGGCCAACTTAAAACCCCGTAGACCTGAATAGTATGAAAAGATGGCATAAATGACGTCATAGGGAACAGGGGACAAGGTCATTTAAAAAAAATGGATAAATATTTGTTTAAAAAAAAACATAGTTAGAGGTAATTCTTTCAAAAAAAGCCACAATAACGATAAAAAAACCATTATCATAATTTTAGTAAAAAATATTTATTTTAGTCTTCTAAAATAAATAAACTATGTTTCTGAATGACTCCTTGGAAAATTTCTTCGTTTTCAGAAAGACAAAATCATAATCCAAGTTGCATAAAATATGTCGTCCTGCCGGTATATAAAACTAAAACAAACAGAAAATTAAATTTTCTAGTTAATAACAAAAATTTCTTTATTTTTTTTTTTTTGGGGGTGTATCTTAGAAAAATAATGAATTGTTAAATAACAAAAGTAAGTAATAATAAATAAAAATTGGAATCGCAAATTAAATATTATTTTTCAGATGCCGATTCCAACTCTAGGAAAACCACCAGATTCTCCGATTCCTAATTTCGATTAATCGTCCAATCACTACTTATAACTCTTCATTAACCCTCCTTGTTAATTTTTGTCTTGCATGAGCACATGCTAGTTATTAATTTATACTTGGATGTTATGTCTATAAGAATGAAATAATAATGACAACAATTTAAAAAATTAAAAAATCATGTTCAGACTACTAACAAAAAAAAACCGTCCTCTCTTTTTGGAACATGATTAATGATTATAATATGTTCTCTCCTCAAGAATGAAAAAATAATGCTTGCAGCTTTTATTACTACTCATATTACCAACTACAAAAAGCCGTTCCCGCTTTTTGGGGCATATATTTTATTAGGTGTTATTATTCGTTTTTTTTTCCAAAGTGTGAGGTTAGAAAAAAAAAAAAATTAAATAGTTTTTATATGTAAGTAAAACATTTATTACAATGATTATTTTAATTTTGATTGACCAAATAAATATTTTTATTCCTCTTTCAAAATTTGACAGAGATGAGAGCAACTTAAAGAGGGCATCGTACCATAATGAAGTTAACATTGGTTTGTAATATTACAACTTTTCCACATATCCATAATCGAAATTCGAAAAGAAGTAGAAAAACAAACCACCCTAATGCATGCGATGTACCTATTTAAATCCATCTTTCATTTGCACAAAGGAAAGAAGAATTGCAAATCATTTAGGTCAATGTCTGCACCATTGATTAAAACAAGAAAATATAACACAATATATTTATAGAAAAGGACTACTTCTATAATTAGATCAATGAAGAAAATCTTTTTTTGGGGGGGACGTAACCGAAATCTAAACAAATGTTAATACAGCAATATTTGATCCTATACCTCAAGAATAATAAGAGATAGAAACTTGAAATTTTATTTAATTAATTATCATATAATTAAGTTATAATTTATTCAATATCTTTTCCATTAGCTTTGACAACAACCTCTAAACAGGTCCTACAGACAAAAAAAGTATTCCTAAGACTCATCCATTTTGTCCCAGACTGCAATGATGGAAGCCATCGGGTCATCTGCATTCCTGTGGGATCTTCGACATGCTTCCTTCTTCACAACGCTTCATATGCTGTAATTCAATGGATTCAGACCTGTTGATGATCGGGGTCAAATGGATGCAGACCAGAAATCACAAATAAATTGGACTTTAAGCCTTCAAGTTGAGCCAGATGCCTCAAATCTGTACATAACTGCTTAAACAGTAGCGCAGAAAACCCCTAACTGGTTAGCAATGTTCCTGGGCTTTATTCCCACGTTGAACAAATCAGGATGTCGTTTATTTTTGTTCATTTTATGATTTAAATTTATTTTTTTCAAATGTAAAAAATATTACTCGCAAATAATCTAGATAAAATAGTAAAACCTCTGTATAAACCCCAAACTTGTAACTCTATTCCTGTCTCTCCATTTTAAACCTTTTATTCTTATTCAGATTTCGGTTACGCACACTGAATAATAGGCTTACTACACCCTAGACATGGGCTGATATATCGGGAGACATATACAAAATCTAAATTGTATCGGTATCAAAGAACATTCTTTGAAATTTTGCTACTTTCTTCGATATTTTATATGATGTAATCTGAATAAAAAAAAGAGGAAATATGGGCTGTGGAGTCGTTGGAATCTAATATTTTCGACAAGAGTCGGATCCGTAGAAATTCGCAAAGTTGAAATCAGAACCGGAGTTAAAGTCGTAGAATATTACATCGTTGGAGTCGGTGTAGCCTTATTCTAAATAATTGGAGTTGGAAGAGCCAAAAAAGAAGAACAGATTCCAAATACGATTTTAATATTTTATGACGTTACATACACTCTCAAAATTGATGCCATCCTTAATAGAAGAGCCAAAAAGGGTGCAATTCTGGATCAAGCAACAAGATGGGGGTGCACTTACTTAATAATCAACCGTATCCTCTAATTAAAATATATATGTAGCAAACCCGGATTTTACAATAATTTCAAATGGCTAGTGTCAGAGTCGAATAATTTCAAATAGTCAGAGTCAAATAATTCACATAAGTTGACTTGGAGTCACATCAAAAATCCACCGACTCCAAAACCTGAAGGAAATCGAACAAAAAAGGTTCAATTTTTGTAACCAGGGAATCCTTAATACATAGAGTACTCACACATAGATGAAAGCATGAATTTGAGTGTTATGAGTTATGTAGCTCCTAAAAAGAATGCAATACAAAGTTTGTCTCCCTGGACATTACATACCGCAATAAACAAAGTTTGTCTCCCTGGACATTACATACCGCAATAAACAAAGTTTGTCTTCTTTAAAAATGGCTCTTCAATATATATACGGATAACTTGCTTAGATTACTTCATGGGGATCAAATTAATTAATCTGTACTTGATATATTAAATGTGAATGTCTCCGTGTGTGTGTTTGTCCATCAATGACGGCGAAACGAATGGATAGATTTTGCTGAAATGTTTCTTGTAGGTTCTTAAAGTTCCAGAAAAGGTTCTACTAATATTTTTTTGCACATCAAGACCATGGCTGCTTTAAAATAGTATTTTCTGTAGCACTTCACCTGCACAACCTGAGGGCCGCGGTGTATGTTGGATATTAGAAGGTTTATTTGATGCCCAGGGAATCATTTCTATAATGATATCGGATTGGAAAATATTTTCATATCAGCCGATGTCTACTAAATATTTATGTAACTACAGATATTTTTTCCGCTATAAATATAGAACGGAAACATGCAAATAAGGAGCAATTGACATGAACTTACAAGGGGTTCTGTATGATTTTTGTTTGGACCCTTGCTCAAAAGTTGTATTTTTTATTTATTAAACAAAAATGTATATTTCTTGCTTTTATATACAGAGTCATTCAGGGAAATCCGGATCACCTTTAACTCCATCCTGATCAATAAGGGAAACCAAGAAGAGGTTTGAAATTTTATTTACATGTTAAAATAATACATGCGAAAAAATACATTCAATGTATTCACCATCTTTACAAATAATTCCCTTGTTACGAGCACTAAAAGATTTGCAGGTCCTGACCACAGCCACAGGGGAGACTTTGTACTAGTATTTGATGCAGGAGACCTTCAAGGGGTCGATGCTGTTGTGTGAATTGGCAAAAACCTTTTTCTCTAACTCCACATTATAGGAGTAATCCATGGCATTCATATATTCATATGGGGGAGTTAGAGGTCCCGGTATGATGGTTCCAAAACTGCACCTTCCCTTCTTTCCACAAGTTTTGGCTATTGGGAGCCTTGTCAGAGAGGGGCGAATCTTGTTGAAACATGAACTCGACACCAATGGCCTCAAATTTCATCCAAGGTATCACTTGGTCAGACAGGAGTCCACAGTATCTTTCAGAATCTACCTTCTCCATTGGCATAACAGGGGAGGGGGCATGACACTGCCGTTGCTCCCAATGACCCTGAGGATCATGATGCTGGCCGAAAACTTGAATTTAAAGACGTGGAGGATATTAGGTTTCTCTGTAGCCAACTATACGTCGTTCTGGATGTTGTGGGATCTGTCTACAGTCCATTCTTTGGCATCCGAACAAAATATAATTCGGTAACTATGACACTTTTTTCCGGAGGCAGTCGGGTGCCCTTTATTTTATCAGTAAGGATATGTCTTTTGTAGCGGCAGCATGACTTCATCCTCAGGTGGGTGTTTATGGCCATTGAAGTTGTTGAACGGTTTACTTACCGCCTTTTGGCAAAAAGTTAATTGGAGTCCTAGGAGATGCATTTACGCAACGTTTAAGGCCTATGATGAATCTGGGACTTGTGGGATTTTTTCTTATATGCGCCCTGTTCCTTCAACGATTGTGTCATCGTAGTCTGTTCTCTTTGGATACTCGAGGATGTACTCTGGGCTGTGTCCCGCACAAGCTACTTCGATGATGGTGTTCCTTCGGGTCTCCTCCACCGTAAATACTTGTTTTGAATGAATAGTTGCGCAATTAACTTTGAACTAAAGCTCTGTCTCTCACTTTAAAATTGAAATAACCAAGATAAATGCTTCCTTCATTGTTCAAGACGTAGTTAAAGATGGTTCAGATATACCTAAACGACCCTGTATATAACAATTTGGTTTGATAATGTAAAAATTCTAGGTTTTATGTCATTCGTGTTACATTTTTTATTGAAGTAGTTTGGCTGGATTAATTTAATATAATACTATATTAAATGTATCAATATCCTGGTACTACTGTATCACTACAGCGAAAAACTCTATCATAGTTATAACAATAATCAGTCCGATATTTAGGTTGTTCGGCACAAAGCAACCACTTGTCGCTAAAACTGTCTCCAAATAGAGATTTAATTGGTTATACCCATACTAATGAGTCCGCCGAATTATTTATGTTTTTTTTTAGAGGAGGGAGGCTTGGTTTTTGGAATATTTTGGAAAAAAATTTGAAAAATTAAATTAAAAAATTTCAAAATATTAAATTTTCTGGAGTAAATTAGAAAAATCCAGAGCTATCCACAAAAAATTAAATTTTTTCAAAAACAATTACAAAACTCCATAGCTATTCTCAAGAAATTAATTGTTTTGGAAAAAAAATTCTAAAATTAAATTTAAAATTTCGAATATTAAATTTTTTTTTTTAAATTACAAAAATCCATAGTTATTCACAAAAAAATTAATTTTTTAGAATAGGATTTCAAATGTAAAATTTCCCGAAAATAAATTTCAAATATTAAATTCTCAAGTAAGAATATAAAATTCCTTAATTTGGAGGGCTACAGCCCTCCCCCTGCAGATGCCCCTGCATAGTCAACTATCAACTAATATACTACAGTGATTTGATTGGCTGTCCCCCATATAGTCCGGCTACCTCACTGAGACACTCTGTACAAATCAATAAGTTGATGTAGTACATGAGATAAATCGATGTAACAGAAATGGTAGATTACCAGTGAATGACCCAGTTCCCTTTCTTCTAAGAGGGAATGAAGCTGAAATGACATCATGATGATGGAGAAGAGAAAGCAGACACAACTCCCACAGGAGAAAGTGAAAGCTTTTTGTGAATAATAAGAGTCTATTGCACTTACTTTCTACCCTTGGCCCACAATTGATTATTATTATTATTTGATCTACATTCACACATAGACAAAAATATAAATACATGGGAGAGAATCTTTTGCTCCAAGGCTTCATTCTCCAAACCTGTCTTCCCTGTTGTTGAATAAATATTCTCTATAATACGTATATTTCAAGATGATTATTGCTAATACAAAAATAGAAAACATAAATTATAATCACTCAATTAATTAATTAAATAATCATACTTACAATTTACATCCGTGCAATAAATAAAGAACAACTAATTAAACATAGCCAGACTAATATAATTATATTATCCTAAGATCTCTTCTTATCTCTCATTCTTCTTCTCTTAACATAAGCTGATAACAGGGATACCTCAAAACAAGAGTAACATATTTCTTGTGTAGTCTTGTTCGGCATACCCGTATTATAGAGTGGCTCATATTTACTCTTGCTTTTTAAAGTTAAATTAAAGACTTAATTATAAAAGTAAGATGTTACATTTATTGGGCTATCATCATTCAATTAGTAAATCATTTGTTCTACTTTAAATTAAGAACTCGATGCAAACACAACAAAGACAATAGATAGTTGATTTGATCCAAGGAAAATGTTCAAATCCTAGGTGGCCCATTGAAATCCAAAAGCTTACTAATTCAATAATTGGTTATGGTTGAGTGATTGAAATTAATTTATTTTTCGATATATTAAAGTTAAGGGTGATAATTTTGGTAAGAATACAAAAGCGTGCGAGGAGAAAAGAAGAATTACTTATGGCATCATTGATTAAATAATATACATCTTCTTCTATGAATCAAGAACGTTATCATTCCTGCCTTTCTTATTCAATATTAATATAATATTAGATGCTGATAGTCGATGGAGAACTGAATGAAATGCTGGATTTATGAAAATGGAGGCCCAGGAATTTTGAAAATACTTACCGGATGAGACACAGATGGCTGGTCAGATTTGTCGATATAAATGTGCCTTTAGTGCCCTGTCTAGAATAACATGCCACTCATTATCCTCATCTCATATCAAGAGCATGGATATTAATCTAAAAAATCAAGTTAATGATGAATACATCTAACTCAGACTTTAACTTTGATCTCACAAAGATGCTTATTACATGTATATACCCTTATCTATTGCTAATCATCTACGTTCAAAAAATTTATGGAGAAATACAAGGGTAAACATATCCCTTCCCGAGGAACCATCATTAAATTAATGGAGGATGTTGGTACTGATGTCATTTATAGAAATACATATAAAAATGTTTTGAGTCATCCACACCAAATGACGATCAAGTTATCAGTAAAAAGTATAAAATATTTACTAATTTCGAAATGGAACCCTGAATTTTGTACTATCTAACAGTAAGTATTCAATTTTTTTTTAATTTTTTATGATTCTATTTTAGCTAAACATATCAAGAATTATTATATATCAAGAACATTATCATTAAATGGCAAAAACAACTGCTTAAATGGTCACAACAACGGGGGTAGTAGCTTTGGATGGTTCGCAACTAGTTTGTCTGAGACTAGTTTCTTCACTTAAAGACTTGGGTGTGATAATTAGGTTTTCCAATATTACATAATCAATAAATGTTACTTTTTTATTACTTAAGGCTTAGCTATAGTTGATAGGGTCCAAGAAATGGTGTTCAGAAAACTTATACCTAAAAGGCAAAAACAACAGCTTAAATGGACACAACAACGGGGGTAGTTGCATTGGGTGTAGCATTATAATTAGCAATTGTGTATATCCTTCATGATAATAGTATGTTGTTATATAAGGAAAAATAAGGGGGAATCTTTTTTGATGCTCTTAATAAGGAATAATATCTCCAGACATTACTACATAATTAGCTTTTGCTCTAAATCTTTAAGATTAATTTATTTCTAACATTTTTCTTATTAGTATATTCATTGTCTAATTTTATTATTTTGACATTTACCTTAATATTAATAATTAGTTAGATCTCATCGGTAGAGATATATCTATCCTGTGCACAGTTGTATATAGTAACTTCCTCATGAAGAAGAGGGGTCTTTTTGATTAAACTCCACGTCTCGCTTGTGTTTTGCAACCTAAAGTTATGACATATTTAACTGGATTCCGATGTTAAAATAAGAAAATATTATTTGGATCAATCTATTATTTCAATATTCTGTATATATAATTTATTGTTATTAGTTATATGATTCCAATTGTTTAATTTTGTATATTTAACATAAATGTATGATGGTATATTTTTTAGTATGTAGATTATATTTAATTAAAGCCTTCTTTTTTAAACTTGGAACTTCAAATATATTTCGAAATACTCTACTTTGTCGTTTCATAGCTATTATTCAGAGAATAAGGCTCATAATGAATTACAATTTCATGGAGTGTGACGTTTTCAAATCTACTGTAACGGATAAAAAACGTCTAAGTCAATTATACGTAGTATATCTTCATTAAACATTTTGCTAATAAATACTTTCGTTATACCCTCAAAAATCATAATAAAGCAGGCAGCTGATAATCACATCAGTATTTTAAACAATGATACCATATGTCTTCCCCCCTTCTCCTTGCACGCGTTTTTCTCTACAATATTATCAACTTTAATTAAAGTATACACAATTAATTACAAAACATAACAAAGCTCTCTAGATTACGTACAAGTCGAGAAAATGATACTTGAACGTGATGGACGAATTTGGACGTCTCCAGGACCCCTGTCTACGTCATTACCAAGTCCAAAACATTGAAGATGAAGAAGGGCTCTGTCAAAAGGGGCCGAACTGGACATGTTTTGAGTGCTTGTAAAGGGGAAGGCCTGAAGTGTCCGTCATCCAAACACCAATGCCCTCAAAGACACTGTCAGGCAGCACTGGGACGCCATGACAGCGGATTCTAGATCTTCTGCCGTCACCTAGAAGCTACCATGGTCGCTAAAGACGGCTGCACTAAAGATTAAGAGAGCTCAGACACACATACATTTATAGTTTTAATTTTGCTGAAATTCTACTGTTAATTAACAAATTATATCCTGTTGAAGTTTAAAATTCAAAGTGCTCAAATTTTAATAGAGCACTCACTAGGGAACATTCCCTTTCCGCCCAAAGCGATAATCTCGAAAAGCAGGACTCAATTTTAATTCTGACTCCAGTATGGACTTATTCTTATAACTGCCAACAAATTATTACTCTCCGTCTTTCACGCAATAGTGATTACTTTATACTTTTTTGTTCTCGTCAAGAATAATGATAGCAGCTGTAAAAAATAAAAAAAACATAAATTCACATGGCATTTCTATAAAAAACGTCAGTCGTTGTGCTATTTCAAAGTTTAAATTAAACGCTTATTTATAAAAATAATTGACACCGTTACATTTGAAAAGCTATCAGCTTTCAAATAATACATCACATGTTCGATTTGAAGTAAAAAAAAGACAATAGATAGTCGATTGCCGACATCCTAAAAGTAAATATCTGAACGGTCCAGCCGATCAAAAAACCATGAAATATGAGAAGGAACATGGAGAGGTTGGCATATCTAATATGAATGTCTAGAGGACATCAAAGAGGATCCAACTGAGAAGAATGGGAATAAACGGAAGTTTCCCGACGGTTCAAGTAGCTAGTTTTAGGTCAGAAAGTTACTTATTACATACTACTGCGTGGCAAAGTAATTTAGTTTTATTACTTACAATCAAAGGGTTACCTGGCGCTGCTCGGGGCAAGGAGGGAGCTGGATATAACATTGACAATGGTCAATACAATTTTTTAAATGTTTTTATAAGTCTTGGGTGCGGGCGAGCGTTAGGGTATTCTTACATGCAAGGTTAATAGAAGTACAAGATTAGAACATCATGTAATCGGGCATGGTAGAATTTTCAATCTGATGTATTGTACCGACTGCTAGACAAGTCAGACAGATTTGGAGAAAATCACAACCACCTATAGTCTATGACGTCACTATTGCTAGAATTTTCAATTTAATGTATCGTAGCGACTGCAAGGAAAGAAAAACAGATTTTGACAAAACACACAACCACTCATCGTCTATGACGTTAATATTAATAGCGTGGTGGAAGTCAAACATCAGTCGTACTGGCGTTATGGTATAACCTTGTATTTCTATTAACCTTGCTATCATGCATTATAATTATACATGGATATCATATGAAATGTATTTAAAAAATTGTGTTACAAACTTCAAATAAGATATCAACATATATACATGAAACAAATTGTCTAGATGAGAAGTCCAACTTTTATTTTTGTCAAAAATTGGCCAACCCGAAATGATATGATTAAAAAAACTTTTTTGCAATACTATTACAAAAAAAAAGTTGGTTGTTTGTTTTTTAGACTTAGTCTCCCTAAGCTCCAAAAAAAACCTACCCTTATGTGCCCCCCTCCCCCACACAAAAATAAAAAACCGGCACGTCCGTCTTAGCCTGCCCTGGTTCAAAAGAGGCATCCATGTGAACAGAAAGTACAACCGGTGTTCAGCGGAACATAAAATGCTGAACGCATAAAACGGGATTTTAGCGTTATGTTTAACTTAATTTTCGGGGCATTTTCACTTAAAATTGAAATCCCTTGCACGATCAGTGGATCCAGTCAATAAAAAAAAAATAGTGTCTGTCAAGGATGACTTCAGAGCTTCTTTAATACAACCTTTTTTAAATAATAAAATATTTCAATAATTTGTCAATATCATAAGTTTAGCTCAATATCTTCATGAGAGGTATTAGGCTGGGGAAAAAGTAATTTCTTATTTTCCACCCCTTTTTGTAACTAAATAAATCTTGTTTATTATTGGTCACATTGGATCATATGATAAGGCATTGTAAAGGTATTATTGTATACTACAAATGCTTATTGAACAGTATTGGGCTTGGCTCGTTCAGTCGGGAATTACCGTACGTCGAATATGGAGGCCTCAAAGGAAGAAATTTGCCATATTTTATATTTTTAATACCTGAAAGGGAAAAACCCGTTGAAAGCGACAAAGAAAATTTGCGATGTATACGGGGCCAATACAGTTCGTGCTGGACAGCATTGGTTCAAGCGATTTTTTTTTTCTTCACTCAAATTTGCCATCAACTCTGAACAACTCAACGGTTTGAAGCTAGAGATCGAACGAAAGGAGCCAGTATTTGATGAATAGGAGACAACAGGACATTACCAAGATAACGCTAGACCACACACATCTTTGATGATGCGCCAGAAGCTCCGAGAACTTGGATGGAAAGGTCTTATATATTCATCCTACAGTTTGGGCCTGGCAGCAAGTGACTACCACCCATTCCTGTCTATGGTCAATGCGCTTGGGGATACAAATTTGGTCTCAATTGAGGCCTGTGAAAATTGGTTGTCCGAGTTTTTTACCAATAGGAACATGGACTTCTACCGAAAGGGCATCATCAAGTTGGATTATCGTTGGCAACCAGTCATCGAACAGAACGGGTCATACTTGGATTAAATTGGATGATTGTAGCACTTCTTATAGAACATTGAAATAAAGCGAAAAACACGAAATTAATTTTTTCCCAACCTATTATAATTACATTATCCAAAGTTTTGATCATACTATTTTGCTATTTTCCTTTTATAGGTAATATCACCTAAAACACCTAAAGCATCACTTATTTCTAAATCATACATTTTTATTATTTTTACAATAACATCACTTTGAATATTTCTTATATATATTAGTTCTTCCTAGTGATTTTGTAACGCCTTACGACAGACAATAACATTTCAAAAATATACAAATTACATACCAACTTCTAGTTTTTTAGATAAAATACCTATATAAGGAATTCCACATTGGCCATTTAATTTCACTTTTAAGTAACCTTTGAGTAATCCAGAGTAGGCGAATGATTTCTTACGAACCACTAATTCAATTATCGAATCGGTGAAATCGCTCTATTTACGAACTCTGAGTAATGCTTCAGTTTCCGGCGTATTTGCATGAACTTGCCAGGTATTCAGCAATAGTTGGAATGATCCACCTCTTATTCCAAAATATATGCAAGGGTACTTACCAATGGTAAGTTACCATAGAGCTAATACGAAAATTGATTGACTACTGCCGATGTTGTGGCAGTATATTACGACAAATATTCCTTAGATAAGTGAGGTCAACTTTACATATTAACAATAAAATCTTGCAGTAAATAAGTCATTTTTATGTAGGTTCACCAATGAAGAATATGTAAAATAACAGTTGAGGAAGATATAAAAGTTGTAGTAACTAAAATAATTATAAAAGAATTGAGGCAAACTAGAGGAACTGAATTATATCATCAAGGAAAAATGGGACGGTCTTTACTCATTGGACAGAAATATAGTATTAGGTATTAATTGAATTTGGGTATATTTTACATGTTATTATTTACTATTTTGTTGTCTAGCCAGCAAATATTTATAATTAAGCTGTTAATTTAAAAAATTATAAAAATGATAGAATTAATATTGTTCGAATTTACAAAAGATAAAACCATTTTTGATCAATTACTACGTTATTACTAGACTTATAATTTTTGATATTTTTTTTTTTCTAAAAGAGCAA
The DNA here is from genome assembly GCF_016086655.4 of Lepeophtheirus salmonis. NCBI lineage: Eukaryota > Metazoa > Arthropoda > Copepoda > Siphonostomatoida > Caligidae > Lepeophtheirus > Lepeophtheirus salmonis. Next base: position 37,350,986 of record NC_052143.2, on the reverse strand, counting down.
TTAATTTGTATTTAAAGAAAAATACAGTTTTGCTATAATATATCGACAAATTAAAATTTTAAAAAGATTATCTTCTGTTAATTTTTGCCTTCGATCTGTATCGATAGTTACACATAGGTACCATACATTGATGGTCCTATTTTTTTAATTCACTGAAATGTGCAGTTTTCTCCTCATAGATGCATGTTTTTTTACTCCCTTCTAATATAGCTTCTCTCAATGTGTGAGCTGTGGCCTATTGGGGTTCCTTCAAAAAATTGCCAATAATGGCATATTACTTTTTTTAAATCGTGATTGGAGATGTTTGCAAACTTAACAAATATTGAGTTTGATTTAGAAATTAAGAAAACTAGACTGAAGAATATATTTAGACAAATAGCACTCGTATGCTGAAACTTGGATATGCTTCTCTTGTAGAATGAGCATACACACAGCAGCACACATTCTGACCACATAGCTCAACATCTGAAATCTCTCGACGAGTGAGTTAATCATTATTTTCCATCGAAGTCTTATGCACAGTTTGACTGGATCTAAAAAATTTTGTAGTTATGCACACAAGAGAACTGCTGTGGACTGGTCACTGCCAAACGCAGCAGTATCAAGAAAGAACGTACATTGAATATGATATTTGGAGACATGAAACTGATCAATGGGTAGATTTTGGAAATCAATGGAAATATAATAGTGGCTTTAAATAGCGCAGTTGCTTTTCTGGTATCATTCGCTACAAGTTACATGAGTGAACTGGGCTTTTTGAGCCTGATATACATCTAGAACAATTACACACATTGACTAAGGACTGCAGACCAGGAGCTCGGGTTCTATTTTTTATCCATCCTTGCTAAGAGTGAATGTATGCGTTGCACCAGGCTCATGTCTCACATTATTGATGAATTACACCCCTCTTTGTCCCTCAACAGCGGACATTTGCATATTTTTAATATAGTCAGGTTATATATGTTAATAGTAAGAGAACTATCAATTTTGAAAAGTCAAGATCAAATACACACAAAATGTTAAAAACACATAACTTTTGAGATACATAACTCAAATGAGAGTCATTTGTTGTTATCTTTTAGAGGAAATTATTTTAGGGGGAGGTTTGGGCTCTATCGAGAGCCCACTCCAGTTAAACATGTTCTACGCATAATGTCTCTTGAGAATAAATACCCATTTGAAAGGTGCCTTGATTGAAAAAGTTTGAGAAACACTACTCTAATGTACAACAAATCAGAATAGCACAATTTTTTTAATCTAGTAAAGTATCATATTCATATTTATACTTAATTTATCACAGTTTTAAGGTAACAAACAAACGAATAAATAGTTTAGGCAAAAAGTGTTAAAAAAATGACGTCTCCTCAAAAAGCCTAAATCTCTTTTAACAAAAGACTTTTGAGTAGGCAAAGTTAAAGATACAGAAATGAAGTCCCTTTTTTAACGTAAGATATATCGATCATTATCTCATAATATGTTTTAACAAATGTAACAGATAAAGCGGAATAAACAATTGTTTAGTCCACAAAGTTCTTTTCTGTTCCCTTTTTGTGCGCTAAAGAAAGTATTAGAATGGTCACAACAGCAGAAACAAGGAACATAACGTCAAACCACCGATGATAAAAGTTAAATTTGAGTTCTCCTAAAACTTCTGTGATGATGGAACGATATTGAACCGGCATGTTCATCCGCATAAGGAGTACCATTGAGACAAAGTACATACCCATGATCTGAAAATACAAGTGAATATTGGGTCAGATATTGTATTATGTTAATAATAGGGAAGTAAAAAGTTGAGCAGATTTCGCTAAATGTCTTTAGTGGGCTACATCTCACGAATAATAAATTACATCAAAAAAGCTTAACGTATGGTTAAAGGTTAAGCATACAATTAAAAAAAGTAATTTTACAGATTTGTGTTTGGTGAAACCAGTTGAATGTTACAGTATTCCCAAATGGAGAGAAAATTCGATACATTCTTCTACATCACTACGGCCAAGGGGAAAAGGTGGAGCAGGCGCCCAAAAGATATTGTGATATTTATGGAACCAATAAAGTATCGAATGCAATAGCAAAGCGGTGGGCCCAAAAATTCCGTTCTGGTAATGTGGGCGTCAAATTTTTTGGTAAAACAATGGAAATTGTAGAGTTGGATCGCCATGTGAGTACTTATTCCATTGCAAAGGAACTGAAAATTAGCCAGAAAACCGTTTGGAACCATCTAAATCGGATAATCCTAACTATGCTAATTTTATCGTCAAAATTAAGTGAAAAAATGCTCAGAACTTTACTTCACCTATTATTTATATTAGAAAATTGGAAAAATGCTATCTATTCAAGTAATACCTGAGATAGAAATAATACTATGAAATTTGAAGACTTTGGACTTGAGATCCAAATGAAAAACTTTGACATGGTCAATAAAAGACCACGAGTTGAGGTGACGACAATGGCACCAACTAATATAAAGGAAATATGCTGGGACCAAAAGACGATATCAATCTCCAATCCAAACCAAATCACTGCAATTTCCATACCTTAAAAAAAATGAATTATTCAAAATTCATAATGACTTAATGAAGGAGTACCTTTTGTAATGGGATCTACTTTGCCTACTCGATCAAATACAATGTTCACCGTACTTATGAAAATCTTCCAAGTACAGTACAATGAGAAAAAATACCCTAAAACATTGAAATAACGTCCTTGAAGAGTTTTGGCCCACTCATTACGCTCCCTCATGTTTTGCAAATCATGGAGCTCTAAAAATAAATGCCTTGATAGTTCCTCTAACGCATCCACATCCTGTTGCAAACGTTTGACATCCTCAACAGAGTCCGTGAAGGTTGTCGTATATTGTTTCATTCGATCCCACCACCCATTACGCGATTGACCCTCTAATAGCTGCCTTGCTTTTTCTCTTTCTGCCAAACAAATCCGTTTCTTTTTGGCGAGGACTTGATCCAGGGTCTGAGTTAATTTCTTTTCTATTTGGTGTATATCTGAGAGAGTCACTTGTCTCATAAACATAGCCATGGAAGTATAAGGATAACTAACAGCACCAAAGCCGGAGAGAAGGGCCATGATTGTGACACCAATGACTCCTACTCTACTGACGCATGTCTCTACACTGGAAATGAATGGTTTTTACAAGTATATAAATATATTTAATAGTTAGAGCCTGACTGATGTTGATTTTTTTAGGCCGATAGCTGTTATTATTTGGGTAGAAAAAAAAAACACGATTTATTGGTCCACTTAAAAAAAAATTTTACCTCTGACAATCTAGTAAAAATAATCACACAAAATCCTAAAACGGTCACTACACATCATAACTTTCCTTATCCATTACCCTACTACGAGTTAAAAGCTTTGTCAAAAATATATCCTATCATTTGTTAAAATGTTGATTCAATTGCATAAAAATCAAAGAAAATTATACCATTTAAAAATGATATTTGTATGCCTTAAACTTTGATTAAGATTAAAAAAGTCTGGTCATCTCTGGGTTTGTAAGTGTTCAGTAACCTAATATATTTTGATCTTGTTTTCATTGTTATGTGCAAAATTTGGACAACTATCCATTATAGTAGAGCCCAGTTAAAATATCAACGCTTAAACCAGATATTTATACTGGACATTCATAAAAGTCCCCAATCAGTAGTAATAGATTATTTATTATAATTAATTTGATTTCTTTTATGGTGGACAGTTTCATCAGCCAATTCAGCTCCGTTATAAGCAAATTCTACTGTATTATCAAATTGCCTTTTATAAACATCTGATTTAATCGACTCGCTAATGATTGATCTAGGCCGTGTACAAGTTTTTGATTAAGTACAAGTAGTAATTTTTATAAACACATTGTACAAGTTGCAATTTTTCCGCCTTAAAATGCTTTATTTAATTACAAGATTGATTATTCTAGGGACCAACTATATATTGATACTATCATTTGATTTGGATTTATTAAAGTTACATGATTATTATACATTTATGAGTAATTTGAACTTTATAGTGTGCCACAGAATACTTATATTTTTTTTAATTTGTATTCAAATAGTCAAAAATGACACCCTTAATATATCAATCATCCATGGAATATTCAATAATTGCAGTTTTTTTGTATAGAATAATTTTTTTTTTTCCAAAACGATGAATTATCGTCAATTTCTATGAAAAATTATTCTTATTAACCTTTTCAGTGTACTGGAAATTGTACTTAAAATAGTCATAATTGATTCTCACAGTAAATAATGAAAAATTGACAAATTTTATGTATTATGTATAAGTATGTTAAATCAAATAAAGGTGTTAAACTATAGTTAAAATTATTGGGGGGGGTATCTTAACACCCACAAATTTGAATCAAACATGTATATCTATGAAAGATGGGGCTGATTTTTTTTTGTTAACACACAAGAGATGGAGAGGGGGGATGCTTGTACCTGAGGACTCCATGTTTGGGATTGTGTATGGGGAATGGATCTCCGATTTTCCAGAATATCGTAATGTAGCATCCCCATGTGAAGAAGGACAATGGCTTGAGCCATTGATCAGAGATGTATCTACTCGCATTGTGTAGGAGGAAGTAAACAAGATAGAATGGAATGAGAATGATGACCATGAAGAGCATGAGATACAAGGACAAGTACCAATGGAAGTATCTGGAGAGAGATAAATAAATATGTAAGTAAGTCACTGTATTAATTAAGTTTTATATTATAGAGCAATAAAAAGATGGAAAACCTGGAGCTTCGCTCTAAATGATCAATGATTTCAAATATAATGAGCTCAAACATGGTACAACTGAGCGCAAAGTTGATGCAAAAAAATGAGTTGCACCAATTTGTGATGAAGTTCATAGTCCACGAATAGCTTTTTGACGAAAAAAATCCATCCAATCACAAAGAAAATGAGTTGAGTCCCAAGGACTTGAAGACTATCCCAAAGTAGCGTCATGATCCCACAACGATGATGACGACGACCACCACGTCCGAGAAAGAGGAGAACAACTGATGGTGATGCAGATTATTTGTTAGTTCGTGTTCTAAATCTTTCTTTATTAAACTAAATTGATGTGTTTATTTACAAAATAGCTCTGACGTCACACGAGGTTGAGCGAAAAAATTTATTATGTCAAGATGGGTTGTTTGGTCCGTTTTGACATCCTATAGTTTATTATGTTCCTTAATATCAATGAAATAGGGTTTTTATTCTACATAAAACTGCGTCGTGAAGCCCCCCCTTCATGCCCAACGTTAACAATGCTGACTCCAAGTGAAAACGCTCTGTATAAAAAGTTGGAAAACCTCTCCCCATCTTCCCTATACTCATAAAGACCGGAGCAAGTTGTTAAAATGACAAGTAGAGGTTTTGTGCGATATGAAAATTAACCCATCGTAATAATAGATAATCGCTCAACCTCTCCCCTTTTATGTTCTATGTTTTAGATTGTTACTTGACGTCGACGTACGATTGGCAATTAATCCTCGTTTCCCGTCATTTTGAGACTTTTCTTGTTCGTCACATAGTTTTTATATAATCAAGAGAGTCACATCATATATTATTATTGATCTATCATGCTTTTAATTGGCATCATTGGTGGCCCTGGGAGTGGAAAAACCACGGTTTGCGGCATGTTCCATGATTTGGGAGTCCCCATCCTTCCCTACGATTCCAAAAGATCTTATTTCTGGGATACAATTAAGCTTACATTACTTCAAGGTCATCCTTGACTCTTTAATTGCTTCTTTAATGAATACATTAATTATTTCTATCTAATTATAATTTATAGGGCATGCCTACGCCTTGGTGGATCTCCCCATTCCACCACCCCCAACCACTTTCTATCAACAACGACTCTTAGTGACCTGTGAAACGGATTTACAACTTCATAGAATCATGGAGTCCCGCTCCATCTCAGAGAAGGACTCTCAGTCCATGCTCAGCTCCTCTCCTAAACTATCAATGAAGATTCATGCTAGTCACACCATTGAGAACTCCAGCTCTTTCACTGATACAAAGAGTCAGGTCCTATATCTCCATGAATCCACATTTGCGCCCCTTGGATCCAAACGGAAAATGATGACCATGGGCGGGATACTCCTTGTCTTTGCAGCCTTCTTTTTAATGTAAAAGGCTTGGGGTTTTTTAGTCTCTTCAAGTATACATAGTCCTGTTCTTGATATGATCCATTCCATCATCACAAGATAAACGCAGAAGACCATAGATTCCAATCCCCTCTCTCTCTCTCTCTTTCTTTCTCAATTCAAAATTGTTAGACTGTGAGCCAAAAATCTGTAATTTTAAATTATTTAAAAGTTGGATACCTCAGACGTCAATAAATTCAGTTATACATTCGTTGCATTCAAAGAATAAAATAAAAAATATGATTATATATTTTTTTATATTTGATGACTATGTTTCTTTCTATCGAAAAATAGTTTGTTCTTCAATTGAAACGTGGAATTTTAGGAAGAAGAGTACAAGGATAGACAATAAAGGAATAAGGAGGATCACTCTTATTAATTACTTAATTAAAATTGATAATTGAATCATCTACAAGCGGTAACTTAATTGATATCTGCCCCACATATGTAAAATGGTTCTAAAGTAGATAGCCGAAAAAAATTATAAATATATTTTATTATTCATGCAATTATTAGTGATACAATGTTTAAGCCGCTAGCCAAGAGTTGCAATGGTTAAGACGTGTTCATTAATTAACTTTCATCTCGATTCCATATATCTTAACATAGTTTTGTCATCCGACGTGAAACTTATTGACTACAAAAAATCACAAGTCTCCTTGAAAAGCAATACGAAAAATGATGAGTTTTGTTATAAGGGATCAAAAAGCGGGGCGAGCCAACTGTTGGAGCATTACTTGTAATGAAATTAATAAAATAATTAACATTTTATGTTATGAAATTAGAGTAACATAAATAGATATACTGAACCTTAAATAGAAATCAAGTAAGGACTACTTCGAACAACATTGTTCCTCCTTTCTCTGTTCGTCTCTTTCGAGAAAGTTTTGCGTGTATCTTAAGACGAACTTGGCAATATTTTCGAATAATTTTTGACTTAATATTATAAAAATCCGGTAGGGATATATTTGTATATAATCTTTTTTTTCAATTAGATATTGCTGGATTTTGGTTACCTTTCTTAAATAATTAAATTTCTGAGTTTGAATAAGGTAATCGGTTCTTGCCTGTAATGAATATATTTCCAAAGACTTCTTTGATACAGCGGCATAAAGATTGGCAGATGTAATCTTTTAGATCAAGGAGTTTTGACCTTTATCAACTTTATAATGATTATATATTACAGGTCCAGAAGAATCACCTTTCGAGGGTGGAGTATTCAATTTTTTTACCAGAAGACTACCCAATGTCAGCCCCCAGGGTTCGCTTCATCGCCAAAATCTACCGTCTCAACATCGATAAGCTCGGAAGAATTTACTTTGATATTTTAAAAGGTGGGTTTAATACAATTTAAGTCAATGTTCTTATTTAACTATTCCTTTAAGACAAATCGAGTAAAACCGAAATCCCCCTCATCTTTTTTGTATGGTATGTTTTTAATAGCTGTTAACAAAAAGTTAAATTTTTTCAAGAATTAAATTTTAAATTTTTTGAAATTTGTTATTAAAAATCCACAGCTATTGACAGAATTTTTTTTTTTTTAAATCAATTAAAAAATTCACAGCTGTTAACAAAAAATTTCTTTAAAAAAAATCCACAGCTATTCAGATTTTTTTAAAGGAAAAAATCATAACTCAAAAAAAAAAATTAAAATTTTTGGGGGAAAATTTCAAAAATTAAATTTTTTGGCAAAAAATTCAAATATAAAATTTTCTAGTAAAAACCAGAAAATCCTTAATTTCCGGGGGCCCTCCTGCACACTCCTGTGAATAACTGTAACATTCACCCAAAAATTCATATCTCCTCTCATATTGACAAGTCACATACAATATATACGGGGTAAATCAATAATTTCAAACCCCTAAAAAATTGATGAAAAGCAAGAGAAATTAAACAACTCTTATAAGTTATTGAATATAGATATATTAAACCTTAAATAAAAATGAAGCAAGGTTGTCGTTGAATTAATTAATTATGTAAAATGAATGCAAGAAAAAGTACTGATAATAACATTCCCCAATATCAACTCCATTTTTATTGTAATTATATGCATGATAATAATCCCTTGAGAGAAGGTAAATAATAATTATAATAGAAAAAAAACGTCCAAAAATTAATATCATTAACAGCCAAGGACTACTTCGAACAACAAAAAAAAAATAGGTGCAAGATATTAAGTTATATGTGACTTCGTCTTTTTGTATGAACTTAATGCTTTGTAACGAAGAGTTTTTTTCAATTTTCCATAGCATATTTACGCGTCCAATCCCGAGCATTTCGAATAGCTTCCACTTCATTTTCCTTCCATAGCTCAGCAACATCATTTGCTAAAGGATCATCCGGGTTGGGAGCAGAAAGTAAGGCTTGAATAGAGAGTAAAACCGTGCGAATTTGAAGTGCGGGACTCCATTTGTCTAAAAGAAATAGATAAATAATAGCATTGACTCTAAATTGTATTAAGCACACCTTTTAAAATATCAAGGCAAATTCTTCCAAGCTTATCGATGTTGGGGTGATAGATTTTGGTGATGAAGCGAACCTTGGGAGCAGACATGGGATAGTCTTCTGGTAAAAAGAGCTCCAATTTGAATACTCCACCCTCGAAAGGGGATTCTTCTGGACCTGTAATATAATCATTATAATCTTTGACTAAGAATGTTACACTATGAAGTAATTCATCAAAAGAAACATAGAGTTGAACTTCATAACTAATGACACTACCGAAGTTTCACATCAATTATAATACACATTTTGAGATAGTTTCATTAAAAAAAAATTAACAAATACCGTCCACATAAAAACAACAATTTTGAACAAAAATTAAGAAAAGGAGAGAAGTTCAATTGTATTATTACTTCATAGGACATCAGGGGTGTCCGCAAGATAATATTGGGGGGGATCTTGATTTTTCAAATTTTTTTGAAAAAAATTTGAAAAATTAAATTCCTATTATTTAATTTTGGGGGAAAAAAATTAATTTAAAGTAAAAAATTTGAAAAATCCACGGCTATTTAAAAAAAATTTGAAAAATTAAATTTCTATTATTAAATTTTGGGGGCAAAAATTAATTTTAAGTATAAAATTTCAAAAATCCATGGCTATTTAAAAAAAATTAAATATTATTTTTTTTAGAAAAAAATTTCAAAAATCGATAGTTATTTACAAAAAATATTTTTTTTTTTGGAAAAAAAATCCAAAATCCATAGTTATTTACCAAAAATTATTTTTTTTGGAAAAAAAATTAGAAATATTTTTATTTTTTGGAGGAAAAAAAGCATGTCTTCTTTTTTTTGGGGGGGGGCTACAGCTCACCCCCTGCGGAGCTTCTGTGTAAGTAATGTTATGTCAGACCTTATTTATTCAGTCCAGTCATTGGATTGATCCAATCAGTCCTTGGCACTGCTTCTTAAGATTGTCAGTACTAGAACTAATTAAAAAGGAAGAATAAATAAAGTTGATTGACGTCATCAAGAACCAAACATTTTAAGTTTTAGGACGGGACTGCATTCTTCAGTCCTAAATGAGGACTAGCACAACATTACGTATAGGCTAAAATCTCAAAGTATATTTGAGCCAATTGTAAGTCAATTATTCAAATTACTGGAATAAATTATGAACACAAAACTTATAGCTATTATAGTAGTGATGTGACGATTAAAAAAAAAGGATTCCGATACGAATCTAGTAAAAAAATATATATGCCGATTAAGATTTTTTAATATTTGAAATAATAGTTAAAAAATGTAATTTTGCTATCAGGGGCTTGATTTTTTTGGAAAAAAATTCAAATACATTTAAATTTGTTTTCAAAAAACTATAACTATTCACAAAAAATTAAACTTGTACTAGGAAAAATTCCAAAATCTAAAGCTGTTAACAAAAAAAAAATTTCAAAAATCTCCAGCTGTTCTCAAAAAAAAAAAAAAATCATAATAAATAAATAGTTTAATTTCTAATATTAAATTTTCTGAAAAAAAATTTCAAATAATAATTTTTTTGTAAAAGCAAAAATTCCTTAATTTTGAAGTGAGTTATTTTTTTTCTTCAGTACCCCTAAAAAATTACACATTATTTTCCGGATTCTGATTCTAAAAAAAAACACAGCCCCTTTCCGATTTATTGCCCATCACTAGCTATAAGTAAGAACCTTTATTTGATTAACTAAACTTATATTAGCTCTGATATGGCCTTTCAAATAAAATCAGTCAATTTATCACTCTTTAATTATGAAAATCAATTTTAGGCAAGAATTATTAAGGATTAATAAAAATAATTTCTTGATATAAATTTAGGATAATTTGTTATTGAATACAAACGTAATCCAGACTCAACTCTACTTTTCTGTTAATGGGCCACATATTTAAGGACATATCTATATATTTGATCCAGATAAGAGTAAATCTATTAACTTAAGCTAACTCACAGATCATGAACTCAGAAGGAAGGTGTCCTAAGTCACTATTTCTCAGAAAAAGAGATGTTTTAGTAGTGTCTGGAAATCCTAGACCAGTCTGATATTGTTATGTTTTTTTGTAAGATTGGTCCAGTGTTCGGTCTAGACCAGTCTTTTTGTAAATTCGGTCTATATTGGTCTCATAAATAAAAGATCTCGGTTGGTCTAATATAGAAATCAATCTAGGGCAGGAGGGTTCACTGTAAAAAGGTTGCAGACAAAAACGTTGGCATAATATCGTTGTGTACAATATCCTTGTGAGACAAAAACGTAGTGAGTTATATCATCGTGAGGCAATATGATTGTGAGTGATTGTGGTGATGATATCTAGGAAAACTCCTGAAGATCACGCCAACTTTAAAATTGCTCGAACTACTGATGTGAACATTGAACGGTCTTTTAGTATGTTTAAAACTACAAATCGAATGCAAAAATTATGTCGGTGAGATTTTCAATGAAAAACTTAATTCGATCCACCTCGAGGAATTGGAGATTAAGAGAGTTCTTAAAAACATAAAAGTAAGTGGAAGTGGAAGAGAGATTGGAGTAAGAAACAGTTAATTTTTTAAGAGGACTGGGAAATCGACAGATTCGGAGATTACAGGTCCTTGAATCTACGAAAACACAATATATGAGATCAATTAATAACAAATGGGTGAAAAGGCTTTTGTTAAGGGAATATTGCATGCCATATATTGTAAAAGACTCAACTATTCCATACATTTGTTCATTTATAGAAACCAAATAAATACTTTATCCCTTGGAAGTATATATGGAAAAACAAAGGAGTTTTTTCTGTAGAATTGTAAAAGAGACCCCGGAACATTTCTCAAAATGTAAGCATACTGAAGGGATAGGAAGTCAAGTGTCAGTGATATTGTATGAGCGATACAGAGTTACATGAAAAGCAAATCATTTTCGTTTTATCTATATAGATCCCCCATCATGAGGATATTAATTTTATCATAATAAAAAGAGTGCATACTTTATAAATTTAAAAGTAGTACGAGGTCTACCTTACCAGATGATATTTTAAATTTGTATATAAGACTTGTGATACGTATTAAATTTAAAAGTTCCATGTTTAAAAAAATAAATAATGTATTGTAAGAAGAAAGTTTTATATTGTCTAATTAAGAAAAGTTGAAGTTTATTAAAATTGTAACTAGGTACAAAAAAAAAAAAAAACTGATCGACGGCAAAAATTAACGGAAGAAAATCTTTCAAAAATAATATAATATAGTATTGCAAAATTTATGAATAAATTGTTATAGATATAAAATATCACAAATTACTTCAAATTATCCAAATAAAACTGTACTTTTCTTAAAATACAAATGGCAAAATTAGATGAAGTCTAGTCATGAGTCAACATTATTTATAAAATTGTGCTGAATCTTTAAAAATCAAGGTTATACTGTGAGATGCCCAGTAAGGCTTTCTTTCCTCCCATGATCTTAAACCTTTTGCTACCATAAGGTCCCTTGTGAATGTTTTATGCTTTTTTGTGCAATATCGTATTCAATTGGACATAAAAGAGGAGTTTATTATTGTTTGTTGCAAAAATGGCATTAATTTAAAATAACTACAAAACTATTTGCACTATGATGTCGAGATTTTAATAAATATCATGAAATGAATAAATAGCCGTATTATTTATGATTAAGTTTGACGAGTTTTGAAAAATTATCAAGAATAACATCAATCTAAATTAGGGGTGTACCGATGCATTGGAATCGGCTCAATAATGCCGATTCCACCGATACTTGTGCTTACTTAATTTTGAATACATTATTAACCCTCTAGCCTTTTATTTTATCTAATGAATTAAAAAGAAAAATTACCATTGGTATAAACTTTTATAGGAATGAGGATATAATATAAATGAAAAAACATCAAAAATATTTTTTAATAAGAAAAATATATTTTGACAACAAGACTTTGAGATCCACTTGGTCACATTATTTAAAAAAAAGTAAATATTTATATCTATGTTACATTCAGGCGAATGACATTAAATAATAATACTAGAAGTTCATAAAAAATAATGAAAATGTTCTTAGCATAGAAAAAAAAAATATATATAATTCCCTTTAAAAACATATTGCTATATTAACATATTCCTTAAATTGATCATAAACTAGCTTTTATCACAATTAGGTAGAAGATATAGACTTGAAAATTAATGATACAAATGTTTATTTAAAAAGAGACTTTGAAGTACATCCAGGTGGTAAAGGGTTAGCAAAAAAATAAATAAATAAAATAAATTATAATTTCATTATTTCAAATGCTCCATCAAAAAATATAAGTGAGGACCAAAGTATAGAATAATTAGGCTTAAGAATTTTCTCATCAAGCCCTAATTAATAAAAAGTTAAACATTAAAAAAGTAAATCATTTTGTGATTTGCTTATGTAATTACTATAGCAAATAATGTTAATAAGGAATCGGTATCATTCATTAAGATAGTATATGAATCTGAATCGGTTGAGTTTTCGGTATCGGTACATCCCTACTATAAACTAATTGTTAATGAAACAAAAAATGGAAATTTTTTTTTTTTTTTAAGTATTAATGAACATTTTAATTTATAAAAATGAACATTTTTGCTTGATTAAAAGAAAAGATATAGAGAATTAACTAGCATGTACCTTTAGGTATAAAAGGGTTAAAATATAGTAACTGAATATATATATCATTTTCACTCACGTCAAAAATTTGAATCCTAATTGAAGGAGACACCATCTTGGTGGTTTAAAATTGATATTTTTACTACATCAAATGGACAAATTTCTAATAAATCTTGATGAAACTCAATCAAAGGGCTTTATGAATAAAAAAAGACTTTAGACTAATGTTGAATACTACTTTATGCCAATAATAAAAAGTGATATTTGTATATACTCAAAGTAATTTGAAAATGTTAAATTTGTGTTAACTGGGAACGAGAAAAGTAGGTTAATTAAGAGAAAAAAAACTTATCCTGTCATAGTTCATTTTTATCTACACAATCGAAATAAGATTGTATAACGGTGTGACAACTTATTTTTCATACAAATTAGGGTCTGATTTATAATAAAACTAGGCAATAGAAGTATGGATTTTTGATAGAGGGTGAAGATTTAATTCCTTTTGTTTGTTAGTCCCATTTTGACATCCCACAGAAAAATAATTTACTCAATATTAAGGGAAAAGGTTTTTCATTGTTATAAAACTTGATTGGTGGGCCCCCAAAATGACCCACATGAACGCTACTGACGTCACGTGAAAACGTTCTACTGATTGGCATATCAAATGTGTTTATTAAAGCCTATTTATAAGGGCTTTTAAATCATTAAAAGCACAGGGATTTAGGAAGCATGAACCACCTACCCAATTTTTGTAATATACGAAGGTTTTAAACGGGATTTTCTAATCTAAATAAGTAGAGCTGTATTATAGTTGAAAAAGCGACCCTTAAGGAAGCTTGAAAACGTCATTAGAGCCGTGATACGTGAGTAAAATGGCAATTGGATTCATTTCTATTCAATCATTGCCTATTTCATTACGATGCCTCCCTCTAAATGTAAATTATATGTATAAAAAACTCTACCAGCGACGACGACGTGAAAATATCTTGCGTTTCCTTCATCTGGAATTGCGGAAATCCCCGGAACTGGCTCCTTCATCAAACGCTGCGTTTCCTGAACGAATTTAGGGGAGGAAATATATAAAGAAGGTTCAATCAATCAGAAGAACTAATATACCTTTACAATCCTTCGTGGTAGACCCGCCATTCTGGATTAATCGAACCCAATCGTTCCGTTTCTATCGCCTCCTTCTCTTCTATGTATTCCTCGAATTTGAGAGTGTATTAGAAACAGAAAATCGCCCTTCTTTAGTTCTCTTTTTTTTTCTATCTCTTTTTCTTTCTTTCTTTCCTTTTTTTTTTTCTTTTCCTTTAAAATCTTGCCGCATCAGAAGTACCATATTCAATACTCATCGGCCCAACAAACCCATTAATTCTTTATAAACTCCAATATTATATACATATATGTTCTGTCCAAGTTGCAACTTGTGTAATTAAATAGTACAAGTTGAAATTTCTTTGCTTTAAAATCAATTATTTAATTGCAGAATTGATTATTCTAAGGACCAACTATATGTTGATACTTTCATTTCATTTTTATCACTTAAAATTACAGGGTTATTATGCATTTATGAACTGTATAATTGTGGGCATTTATACTAAAATATGTGCCACATAATACTTATATTTTATTAATTGGTATCGAAGTAGTCAAAAATGACTCCATTAATATATCGATAATCCATGGAATATTCAATAACTGCATGATCCTCATCCCATTTAATGTAAATAATTCATCTAAAATTAGTCATCTTACTTTTTGGCTGGAACTTGTACAATTTGCTAATACAAGTTACAACATGTACACAACATAAACATAGTAACAAGATTTCACGGAAACCCATTAAATTCATTCATTCAATCGATAATTGATTCCTACTTGTTTTATTATGAAGGTGTACATATTATTTTTTATGGCCAAAGGGTTAGCAGTTGAATTATTTATCTAACACAATGACGGCTACATTGGACAGTTATTATTTTAAGTCCATGCATGACGTCAATATGCATTTTAGCCCAGGGTACATTTTCAGTGGTCCCTAACGATTACTGTTTGTTATTATTTATTATGAGGATGAGGATCTTAAAACTATATAGTTTAAAAATTAGAGCTTAAAGGCCTTTTTGATGAGAGGACGTATGAATACAATTTCAATGATAATTCATTGGATTGAACAAATACACGTTTTTCTCTCTTCCTCATTGGTTTTTGGCAAATAAAAAAAATGCAAATAACTCACTTTGTACAATAAATTAATCGTAACCTTTCCAACAGAAAGATGAAATGTTATAATCAAATTGTTATTTGGGAAACACAATTAAGTTTATTTAAAGGGGATATAGCGGAAACTTATTGTAAAAAAATACACTAAAAACATTAATTAAATGAAGTAATGTATAACTAATTATTCTATTTTTAGACCAAAGCTAATCCAATGTCCACAATTTATTACATGTTATTTTTTACAACTAATCATTTGTTACAAATTATGTCACGAAATGAAGGTCATAGCTTAGAAAATATTCATATACAGTAATACGAGCTGGATTATGATGGACAAAAATTTGCATCCGAGTTTTTGTTTTGTTTTTTAGACGCGAGTTGGTAATGTTTTTTGATTGCGAGCATAGAGCAATAACTCTAACAACTTATTTCTCTATGAGTGCGACTCTTAAAATATGTTGCTAGATAATGTGCGGCCCCTACCCCTCTCATTGAGAGATGAAATAAATTTTGGAGTGCATTTTATGCAAATAGATGACTTAATGACCATATCAACCCTATTAAGTTAAACCCAGAGGCACTTATTTAACTATATACATCAAAAATAAATAATTTAATTCAACGTATATTGAAAAATATAAGAAATACATTGAGGAAATTCTCGAATAATAAAATATGTACTAATTGAAACCATTTCTATACTATCACTTCTCTATTTCCACGGAAATAAGGTCAAAATGTAGACTCGCAAACAAATAACATTTGAGGCTATGGATTTGTAAATAGGTTTATAAACGAACCAAGGTCACAATGTGACGTATATGCACTGTGCATTAAGTAAAGGTCTATTTTTTGTTTAATTTTGGACACAGCAACTCTGAGATCATCCTCCACGTTAAGCTGAGATCTGTATTTTGACGTAAGTTAATGCAGAAAAAGTATTCTTACATAAATCAGTTGAGCCACATGGTATAAGTAAATTTAAAGCCGCTTTAACCAGCAGGGGGTATTCATTCATCTAAGAGAACCAGAATTCGTCAAGTATTTTAGAATCATAATTTGTTTTAGTATTGGGTCATGTGAAATTTCGATAAGCGTATCAGATGACAGATGATTAGCTGCCGCTTTAAAGGATCGTGTCCAGTTATATTTTTGTGGAGCACAATCTTCTGGGAAAGACTTTTTAAAATGATCCAGAAGAAAATTATAAAAGATATGTACATCCATCATTATTTAAGTTTTGATGCCACTCGAAGTAATGTAAATTTAAATTGTATTCTTTATTTTTGAAAATAATCTCGCGATCCTTCCGTTGTGTCCCACGACTCCCACTTTGGAAACCACTGTCTTATGGGATAAATTGCTTTATCTTAAGAGAAAGAAATTAAAGAATTAAATTCGTATGTCAAGGTAAGTATTACTGTAATACATGAAATATATTATACACCTTTCTAGGCAAAAACTACGTTCAAACACAAATACATAAATTTAGAGTCAAGCACTAGTTACACAACAAAATATTGCATCGTGCGGAATCTATAGTCTGTCATAAAGACTATTCTTCACTCATTGACCATTGCTAGGATTGAACGATATAGAATAATAAACTAAAGCGTTAAAATAATAAAATTTTAAATGATAGCTAGAACGTATTTCAACGTATAAGTTCTAGCCACACATCTCCTATTTTAAATTTCAGATATTTTGTCTCTTGAAAGAGACAAATTATATATATATATATACAAATACTTCATGGGACTACAGTTTCTTTAGACTGATTCAACACTAATCCTCAGTCAAAGTTGATGGGTGGAATGAACTTGGAGTGAAATCCCATAGGATTTACATGCTTTGGCAAATATTACACCCATATATGATGACTAAAGAATAACGCTTGTTAACTCTTCAATGGATTAAAATATGCGGTTGTATCAGGGACAAAATGCTATATATTTTATCATTTACATATATCCTTGAGTGTTTCCGTTGTTACTTTTCATTCGCAACAACTATTATGTATCTATAACTGCAAATAATGCACAATAGCATATATCCAATCTAGATAGCAGCAGTGTACATTATTTAATACGCCTACTAATGGTAAAAGGAGAGGATTCCGATCTAAATTATGAGGAGGATCTGTTTTAGGATCGCATTTATGTAATCATTATGAGTTGTCACATTCAAATAAGAATTTATTTTATATAATAAGTAGAATACTCTCAGGATAACGAGGTCCTTGGTACATAGTGTATTCAATTAGAACGATGTAAAAGTTTTCTAGGTTTAGCCAATAGGGTAAATTCATTCCCTGTAAAATTCACCCCCGGACATTTTATTCCCACTTTGAAGAGGGATATTTAGTGGCCCCATACGGTTTATGTTTCTGAACTAGTTAGAAGTTTTTCTTTAGGGCTGTAGAGAAGGAGGGCGAGGTGCTGGAGATGAGTGATAAGTCATCGATAATTAGTGACGGATATGAATGATTTATGGTGTTCATACCTTGAGAAATGGAAGCAGAAGAAGAGTATTGCTAGGATTTTCTTCTTTTTCCCAACGTACAAATATTATCTACGGATCAGGATTCTATTTCTACTCACTATTAAAGATTTATCATGACTTCATTTCTTATCTATAAACACCATAAATCATTCATCATCCATCACTAGTCATCCCTCATCTCCAGTGCCGACTGCCGACTGCACAGGTCTTCCTACAACCCTAAACAAAAACTACTAATTACTTCAGAAACATAAACCGCACGACGTCACTAAATATCTATCTTCAAAGTTGGAATGAAATGTCCCAGGATGAATTTTACATAGAAATGAATTTACTAGGAATGAAATTACAAGGAATCTCCAGTGCCCACTGTCGACTGCCCAGGTCTCCCTACAATCCTAAGCAAAAACTACTGATAACTTCAGAAACATAAACCGCACGACGTCACTAAATATCCATCTTCAAAGTGGGAATGAAATGTCCAGGGATGAATTTTACAGAGAACGTATTTACTGAGAATGAAATTATAAGGGATGAAAAGACCCGGAAAGTATTTACTGGGAATAAAAATTACCGGTCACGGTGAGTAATATAACTACATTTATGTCAAATAATATTATCATTTAGCGAGCTGTACTAGATTGCCACTAGACGGTGCCACTACTCTCTGTTTACAAACACAATAGAAGTAAACAATAATCATGCCTAATTAAAGGCTACGTAATGTCATCTTGGGGGCTCAAAGTTAATATTTTTACTACATAAAGTAGACAAATTTCCAATAATTCTTGATGAAACTTCATCAAATGGCTTTAAGGATAAAAAAGACATGATACTTGCATTCAATACTAATTGATATCAATGGTACCCATTGATCTTTAATTGAATTAAAGTTCAATGTATTAAATATCTATATTTAGAGAAAAATTTCTTATTCTTTCGATTGTACTATTTAATTTTTATCTACAATATGGAAATAAGATTGAATAACGATACCATAGCATATTTTAATCGTGTCCGGTCATTTCAGCAATATTAATTTTAGCAAGTGTTACCTTTGCCATATAATTCTATAAATCTGTAAGGAAAGGCTCAAGCACGCCCGCTACAAATGGGGTAAAAGAAATGATAAATCACTACAAATATATGACATAAGTTCAAAATACCATTTCTCGAATATTTGTATTATTTTTGTTGGGAAAATAGTATTATAGCCCAATGTATACCTATACCTAAAAAAGAGGCCTATAATAAACGGGATATTTTAATGGAATAACTTTATATAATCTGTGATTTATGAACTACAGATCCCTGATTATTTTACGTAGGTATATGTTTGACTGTTTAAATAAATCTGATCTTTTTTCCCTATAAAAATATGACAAATAGCTTTTTGAACTATAATTATAGTATTATTACTACTATTATAATTACGCTTCTGCGTCCTCACCTACACGTTGTGAAAACAGAATATGGTTTAGTCATGAAAATTTGTGTACAATGAGGAAGTAAAAAAAAACAACGAAAATCAACATGCGAAGCCTGACAATTTGCAGAATATTTTGGAGAAGAGAAAGAATTTTGGTAATAACGTTTTGTTAGATCAGCTACAATCAGATGTTACTGAAGGCGGAAAGGATATACACAAGGAAATTGCTAGAATTAACTCTTATGACGATGCCCAATTCTACTCGGAGTCCAACAAGGACTTACAATTCTAACTCTGCAACAAAACCTCAGGGTTACGATCCGCCTTTTATGAGTACACACGAACGTTCAATGAGGTTGGGAATATAATTGAATATATTTAGGAAAACAGGGTCACTACTCAGTAATTTATAATAATGACAATTGCTAAGGAAAAGATAATTTATTTTTCAGAATTCCAATTCCCAAAAATGGGCCATCTAAAAAATACGAAGGACAGTTTGTTTAAAGGACATTTTTCCGAAGGAAAAATCAGAGAAAGTACATTTCTCCAAAGGACCATTGGAACAATAATCCTTTTAATAATATTTAATATATTGTAAATTTTAATTCAATTTGAAATGATAGTATTATTATTTACTTCAAAAGCTAAAATTTATGAGTGTTCTTTTGTTGATTTTTTTTTATAAATTTTATTCATTAATTATAAAAACACAACACAGTAGTGTATGGTTTTGAATGTAGTTCGAATCTTTACCCTTTTATTACTATGAATATTTTAAATAATTAAAAAAAACTCGACAGCGATTCAAATGGAGGGAAGTGCTAATTACTTTCTCGTTATCAATTAATTATCATTAGACATGTTTCATATTCTGAAACAAGCATAATATAATTATTATATGTATAATGATAATATTAAATTGAATTAATATATACAATCGTATTTATCAATTTATTAAATATATTTTTCGGTGAAATGTCCCCAATAGTCCTTGAAGGAAAATTTTGTTTGGCAAATTATCCTTCGGCGAACATCTTTTCTGCCAATTATCTTAGATCCCTCCCACCTACCCTTTTATGGAGGACAATGTCTTGATGACAGTAAAGGTAAATTGTTTAAAAATGCTAAGTTAAAGAGTGGCCCATAAAAATTTTCTTTTTGATATTACTATATAAAAAAAGACGGATGGATATTTTTCAATAATTTTTATTTTATTTGAAAGCCTCAACATTCCGGTTAATAATGAAACACCACTTTATACATATGACCGCCGTCGCTGGGCTTACAGTAGCCCATTCTGTCGACCCAATTTTTCAATACATTTTCGATTGTGTGAGCTTCAATAGTTGCAATGGCGACTCCAATTTCGTGTTTCAAATCGTCAATCGTCTCTGGATGGCGTAACATTTATCCTTGACGGTTCCCCACAAAAAACAGTCTAACGGAGTCAAATCGCAGCTACGAGGTGGCCAGTTGATGTTGCCGTTTCGGCTTATGATGCGATTGTCGAAGACAGTGCGCAAAAGATCCACTGTAACGTTGGCTTTGTGGCACGTAGTGCCATTCTGTTGGAACAAATGTCGTCGATGTCTTCCTTTTCTATTTGGGAAAACAAAAAATCTTCCAACATGGCCCGATAGCCATTGACCGTAACGGCAGCTCCTTGCTCGTTTTTTGCTTTCAGCAACAGCAGCAATGTTTTCGATTGATCGCACTGGACGAACACGGGGACGCGTTGTTTTATCCATTAACGAACCAGTTTCGCGAACACGCTTCGCAAATTTATCCACAAACTGCCGTGAAGGCGCTTTATTTCGACCGACGTAATTTTCCTGCAGTTTCGTGTGAAGACTACTCGATTACTTCTCCATTTTGGAAGTAAGTCTTCAGTGTTTCCCAATTTTCTTCGAGCGTAAACTTAACCATTCGGTAACCCGGATACCTTTTACAGAATATTAAACACAATGAGAATGTTACTACATCTATGAGACGTCAAAAAGTGGTAGTTCAAAATGCAACCGCTAGATGGGCCACCCGTTAGAATGAGAAATGTGATATTAGGGGTGTCCATAGGAGGGGGGTTCTGGAATTAAATTTTTGGGGAAAAAAAATTCATTAATCCTTAGCTATTTTTAACAGAAAATTATTATTTATTTAATATAAAAATCTAGAACTATTTACAAACCAAAAAAATAAAAAATAAACATTTTTTGTTGGACTGTATAATTTGCCGGAATTAACAAAAAAATACCCCTATTTTCACCTAAAAAATTTTTATCCTGACCTAATTAAATTCTTGTAAAATGGAAAATTCCTTAATTTTTTTTTTTTTGGGGGCTACAGACCTTCCTCCTACCCCTTTGGGATGCCCTTAAATATGGTTAGGATTTAATATTACAAACAATGAGTAAGAAAATCGCTCTGTGGTATGATGATATTGACAATAAAGTTGGAGAAGGACGCTGAAGAGTGTTTTAGTTAATGAAGCTGATAGTGTTTAGGAAACAACCTCTAATATATCTGTTACATAACATCTGGGTGTAACATTACATAAAGACAAAAAATAAGTTCAAAAGTCCATTTGTCATATTTTTAGGGGGGAAAAGTATATATTTTCTTACAAAGTCAAGTAACAGTTTATATGAAATTATTCCAATCCAATATGAAGCCTATCACATGCCTCTTTTTTAGGTTTACGTATACATTCGACAATGAAAATGTATTAAATGTGTGGGGGGGTTTTTTCCATAAGATTATTGCAAATGGTCGAGAAATGGCCTTTTCAACTTATGTTAATTTATTGCTGTAATTTCACAGATCGTCTACAACACCATTTGTAGCCGTCCCGTGTGAGCCTTCACATACAGATTTCTAGTATGTTCAGTGATGAAAATCCAGTTTAGAATGTGCATGTTAAAAAAGAACCCGAAAATCAACATGGTAACCCTGACTATTTGAGGAATGTTTTACAGGAGATCAGCTACAATCAGCTTTGACTAGGGAGGAGGAGGGGGAGAAGAAAATAAACATGGTTTAGGGCAAGAATTACTCGAATATCAGTCCCCAATTGACCTCTGATTCCAACAAGGACTTACAAATATAACTCCACAACAAATCCTCAGGCTTACCCTCTGGTTTGTATGAAGACACACAAACGTTCCAAAAGGTTTTGAATATCATTGAATCTATTTATGAGAGGCTGTTCACTACTCACGAATTAAATAATAATGACAACTGCTAAGGAAAATACAATTCATTCTTCAGATTACCAATCCCAAAAAAGACACTCTAGGAATTCCCCTTGATATTCACCCAAAAGGTGCAGTCGAGGGGGATGTTATCAAGGCTGCTGTAGGGGGCCAAAAGTGTCAAAAAGACTTCAAAAGACTCATACAAAACACATTCAAAATAGTTTTGCGAGGGAGGATATTTTTTTTATTGCTGGTGTCCCAAGTGGCATCTCCACCCTCACAAGGGTCTAAAAGTAATGGATAGTCTGGTGTGAAACCCGGAGATCTCTTGCAAGAGTCCTCATGGACTTGAAGAGATGCGCCTGGAATATTTTATTTCACTCTTTCAGATCCAATATGGTTTTTTTGATAAAGCACTTCTTCCTCTTCAACAGCGTTTTGTAATTGCTGACGGCGTAGACGGTGGTCTTGGAGACACCCAATTGCATGGGGTGCGCGAAGGGAAATTAGTTGACATTGTCAGGACTTGTACATACGCTAGAGAATTGAAATTAATACGTGTTCAGGTTTCAATGGACTACCCGTTATTATAAATAAATATACAGAAAATATGTTACTCGTCAATACAAAAGCAAGCTAGAGTGATTTTTTTTCACAAAGTTGTCTATAAATTACATTAGCATTCTTCAATCGTCAATTTTCTATAGAAAATTTAGTCATATCAACCCTTTACAGGGGTTACAAATTGCAAGACAATATTATGGTGTCCAATTAAATTAATTCTTCATCATTCAATGAAGTTTCTCACAATCGTATTGCTTGCATTGAT